>NC_051315.1:105931939-106647683 GCF_015220235.1 Choloepus didactylus
TGGAACCTTTTGATTGAGCATTTCCATGGAGATGTGGCTCATCCAACTGTTGGTGAGAACTTTGATTAAATTATTTCCATGGAGATGTGGACCCTGCCCATTCAGGGTGGCTCTTGGTTAGTTCACTGGAGTACTTAAGAGAGCTCAAGAGCCAACACAGACACTGACCCCTGGAGACACTTGGACATACAGACAGAAGGACATTTGGAGATGCTAAGCTAAAAGATGAAACCCAGAGTTTGCCCAGGAGAAGCTAAGAGAGGACCCCCAGACGCTTAGAGAGAAATGCCCTGGGGCAAGTCAAGATGCACAGGAGCTGAGAGATTGAAGCTAAGAGAGACAAAAGCCCAGAGACATTTTGGAGAAAGTCGTTTTGAAACTGGAACCCAGAAGTAAAGGACCAGCAAACGTCAGCCACATGCCTTCCCAGCTGACAGAGGTGTTCCGGACGCCATCAGCCTTTCTTTAGTGAAAGTATCCTCTTGTGGATGCCTTAGTTTGAACACTTTTATGGCCTTAGAACTGTATATTTGTAACCTAATAAATCCCCTTTATAAAAGCCAATCCATTTCTGGTATTTTGCATAATGGCAGCTGCAGCAAACTGGAACAGTGGTGAAACAGTGTGTGATTCTGAACATATTTAGAAAGTAGAGCTCACAGGAATTGTTGATGGATTTGACATGAGAATAGGAAAAAAAAGAAGTGTGGAAGACAATTTTAGGTTTTTTTAAAGGTGTTTTAAAAAGTTTTATTCTAGTAACATATATACAGCCTAAAATTTCCCCTTCTAACCACATTCAAGTGCTATTGATTACAGTTACAGAGTTGTGCAACCATCGCCACCATCCATTACCAAAACATTTCCATCCAACCCAAATAGAAACTCTGCATAATTTAAACATTAGCCCCCTATTCCCTACCCCAACCCCATGTTCTGGTAACCTATATTTTAGATTCTGTCCATGAGTTTGCTTATTTTTATTTAATTTCATGTTGGTGAGATCATGCATTAGTTGTCCTTTGTGTCTGGCTTATTTCATTCAACATGGTGTCTTCAAGGTTCATCCATTTGTCACATGCATCAAAACTTCATTCCTTTTCAGGGCTGAATAATATTCCTTTGTTTATATATACCACACTTGTTTATCCATTGTCAGTTGATGAACACTTGGGTTGCTTCTATCTTTTGGCAATTATGAATAATGCTGCTGTGAACATCAGGGTACAAATATCTGTTTGAGTCCTTGCTTTTAATTCTTTTGGGTAGAAGTGGGGTTGCCAGATTAGATGGTAATTCTATACTTATATTTCTGAGGAACTGCCAAACTGTTTTTCACAGTGGCTGCACCATTTTACATTCCCACGAGCAATGCATGAGTGTTCCTATTTCTCAACATCCTCTCCAACACTTGTAATTTTTGTGTTTTTTCTTTATTAGTAGCTATTCTAGCGCGTATGAAATGTTATCTCATTGTGGTTTTCACTTGCATTTCACTAATGATGTTGGGCATCTTTTCATGTGCTTTTCACATTTGTATATCATCTTTGGAGAACTATCTATTCAAATCTTTTATCTGTTTTTTTTATTGGGTTGTTTACCTTTTTGTTATTGAGTCAGATGATTTCTTTATATATTCTATGTCCTAGTTTGCTAATGCTGCAGAATGCAAAACACCAGAGATGGATTGGCTTTTATAAAAAGGGGGCTTATTTGGCTACACAGTTACAGTCTTAAGGCCATAAAGTGTCCAAGGTAACACATCAGTAATCAGGTACCTTCACTGGAGGATGGCCAATGGCGTCCGGAAAACCTCTGTTAGCTGGGAAGGCATGTGGCTGGCATCTGCTCCAAAGTTCTGGTTTCAAAAATGGCTTTCTCCCAGGACGTTCCTCTCTAGCAAGCTTGCTCCTCTTCAAAATGTAACTCACAGCTGCACTGAGTTCCATCTCTTTAAGTCAGCACGTTTATACGGCTCCACTGATCAAGGCCCACCCTGAATGGGTGGGGCCGTGCCTCCATGGAAATATCCCATCAGTTATCATCTACAGTTGGGTGGGGCGCATCTCCATGCAAACAACCTAATCCAAACGTTCCAACTTAATCCCCACTATTATGCTTGCCCCACAAGATTGCATCAAAGAATATGGCTTTTTCTGGGAGACATAATACATTCAAATTGGCACATTCTAGATACTAAACTCTTATCAGATATGTGGTTTCCAGATATTTTCTCCCATTGTGTATGTTGTCATTTTAATTTCATGATAAAGTCCTTTGTTGACAAAAGTTTTAAATTTTAATGAGGTCCCATTTTTCCATTTTTTCTTTTGTTCCTTGTGTTTTGGGTGTAAAATCTAAGAAACTATTATATAACACAATGTCCTGGAGCTGTTTCTCTGTTTTATTCCAGGAGTTTGATAGTTTTGGTTCTTATATTTAGGTCTTTGATCTATTTTTAGTTGATTTTTATATATGATGTGAGGTAGGTGTCCATCTTCATTCTCTTGCAAATGGAGAAGAATGTGTGTTCTGTACTGTTGAATGAAGTTTTCTATATACATCTGTTAGGTCTAATTGATTTAGAGTACCATTCAAGTCTTGTATTTCCTTTTTGATCTTCTGTCTAGATATTCTATCCATTCTTGAAAGTGGTATATTAAAGTCTCTTACTACTAATGTAGAACTACCAATTTGTCCCTTCAAATTGTCAGTATATATTTCATATATTTGGGGGCTCTGCTGTTAGATAAATATATATTTATAATTGTTACACATTGCTGTTGAATTGACACCTCTATCTGTATTTAATGACCATCTTTATCCCTCATAACAGTTTTTTATTTAGTCTATTTTATCTGATATTAGTATAGCAACCTCAGCTCTCTTTTGGTTACTAGTTGCATGGCCTATTTTTTCCCATCTTTTCAATTTCAACCTACTTATGTCTTTTAATTTAAGATGTCTCTTAAGTCTCTTATAAATAGCACAGAGTTGGGTAATGCTTTTTTATGTCGACCTCTGCCTTTTGACTGGCAAGTTTAATCCATTTACATTTAAAGTCACTACTGATAATGTAGGACTTCCTTCTGCCATGTTGCCATTTGGTCATTGTTAAGTCTTATGCATTTTTTGTTACTTAATTCTTCCATTAATGCTTATTTTCATATTTATTTGATTTTTTATATGGTACCATATTGAGTGCCTTCTCATTTCTATCTTGATTTATTTTTCATATATTTTCCTTGTGGCTACCATGGGATTAAAATTTAACATCTTAAATATATAACAATCATATATGATTTGATACCAACTTGACTTCAATAGTATACACATACTTTGTTGCCCTACTCCTCCGTCCCCACACACATACTTTTTGTACTTCTCACCACTGATGTCTTTGTACATTGTACATCTAAAACCATAGATTTATCATTACTTTTTATGCATATGCTTTTTAGCACCTGTAGGAAGTAAGAAGTGGAATTACATACCAGAAAATATAATAAATAGTAATGACATTTATAATTTCCCAAATGGTTATCATCACTAAAGGTCTTTATTTCTCTATGTCACGTTGAAGCCCTCTAGTATCTTTTCCTGTGAGTCAGACTCCCTTTAACATTACTTTTAGAGCAGATCTGGTGGTGATGAACTCCCTCAGCTTCTGTTTATCTGGGAATGTCCTAATCTCTCCTTCATTTTTGAAAGAAAGTCTTGCCAGATCAAAAATTCTTAGTTGCCAATTGTTTTCTTTCAGCACTTTTATTTCAACTCACTGTCTTCTTGCCTACATGGTTTCTGATGAGAAACTGGCACTTAATATAATTGGAATTCCCTTGTTGTACCAGTTTGTATATATTATGTCCCCCAGAAAAAGCCATGTTCTTTGATGCAGTCTTGTGGGGGCAGACATATTAGTGGGGATTAAGTTGGAACATTTGGATTAGGTTGTTTCCATGGAAATGTCCCCCACCCAACTGTGGGTGATAACTCTGATTGGAAAATTTCCATGGAGGTGTGGCCCCACCCATTCAGTGTGTACCTTGATTAGTTTACTGGAGCAGTATATAAACTCAGACAGAAGGAGCAAGCTTGCTACAGACAAAAGGGACACTTTGAAAAATGCACAGAAGCTGACAGAGTAGCTGCAGATGAGAGACAGTTTGAAGATGGCTGCTGAAAGCAGACTCTTGCTCCGGAGAAGCTAAGAGAGGACAAATGCCCCAAGAGCAACTGAGAGTGACATTTTGAAGAAGAGCTGCAGCCTAGAGAGGAGCATCCTGAGAGAAAGCCATTTTGAAACCAGAACTTGGAGCAGACACCAGCCATGTGCCTTCCCAGCTAATAGAGGTTTTCCAGACGCCACTGGCCATCCTCCAGTGAAGGTACCGATTGTTGATGTGTTACCTTGGACACTTTAAGACTGGGACTGTGTAACCAAATAAACCCCCTTTTATAAAAGCCAATCCATTCTGGTGTTTTGCATTCTGGCAGCATTAGCTAACTAGAACACTTGTACATAATCCATTGCTTTTCTCTTAAAGCTTTCAGAACCCTCTTTGTCCTTTGCATTTGATGGTTTGATCAGTATGTGATGGGGCATATTTTTCTTCAACTTTATCCTGTTTGGCATTCTCTGGGATTGTTGGATGTGCATATTCACATCTTTTGCTAAATTTGGAAAGTGTTCTGTCATTATTTCTTTGAATATTCCTCTGCCCCTTTCTCTATTTCTTCTCCCTTTGGGACTCCCATAATGTGTATATTGGTATGCTTGATGGTATCCCATAGGTCTCAGGCTATTTTCACTTTTTATACGTCTTTTTTCCTTTTGCTCCTCAGCCTGACTCATTTCAACTGTCTTGTCTCAACTTCAAGTTCACTGATTCTTTCTTCTTTCTGCTCCTATCTGCTATTGAAACCCTCCTGGCAATTTTTTATTTCATTTAGTATGGTTTTCAACTCCATAGTTATGTTTGATTCCTTTCTAAGATTTTTATCTCTTTATTGAAATTCTCATATTGTTCACTCCTTGTTTTTCTGATATCCTTTAATTCTTTCTCTGCATTTTCCTTCATATCCTTGAGCACACTAAAGATCATTTTTTTAAAGTCTTTGTCTGGAATGTCCACAGTCTGGTCTTCTTCATTGATATTTTCTAGATTTTTATCCATTTCCTTTGAAGGGGCCATCATTTCTTATTTCATTGTTTGTCCTGCAATCTTTTGTTGCCTACTGTACACTTTATTAATTAATTAATTAATTAATTTATCTATTTATTTTACTGTGCACTTTAATGTTTTAAAATGTTAGCTCTGGGATTTATTCACTGAGACGTCTGTTTCTTGAGTTTGTATCAAGCTGGTGACACAGCAGAGATTTTCTTGATCAGGAGCTAACAAAACCAAGCAACCAAAGCAAAAACCACTTTTCACAGTCTGTAAATTGGCTTTGCACTGGCTGTTGCTCTCCTTTAGAATTCAGCCCTCCTAACAAGAATGTCAGCCAAGGTGAATGCAAAGTGGGTTTTCCCTGTCTTTTCTGATTCTGTGCCTTGTCCCAGGCTTGTACACGATAGTCGCCTTAGGAGTTGCCCTGTTTGCAGGGGTTGAATGCCCCTTCTACTTACCAGGAGACAGAACTTCTCCCTCTCCTGGTTGTTTCACTGTGAACTTAAAGCAGGTAAACATTTGCCCCAAGACATCTGCCTCAGTTGTGTCTTACACTGCTTTCACTGTCTCAAGCTGCTTTTGCCTTGAGGGTAAATTTTAGGAGGAGGGGCATGCCAAAGAGGAGTTTCACAAATCAGTCTTTCCCAGCCAGAACAAGGCCAGGGACCTGCAAAGGGAACTCCAGCAGGTTCCATACTGCCCTAGGGAGGGCATCAGGGAGGGACCAAGAAGGACACCAGGAGCTTCTTCCATGGCTCCCCAATGCTGTACTTTCTTGACTCAGCACCTGCCCAGCAAATGCAGCCCCTGCAACTATCCTTAGCTCTGAGGAAGTGTACCATCTCTAAGACTCCTCTCCCAACTTGGCCCAGGACAGATTTGAACAATGGCTGCCCTCAGAGCTGGGCCTCCAGTGATCCAGAGTAGCTAATCAAAAGCAGTGATCAGTGATCTCCTCCTGCTCCGCCCCCCCCCCCCCCCTCCACGCACACACGCACACATTTGGGGAAAGTGGATTTTTATGTCTCTCTCTGGCAGCAGCATGCTAGGCCAGGGGCCAGACCCCACTGCTGCCTGCTGTGAGTGGGGCTGCACATGATAACCACAATGCAGAATAAGCAATTTACTGCTACTTACCATACTTTACCTGCCTCTTTCTCCCACTCTTCTGGGATGTTGTATAGTGTTCTACTGGACTCTTGAGTTTGAAAATAGTTGATTGAGACAGTTACTGCACATTTAATGGTAATTCTGGTGAAGGGACTGATTCCTAGAGCTGCCTATTCTACCACCTTCCCACAATTCCAGATAACTTCAAGATTTTGATCTTATTAACTGCATAATTGGCAGAATCTGTCATTGAGACATGGAAGAATAAGGAAAGATCCTGTTTGAAGTTCAGAGTTAAAAAAAAAAATCTATTATGTCTGAGATACCTAGGCATCTGGATAGGACAGTATGGAATTCAGGTGAGTAGTTTGGACTGGGATATAACATTGGCTGTTATTTGCATATTGATATTAAAGCTACGAGACTGAAGATTCTTGGGAACGAGTGTAGATTGGGAATGTTCTAGTAAATATTTAACAATCACCTCTCCACACACACTCAAAAATGTGTATACATTTATATCAGCTGGCCTGAAACTTGTTCTCTCTAATTTGCCACAGCTCTCAGTACCTACTCAGCTATGCCTATGAACTTCATGAGTCTGATTAACTCATCTTTATTACCTGCCTGGCCCTTTTGACACTGGAGTTTGTTAACCAGTAGTAATCCTTTTTCAGGGTCCTTTCTACTTTGTTTATTCACTCCTTGCTATGTTACATGCCATTTGTCTCAAATGCTATATCTTTGTTGAGAATCGTGTGTCATTAGTCCCAGCTTCCTTATTTTTGGTTCAGTGTCAGTTGTGGCAGTGAAAGGACAAGCTAGAAATACTTCGCTTTTAAATGTGTTTTTCAATGCAGGTAAAGATTATTCTTCACCATCTTGAAATTATTTAGTTTCTTCTTTTGAACTATAAAGCTTGCAAACCACTTGTGTCTGCTGCGGTGTGGGTTGCTCAATAGTTGTGTTTTTTAAAGGGAAATTAACAGTTTGCCTATAAAAATAATATATATGCATTGGTTATCATATTGGAGAAGACATTATTGGAATATGAGGAATATCAATATATTAGCTTTGGTCAGCCCTTAAAGTTGAAATGCTGAAAGAGATTTTGAAAGTCCTTTTCAATATGTGGTAAGAAGACTCATTTTACCTTACTTTTTAAAGTAAAACAATAATTTCAGAAATGATGAAAAGATATAATGAAAAGAGCCACAAAAATTTATTATAGAAATAATTCAATGTAGAAAAAATTATACACTGAATAGCCATGAACCAGATTTGTCAGTAGGTGAATGGAAGGATCACCAGGTTACAACTGAATGCTGAACATTGAATTAATTGCCCTCTTGCTGGGGGCATAAGGTTAGCTTTCAAACATATGCCATAATTTTTAAGTGATTTTTTTTTTTTTTTACTCTGGAAGAAGTATGAAGCATAACTAAAAAGCAATGAAATATTTCACATTAAAACTAGAATCATCACATTATAGCCAAATAGTAGTCATAATTTTGCCTCCTTTTAAATTTTCATTCCTCTTTCTTTATTCTCTCTCTCTGCTCTCCTTCTCTTTTCTTTCAAAGGTGTCACATCTTGTGATATTTTTCTTTTTTCCCTATAGAGTGTAGATAAAATTTCCTGTGTGGTGATCTGTCTCCAAGACCTAGTATGCTCCTTGAGATATATGGTACTATTTTTAGGTAAGTTTTAGCATAAAACTGCCTTAGCAACCTCATTTGTGAAAATTATACCAGATTCCCAGATACGTGGTAAGCAGTTGCTGGTAAAGATGAAATCCTAATAGTTTTCATAATCGATATTTCCAAATCCAGATATAATTCTGACCGTGTTGCATCTCCCGTATAGGATCTCAGTGGTGAGAAAAGATTCTGTATTTTATGAGGTTTAGTAGTATCTTATTTAGACTGTGATTTTTACTGCCATATTTCTGTAGCAGAAAGAAGACTTAAGTTTTTCTTATACTAGTTTGTGAAACATTAATGAAATATATGTATGTGTGTATGTGTGTGTTTCTCTTTTTATTAGTAAAACCCTGGGAATATATTTTTGTGGCAGATGATTCCACCTGGAGTATAAGCAGTTTTCAACTTGTATTTTATGATACTTTTAAAAGAGGATATCATTGCACCACTCTGTCTGTTTACCTTGTTCAATAAAATGTAAGATTCACTGAGGAATCTCCCAGTTAATCTTTAAATTATTTGTTCTACTTTGGCATTACTTTTGGGATTATACTTCCTGCATTGTTTATTGGACTACACATTAATTATAAACTGCTTGACCTTAATCAATTTCACTTCTATCTATTAGTCCAAATTTATACTTAGTGTTTAAATAACTTAAGGAACATGATCTGACTCATGCAAGACTTCCATTGACTTTTATTGGAGTCAGTGAAATTTTGTCAGACATCCAGAATCTAATTCATTGCTACATCCCAGAATACAAGCTACAAACGAGAAACTGGCAAACTTTGTGCCATAGAGTAGGGTAATGTTCTTTTAATGTTTTTCCTGGTCTCAATGGGATGTTTTTATAAATATGTAGCATTTATAATGACATTTAGATTCCTGGCAGAAAAGTCTTAATTGATAATATATACATATACTTAATGATTTTGTTGTATAAAATATTAACATTACCATTTATTATCATAATTATTGTTATTTTTCTTTAAAGTTACTTTTTAGAACCCTCACTAAATGGAGTCTGTGTATAGAAACACTAAATTCTTGCTAGTGGTTCATTCCTAAAATATTTAGGCATAGTTTTAATGGTATTATTGGATAGCTGAATAATTTTCCTTATGTGGATAGAAATGAATTAAAGATTACCTTAAAAAGGCTGAATCAGAAGACAGTTAATTCCAGAATGATGGCAGCATAATGGCACATATTTTATCCCCAACCAAAGAAAGTACCTGTTTGATCAAAGAAAAGCAACAATGGGGGTGAGATGGAGTGGGATGGGGGATAAGGCTGACTTTGGAAGTGATACCAAACACAGACCACAGGCTTCAAAGTATTTCTTTCAACTATAGTAGAGGTTAGAACCAAGTAAAAGGAAGATGCCTTTTCTTCAGAGAGTAGCATAGTGCTGTGGGAAGTAGAGGAAATTCTGGCAAACTCTGCTAATATTGGTTGAACAGAGGTTGGAGTTGCAGGCAGGCACTGACAAATGATAGGGCTTTGAGCCTCTTTCCCACCATAGTTCAACAACATTCCAAGGCTGGGCTGGCATCCCTGGAATGTAAAGTGAGCACCCAGTCCTACTCACTTTGTTTCTCTGATCTGGCTCTTTGATAGTTGCCTGAGTTCCCTTGGATGAAGGGATGAAGAGAACCCCGTAACATAAAGGGGGGAGGTCTGAAGTGGAGAGCAGCAGAAATTAGGGAGAAAAGAGGAGGTGGAGAAGAAAATATCAACCCAATGCAAAAAATTAAAAATAGAGGAAACAGCATAAAACACAGAAAGCTGAAACAAAGATGATAGAAAAAAGTTTGCACTGTGCACTCATTTAGCCCAGATTCAGATCCTGGTTCACTGATTATTCATTGTGGGCTACTGAGCAAGTTTCTTAGCCTGCTTGTGCCTAAATTTCATCCATTAAATGGGAATAATAACCAACCTACATTGTAGCATTTTTGTGAGGATTAAATGATATGTCATTTATAAGAAAAGGGATTATGACAACACCTAGCATATACTAAGTGTTTGCTCAATAAGTGCTAATCGATTTCATTAAATCAAATAGCAATAAATTAAATTTAAATTATTAAATAATCACTATTATTAAATCTAAATGTAAATGGGATTAAACAAGCTTTAGGTCAAAATAACAGTATATATTGTGAGTAAGAGAGAGACAAATTAACCTGAAACAGAGTGACACAAAATTTAAAAACAAAAGGACAGTAGGCTAGAAAAGCTCATGGCTGGTGTCCAGTCACATTTGCCCCTTGTAATGTTTATCCCAACCAGAGGATAAAGGCCATATTCTTTATCCTCTGCCTCTGGCCTGCCCCGGCTACAGCTGATAGAACCAGCAATGAACACCTAGTAACTTCATGGTCTGTCCAGTGGCCTCTGCTTATTTAACTGAAAAAAAAGGTTTGGGAGAGGATTAGTTTCATTTTTTTTTTAATTTTTTTATTTTTAGAAATTTAGAGTTGGGGAACTGGGTAAAGGGGTCGAATGGAAAGATGTTGGAATGAATTAGTAACTTTTTGTAGCCTTAAATGAAGTACAATCTTTATAAAGGGGGCACCGAGAACTACGCATGTCCGGGATTGCCAGGAGGCGAACCCGGAAATGCAGGGGCATTGCATGTGCCTGTTTCTGGAAGCACTTTCTGCCTCTGGTTTCTGCCTCGAAACCACTGAATGACGGCAGCAGCGTTTTCTGAGCCATGTTTATGTGGTTAGAGTTGGGACCCTGATAGAGAAGCAGTTATCCTGTAGAATATCCTGCAGAGCTGGGGATTCTCGGGAATCCCCAGGGTCCCTGGGCTCTTGGAAGCAATTTCCAGCGCAAGTCCCCTCTCAGGGGTGATGAGAGCCCCCTTTATAAACCCATCCTGTGACCAAGGCGTGGAATGCAGCATGGGCTTTGCGAGTAAGCAAAGGCAGCTTGGGGAAGAAAGGCCCTTTGCTGCTAGCTGTAATCGATGTTTCCTTTCAGGGCCCTGAGGTTTAAGCCTTTATTTCTGGAAGAATGGGGAGGGGAGGAGCTAGTGCCATTTGTTGCTAAGCGACCTAAGCTTTGCAGGCCACTTTCTCAGGTCACGTTTGCAGCTATTGAGAATCAGTGACAAGGTGGCTATAGGGATGTAGACAGAAGCCTCTCATTTCAGGATCTGGTTCTCTATTTTAAACCACCGAGTTCTCAAGAATGAAATTCATCAGAAGCCTATCAAAGTTCTTCAAGACTGGTCTTTTGTTTTTTTTGTTTTGCTTTGTTTTAATTCAGTTTTATTGAGATATATTCACATGGCATACAATCATCCATGGTATACAATCAACTGTTCACAGTACCATCATAGTTGTGCCTTCATCACCCCAATCCATTTTTGAACATTTTCTTCACGCCATAAAGAATAAAAATAAGAATAAGAAAGGAAAGTAAAAAGGAACACTAGAATCATACACTCTATCCCACCCTAATCTTCATTTGGTCCCTGTCCCCATTTTTCTACTCATCCACCCATACACTGGGTAAAGAGTGGTGTTTTAAAAAGTAAACTAGGACTGAGAATGAGGAATGTTCCAGATTCAAATTGACACCAAAGGACATCCTATATACCCCTCTGTGATGGTTAGGTTCATGTGTCAACTTGGCCAGATGATGGTGCCCAGGTGTCTGATCAGGCAAGCACTGGCCTAACCGTTACTGCAAGGACACTTATGGCTGTTTAATAAACCAGAAGGCTGGTTTATTAAATCATCAGTCAATTGATTGCATTTATGGCTGATTACATCAAAAAAGGACATGCCTTCCGCAATGAGAGAATCCAATCAGCTGGATTTGATCCAATCAGTTGAAGATTTTTAAGGGAAAAGAGAGAACTTTCACTTCCTCTTCAGTCAGCCAGGCTCTCCTGGGGAGTTCATCCAGGACTTTCCTTGGAGTTGCCAGCTCGCTGCCTGCCCTACGGAATTTGGACTCATGCATCCTGCCTTATGGTACTTGAACTCATGCATCCCCATAGTTGCATGAGACACTTTTATAAAATCTCATATTTACAATATCTCCTGTTTGTTCTGTTTCCCCAGAGAATCCTAATGCACCCTGCAAAGTTGAGGCCTGAGGACAAAGAATGCTAGGAATAAATTTGACAAGAAATGTATTGAAACTATATGAATAAAACAAAACATGAACCAACCAATGAAAAGAAGAATATAGCAGAATATCAGAAAAAATGGGGAGACATTGCGTATCCTTGGAAGACAGATATTGTAAAGATATGAATTTTCTACAAATTTATTTGTATATATAACACAGGGACTCTTTTTTTTTTTTTTTTTTTTAACATGAAAACATAACCATCATTTATTTGGAAGACTAAATATGTATGAGTAGCCACAAATATTCTGAGAACGAAGAGTAAGAAGTAGGACTTTACCTATAACATGTTAAACCATATTATTAAAGTGTGACAATTGAAAAAGTGTGAGGCTGTATGGGTGGCCAATAGAAGAGTCCAGAAGCAGACTCTAGTGTACCTGGGAAGTTAGCAACTACTATAGGTAACATTTCAAATCTGTGTATTGAATTGATTTTCTGAAAAATGTTTTGGAATAAATGGCTTAGCATTTGTGAAAATATGAAGTTGTTAACTTTACCTCCCACTTACAGTAAAATTAATCCTAAATTTATTTTGAGACTCAAAACTAAACATTTAAATTGAAAAATAAGATCGTAAAGTACAAGAAGAAATTTCACATTATAGTGTTATAATCTTTAGGTGGGGAAGTATTTTCTAAGTATTAGAAAACAGTCATTCATTTAACTAGGAATCAAAGGAATTCAAATAAAATAATAAAAATATCATTTTTCATTGATTTTTTTTTAATTAAATACTAATAAGTCCCAGCATTGGGAGAATATGGGGATACAAATACACATATACACTGTTGCTAGAAGAGTAAGCTGTTATAAGTACTGTGTAGAGCAATTTGGTAATTTGTAATATATTAAAATAATGTGTGTTGATGCCTCTCCATTTCTTAGATTTTATCCTAAGTAAATAGTCCAGTGAGTGAGCAAAAATGTATATATAAGAATGTAAGATTGTTTCAGATAATGAAAACAAGATAATGAAATTAGTAAATACCTACAATCAAATGAAGACAAACTGATTAAGATACCAGCTATACAACAGAATCCTCTTCAGCAGTTAAGAAATATATAGGAGATCTCCTCTTTAGATATGAACATAGATTCTCTCAGATATAACACTGTGGTATGTCCCACAAAAACATGTTCTTAAATCTAATCCATTCCTGTGGATGTTAACTCATTGTAAGTAAGAACTTTTGATGAGGCTACTTCAATTAAGGTGCAGCCTCCTCAATCAGGATGCATCTTAATCCTATTTCTGGAGACCTTAATAAGCAGAATGAAATTTAGACATAAGGAGAGGAAGCTGCAGCAGCAAGAGGCTGAAAATAACAGAACGTAGAAGAGAAGGGAGAGACCAGGGGACTCTGCCATGTGCCTAACTAAGGGCCAAGACTCTCCAGCAGCCAGCCCCAGCACACCACAGTTTGGGGGAAGAAAGCATTGCCTTGATGATGCCTTGATTTGGACTTTTACCCAGCCTCAAACCATGAGTGAATAAATTCCCATTTTTTTACCTGACCCATTTCATGGTATGAGCTTGAGCAGCCAAGGAAACAAAAACAAATGATAAGTGAAAAAAGTAGTTTACATGATCATATGTATATTTTCCCATTTATGAAAAAAATGTTAGAAGTACATTTGATGAAAAGTGGTTATAAGTGGTTTCTGAATTGTTGGCAAACAGTATTCTGTTAATCAGAAAATCAACTATTTTTGTTTTAAAAAATCAACCATTGGTAGAAATGATAAGAGCATATTCTACATAGACAAAAACATTTTTTAAAAGACATAAAATGCAAGTAGATAAAATAGTCTTGCTTGATGAGGAGACTCAGAAAATAGAGTAAAAAGTCTTTTAAGGTCTATGGGTTTAAAAATGTGAGAAACACCAGCTTAGAGCTTTCCTGTGAACATTTTACTCTGTCTATAAATGGAATATGGTAACTGAGAAGGACCCCCTGACACTATTGGGAAAGCATAGGTTGGTAGGAGGAGGTATTCAATTACCAACAAAGGGTTTGTCTGCAAAGTATATCTTTTAAAGTGGAGATCTATCCCTAATGTGGAGAAGTGTGCATCAGATTTTCAAAACTTGATAACACTAGCCATTAAGATCAAGTAATTTCTCTTTCTTACTACATGAACTAGTGTTTGCTTACTACATTAAAGATTGCTCACTAAGCAAACTTTTTTATTATTCATTTTTTAAAGGACATATTGGATTTCAAAAGATCAAAATGTCCATACTATATATGGTTTGGGAAGTTCTTTGTTAAATCTTACTTTATATGATTTTGCCAGTTTAAAATTTTTTTTTCTTCCTAACAAGTAAAAAGTAGACTTTAAAATATGCAAAGTTCACTTTTCATGGACTCAATATTCAATCATGTGTTCCCACAACCTAGCCATGATACTAAAAATTCCATGCTGGCATTTCAAATGGGAGCAAAACAGCATATTGAATTACTTTCAACAAGTTTTGTGCAGAATGATGAAAAATATCCTTTATTGATCATGATGAGTCCATGTAAGTATCAACATGTATGACTTTTGCATTTATTATTGAAAAAGAAATCAACAAGAAAGAAATAATCATTAGCTTTTGATCAAGTTTTCTTTCGTATCTGTTGGCTAAAATGTTTTGGCAGTAAGGATGCAGTAAGAAAGGGCCAGGAATTTTGCATGAGGGAATTAATAAGAAAGAGAATAAAGTATGTAAGAGTTTCAGGCCCCAGAGGTGAGTTGCAAACCCTGGGAGCCAGAAAGAGAAAACAAACAAACGAGGTTTAAGGGATTGGTAAGAAATTGAAGGCCAGTACTTGGAAGCCTCATAAGTACAACCACTGTCCATCCTTTCTCCTAACACACATCCAACAGATGTGCCTTTTTCTGAAGAATGTACTATTTTAATTCATGACACTTTGAGTTAAACATGGCATTAAAAAATTCCATTATAGATGTATTTCTTTTACAAAAAATAAAAACTGTTGCTTCAAATACATTGTATGCAGATCTAAAATTAGCAAAGGTTTTCAAAAGAGAAATCAAAGCAATGCCAATTTGCTTAAGATATTAAGAAACTAAAAAGGAAGCAAAAAATATAGGAATGATACAGACAATTCAAAATTAAAATTTAATATGGGAAGAAATATACATTTTTGGGACATCGTAACTGAAGAAAATCAGAAGAGAGTGAGTTCTTATGAAAATTTTCTGAACATTTTGGATGGAAGTTTAATCAATAAACATGTGTTAATGGGCACAGGGTTCAGAACATTACTCCTGTTTCTTAAGTTAAACATCAGAAACCTTGTCCCCCATAAATTTATCATAACCATGTTGCAATAAAATACCTGTTAAAGAATTCCAAAACAAAATTTATATATATTAAAGCATGCATATGTAAACATATTATTAAAGAAAAAGATTTAGAAGACTTAAGCAGAATTGAATGGCCTCTATATATCAGTGTGGTACAGCTGCTAACATAAAATCTTGTCTCTAATACTTTGTTAAGTTTTAGGAGATCATAAGTTCTGGATCCATTTATAAATTGCTTTTTAATGGGTAGTATTTACAACTTTCTTCTGCATGCCCCTTTTTATGTGATAAGAATGTCAGCAACTTTAGACATTTATCATTAGTCTTTCAGACTTTACTATATTCATTTAATATATGTAACTTGTTACTTAGAATGTATACTTGCCCTTTAAATATGAACCCAAATGAACATACATATTCAAAATTTTCAGACCTGCATTCAGAATGTGATTTCTTTTGAGGTAATTGATGAAATTGCCTTGTGAAAAAAAATTGATATAATATAACCTTTTAAACAAAGGAAAGTTTCTAAACTTGAGAATGTCACAAAATATAAAGGTTGGATGGAAATAACTGTGAATATAAATCATAAGCACATGTTTGAGTACCAATGAAAAAAATCCCAAGTTAAATGTCTAAAAACTCAAAATTATTCTTGAGAATTACTGAGTTTTAAACAAAATTCAATATGTAAATGGTTAAACTTTCTTCTTTAACCTATGAAGTAATAACTCCCTCATTTAATCATTTGTGACTACAACTTTGTTTCTTTGGTTCCCAACTTGTGTTTGTATACCAATTTACAGTTTTCACAGCCCTTTTACCACTACATAAGATTGCTTTGTTGAAGTATTATCCTCAGTTTTCAGATGTAGAATCTTAGTTATTCATTCCACCAGCCATCATCTGAACACAGACATATTCTAACAGACAATGTCCCAACCCTATGAAGTGTTGGCAACGAGTTGGGCCTTAGTTGAGTGTTTAAGAACATTTCACCATTCTGTTAGTCCAAGTGCTTCTGAGTAATGAAACACATGTAAAACAAATGGAAACTGTGATCATATGTCCATTTTTTGCCTCCAACTTTGTTATAAAATGAGTCCTTGATCTGAAACTACGTAATGTAGCAATTTATGCCCATACATCAGCACTCTGTAAGCTCTAGGATGGTGATACTGACAGAGAGCCCTTAATCAGGGAAGGCAAACCCACACATAAAGTAGGCATCAATTCTGATAAGGACAGAACACTGCCTTCTCCATGAGGGAGGGGATCCAATGTAATCAACCTATTGAAAACTGGCTGGCTTATCTCCTCAAGGAATGATGCTATATCACAGGTTGATCTCTGCTGCTGGTAAGTTGGTCACTCAGTAGTGGCAGTAATTAGGTCAGCCTTGATGAGTGGGAAGACATGCTGTTGGGTCCATGCATAGTCTCCACTCCTGCCACATGGCCACTGCATACCTAGCATGAGTGTGGACAAGGAAAGTCAAGTTGACAGCCATTGCAAGAGTTATCCTCTTCTTTGTGGTGGATGTGCTCTGGGGGAAGTGGTGTTAGACAAAAATCCTCATGCTTTGCGCCTAGTGTAATAGGGCAGATTGCATGCTGCTTTTGCAGATTTCCTTGTCATCAATTTTTTAACCTTGTTCCTTCTTGGTCCCTGACAAACTAGCAAACCATTTGCTACTGCAAGATGAGACTGAAAGGGATTTATGTGTTTCCTTACCCTGGGCCACTTTTCCTTCAATATGAGGAGCACAACTAAGTATAGTGCTCACAGTTGTGACAACTGGGAGAATTTCCCTTCACCACTCTCATTTAAGTTATCCCTGAGTGATGCTGTAATGCAGCCACCAGTCCATTTTTCAGCAAATACCAAATCATTGTACTGACCCATCTGTGGCCCAATTTATTTCCCCCTATATCATTTGGTCTATAGGTAAGATTCCTACTTGAAGTCACAGTTTTGAGCTGATTAAGTTACTGGTGCAACAAACGGTGTGACAGGGAGTCTGGCCCACAAGTTCATATATTTACATCACTGGTAGGATCTCAGGTAGGTTCCTTAAATTTGAATCTCATTGTAAAATGAGTTACTTTTGCTCTGCCTATAGCTGACTTGTCTTGTGGGTTAAGGTGAAGATAGTGGATATGATAAGAGTTTTGTAAACTACAAAGTGGGATATACATGTGTCAGATAACAGTACACAGTTGCCATAACTCCTGGAGTTCTTGAAGGCATCAGATGAAGCAATAGATGGGACAGTTCTGTGAAGAGTGAAAAGCTTTCTGGACTTCAGAGGTGGGAGTGCTATTTCTCAAGTCTTAGCAATGTGTCTCCTACAGCAGGGAGTGGAGAAATGATGGTGCTGTTTGTACTTACTAGTCTTTAAACATAGGTAGCTTACTACTCCAGAAGAACTTTCCAAATGTTTTGTCTCTTAGGGTGAAAACAATCCTGAAGAGAAAGCAATTTTCAAATCTGAATAATAATAACAACAACAATAACAACAAGAACAGCAAGAACTTACATTGCTTTTACAATGGGCCAATGACAGTTTTAAGCACCTCTCAAGTGTTAACACATTTAATCCTCACTATAACCCTATAATGTAGATGCTTTTAGTATCTTCATTTTATAGACAAACTCTGTAAGCCAGAATTTAAGTGAACTACCCAATGTCACATGGTTAGTAAGTGGCAAAACTGGGGGTTGAAATCTAGCCATCTGACTCCAGAATCAGCATTCTTACACATTACATGAAGAAAATAATTTCCAGAGCTTCTACTTTGATTTTTTTCCTTCTCATTTGCCATTGCTCCTTTATTTTTCATAAAGCTTCTATGATCTCTAGTCCAAATGAGATTCCAAAAATAACAATTTTAATTTTCAAATTGAGGGCATGATTTCTAAATGGACCAAGTTATTTTTGTGAACCCTACATAAAATTTAGGAACAGAACTTTGGAAAGGAACTTCCAGATGGCAGTAAATCTTCACAGTTCAGTAATTAAGCCTTTTGAGAATGTTCCTCTGTGAAGGAGCCACTGCCTGATTAACTGTACAATATCAATTATATCAAATGGCACTACTTTAATGCTGTCAAAATTTAGAGAAATCTGACATGCTGACACAAGACTCTGTGAAGTGTGATAATGAGCTGCCAAATGTCATAAAGTGCCATGGGGGGGGAAACACCCTTGGTTTCAAACTAAAGGTTTTTTTTTTCTTTATTCCTGATAGAGTGCGCTTTATTAAACAACATGAACATTTGAATACACACATTTGACCTGTTTGAAATGAACAGCCTAATCTTTTTTTTTTTTTTTTACTTTTTAAGAATGAAGTTCAAGTCATATAAATCAAAAGTACAGAAGAAAATATAACATTTATTTTTGGTTGGGAAAGATGATATGTCTAGAAAATTAGGCCCTCATAAATTTTGTCCCTTCATTTCTGTGAAGAACAGTTCTCAGAAAGTTGACTTTCACTTTCAAAAAGTTAAAAGTTTGACTTGCCTAATTTTATAGTGATAGACACTGGTCTGGTCATTAAGGACAAATCTAGGCTGTTTAAATAGAAAAGCCAGAGTTATAAAGTGACAGAATCTTTCCCAAAAGTTTGGCCTTCTTGAAAAGAAAGCCATGTCTATCTCCTAAAACTTTGTTATAAATACAATACCAATGGTCAAATGTAAGAGTTTAAGTTTTCATCAATGTAATAAAGATGTGGGCCGCTCTAGATTTTTTCCATCATCATTTTTGTGCAATATTTAAATATTTTAACTTTCTGAGTGTGTACTGAAAGGGACAAAGGGAACATTGCATTATGACAGAGATTTGTGAGTCTCTAACAAGCACCTTACCATGGATAATTCATTCCTGTTCATATTTTGCTGTTCTTTCTCTAGTTCCTCTGGGTGAACAGTTAATTCCTCAATTTTTGATCTTTCTTCTCTTTTAATTCAGGCATTCATGGCAAAAAATTTCCATTTAGCACTGCTTTTGCTGAATCCCATAAATTTTGATATGTTGTGTTTTCATTTTCATTTGCTTCAAGGTATTTACTAATTTCTCTTTTAATTTCTTCCTTTACCCACTCATTGTTTAAGAATGTGTTGTTTAGTGTCCATATATTTATGAATTTTCCAACCTCCTGCCTGTTATTTATTTCTAAGTTCATTTTATTATGATCTGAGAAAGTGTTTTGGATAATATCAATATTTTTTAATTTGTTGAGACTTGCTTTGTGACCCAACATGTGGTCTATCCTAGAGAATGTTCCACGAGCTCTTGAGAAGAACATGTATCCTACTGCTGTGGGGTGTAGTGTTCTATAAATGTCTGTCAAGTCTATTCATTTATCATACAATTCAACATCTCCATTCCCTTGTTGATCCTCTGTCTAGATGTTCTATCCATTGATGAGAGAGGTGTATTGAAGTCTCGAACTATTATTGTGGAGTTATCTACTTCTCCTTTCAATGTTCTCAGTATTTGCCTCATGAATTTTGGAGCGCTCTCATTTGGTGCATAAATATTTATGATTGTTATGTTTTCTTGATGAATTGACCCTTTTATTAATATATAGTGTCCTTGTCTCTTTTAATTGTTTTACTTTTGAAGTCTACTTTGTCTGATGTTAATATATTTTTTAAATTCATATTTATTGAGATATATTCACATACCATGCAGTCATACAAAACAAAGCATACATTCAATTGTTTACAGTACTATTATATAGTTGTGCATTCATCACCAAAATTAGTTTTTGACATTTTCATTACCACACACACAAAAACAATAAGAATAAAAATTGAAGTGAAAAAGAACAATTAAAGTAAAAAAGAACACTGGGTGCCATTTTTTTTTTCTTCTCCCATTTTTCTACTCATCCATCCATAAATGAGACAAAGGGGAGTGGGATCCATATGGCTTTCCCAATCACACTGTACCCCTCATAAACTACATTTTTATGCAATCATCTTCAAGATTCATGGGTTCTGGGTTGTAGTTTGATAGTTTCAGGTATTTACTGCTAGCTATTCCAATTCATTAGAACCTAAAAAGGGTTGTCTATACTGTGTGTAAGAGTGCCCACCAGAGTGACCTCTTGGCTCCTTTTGGAATCTCTCTGCCACTGAAGCTTATTTCATTTCCTTTCATATCCCCCTTTTGGTCAAGAAGATGTTCTCATCCCATGATGCCAGGTCTAGATTCCTCCCTGGGAGACATATTCCACTTTGCCAAGGGGATTCACTCCCCTGAGTGTCAGATCCCATGTAGTGGGGAGGGCAGTGATTTCATCTGCCAAGTTGTCATAGCTGGAGAGAGAGGGCCACATCTGAGCAATAGGGGCATTCGGGAGGAGGCTCTTAGGCACAATTATAGGGACGCCTAGCCTCTCCTTTGCAGCAACAGTCTTCCCAAGGGCAAGTCCTGTGGTAGAGCACTCAGTCCATCAAACCACTAGTCCCCTATGTCTGTGAGCACATCAGCAACCATTGAGTTGAGGGAGCCCAACACCCCTGCATTCTCTACCAGCTCCTCAAGGGGGCTCTGCATTTTTTTTCATTGTTTTTATTTTTTTAATTAACTTTTTTTTTAAATCAACTATATAAAAAATTTTTTTAAAAGCCTACAATTAAAAAAACATTTCAAACAAACCATAACAAGGGAGTCCAACATGTTCCTACTCTACCCCAAGAAAATAACCTAATAGAGCAACATTTCTGTGAACTTGTTCCTACCATACCCATCAGAAATTAAAGAACCATAATCATTCCTGGGCATTCCCAGAACATTAAATTTACCCATGATAGGTTATCTGTTTTTATTGGGTTATCATTTCCCCTTCATTAATTGCTCTCTATTGCTAGTTCCCTTACATTCTATATTATAAACCATTTATTTGAGGAGTGTGTTGTTTAACCTCCAGGTGTTTGTGAATTTTCTAAGTCTCTGATGGTTATTGACTTCTAATTGTATTCTATTGTGGTCAGAGAATGTGCTTTGAATAATTTCAATTTTTTAAATTTATTGAGCCTTGTTTTATGTCCCAGCATATGGTCTATTCTGGAGAAAGTTCCATAATCACTAGAGAAGAATGTGTATCCTGGTGATTTGGGATGTGATGTTCTATATATGTCTGTTAAATCAAATTCAAGTTTAGGTTTTCAATTTCCTTATTGGTCTTCTGTCTGGTTGATCTATCTATAAGAAAGAGTGATGTGTTGAAGTCTCCCACAATTATTGTGGAAACATCCATTGCTTCCTTTAGTTTTGCCAGTGTTTGTCTCATGTATTTGGTGGCACCATGATTGGGTGCATAAACATTTATGATTGTTATTTCTTCTTGTTGGATTGCCCCTTTTATTAGTATGTAGTGGCCTTCTTTGTCTCTTATAACATCCTTGCATTTAAAGTCTATTTTATACAAGATTAATATTGCTACTCCTGCTTTCTTTTGGCTGTAGCTTGCATGAAATATATTTTCCATCCTTTCACTTTCAATTTCTTTGTGTTCCTGTGTCTAAGATGAGTCTCTTGTATGCGACATGTTGATGGTTCATATTTTTTGATCCATTCTGCCAATCTGTATCTTTTAATGGGGGGGATTATTCCATTTATGTTCAACATTATTACTGTGAAGGAATTTCTTGACCCATAGAAAGGCATTTCTTTCTAGACCTTTACCCTTCATCTATTTTTTTATTTATTCTTGCAATTTCTTCTTTAGGCTCTTCTAGGGTCTTCTTCTTGTCCTTTATATCCTGTGCCATGCTCTTCTTCATGTCTTTTATATCCTGTGCCATGCTCTCATTGTTTGTCTTTAGTTCTTTGATTAATTGCTCCAAGTAATGTGTCTCCTCTGATCTTTTGATTTGGGTGTTTGGGTTTGGTTATCTGTATTGTCTGTTTTTTTTTCATATGCTTTAAAATTTTCTGTTGTTTTTGGCCTCTTGGCATTTGCTTTACTTGATAGGATTCTTTTAGGATATGTAGGATTATTCAAAGACTAATCTCTAATTTGTCAGCTCTACAGCTCAGTGGCGTGTACTTTCTCTAACTAACCAGCAGATGGTGTCCGTGAGTCACCTATTCCCCTCAAGCCAATTCTCCCCAACTTTGTCTTTGTGGTGTGTGGGAGTCTGATTCTTGTGGTGTCCAATTGGTGCACCAAGTTTGGGTGTATTGTTGGTGCTGTCTGCCCTGAATGTGGTGTGTGTGTCTGAGCAGTTAGGGAGGGAGATCAACTTTAATAATCAAACCTCCCAGGTGTTCCTGGAGATTTAAGGCTATTGCAAGAATCTAAACCTTCATTTCAGCCTTGCCACAGATTGTCTCTGCCGCTGACCCACAAGTCCTTGGTATTGGCGTATGGTCCCTGGGATTTCCGAGTGGGTCCCTCTTTCAAGCTGTGCCCTTCTAGGGCCTCTGCTGAGGGAAAGTTGTGCTACATCACAAGTGCATGCCATCCCTCAAGGGAAGTTCTGGGCCACCAGTCCGTATAGGTACATTCCCAGCCTGCTGTAAGGATGGCAGTATGGGGTGTGTTAATTTCCCCCTTTTCACACAGCTCTGCCTTCCCAGCTCTGGGACAATTAGCTGTGGGTGCACAAAAGGCTATTGTCCACACCTGATATTGTGGTGTGTGTGCGTGATGCTGGAAACACCTCTCGTCACACTGGGTTTTTTTGGTGCAGCTCTAGGCATTCCCAGCTCTCCAGGAAGATGGCTGCAAGGGGCATGGTTATTTTCTCCTTTTGGATCACCTCTGCCTTCCTCTCTCAGAGACAATTAGCAGAGGGTGTGTGAAAGGCTATTTTCCACACCAGATATTGAGGCATTTGCACAGCCCCTTCCTGCTATGCTTCACTGTGCAGTTCTCACTGCCATATCTGCAGCCACTTTGGGGTTTTTTAAAAAAGAACTAGTCTGACTCCAAATGCCAACCCATGGTTTCCCCACACTGTGATATGGCTGCCAGATATTCAGCAGGCTTACTCACTCATTTCAGAATGCAGACTCCCGGTTTCACCAAGTGCACAGTCCCTGTGGATTTAGCAGACCTTGTCCAGCTGGTGCATCGCTGGAACTGGTGTTCTGGGTCACTTTCTGGTTTTTATCCAGTATTTTTCATGGAGGTGTTTTTTTTGCCCTGTCTCGCCTATCTGCCATCTTAGGCTTGCCTTCTGATATAAATATATTACTCCCACTTTTTTCTGGTTGCTGTTTGCATGAAATATCTTTTTCTAACCTTTCACTTTCAGCCTATATTTGTCCTTGTGTCTAAAGTGAGTTTTTTGTAGATAGCATATAGATGGGTCATGTTTTTAAATCCATTCTGCCAGTCTGTGTCTTTTTATTGGGGAGTTTAATCCATTAACATTTGGTGTTATTACTGTAAGGTCAGTACTTTCTTTTACGATGTTGTCTTTTGGATTTTATGTCATATCCTATTTTTTTTTCTCTCTCTCTCCTTTTACCCTTTCTGATAGTCTTCATTTCTACACTCTTCTCCAAACCTGTCTCTCCTGTCTTTTTCTATCAGCCCGTAGCAGTGCCTTTAGGATTTATTATAGTGCACGTATCTTCTTCACAAACTCTCTCAGTGTCTGTGTGTCTGAAAATATTTTAAACTCTCCCTCATTTTGAAGGACAGTTTTTCTGGGTACAGAATTCTTGGTTGACAGTTTTTCTCTTTCAGTATCTTAAATATATCATACCACTGCTTTCTTGCCTCTATGATTTCTGTGGGGAAATCTGTACAAAGTCTTATTGAGCTTTCCTTATAAGTGATGGATCACTTTTCTCTTGCTGCTTTCGGAATTCTCTCTTTGTCTTTGGCATTAGACAATCTGATCAGTAAGTGTCTTGGAGTGGGTCTATTGTGATCTACTCTGTTTGGGGTACACTGTGCTTCTTGGGTCTGAAATTTTATGTCTTTCATAACAATTGGGAAATTTTCAATGATTATATTTTCTATTTATTATTTCTGCCCCTTTCCCCTTCTCTTCTTCTGGGACACCCATAACTTGTATATTCGTGTGTTTCATGTTGTTATTCAGTTCCCTAAGACCCTGCTCATATTTTTCCATTCATTTCCCTATCAGTCTTGTGTGTATGATTTCAGCTGTTCTTTCTTCCAGTTCACTGATCCTTTTTTTTTGCCTCTTCAAATCTACTGTATATGTCTCTATTGTGTTTTTCATCACTTCTGTTGTGCCTTTCATTCCTATAAGTTCTGCCATTTGTTTTTTCAAGCTTACAAATTCTTCTTTATGGTCATCCAGTGTATTCCTTATATCCGTCATCTCTTTTGCCACATTTTCCTCCAGCTTGTTGATTTGATTTAGTAGATGTGTTTGAACATCTTTAATTAGTTGTTTCAATTCCTGTATCTCAGTTGAAGTGTTAGTTTGTTCCTTTGGCTTGTCCACAGTTTCTTGTTTCTTATATTGGCTTGTTATTTTTAGCTGTCTAGACATCTGATTTTCTTGATTAGTTTATTCTGGAGCTTGTTTTCACTCTGTTACCTAGGGTTTTCTTGTTGGTTGGCTTTGTTCTCTATCTGTTCTATGGCATTCAGCTCAACTTATTCTAGACCTCTAACGTAGCTTCTGTTTACTTGATCAGAATTTTTCAGCTCTTGTTTTTCTCATTCTTGCCCTGCCTCTATGTCTTCCCAGATATGATTGACCCCAATCAGATTTTCACAGTCCAGGAGGAGGCCCAGGTCTCAGGAGGAGGATGTGCTCTGTGTCATGTTTCCCTGAGAATGAGAGCCTGCTGGTTATTGACCCTCCTGTGAAGACTCTAGACTTTGTTCTTTTTCTATCCTGTCCAGCAGGTGGCACTTGTCAACCCACAGCTCCCCACCAGTGTAAAGAGGTGTAGTGCCTTTAATTTCCTGCAGACCATGTCCCTGCCAGGGGCATGGCTGACTCAAGCTGTTTCTGTTATCCAGCCCCTGGGGTGTGAGTTCTCTGAATAAGGGCCACCACTTGTGCTGGACACCCCCCCCCCCATCTTGGGAATTTATGTCCTTTTGGGTATTATCTCCGCCACTATACTTATTGCTTTGTCAGTCAGATCTATCTTAGCTTTGCCCTTGCCTGGATCCAGCTGCCAATTGCAAATATCAGAGGCTTTCTGCAATGAGCTACTTAGAATAGTTATCTAAAAAAAAAGTGAATAAATAAAATAAATCCCTTTTCAAGGCCTTTTCCCAGCCCCCAAGTTTTGTCAGTCCCAGTATAGACTATTTAAAGTTAGGCCATTGTGCCAGTTTGAATGTATTATGTCCCCCAAGCACCATTATCTTTGATGTAATCTTGTATGGGCAGACGTTATCAGGGTTGATCAGATTGTAATTCTTCGAGTGCTTCTTTGGAATGCACCCCACCTAGCTGTGGGTGATGACTCTGACTGGATAATTTCCATGGAGGTGTTGCTCCACCCATCCAGGGTGGGTTTAAGTTGATCAGTGGAGCCATATAAATGAGCTGACATAACAGAAGGAACTCAGTGCAGCTGTGAGTGACATTTTGAAGAGGAGCAAGCTTGCTAGAGAGGAATGTCCTGGGAGAAAGCCATTTTGAAACCAGAAATTTGGAGCAGACGCCAGCCATGTGCCTTCCCAGCTAACAGAGGTTTTCCAGACGCCATTGGCCATCTTCCAGTGAAGGTACCCGATTACTGATGTGTTACCTTGGACACTTTATGGCCTTAAGACTGTAACTGTGTAGCCAAATAAACTCCCTTTTTATAAAAGCCAATCCGTCTCTGGTGTTTTGCATTCTGCAGCATTAGCAAACTAGAACAGCCATGTAGGTTATTATCTCTTTCAGCTGAAAAGTTACTCTCAGACAATTTTAATTCTACCCTTGCCTGGAACAATACTGAAGCCTGAGCCTTCCAGCAGCTTTGATGGGCTATTGTAAAGTAAAAAAATAAAGAGTCAGAGAGAAAGAAAAGAAGAAGGAAAAAAAACCCTTTTCTAAGCTGGACCCCAACTCCCCACATTTGGAAGCAAGAGCTGAAGTTGGTACCCATTTCTATATGCCCCTTTTTCTTGGAGCTCAGTCCTTTTCCAGTATTCTGAACACCTCCAACTTCAAAAGTCTCTGTTTTTTGTTGTTATTGTCAGCTCTGATTCTTCTCTGCTGGACCAAATCCTCCTGGTTCCTTTCATGCCCGCTCTTGGTTTATCTGTGCTTGGAGCTTTTATTCAGCAGTCTGGATTTGTTAATTAATTCTGCAATTGGAGCCTGGTTGAGCTCCCTCCTTGCTCCAAGCACAGATTGTTTCTTTTTTCCTTGGAGAACCAGCTCCAATACTTTCCGCAGTGCCTCAGGGGGAGGGGCACCAGCTCCTGGTTGGAGAAACTTACAGTTCTTCACTGCAGTCTCAGGCATTCCACACATTCCAGACTGGTGTATGATGTGTGCCAGTCACTGAAGTCCCCCAAAATGCTGTTCCATACAGTTCCTGGCTATTTACACACTGCCTTCTACATGTACCTCCTTTTACTATGTCCTCTCTCTGTAGTGTCCTCCTTTAATTTTTGCCAGCCAAAATCTTCCAGAGTCTTCTTCATTGCTTCTTTATATTACCCACTATTAGTCATACACACACATATGTGTATATATATAGTATATGTGTGTGTAAATATTATGAGATTTATTATGTGAATTGGCTCATGCAATCTTGGGGATTGGAAAATCTGACTTCCTAAGGGTAGGCTGCAAGTTGGGAACTCCAATGAAGGTTTCGATGAATTCCCCAGGTGAAGCTGGCTGGCTGAAGTAGAGATAGAAATTCTTCTTTCTGACTGCTGAAATCATCAGTTTTCCCTTAAAGACCTTCAAATTATTGGATGATACTTCTGCCTATTTCTTGAAAAAAATATCCTTTGTTGATTATATATGTAATAATCCACAGATGCAATCAAGTGACTAATGATTAAAATCCATAAAATACTCCCACAATAACAGTCAGGCCAGTGCTTGCTTGACCAAATTACTGGAACCATAACCTAGCCAAGTAGACACATGAACTTAACCATCACATCTACTTTTTTTTTTCCTTTGGCTAAGAACAATTTTGGTTTTGGAAGCAACAATGTGCCCACCGGTTAGAATTCAACCGGCTACCAGTCCTAACTTTCTGAAAACTCTTCTTCCAACAATTCCAGCTTCCTGGAAAAGAGATAGACAGGAGAGAGCAAATGAGGGATTCACTCACTCTGTGTAGGTTTGGATGCATTATGTCCCCCAAAACACAATGTTCTTTAATGCAATCTTGTGGGGGCAGAAGTATTAGTGTTGATTAGGTTGCAGTCTTTGGATTATGTTGTTTCCATGAAGATGTGACCCACCAAACTGTAGGTAATACCTTTGATTAGATTATTTCCATGGAGTTGTGGCCCCACCCATTCAGAATGGGTCTTGATTTAATCACTAGAGTCCTGTAAAAGACTGCACAAAGAGAAGGACCTCAGAGCAGTGGAGAGTGACATTTTGGAGAGCAACTTAGAGGGACGTTTTGGAGATGGCTGCTGAAAGCAGACTTTCAACTAACACATTGGAGACGCTAGCCCAGTGTTTGCGCTGGAGAAGCTAAGAGAGGACAAAATGCCCCAGGAGCAAAATTCTGAATAACACACAGGAGCTGAGAGAGGACTGGAGCACAACCCGGAATTAGCAGATGCTAGCCATGTGCCTTCCCAGCTAACAGAGGTTTTCTGGACACAATTGGTCTTCCTTCAGTGAAGGTATACTTGTGTTGGTGCCTAAATTTGAAGATTTTCATGGCCTTCAGATTGTAAATATGTAACCAAATAAATCCCCTTATAAAAGCTAATCCATTTCTAGTATTTTGCATAATGGCAGCATTAGCAAACCGGAACACCCTCTTCTTTGCTATTCACACCAGCCTAGAATCCAGAATCCCCCCTTCCATGACTAATAATAATAGCTCATTATGTTCAGGGTTGGGGTCAGAGAATGGGGAGGTGATGGTAGGGAGCGACTTTCATTTCTTCTCCTTTCCAGTTCAAAAGAAGGATGAGGGGGTCATGATGTACTTGGAGAAAAATTGAATTGCAGTCTTGTGAGAAAAGCTCCAATCTTCTTGCCTATCTCCTGTGGACATGCTGACGAAGGCAGGAATAGATGCAGTCATAGAAGATGGCAGAGACTGAAGCAGTCCAAAGTCAATTTTCCCACAGGGGAAAATTGTGACCTCAAGTGAACAGAAGTCAGTGAGACACAACTCCACCTTGTAAACAGGGCTCCAGTTAAAGCCAGGTACCAAATGGTTCAGGCTGGTGCCAACTAGAATGGACTGGTGGGAATGGATTCATGGTGGGTAAAAAATATTCATTATGATCATTCAAATGTTGGCAATGGAGGTGACAGCTCAGCAAGGGAGGTGAAATGGTGTGTCTGAGACAACTGTGTAAATGGTACCATTGCTGGACAACATTGAAAATGGAGGTGTTGGTACTGGAGGCATAGGGGTGGTAGGGAAGAAGAGAGGCCCTCTCTTCTGCCCATGGACTGCAGGCAGGTGACAGAGCCAAGTGTCCCTCTGCAGCAGGGCCTGGCCAACTGACTTCTGTTGGATCTGCAGGTCGGCAACAGAAGGCAGGCGTCTTGGGCTATTTCTCCCTAGGTCATCCAAGGTGAAACCCTCACCATTTCAGAAGTTCTGATGCTTTGGAGAGGGAAAGGGCTAAGTATGTCTCCCGATTCAGATAAAAAAAGATAGAAGTGAAAATACGTGAAGTCCTATGGTATATGATATTTTCATGGGAAAAAAAGCCTTGGGACTCAAGGCTTTTCTGAAGCCTGAACCCCCCAACCAAGTGCTCCATTCAGACACTGGAATTTTTTCTTTTTCAACCAAGTTCTGAAAGTTCAGTTGCCTTCATAGGGGATGCAGATGGGGTAGGTATTGAGGCTCCCTGACAGAGTTGAGGAGCGAGGTAGAGGGGAACTCCATGGGGGCTACTGGAATACCTGATAGAAACAAGGCATGGTGGTGGTGCTCAGGCTACAGGTGAAGACAGGAGGCAAGGAGCACAGGCCCAAAGTTTAGTGGACCTCCAGTCTAGGGGAATTTTGAGACTGAGCTTGCAAAGTGGTGAGCAGGGGCTGTGCCTTGGTTTGCATGATCAGGCCACCTGTGGCCCCAGGTGGGTTACACGGGGGGCAGGTTGAGTGGAAGAAAGACCAGTAGTGAAAGAGGTCCACATTAGCAGTGCAGTTCTCAGAGAGGTTGATGGGACTCTTTGTGGGCAGTGCTTCATCTAGAAGGACTGCAGCTGCTGCCAGCTGAAGTGAGGTGGGCTGGGGAAAACTATCCACCTCCACTTTGGGCAATCTGTTGGGCAAGTATGAGGTTAATCCAAACTGGTATTTTGGAGAGAGCTGAGCTGGGGAAGAGGTAGGTGAGGATTCCAGAGGTTAGCTCATACCCATGAGCAACATGTGCACCAGGGAGTGTGACACACCCATGCTGGGCATGGTAGGGATGTGGGCACCATACATGCCCATGGGCAACATGCCAGGAAAGGCCTTGGCCCCCATAACTGCCTGAGAGGCCATGCACAGCACAGGGCTCAGCTCTTCCTTCATATTGACTGTAGAGCTGCAGCTGAGCAGGCCTAACATGTTCCATGGCTCTGTCTTAATCTTGACAACCTCCTGCAAGTGGTTCTTCTTGACATGCTGCATAAGGTGGTCCTTGTGGCCAAACCTCTGGGCACAGTGCTGTACAGACACAGGAAGTCCTTCCTGCCTGTATGAACCACTAGGTTTGGCCACACATCCTTACGAGTACAGAACCACTGGTCACAGTGGTCACGGGAGTGATGCTTCTCCTTGCTACCACCTGCTACACAGCATGAGAGGCCCTTCAGGTGCTGTAGCAGGGCCTGGGTGCCCTCAAAGATCTGAAGGCACAACTTACAACTGAGGTTACCACTGCTGGCGGTGTGCATGGCCAGGTGGTGCCAGTAGCCCAGCTTTGTATTGTCATTCTTACTGCATTCAGAAAAGTCGATGGCCTCTTTGTTGGGGACGTGAGTTTGCAAGTGGTCCTTGAGTTGAAACATCTTATCACAGTACATGCACTGATGTGGTTTCTGGGCCAAGTGGGTGGCCATGTGCCTACACAGCTTACACTTGTAGGCAAAAGCCTTGCCACAGTGCAGCTGAGAGCAGCTATATGGGCTCTGCTCTGGATGGGGGAGGCTGTGAGGCTTCAGCTTCTCACCATTTGAGAAGGACATCCCTGAGATTTCACATTGGCACTTAGTGTCCAGCCCACTTCCTCCTCCTGCTTTGCATCTTGAATCCGGGGGTGGGGATGGGGGACACTGGTGAAAAATGTGGTCATGGCAAGACTAATATGGCAAAGGTTATTCAGAAAGCCTCCCTATCAGCTCCACACAGCCTCTCTGCCATGTCACAGCCTCCAATGCAGCCATCAGAAAACCATCTCTTCACCTAGCTTGGGGCCCCTCACTGACCTCCGGGCTCCAGCGCCACAAGGCTCGCTCAGGCCCAGCTAGCTGTGGCAGTGGGGCCATTGTGTGGTGCATGTGGGTTCACACCTACTTTTTACATTCTATCGACTTACAATCTTTTGAATTCAGTAGGACGCAAACATAACGTATTTTTCTTGGATCGCTGCTTTCAACCAATGGTCAAAATTCTGCCATTCCTCAGTGGCATTTGGAGGAGATTCCATTCTCTTAGAGCTCCCTTCCTCCAACCCCTCATTGGTAACTTTTTTTCCTTTTCCAGAGCTGGCAGGCTTTCTTCTTAGGTACCAGCAAGATGGTTCGTTCACACGTGGCTATCTGTCATTGTGTTTCTTGATTCACAGGAAATCAGGCATCCTTGCCATTGTAAATGACAGAATTGCTGGCTGATACTTTGCCTCTCTGTCCTATCATTACTTTTCAATTATATTTTTCTTGGCTCTTGTATGCTTAGGAAAAGGCAACAAATCGACTGGTTAAACTGGATGAGATGTCACTCTCCACTTGTGGCAGGCACTTCTAATTTTTTACGAGTGATTTTCTTGAAGGTCCTCCCTCATTGGTGTTTGAGAAGGGAAGCACCTCTCCCATCCCTTTGTCTTCCTTCACCCTTGAGGGGTGAGTAGATAAAAAACACAGCCCATTTCTCCTCCCTTGTTTTCAGTGTATACAGACGATAAGGTAGGATGCAGCTGGGATGTTACTTGGCAGGGTAGGAGGGTGGGGGAAGGGGGTTGGGGCAGGGGGCAGAATTGCAGGTTGAGCTGCCACATCTCCAAAATCTAGCCCTTATTGTTTGCTCAAGTATTTGCTACTATATTTATACAGTAGGGTTACTTAAGGTTTCTTTGTCCTGAACTTTGAGTCTTACTTACTAGTAAGACATAAAGGGTACACTTAACATCCTGTTAGAGGTCACTAATTGTTTTGATATTTCCTTCAGAGTATTCATCACATTTGTATTAGAAGCAAGAATGTTATCTTAAAAGCTAGCATGAGATTTTGTGTGTGTGTGAATGTGCATGTATGTGTACATGGGTTGACGTCATGGGGACACTGTCTTGTTTAAGAAAACCTTCAGGTATCTTTAAGCAGAATATAAGATTCCAGTGGCTGTGGTGTTAGCTAGCTGGACCATATCTCTGCTATCTATTAGGTAAGATATCTACTTGGCCTTTGTCACTTCAAGATCCCATCATACCCACTGAAATCCAGAAGTGCATTTCAGTGATGGCATCTTTCACCATATTTCCTGAACTACATAGGACAGATTTTTACAGATCTAGACAGGGATGCTAGTTACCGTTCTTCTTGTATTATTTCTCAAAGTCTTGAAGAAGTTAGTACATTCTGGCTTTTCTGTGGGCATGATGGGAAGGTGGGCATTCAGGGCACATGTAGTATATGTGCTCCAACATTCCTGTCTCTCCTAATCTTTTAGATTATTTCTTTTATGTTACGCAAAGGAAGTTCCACAATCTCATCCTAATTAATTATAATCTGTCACTGAGTCCATGTTTCAGTTAAGCAACTAAACTGATTTTTAGATCCAGCAGTTGGCGCTTATACATTAAGCCAGAATTTCTGACAAGTGCATCATATTGATTCTCTGGCCTGATTCGATGTTGTATTTCATCTGACTTGATGTAAGAAACTTAGAATTTATTCCCACACATATTCCTCACATTTGTGTTAATATAAACTAGGAAAATCTCACAGTGCATTAGGTGTGACCAGACTTTGTACTTTAGCTTGGCTGGAATTTGACTATATTTATAGGTCTGGAGGAAATGAAGGATATTGGAGGGCAAGTGATGAGAAAGATAGGTTTTCCTTTGCAAGTTAACTTCCACAGAGAGTTTATTTCAGGATCTTCAAGCAAGGAAATGGTTGTCTTTGCAGAAAGGAGAGAAGTGGCTGCTTCTACTGGGAAAGAAGGTTCGGGAAGATTCAGTAGCTCCAGGTTCTCAGATTTGTCTGAATGCACAAAAATGTGCTCATTCCACATTTTAGGGTTCATTCATTCCCAATCAAATTCTAACTTTCACACAAAAGACTTGACAGGACTGTGAATGAAAGTTATGTTTTAAAACTGTCAACTACCCAATTAATTTTTCAGTTTAAGCTCCAGCCATTTCAGCTCTATAGGTAACTGAATTCAAAACACATTTCTAGATAAAGAATTCAAAACGCATTTCTAGACAAAGAAAGTGAGTATTTACTACTAAACAATCCTTGTTGAAAGAACTATGTTCTAAAAGATTTATTTTACTGAAAGAAATTGAAGTCAAAAAAAAAAAGAATAGAACACAAGGAGGAAAATATTGGGCAATGACATTGGTAGAGATTTAAGCAAATCAAAGCAAACACCACATATTAAAAAGAGACTAACTTGGGGGAAATTTCAAAATAAAGAGAGCTAAAATACAAGATTGATAGATTTGATTATTGTTCAGTGAATATTCACTCTCTTTCTTTCCCCTCACCTCCATGGGAGGAATATACTTCACCTCATTGACGTTCTTAGGCTTATAACTTACTTTGGCCAATGGGATGTTAACAGATGTGCTGAGAGAAAACTCTTGAAACATGTATGCAGTTGAGTTTGCTCTTGCTCTCCTGCTTTTTACAATGAGAAGGGTATGCTTCAGGGAGCCACCATCCAAGTATGATGAAAGACATCGGGAGCAGATGTGGACCAAATGTGCACTTTGGACTTAATATTCAGGCTTATTGTTGAATGCCCCCTGGGATTTTATTGTTAGTTAAGCAGCAATATCTGACTGATACATTAAATATACTAATAAGGATAATAAAAGCAGGGAAGGTTGGATTTAAGACACTGTAAGTTCCTTGAGTTGTTTGGGAGGAGAGGCATTAACACCTTTTTATTATCATGCTTTTTTTTGAAAATGTAAGGTATGTATATTGTACAAAATGCAAAGAGCCTAAAGGGATTCAGTGAAAAGTAGTTTCCTTTCCACATTTATTTTGCATGTGCCTATTTCATCTCTCCATAAGCAAACAGTTACCAGTTTCTTAGATATACTTTCAGAGATATTTTGTACATATTCATGCATTTGCATAGACATACATATTACACACACACGTATTTTAAAATAGTAACATATTACACACGTACATATAGATCATCCATGCATTTTCTTATTAAAGTGTAGAATTGGAGATCATTTTGTATCAGCACATATAGCACTACCTAATTTTTAATAAGTTTATTATAATCTCTTGTTTGAAGTAATATAAATTATTTAATTAGTATCCTTTGTATAATGATTATCTTTAAATTTTATTGAACAAATAAACATATTACATATTAAGGATTATTATTTTAAGCAGAAATGTAGCATATATAAACTCCTAAAGCAATAAAGGGGAATGAGAAAAATCATCAGCACATTAGAAGGCAGGAAGATGGAAAAAACACGCAGATCAAATGAATGGTAAATGAAATGTTCAAATAATGTGGTAGAAAAAAACCCTAATATACTGGTTATTATCATAATGTACATGAGTAAAACTTGCAAGTTAAAAGCCAAAGAATCTCAAACTAATTTTTCTGAAAGCCCCAGCCGTATGTTGTTTATAAGAGATTAACTTAAAACATGGTTGCACAAAACATTCACTTAAAGCACGATTGAACATACAGGGATAGAAAAAGACATTACAAAATAATCATCAAAAGTAATCTGAAATAGGTATATTCATACCAGGGAAAATAAGAGTTTAAGAAAAATATTATTAGGGTTAATGAGGTAATTTTTAAATTCTAATAAGTTTCAATTCATCAAAAAAAGTTAAAACAGTTCTGAGTCTATAGGAATGCAATAATATTGCTTCAAAATATATAAAGTAAAAATGAAGAGAATTGTAAGACAAATTTGGCAAATCCACCATTATAGTTGGACCATTTACCACCTTACTCAGGAATCAATAAACTCAAGCCAAGCAAAAAGTGGTAATGATAAAGATTTGAATAACATTTAAAAGCTTGATCTATTGGTCAATTATAGAAACAAAACAAATAGAGAATACACATTCTTTTCAAGTGCATATGGATTATTTATAAAAATAATTGACCTATTAGACCCAGAGTAATTTCTACAAATAGCAAGAAATCAGTATTATGTAGATTGCATTTTCAGACCAAAATGCAATTAACTTATAAGTAAGGAAATCAAGCTTTTAGTCCTATCTTTACAAGCTAAAAAACTAAATTCTAAACAATTGTGGGCCCAGGAAGAAAAGATAATGTAAATTATGATATTTAGAACTAGATTTCAGTGAATTCGTTGCATTCAAAACTTGGGGATCCAGTTATAGAAGTTTTTAGAAGGACATTGTTAACTCTTTACACATATCTAAAGGAAACAAGAAAGATAGAAAAAAATAGTGAGTTAAGTGCTGAACTTTGGAAATTAGAATTAGAACAGCAGAATAAAGGCAAGACATTAAGAAAATGAAGCAGGCATAAATTAATGAAATAAAAAATAATAAAGATCAATGAAATCCAAAGCTAGTTGAAACTGGCAAAATTTGTTAACAAAATAATTGGTATGAGGAATAAAAATGAGAACATAAGAAGACTAAATGAGTTATATATATTTGCTGGCCTATGGGCAAGTAGAGTTGAAAAATAATCCTATGTCTTATACTATAAACTTCTATGCTGTTCATTTTATTCATGCTTGTTTTAAAGTCAGGAAGGGCTATCAGATTCTCTTTAAGTGGCATTGCATCAATGACCCTGACAAACTATCATAGAAGGCTTTTTGGACGCATGCATTAGTGTTGTATTTTGATATGCCTCCACATACAACTTTAATGGGTTGCATCTGGGAATTTATATGGGCCTAGGGACAATTATGAGAGGGCTGAATATTTTTTATGAAAGACCCTTACTTTCTTGGGGGGGTCTATATCATCCTTCATGAAGCCATCTTTCCATGTTGAGAGGCCAGACTATTGATTGTGTTTCCTCTCAATCTCTTCTTCCATTGACCAAAGCCATATCTCAATGAATTGCACCTTTGGAAATAGACACAATAGACTACATTTAGTTCATAGCTCATCAGAGATTAATCTAATAACTCTTTACTGATAATTTTCATAGAAATAAAGCTTAATGGTTTAAAGTCAGAAAAACTGTGTTTTAATGGAATTACAGGCATGAAACGTAATAAAATGGGCGAAGTATTTTTTTTTTTTAATGGTTGAGAGCTTTCAGTGCTTAGAAACATTGCTAAAGTTGCTTTAATTTAAAGCTGGTCCTACAAAACTGATGTCATGAAGTTCAAATGCAGTGTTTGTAACCCATCCTAGTCCAGGCTGTATGAAAAATAGAATTGTTTTTGGAGAAAATTGTAGATGAATGAGCATGAAACCATCTACCTAACTATAAAAAAGTAACCGGTTTACTCCACATTAACAATCAAGAGTAGCTTACTTCAGATGCTCTCTTGGCTGGGTAATGCAGAAAAAGGAGCAGCCAGAACCAGTTTGGACAAGTTTAACTGCTAGGTGAGTCACCAGAAGCTGCAATAGTAATCTTTCTTGAAATAACTGATTGTCTTCCATTCAGGTTTGTTCCAGGGTCAAATAGAGTGTCAGCATTCCAAGAAGCAAGATGGAACTACTTCCTTGTTGTAGAACATTTTGTCTTCATGTCCCAAATATTGATGCATACATTCAACCAGCTGCTATTTCCTGGCAAGAATTAGTTTCAGACTGCCTTTTCTATTTACTTTTTGCATACAGAAAACCATACTGTCCCTTGAGAAAGCTTCATTAAGGAAGATTCCGTATCTGATCATTTTGCAAATTCTGCAGGTAAAGAAAAAGACCAAATATGAAGCAATATTGTGCAGTAGAATAGAACTAAAATTTCATTAGTATTCCATGAAAGAACTGACATTAGAACCCAAATATCTTCATATATAGAGTATTTCATAGCTTGAGGATCAGATACCTTAATGTTTTTTTCCTAGTCTATAATTTATTGTGGCTGCTTCTGTGTTAATTAAGGAATTTTATCAATATATAATTGTTTAAAATTATAGAAGTATATTACTGGGTATTATTTCTAATAAAAGGAAATTATTTGAGTGTTTCATATCTCCCAGCTGCTGAAAATGCATCATCTCAGTTAATCCTTGTACATTTTACAGATGAGGAAGAGACTTAAAGAGGTTAAATAGAGGGCAGAACTTCTGGAATGGTGGAGGACCTCCTTCCTAGCGAAACAACAGTTTAACTGGTGAAAATTATTAAAAATGACAACAACAGTAACAATAAAACATTCATTTAAATCTCTGGAAATTGTCCTAAGGGAATGCAGCAGATGGAGAAACATTCCTTCAAGAAACATCTATTAAATCTCAGTAAGAACAGTGAGAGTCTGCAGCATTTGAACCATGACTCATTCTATTATCGCCACCCCTCTGGCTCTGTGTTGTGGAACCTCTACCCTGGGCATGTGCAGTCAAGAAGATGGGGGCTCCCTATCTTCCCAGCTCCCTGTCTGCAGTGACAGTATCTCCCTGGGAGGAGGAGGGTGCCAGAATTTCTCTTCTCCCATAACTCCATGTTGTAAAAGCTCTCTTCCAGAAGCCAAGGCCAGGAGGATCCAAGCTCCCCTTCCCACTAAACTCCCAATTGAAGGGCAGAAGGTCTATCCCAGACACAACAGGCTGAGAATCCTGAGGTCCTGATTGCCCTGGCCTCCACCTTCATTGAGTAGACCTTCCATGACTGGAGGGGCAAGCAAAGAAGACAAAGGACTGCCACCACCTACTCATGCCCACATGTAGAGTGGGAGCATCACTCTTGGAAAAGCAGATCCCCAGTCCCAGCCCAGTGCAGTGCACAAAGGTTCTCGCTGGGGGGAAAGGCAGTCGGTAAGGAGGAAGAGCTCTGCAGCTCTGCCTGAGGGGACTGACTTTATCTGAAACTGAGAGTGGAGAACTCCATACCCGAGGGTGGAGAACAACTAAAAAGAGGCTTGTAGCTGTGATACAAGCAAAATCTCAGAGCAGGCAGAAATTTCATATAGAAAACTGGGGAAAGAGACAGCCAAGAAAAGCTGGGATCACAGTCAGCTCTGGAAATGAGAAAGGTTGTGCACATGATCTATCTAGGCTACACATACTCAGGAGCAATCAATCCCAATTGCTTGTGACTTGTGACTTGTGACTCTACTCTCCCTTCCATTTGAGTACTCTTTTCTTCCTTTTATGTTCTCCCTTTTAGAATGGAAATGTCTTTGACTATTAACCTATGCCTGCTCTACCATTTTATTTTTGGAGAGGATAACTTACTTTCTAGTTTCACAGGTCTAGAGATAGGGAGGAATTTTTCTTCAGAATGGATCATACCCAATATATTACTCATACCTAAGTTAGATGATTTAGATAATGAAATTTGGGGCTTTCAAGCTGATGATATTTGGATAGGATTTTGGACTTTTAGTTGATGCTGTAATAGATTGAGACTTTTGGAATGGATGAATGTATTTTGCATGTGGGTTGCACATGAATCTTTGCAGGCCAGAAGGCAGACTGTGGACACAATGATGTGCATGTCCCAATTCCTAAGACCTGTGAATATTACCTTACACTGCAGAAGGGAATTTGCAGATGTGATTAAGCATCTTGTTGTGGGGAGTTTATCGTAGATTATCTGAGTAGACTCACTGTATCACAAGGATCCTCATCAGAGGGAGGCAGGAAGATCAGACAGGGAGGAAGGCAACATGATGATGGAATTACAGACTGGAGGGATGCAGCCACAATCCAAGGAATGCCAGCAGCTTCCAGAAGGATCTAGCCCTGCTGGCACCTTGACTTCAGCCCAGATTGATTTTACAGTTCTTGACTCTAGACTGTAACAGAATAAATTTGTGTTGTTTTTTAGCCACTAAGTTTGTGGTAATTTGTTATAGCAGCCATTGGAAATTAATACAGTAAGCATGTAGGTAATTACAAAATAGAATATTAAAGCATATTTCTTTTCTTTTCTTCTCTTAATTGTAATACAATATGAATATAATTGTATTGCTAGGCCTATAGAGAAATGTAACATATTTGACAATAACAGCACAAAGAAGGAGGTTGGGGACAAAGCTATATTCAATGTGGAAATGACACCAGGTGGTAATACAAATCCACTGGAAAAAAATGAAAAGAACCAAAAAAAGGTAAATAAAGTTACTATAACAAGCTACTATAACAGACTCGATAATTATATATTTGGCCTTCTTTATTTTCTCAGTTTCTTTAAAATGCATAGATTATATAAAGTAATAATTATAACAACATAGTGTCAGATTTGTAACATTTATAAACCTACTGTATACATTAGTAAAAGCACAAAAAAGGTGGGGAGGGAATGAAGCTAAAAGGAGTTTCTAAATTTTGTTGAAACAAAGCCAGTGTAAATTAGAAGTAGATTCTGATAAGTTAAGATGCATTTTGTAAGCCCTACAGCAATCATTAAGAAAATAACAAAAATATAACAAATCATTATAGGAATTAAAATGTTAGACTATTAAAATATCCACTTATAAAAAAGGCAATATAGAAGGAATAGAGAACAAAAGACATGAGACATATGGAAAACAAAAGGCAAAATTACAGATAAATATCCATCCATGTCAATAAGAACATTAAATATTAATGGATTAAACCATCCAATCAAAAGGAAGAGATTTTCAGATTGGATTAAAAACAAACAAAAAAAAACAAGATTGAACTATGAGATGTCCACAGGAGACACACTTTAGATTTAAATAAAAAACAAATAGAAATAAAAGGATGGAAAATGATATACCATGAAAGCAACAACCATAAAAGAACTAGAATGGCTATGCTAATATCAGACAAATTAGAATTTAAAAGGAAAAAATGTTATTTAATGACAGAGTTATTAGACAAAAATAAAAGGGTCAATCCACTAAGAAGATACAACAATTACAAACATATACTCAAACTCCAAAATAAATGAGGCAGAAACTGACAAAAATGAAGAGAGAAATAGAAAATTTTAAAAATAATAGTTGGAAACTTCAATACTTTACTCTTAATAATGGATAAAACAACTAGATGAGATCCACAAGACAGATAAACCACCTAGAAGCTTAGCCAGGTGGTTCATAATGTGCTATTTACTTAAGGTTAAACATAAAGTTCCATGGAATAGACTTGAGAGTCCAGAAATAAACCCTTACATTATGATAAATTGATTTTCAGTAAAGGTTCTGTGCTGGATTGAAGCTGTTACGTACCCTATAGAAATCCATGTTCTTTTAATCCATCCCTGTGGCAGCAGATCTCTTTTTGGGTGGGAAATTTTGATTAGGTTACTTCCATGGAGATGTGACCCAGTACATTAAGGTGGGTCTTAATCCCCTTGCTGAGTCCTCTATGAGAGGATAAAAGACAGATGAAACTCAGCGAGTTCAGAGAAGCTAAGAAAGAAATGCTCAGAGACATTTTGATGAGAGAGAACCATATTGAAACCAGATCCTGGGAGAAAAGGACCAGTGGTTGCCATATGCCTTTCCATGAGACAGAGGAACTCCAGATGCCATAATCCTTTCTTCAGAGAAGGTATCATCCTGTTGATGGAGGCAAATTGGGATGTTTTCACAGCCTTAAAACTGTGACTTGTGACTTAATAAATCCCCATTGTTAAAAGCCAAGTCATTTCTTGTATATTGCATTCCAGCAGCTTTAGCAAATGAAACAGTTTCCATGACAATTCAATGGTGAAATAATAGACTTTTAACAAATTGTGCTGGGGCAACTAGATAATCATAATCAAAAGAATGAAGTTGGTCCCCTACCATATATCATACACAAAAGTTAGACCTAAAATTGATCTAAAAGACCTAAATAGACCTAAATTTGAGAGTTAAAACTATAAAATTCTTAGAAGAAAACATAGGAGTAAATCTTCATTACTTTATGTTAAGGAATGATTTCTTACATATCACATGAAAAGCAAAATCAAAAAAGAAAAAAAATAGATAGATTGGACTACATGGCTTCTCACAGCCTCACAATATGGACAATTTAATATTCTATTTTTTTCCAAATGAAAAGTAAAACTCTTCTTAGTTACTGAATGAACTTTGTATATCTACAGATATCTGATGCTTTCTGTGTATATATGATGATATTCAATGTGTTTTCAGCTGTTTCTGTATAAATAACACATTTCCTAGTCTTTTTCTGTGAGCAAGTATTTGAATTTGAAAGCCATCTGACTACAATTTGGGCACGGTCTAAGACAGGAACTCATTCTACAGGGTCTAAAGAGGTAGCATAAATTTATGTAGCATATCAGGTGTGGGACAAAATGAAGTAAAGTTGTGGCAAAGAGAGCTAGTATCTACAAAATATCTAGTCTTCCTTTCATCCTTTAGTGATGGAACCTGGACCCTCAAATTTTAAGTAGGGCACATGACTCCTTGGAATAATGCCTTCATTACCAAGCCTCTCTTGTAACTAGACATGGCTAAGTAATAGAGATCTTGTCAGTGGTGTGCTGGAGCTAGCCAGGCTTGAAAGAGCCAACTGTGCATATCTCTTCCATCTCTGTTCAGTCAAGCTGGAGGCTTTCAGTTAATGATGGCAGGAGAATTTACACAATGAAAATTGGAGGGCTGGTTGATAAACATATACCAGAGCACTACTGGTTCTGGACAATGAGCCATAAGATATGTGGTTTAAAAGACACCTTACGTGAGCCCCTTGCATCTTCTTTGCCTCTTCCTCCATGCTGCTGCTTGGAATGGGGAGGTGGTAGCTGCTGCTAAAATAGCCTTCTTATACCATGACTCTGGGGGGAGACTGGGTCCTTAATTATTTAATAAAGAACCACACTACCTATTGACTGCCAGGAGATGTTGATGTAGCAGGTCTGGAGAACATACTTTGACAAGCACTGTTCCTTTGACTTTTTTGTTATATTCAGCTAAATCAAGTCCTGGCTGACACTGGTAAGAGACTCTGGTGACCTAGAGAAAACACACCTCATCTGAATGCATACAAGTTCAAGTTTTTAAAATACCAAGCTGTCAATAATACACATCTACTGGCCTCATTAAACTGGAGCAGAGTAGAATGAACTGCAACCTTGGTGCCATTCACACACTGCTTTCAGCAGTTGATTTTCCTCACCCCAGAATGCGCACACACACAAAAGGAATAAAGGTGAAGAAAATGAATGCATAAAAAAAAAAAAAGAATAAAGACAGGGGTCAGGAAAATAAGTTTAAATAATGAAAAGTATGGAGACTGGAGCAGGCACAGTCAGTGCACAGCTTTGACGTGCTTGGATCTCTTCACATTTCCATACATGCTGGCTCCCCGTGTGCTTTCACTCTCAAATTGTCTGCACTGTGTCACCGGAATCTGCTTTGTTCTACTTCTTTTGAAGTTTCTGGAAATTTACAACCATCCCAAGGGGCAGCCCTTAACCAACTACTGCCAGGTACAGAAATATAAATAGTTCAGCTACTTTACCTTGATCGTGATAAATCTGAGGTGTGACCTACACTGTCTTCAGACATCCTCTGTGACCTGAGACAAAGCTTCCCTCCATGAGACTTTGCTTGATAACGCACCCCTGCTTAGCCTCCTTACCATAATCATCTTATTTTCCCACTCCCCTACCAGTTTTTTCCTGGGAAAAGTTCCTATTAATCATGCTCACATGTATTCCTGTCAGGGTCTGTTTGGGGGGAACCAAACTTAAGACACAGATGATAAGAAGTTTAATCTTCTTCCCAGAAATCTGTGGGAAGGATAAAGGGAAGATCAGTCATCTTGTTCGACCTCCTCGGATTTGCCTTTCTCCACTGAAATGTCTCAGATGTCCAGATGTGCTTGGGAAGATAATCAAATCATTTTGGATGTCCAGATTCATTTAGGAAGTTGGCAATCTATGTTTGGACTGCAGGAGAGAGGTCAGACCCAGAGATATTAAATTAAAACAAGCAGGGTTGTAAACTCATAATGTATGAGTTATGCTGATTTACTTTTCTATGAACTACTTGTCCATCCTCACTTAATTTTTAAATTCAGTACAGCTGTGACTTTCATTAAATGTTTATGATCCTATTATAGGAGATATTTTTAGCCTTAGTAAAAGGAAGTTGATAAAGCTTCATTATCTATCGTTTCAGAGGAAAAGTAAAAAATCTAACATCTACCAAGTGAGTCCGTAATATGGCATTGTAAATCTTCTAATTCCCAAGCCTTTGTCGCTCTATGGCATCAAAGATAAATGACTATTACTAGAATTAATATCTCCTAAAATATATCATGATTCTTCAACATTATTAGCCAAAAAGCTGTTATGAAAACATCGCTAAAATAGAAATTAATTTTCTTTCTATGAACTGTAACAGTAACAGTGATTCTTAGTACTTGTGGTGGAAATGTCCTCTGAATTAACTCAGCAGGTTTTCTTAGATGAATAAAATTATTTTATATTTGACAAAGGAAATTACAAAATATAGTGGTAAATTATCCTGTTTTTTTTTTATCTTTTGTAAAACAGGATCATTAAATCACTTAGCTAGAAGAAGTTAATGTTACTTCCAGGCTTGGAATCTTGTTTTAAAATGACACTAGCATGGTAGAAAAATAATACAACTTAAGTGACAGAGAGAGAGCTCTTAAGAAACATCCTCAAGATCTTTGAAGTACTCCTATTTCTCCTACCAGATGCAAAAGATAATTTTAGTGTACATTTTTTTGTACTGTTGTGAATTACTAACGATCTCTCTAGAAATGTGTGTCCATGTAAAAACTTCTGTAACAGTTGCTATGGAACTAGTTTCTAAAGCTAACATTAAGGCTCATTTTGGATTGGAAGGAAATGCATCTGTAAAACATTGAAAACTGCTTTCATAGTTTGTGACTGAGGAGGAAAAAAAATGGAGAGGGGAAAAGTGTAATTTTTTTCAAGCATTGGTTACATATGAAGATTCTATATGTTTTAATGGTGAAGTCAGGAAAGCAAATATTTTATAGGGTTATTTCCTACATCCACATCAATTAAAAGATCTTTTGACACCTGGAATTATGAGATTTTTATTTGAAAAATTATATGGTGATTTGGATAGAGAGGCAGAGCCTAACAAAATTGGCCCACATTAAGTTTTAGAAATTCTCCTTTCTTTTCAGATATATATATATGCGTGGAAGCAGAATGGTAAAGTAATTTAAAATAATTAAATATACCGATGTCCCTTGGGCATTTAGGGATTTTTATGCTTTCTCTGCTCTTCCTTGCTATCAAAAGCTTATCTTTTCAGCAAAGAGGAATACATCAGTTCCTATTAGGGTGAGAGTCATTGGCTGCAGCAAAGCTCCCACCAAAATAGCCAAGCAAACTGTCTTCCAGCTGACTTTCCCTGAGTTCATTTTATTCTTACTCTCCTATTTTTCCTCTTGTCCTAATATTATCACTTAATGATTAAATCTACTTTATTTATTTTAGAAGCTGAGATGAGACTGAGGTATGAAAACACACACAAAAAAAACTAAATGGAAACTCTATAACACTTAGCATCATCTTAGTTTTATGGGTGAGAAAGTAATAGAATAGAGAGATTAAGTTATTTCCCTCAATGTATGTAGTTTACTTGCTGCCAATTAGAGCCTAGAGCCCTGCATGTTTTTTCACCACTTAATATTCCTTTCAGTGGAGCAGCCAGTTTTCCAAAGGATGCCAGCTTGGTTGTGAGGACTGTAACACTGTAAAAAGTGAACTATTCACATTTGGAGGCAGATGCCTTTCCAAGTTTGAAACTGTAGGTCATAAAGGGAAGTGGTGCACTTTTCATGTGCTATCGGTGTCTTCCTTACTGAGGAATAAACCTCTTCTGGAGCAGGAAAATAAAGGTAATCCACCAGATGAGCTGACTTACAGGAAGGAGACATTTGGTGAGAGGCTGACTGCCCTTAAAAAAAAAAAAAAAAAAAAAAAAGCTGAGGGGGTGGGGATGAAAAGAGACAGACAATTTTGTGCCGAGGTCATTGCCTTTCCATTATATCATTGTCAAACCACCCCACAGCCTCTGTTTGTACATTTGTATTCTCATAAGTGAAGCCTGTAATTTAGTTTCCACATGACCTTCGAATTTTATTTTTAATATGAAGGTCAGATGCATGAAAGGATATGAGTTTGATTATGATTAAAACTATATCGTATTTGAAACTTCAGAATTTTTCCATGATTTTTCCTTTTCTCAGACTTCCTGGATATCCAGGTTGAACTACTCATGCAGATTCTTACCATTAAATTATAGATTTTGAAACTTTTTCTGTATAATGCACTGTTCTTTTTTTTAAGCTAAGTCTTATTTTAATACTAGAATACTAATATTTTTAAAAATGTATCAGCAAATAACACTTATGGCAAAATAATGAATTACATTTATAGCAACCACAGGTAATAGGTGTATATCTCTGTTAAATATGGTGTTAACAAGATGAGAAAAGGGATCTGTTATATTTTCCAAGGGGGGAAAAAGCAACTAATAAAGAGAAAGGTGGCTGCTTGTCTTTATACTGAATGAATATTTCTCTATTGTTGAGATTACTTTTAGAACCTATGTATTATTTTTGTTGTTCTCTTTTTGCCTGTATTGGACATTTTTAGAAAGGTTCTTCATCAGAAATGCTACAGATTTTGCATGTGCACTGCTTTCACATGTGTTTTCCAGAATATATGTTGCCTTATTAAAGTAGAAGTTTTAATCTCACATATCTAGTCTTTTTCCATTTTGCATCTACCTTTATAGTTATAATTGAAATAGCTATACCCTTAGATACTCAAAATGCAAAGTGATAAAAGGGTATATTTAAAATTTAATCATATTAAATTGGGGGATGAGATGGTGGAGAGTGATGAGATTAATATAACTAAATTAAATATCATTTTAACTACTGATCACTTACTGAAAGCCTTACTATGGGAAAAAACAATTTAGGTAACTAGCTGTTTTATCTATAGGCAGGTCATTAAACATATTAAAGCATTGTTCCCCTCCTCCAAGGTAAAATGTGGTGTTGGATTAGATGAATTCCAAAATTTCTTCCAACTTTGACCTTACAAATAACCCTTATTTCAATGTCCTCACTTTAAAAATAAAACAAGCAATGGGAATATAGGAATATGTTCCCCTGTATTTGTCAAAACCTAATATACTTTGAGGAAGGTACATTAGATTAATCCAATCAGGCCTTCTCTCCCCTCCCTCCCCCCCTTTGACTTATCTAGGGGCCAGAATATTTGAACAACATGATTAATAAACAAAATGAAACTGAGATTGTGACATAAAGAGGTAATTATTACTTTAGAGGCTCAGAAGAAGGGAATTCACTATTGTAATATGCTATGAAAGGATATAATTATGCTTGGTTCAAAAGAAACAGAACTGTTATTAAGAAAGGTAGAAAGAAGTGATGTGTTTAAAAGATACATTCCTTCATGGAAATCTATAGAATTGTGAAGAGCATGTATGTGAAGCCAAAAAGAGATTAGAAACAACATTAGGTGTAGTAGGTACCCGGCTGAATTTTGAAATTGGATAGCCAGGGCTCATATCCTGACTGTTTCATGTATTGGCTGTGGGACCCTGGGCAATCTATTTAATCTCTCTGTACTTCATCTGTAGAAGGTGGATTTCTCATCTATAGCAAGTGAATGATGATAGTATCTATATCAGGGGGTTGTTGGAAGGAAGAAATGAAATTAAATATCCTGGCATAAAGGAGGTGCTCGATAAACACTGAATCTTATCATCACTGTAGGAGTACGCTAGAGAGGACCTGGCTAAAGAAAGTGAAAGCGAAGGGACTATATTTACCTCCTGCAAATGACAAGGCTGGATTTCAAGTATACAGTGAAACCCATTATTTCATTGATTAACTGAAAATACCATTTCTTAAAAGCAGAACATTTGATAAGTTCTTGTCTTAGCTCACTGATAGTTTCCCCAGCAAAAGGTAAAGAAAGTTATTAGAGAAATTATTACTATCAACCTATATATTTGCATATTAGTTGGATTTTAAAAAAAGAATAATAAAATATTGAAAGAAACCAGTATAACAGCCCAAATCACTGACAAGACACAAGAAGAAAGGTCATCAACTTAAATATTATGGCGATAACTGACAGACAGGGTAATATCAGAGGTGCTAAAGTCTAAAATGAACTATGATGTATGAAAAATGTTAAGGCTAACAAAAATTTTAAAATATGAAGAAGGGTGTTTTAGTTTCCTTAGTCTGCTCAAAAAAAAAAAAAAAATACCATAAAATAGGTTGAGTTAAAAAATGGGAATTTAATTGCTCACGGTTTTGAGTTTAGGAAAAAGTCCAAATCAAGGCATCATCAAGGTGATGCTTTCCCCTGAAGAGTATGGTAGGCTGGCTGCTAGCAATCCTCCGTCCTTAGCTTGTCACATGGCAAGGCACATGGCAGTGTCTCCTGGTCTCACCCTTCTCTTCCAGTTTCTGTTGATGTTCAGCATCTATCTGCCCCCTCTGGCTTTCTCTCTGTCTGAGTTTCATTCCACTTATAAAGGGCTCCAGTAATAGGATTAAGACCCTTCCTGATTGTGGTAAGCCATACCTTTAACTGAAGTAATCTCATCAAAAATCCTTCTTACAATGGGTTCACACCAAGAGGAATGGATTAAGTTTAAGAACATATTTTTCTGGGGTACATACAGCTTTAAACCACCCCAAGGGGTTTCAAGGGAAGCAGAATTAGTGCCTGTAATATATAATATTTGGCAAAGAGCTATTAATGGACAAAATTGGAGGCCTGCCTATAAAGGAGGTGACCAAGCCCAGTTGCTATTTGGTGGAAAGGGATCAAAATCCCAAATCCCTTCCACCTGAGATTCAAAGTTGTTGAAATCTGTTGGGGTGAGATGGGGTGCCCTGACCAAGGTCTTATAGCAGCTGTGGGTGATTTCCCTCTGAGATAAAATCAGTGCTAAGTGTAGGAAGAAATGGGACTGCTTGGTTGGCCCCATATCAGGTAAAGTTGAATCAGAATGACAATTCAGGATCCATGAGGCAGTGGAATGGGGTGTATATGCTGTCACTACCAACTGGGGCAGGCTCTGTGACACAGTGCAACAAACTTGAACTCTGGCACTCCCAATGAAACCAGTGTTTCAACTGTCATAGTTTCAGAAAGTTATAGTAGGGAGCAATGACATTTATCATTGGCAGCCCCATGAGGTTTCAGCAGGTGCTCCAGCACCAGACATAAGGGCTGTCATATGGAAGCAAACAGAAGCATGTCTTCTACCAGCCAGATTTCACACAAAATATCTGGCCTTTGGATTTGGTGGCCCCAATAGTATCATGGCTCCATATCCTAGGGCAGTCACCATCAAGAGGTGATTATGATTCCTGCAACTGCACAGGTGCAAGTGTGAGGTCTGGCCTGAGTGCTGAAAGAATACAATCAAGACCAACTCCTTAAACATAATAAGCCCCTTGGGAGATTTCATCAAAGGACTCAATTTCCTTTTTATCTAGGTAGGTGGACCTCCGAGCAGTCTTTCTCAAATTATATTGAAGGATCATTTCTTTCACCAAACTACTGTGGTATATAAAATTATAAGGTAATAATAATAAGAATAAATTACTTGAAAAATGAAATGAAATAAAGTCCTACTGTTTTATTATTAGATTCAATAAACATAAAATTAGAATTCAATGACTATCTTAAGAATGAACATAACATAGGGAACATTAATTACATATCTCTACAGGTTGTTCATTGAAAGTGTATGCAGAGGTGATTAATATAGATTGTAAGTATACACTGAACTAGAACACTCAGCAATATGGGGGAGCATCCCAATCCTGGGACATATGTTACAAACTGAAAATGACAATATATAGTCATTTTATCATTTAAGGATATTCTTCAATCCAATTAATTTGGAAGCTTTGAATAGAGTAGTAGGATATTTTTATTTCAAAGCTTGATTATTCAGAATATTTTAATAGTGACTTGAATTCCTTGACATAAACATAAAAGTCAAAACACTCACAATGTGGAATGAATAGATAAGACTGCTTAGGTCACTGCAGGCTGCTCCTGACTGTCTCAGGACTGAATTACAGCTCTAAGCCTGAGGATGAAAAAAAAAAAATGAGGCTAAGTCTAGGTGGTAATGTAAAGCATACACTGAAAGAGTCTCATGCTTTCTTTATGTCTGCATATATTTATACGTGTTTTTAAAAAGCGTTTAACAAAAAGCCTTATTCATAGAAAGCCTCACTGTTCTGATCAACTAATCGCAATTGGCACAGGAAGCCTTGAAACAAATCTTGTTTTACATAATATTAGTGGCTAGAAACGTGGATTAATTTGCTGATACAGATAACACTTTCATGAAGAACGTGTACCAGAATGCCTGAATACAACATCCTGAAAAATCAGGGGGTTGATTTTTAATGTTGAAATTCTTTTGTTGTGTTAAAATACACTATTCTTAATATATTACTCTCCATGTTAAAAAAAAAAAGCTAACACTAAATCCTATCTATGCAAGATTTTTATTTTACATTTAATTTAATGAACAGTATCAAATTTTATGATCACTGTTTTTCAATTTTTAATACTCAGAGGATATCAGTGATGTGCTGACTTGACATAAGGAGCAAACGATGTGATCAGGTGTAGAACTCTGGAATGCTATAATGTATTATCTCTTAATTCTCACAACAACCCTGTGAGAAATGGGAACAATTAATATCTTTCGTTTAAAGAAGAGGAAGTGATAGCACAGATTTAAGTAATTTGTCCAAGGTCAAAATGGTAATAAATTGCAGAGCTAGTATTTAAACCTGGCAGTCTAATCCCAGAGTTTCTACTGTTATTGCTATCGTCTATTGTCTCTTGATGAATTCCTCGTGTTTTCTTCTCTAACGTGTGCTAGGAGTGAGAACATGAGTCAGTGCTGGTCACTATTGAGTATCTATCCCTTCTTTTTCTGGTTGATCAATCACCTGAAAGGACTGGAAGTAAACCCGAATTCAAACAGAAAAGGCTGAACTATTAGCTTTTCTTCTCCCCAGAATATTTCCAAAGAACTCAGGTTTTCACTCGAGTAAATCATGAAGCCTCAATTTCCTTACCTATAAATGAGATTACTGTCTACTTTGCAGTGTTTTTGTGACCATTAACTAAAATTTGTGTCAAGTATCTAATGTGATGCCTGGAATGTAAGTAACAGTTCTTGAGAATGTCCTTGAGGGTTAAATGTTTTCTGAGAGTAAGGGAAAGTGGCGAGCCAAGCTTGGAGGAGTAAAAGATTTGAAGGAATTCCTAGGTGGTTTAAAAATGAAGACCTTTTCTCACATATTTATGCCCATGCCATGCAGATTTTAATTCAGTGTTAGGGCTATACAAATTTTCTCTTCCCTGTTACCGTCCTTGCTGAAAGCTGTGTCCTTTTAAAGCATATGGGTAAGTATCATATTGTGTGTGAAAATCAAAGAGGCACTAGTCTAAAAATATGTAACCTGGATTCTATTCCTGGCCTAGCTACAGACTCCTGTTCACTTTTTAATATGTGCATGCCTTAATTCTTATACATACGTAACATTAACTCTTTCTTCCCCAGTTCCAGGAACTTGGGAGTGATGATTGAGCATCTGTTAACCCCAAGTTCAGTTTAAGGAAGCACTATGAAATGAAGCTTATCCTATTAGATCACATGTGCTTTGATTACAAAGGTAATTTGGTGACATAAAAGAGGGTCTATCTATGTATGCTTGTAAACAGGAGACAGTGTTCACTTAATTGGAATTTACTTTCTAATGAATTTTGGAATTTTCTCATAAAAAGTTTCTGATTTATAACTCACAAAATTAACCTTTGTTGCACACTGAGAAAAGAAAAGTAGCATACTGCTTTGCTTCACCATGGTGATCCAATGCAAAGACAGACGCGAGTAGGGTTAACAAAATCCAAGGGCATAAATTCAGCTGATTGTTATTGTCAATCTATTAATTGCAGGTAAATAATCTCAATTCTCAATTTTGGAATTGGATAATACAATATAGATTTTTAAATTATTTCTCCACTAGATACTTTAGCTTTCTTTTTATTATCTTGGGTTCCTCTGCAAACCAGGGCATTGCAATCACCTGTGGAGGTATAAATACAAATATATATAAGTAGAAACATAAATACAGACACAGACATACTAGGGTGCTAGGACTTCACCCCCAAAATACTGATTCAGTTTAGTTTGCCATGGGACCTATAAATTTAAAAGTCATGTTTCTAAATGTGTCCCTTTGAGTATCACAGACCATTTTAATCTGAGGGTAAGGCTAGCTCTTCCCTAGCATTGGCAGCCACATCTGTAGATAAAACATGCTGTTATTTCCCAGAAATTTCGTTTACCAATCTCATGTGTATTTGGCTAGAGTGAAAACTAAGCATGCAAGAGAGAGTGAAAAGAACATCTTGGTTCATGGGGGTCCATCACCACATCTACCAGTTTGCAAACTAGAGGTGCTTTTGTGTTCTCTTGTCTTCGTTTATTCCTCACAAATTTTCCTAGCTGTTGAGTGAATTTTCAGTACTGGTGAAGGACTAGCCTTTAGGGTTCTCTGAGAGAGCATGGTTTGGCAGCATCCCATGACATCACAGTTTAACAATATTTTTATTGTCTGTAGTGTTTCCCAGGACTTTGACATTTGGGGCTTGCTTTTATTATATTACATTACTGTCATTATTTTTTATTTTGCCCATAGAAGACTGCAAATGTATCCTTCTTGTTATACTTCGTAAAGCAATCATGAGATTTGGGAAGCTTCTCTGGTCCCAACCCCAGCTTTCCTGTTTCTTATCTGTGTCACTTTGGGCAAGACCCTGACACACTGTATTTCCTGTATTTCAATTTACTCCTCCATGAAATTAGGAGGCCTGGGGTTGGACGACTAAGAGGGTTATTGTTGCATATATGTGGTAATGAACTGCCACATTGGTAAAGTAAAGAGTGACATCCATATATTGAATTTAATTAAAAATTACCTTCATTAATTTAATCATCCATATGATACTGATTCTTGATGGACATTTTTTTATGTGTATTACTCCCACCCCACTTTGTTGCAAAACGTTAAGGCAGCTTCCTCAGAGAAAATATTTCATCTTCAGTAGAGGATATTGTTCAAAGTACCTTTTTGTGCTCAAATAAAAAGCCTTTAAAATAATTACCAACATAATATATAGCGATTGTAAAAATGTAAGCAATTCAGAATGTAAAAAGTAAAAGGGATGGCTCCTACTGTACCCTTCACCCCATATTTCAGAGGCAATAACTATGAACATATTGGTATATATTATTCCAGGCTTTTATTTATACACACACACTCACACACACACATGTACACCAGAAGTTTATTTTTCCTTTAATAAAAGTTACCCTTCTTACATATTACAATTTTTCCCCCAAAAATATTTTAAAGTAGTTCTAAATTAGATGCCTAAAGATCAAGTAACACTGTGCTTGTGCAAATTTTTGACCCTGAGAATATCAGAAGTGAAAAGCTGTTAGTACCCAATTTTTCTAAGTGTCAGGGAAAAGTACACCTGTTTTTGTCTCTTTGCATCTCTGTGTCTCCCCAGGGGATCAGGCTTTTACTCAGGGGATTTCTGGTTGGGGGAAGGGGGTCTGCACCACAGTCTCACTCTAAGTGATTTTTATCACACCGTTAAGTTTCCATTGTGGCTGCTTCGTGCAGGCTGTGAACACATCTGAAGTCAGCAGGGGACCGTTAGAAACCTCCCCTTTGCTGAGACAGAGCTGTAGAAACCTCTGCTTCACTGAAGCATAGTCGCAACCTGCGGTCAGTCGCTTCTTTTTTTTCATGTAGTGCTGTTTTAAACTGTTTTCTATCCCACAGAGCAAAAACATACCCAACAAAAAAAAACAGTACAAACAATCCCCAGGAGTGTTTTTGAATTTTCCTCTGCTAATCTCATTGTTAATGGTATGATGTCTTGCCAGGAGCCATTTGTGGTTTAGACACACTAAATAACGTAACATTCACACACTTAAAAACAATTAATATCAAGCATCAAATCAAAGAGTATTTGATGCAAAACGTAGACTAATTGGCTTCTCTGCCTGCCATATGGAAAAAGCATTTTGTTTTCTTTACGGTTCACCCATTGCTGCAAGAGAAGGCATATTTAATAATCTGTAGAAGATATAAGACATCATACTTAGTAATAACATAATTGCATAAATTGCATACTGCGAAGTATGCATAGGGGATTATCAGCGAAATATTATCCTGTTTAAAACAAAAGCAGTCCCCAGGAGTTAGTGGAAAGTGATTCAAATCAACATTCCCTCATCTGTGGTTGTCCTTAGCTGGCAATGAACTTAGCAGCACTTAAATTCCTATTTGGTACAAATTAAAAGAATGTTGTCCTTGGTTCAGAGCATTGATTTTTCTTTCCAATAAAGTTTAGGTAGAATTATCATATATAGTAGGATTTTCAGGAGGAATTCAAAGTCATATAAATAAGAAGGCTTCCACAATCATTGTCCCTAAATTACCTAAGACCAATTAATTTTTTATTAAAAATTCTTTAAAGCTCACATTATATGCAAAATATAATACATAAATATAATATTAAGAAGTCTGTATAGTTACAGTTATTATTTCTTTTCCCAAGTAATTCAAAATTAACTTTAGAGATGAATCAAGCCCACCATCAAATGGCTACTAAAAAGTTGGTAGATCAATGTGTGAAGTACTTCCAGCAGGCTATTTACTTTATTCATTTGTTGACATATTTGTTGCACTATTAAGACATCATAAACCTTAAAAAATCTATTGAGACTAAGAACAGAAAAGATAATGGTAGTGATAATTTTATCACTTTGGCTCAAGAGACATCAGAACTTCCAGTTAAATAAATCATTAGTTTGAAAACAGAACTGTGAATAAGCATGTTTTTTTCTTTTTTTCAAATTTTAATATTATATTTTATTTAACTCAATATACTAAAAATATTATTTCAATATATAATCAAAATAAAAATTATTAATATAACAGTGTACATTCTTTTGTTCATTCTAAGTCTTCAAAAGCTTGTGGGTATTTTATACTTACAGAGTACCTCAATCTGGATGCTAATTTTTTTCCAGAAATACTTAATGTGTATTTAGATGTCATAAAACTTAGAGTTGAAAAAGTAGAGGGGACACCCAACATGTTCCAAACTTACTTAAAATTTTTCTAATAACTTGAATTGAGTATTTGTTTTTAATTTAAATTAAAATAAATTAAAATAAAATAAAATTTAAAATTCAGCTCCTCAATTGCATTAGTCACATTTTAAGTGTTCCATTGCCACATGTGGCTACTAGCTAGAGTATTGGACAATGCAGATTTACACATTGATTAGCTGTGCTGCTTATTAGATATGTGACTTTGAACAACTTCCTTAACCTCTCTGCACCTTAGTTCCTGCTTCTATAAACTGGAGTTTTTATGAGGATTAAATGAATTAACATATGTCAAATGCTTAAAACCCTGCCTGGTTCATAGCCACTGCTCAATAAATATTAACCATCATCATCATCATCATCATCAGGAAGCATTGCTGTGAACCGGGTAATCTCTAGGTGTTCTTTTTATTGTACCAAATATTTTAAGTTGCCCACTCAATACCCAATACACTCCTTTTTTATTCCTAACCAAACCCTGATCCTAGCAAAGGATCATGATCTAAGTCAGTCATAAGAATTGTTTTTCCCACTTTTCTGCCTCCTTTAGAGCTGAGATTGGATGTGTGACACGATTCTGGCTAGGAGGCACAAGGGTCCAAGAGTCTGCTGTAAGGTTTCAGGCAAAACTACCGCTTTCTTAGGTTAAGGTACACAGCTGGTGCTACCCCTCCTACCCCTTCCTGACCCGAAGGTGAGGCTTGGAGGTACAATAGCCACCTTGAGAGCAGGAGGCAAAAAGCCTGAAGGAGAGGTGAAGCACTGCTGGGTTGCTGAACCAGTCGCCACCTTCAGACTTCTTGTTCGGTGAGAAAAACAAAATCCCATCTGTTTAGGCCACTGTGGTCAGGTTTTCGGTGCTTCCAAATGAGCTATTAACCAACATGCAGTTTTTTAAATCCTTGAATCATTGAAGCAAGCCTATGAGATAGGTGCAGTTATTTTGTCCATTTTGTCCACAGAGAAAGCGAAACTGAGAGACGTTTAAGGCCAAGCCATTAGTAAGTTAAGGGTGTCGCCATCATTCAAAGTCAGGCTGGCACCGAAGCTAGCACTGCCAGGCAAAATGCTACACTGCCTTACTTCCTGTAGGTCAGACTTTATTATCTCTTCTTTACAAGTAAGGAAACCAGAGTTCAGAGAAATCAATTATCTTGCTCAAAATCACGCAAGCAGTAAGTGATTAAACTTGGGTTTAAGTTCTAGCTCTGCTATTTAGTGACTGTGTGACCACGCTAAGCATCTGTTTCTTTCTCTATAAAATGGGGAGAATAATAATATCGTCCTCATAGAGTTTTTTCCTTCACATTTTTAATTGTAGAATATAATATATATACAAAGAAGTGATAACTCTCCAAGTGCAATTTAACAAGCAGAGAGCAAATTTCAAAGACTATCATAGTCACAGTTCCACAGTTTCAGTCACTTCCCCGTTGTGAAATATAACATATATACAAAAAGATTCTATCTTTCAAAGTATAATTTAACAAGTAATTATACAGGAAATTTCCAAAGTTGTTATGAGTTACAGTACCATAGTTTCAGTTATTTCCTTATTGTGAAATATAACATATATACAAAAGGGTGATGGCTTTCAAATTACAATTTAACAAGTAGCTGTAGAACAAATTTAAAAGGATACTATGGGTTACATTTCCACGAATTCAATTCTTTCCTTCTAGCTATTCTAATACCCTAGCAAATAAGACCAAGAAAATTATATAGAGATTCAGTATTCATGATCCATTGTTAAATTCCATCTTGTCTGTTGCTACTCCTTCCTCTAGTTTAATTGCTTTCCCGATTAAGACCATCAACCAGATGCGTCCCCTTTTCCCATAATGTCAACATCCCTTTACAACATGAACAAGTTAGGGTGGTAACTGCCTAGACATCCCTGAAGATCAGGAAAAGGCATATCTTTTTCAATTTATTTATCATTGAAACTGCAATTTGATTAATTTTATCTCTGACATTTGTAATTAAATACACTGCATCAGTGCTAAGGGTGGTTATGGCGTTCAGAATTTCATTATCTATTTTATGTGATTTGGGGCCAAATATTTATCTTTCTGAGCTTTGTGGTCTCACACTGAAACAGATATAAGCATTTCTAACTCAGGGCTTTGTTGTAAGAACAATGGAGGCTTTTGAGCCAGAGAGGAAAGCTCTGTGCTCCTCTCCCTTCCTGAGGGAAAACTGCCTCAATCTCCATTCCTGGCCTTCTCCCCAGGAAGGACGGGCCATGCTCCTACTGGTCCAAATTTTTATTCCTTAAGTTCATTCTGGATATTCACAATTCTTATGCTCCAAGTGCCCTTCCCGTTTCCTCCTCACATATCATGGTGTTTCCTCTTCTTTCCCTTTGGATCACTGTGAGCTCCGTATTCCAAATAACTGTAAACAAGGGAGAACTAATGCAAGAATTAGGAAACAACTCTGACAATCTTAGGAGGCAGTTGTGAATAATATTATTTTTAGGTTTTTCTGGTTTGAGGCACAGGCCCAAGGTCTCTGTGGAAGGGGCCTTGGGAGGCAGAGGGCAGTCAGCGGAGAGAGAAGCCTCATATCAGTTGGCTGCTCCACATCACTTCTCTACTTACTTCCTTTGTACAGTATTTAGAGGTAATTCCTTCAAGAGATGTTCAGTTAGGTGATGGAGCTTCTTAATTTACAGTGCTGTTGAGAAATTATATTGTTTATTGTGTTTCTGTGGATATTTCACTAGGAAATATTTCATTGGGAAGGTGAGGGACAATGAATCACATATGTTTAACTAACTGCCAGAATTAACCCAAAGTCTCTTGAATTGAGTTTAAAATATTTTTTATATGAGTGATAATGTTTATTGTAGAAAAATTAGAAGACAGAAATGATAAAAATCATGAACACATTCCCAATATTTCATATAGCAGTTATTACATTTTTTTGTATTTTCTTCTAGAATATTTTTTCTATTGGGATTGGAACATAATATAGAAACTGTTTTATAAGTTGCCTTTAAAATTTAGCATAATATTAAAAACATCTTTCCATGTCAATAAATGCATTTTTGTAACAGTATGTTTAGTTATTATAGGATATACCAATTTCCTATTGTTTTTGTTTTTTTAGCTGAAATATATTCTTTCTATTCATCATTGATGCTGTCATTTGATTAACTTTATACTCAACATTCATATTTAAAGTTTTAAAGCATAGAGATATTCTTTTAATATTCTAATTCTTTTCAATAAATACATGTCATTTTTCAGTATTACTACTTAATCCTTTGCCCAGTTTTTCTTTTTTTATTTTCTGATGCTATAAATATTTGCTTGTCCTATTTAAGTGAAGTAGAAGTTTCAGCCATTTTGTTACCATGCATCTGCACATTTCTATCTCATTGCAATTTGCAATTGACCTGCTCTGGACCACATTTTCCTCAAGCCTGAGAGTCAAAAGTCATAGTTGCTTTGTGTTCAACTTGAAGGCCTAGCAAAATGGATAGAAATCATATGAATCCTTAAACATATACCAGAGTGGAGAAAAACATAAAATTTACCTAAAATTAAATTTTTAGTTTGAACAACTATTAAAATCAATTATAAATAATTAGATAGGAAGGTGTTATTGCTGGTTCAAGCCATTAGGAATATGGATATATATTTCTTTGTCAAGTCACTTGAGTTTACAGATTTTACTTAGTGTTTAAGATGAAGCTAAATAGATTTACCAGGTATTAAGTGATAAGAGAATCAATGCTTCTTGCAGCATTTTGAAATGCCCAAAGAAAGGACTCTATCCATGAAATGTCCAATCTTGATTTATTCTCATTCTGTTCAGTTCGCTTCCCTTATGGCTCACTGAACCACAAGAGAATGAATTTCCTGAAATGGTAACTTTGGCTTTCAAAAAATCACTTTGTGCCAAATCATGCGTTGTTCTGAGACAACTTCAGGTCTTATTCTTTATTCCCCAGTCCTACTGAGTGACCCGAACTCCAGGTTTATTTTACTCAGGGCAATTCAGAATAATATTCCAAAAAATTGATAGAGTAAGTGTGTTTTTTTCTTTTTGGAGCAATTAGGTACTAAGATAGATAGATAATAGATACATAGATAGGGAGAGAGATAGATAAAATAGATAGGGAGAGAGAGAGATAGATACACAGAAAGATGCTAAATTGCTGGAAAAGGTAGCAAGAATCATTTTTTTGTGGGCAGCCTATTCAATTTGTTTTTTCACACAGGAACAGAACTGTTCCCTGTACTTTTTCATATAAGAGAGTTAAAGTGGCCAGAGGGAATCACTTGGGCACATTTGGTAATAGAAATAGGGTCCATTTCTCTGTGTTTGTGCAACTAAGTGTAAAAATAGATCCATAAACACAAAAATGCCTTTTGTTTCTTTAGCTAGTCTAGTTTTACTAGGAGGAGACTTTAAAAGCATGGTGCTTTCTTTTGCATGATGATTAGTATGTTCTCTTGTTTTATTATTGCTTTCTTTAATGGGGGAAATAGTGCTTCACTTAAAACAGTGATGTGAGAGGCTCTGATACATTTAAAATGGACCAAACAGCTGTAGAGATATTTCTGAGTCTGGTTGATGATGAAGTAACCTTGCTTAATGGATGTCTTCATTTATATCTTAATCACAGTATGCAAGATTAGCAATACATGTGTTTCACTTTAGTTAATTATGCAGAACGTGTGCACAAATGCAGGACTTTGCTTCAGTTAATTACTTTGAATTTCAATGAACTTAGGAGAGACTACACAGGAAGTGTCCATTAGAGTTCTTACATAAATCTAATAATGTTAGAGAAGCTTTTTTAACAGTCTTCTCCAGGTCTAGATTTTCTACTATCACAGTGAGAAATCTGAAAATATAAACATGTAGAACATATAAAAAATAAATTATAAAACGGAATGACCTAATATCCTTTCTTTAGCTATAGTCATTACCTGAGGATTCAAAGAACAGTGAAAAACTATTAGATTAACTGTGCCATGGTTGAAAAAGGAGAGGGGAAAAAAAGGAGAGGCCTATGTTCTTACTCATACATTGATCCAGCATTTATGACCCTAACCATAAATTTTATTAGTGATTTTTCGGTTGTGCTTGTCTTGGAAAAGTTTATAGATTTAAGATGTTATTTTCTCGTTTGCATTGTATGTACTTAAATGACACATTTTCTAAAAACTTCCTGATCACTGGGTACAATGTAAATAAGCAATTAGAGTTCTTTTATAGTTAGAAACTAGAAATGATCCTCTGACTGACTCTGGGTTATGGGAAAAGCTTCGAAATTGAGAAATGACAATGTTAGAATGTGGACCATAAAGGAACAGGCTGGAAAAGGCACAGGTAAAACAAAAGGTAGTTTAAGTCTCAGGTTAGTTTATCAGAAACCAAGGCTGGTTGCTACTTTAGTGTATGCTGGAGACACGGCAGCAAGGTGTCCCGGATGCTGAAGTTCACAAGAAGAGTGCCTTGCAGAAATGGGACACAACAAATTGTCACAACCGTGGGAAAGTCAAAATTTAAATGCTTGCTGTTTAAAGAGGAAAAATGACAGGGTGTGGTAATAGAAAAAGTGAATAAAATTAAGCAAGGAAATCTGTATAAAAATTGTAGAAAAAATGACTGAGAGGAAATGATTTGTGGCTGAAATACTTTCAATTCACTTTAACAACTGAGGTTGGGAATTGTATAAATATAAATCTAGTAAAAATGTGTAAAGAGTTTGATTCTTTTTCCATGAGCAGCGTTAAGGGTGTGTCTGTGAAAGAGGGAAGGACATATTTTTATGTATTTTATTTTTTAAATTTATTCCTATTTCCAGGAAAAGCACCCAATCTGCCTAACTGGAAGAACCCACTAAGTGTACTACACAGAAGTTAGTGTCAGCTTACCCCTATCTAAGTAGTAGACATTTTCATGATAAGTAAAGACATGATATTAAAAGTATGTAACCAGGACCCTAGCACCGTATCTCAGTGGAGTGAGCTTGGTTTCGGCATTTTGGTGGCAGACGTATCCTAACTCTGTTTGTATCATTCCTTAAGAGAAAATTGTTTATACTAGAGAGTAATGGTGATAGGAATTTTAAATTTGGAAAAACATTCTTAAAGAATTGCCCTCCTAGTTCCATTTTGCTTTCTCACTGAGCATTTAAGAGCTATTTAAAAAGGAAGCAAAGTAAAACAAAATAAAAACAGCCTTCACTGCTTTCAAAAACTATTCAGAACAAACAAACAAACAAACACAACTTTATTGACAAAAACAGGGGGAAACAGCAGTTTGTCTCAGGGATTAAGCTTCCAATATAAGATAAGATCGAGAGTCTCTTCTAAAAAAAATCTGAATGGATGAAAATACATCATAGATTGAAGGTATATTCTTGAGAAAGAATAGTCTGGTTGAAAGAATACTTTCTTTCTGACTTCTGCTAGAAAATCTAAATTCCAACATAGTTGTTAGATGGAACTGTAAAATCCAAATCTCCTCTATTGACAATGGAATTTGGCTTTGGGTAAGTGACTTCATTACTCATCTGTTAGTTATTCTTTGAACAAAAGCAGTTTTGTTGCTCAGCCTAAGATATAAGCAGATAAACGTGTAACACCCTTTGCGCTGGGACTTGGGGTGTTGCCAAAGCCATCTCAAGAGTTCAAGTGTAAGTGCCACAATATTAAAAGGATTTGAATATCACATTCACTCACATTCAAGGGCCATGAGCTGCAAAACATACAAATCATTCCTTTTCTTGTGTTCCTCAATTTTAAACTTTTCAACATCTACCAAACTGGAAAGTTCAGTTTTTCTAAAACTAAAAAGTCGTAAGTCCTATTGACACAAGAGCAACTAGAAGTAATCACATCCTAAGAATTGAGATTGTTCCAGAATATCATGAAATGAGACTAAATTATGGACCATTTTTATCCCCAAATTAAAATGAACTGTCAATATTAATAAAGAAGAATGGCAATTTGTTTTAGTGTACATTTGGCTGATAATGGAAAGAAACAGTTATAAACACCTCATCTTCATGAAGATGCAAAACCAAAGGTAAATTGGTGGGCTTCCCATACTATGTACTCAGAAACAGGGACTTGTATAAGGCTTATTTTTATATCGTAACAAGTGGCTGGGGACTTTGGGTTTTGATTTAAATACATGTATACCAAAAAACTGGGAATAAAAAAAGACAAATTACTCCTTAGATGATTGCTACATTTTGATATGACTTAACACTGACACCTAACTTTCAAAAAAATACTAAGCCCATAAAATAACTGAATGTTCAGAGTTAAAAATATCTCTCCTTTGGGAGAGAATTGTTTAGTACTAACTGCTTATTTTTTTTTTTTTTACCTTGTTACTTTAAAATATGGTTATTTTTGTAAACTCTAGCTCATTATTTACTGCATAGAATGTGAATATATTCAAGACACAGTAAAATATTTATAATTAGAGAAATCTAGTAGATAAAAGTCAATAGCCATTTAAAAGTGAGGTATCTTTCTCTGTGTGTCTATTGTTCCGTCTGTCTGTATCTTTATGCACACATATATTCACATTGTATATTTATATAAAAGTTCCCCTTAACAGAGAGAAAATTAAAAGTAGCATGCATTTTTACACTTGAATTTTTTGTCAGGTCAGAGGTAGCAAATTCGAAGCCTTCAGGGACCAGGCAGGTAAATAAGTTCTGGAGCTGCTGAACTGGAGTAGATATTGGGATGGGAGTTGACCTCCTTAGAGGTCAATCGGAAAGTGCACACTCACTTTAAAAGTATTCGTTCGACTTCATTTTTAGAACACTGCGCTTATCAGATAAAACCATTTGCCTCCCTAACATTTTAGGCACTGGGCTATATTAAAATAAATCTACAACTGGGATTCTTCAGTGTTCTCTGAAGAAAGGCTGCATCAGAAAGACGCAGCTAGTTTGTTAATGCAAATTCTAGCTCATGCTTGGAAATTCTGACTCTGTAGACCTAGGAACCCATATTTTTATGCACAAAGAAGTCTATGTTTCTAATCATTTATTGTTAAAACATACAAGCAAATGATCAAAAAATAATTCAGATACTCGCTTCAAAAATAATCATCCATCAGAAATGAGAGTGAGTGTCTGAAAAAATAGTGTTTGCTGAAATGAGCAGTAACAGATATGGGGCAGCCTGTGTTTTAATATTGGCTCATTATATACATTCTTATCTATTAAATTTGTTGTATTTTGGCTTCTCTTTTTGTAAAACATAGACATAGTATCTACATTTTCTGGATAACAAGAAAAGGAAATAATTGGTGCAAGTAGATTAATAAAGATAAGGCCTGAATGGTCATTGCTGAAATTTTGGTTCTTCCTTGCAGCGTACTCCTACTTACTTAAATGAGGCCTTCCTAGAAGAGATATTGGCTATGAATGCTATTGTCTGGCACTTAACAGAGAAGCACAAGTTGAATGAACTATGGAAAATGAACCGCTCTTTACCACGATTTCAAGGCTGATGTTAGCAGGCAGTTGTCTAGGCTGTATTTGTTCTCTCAATCTGCTAGTTTTCATGGCAATTGCATTCAGTAAAGAAAATATTCTACTAAAGTGATGCAACATGTTTATTTTCCCCAACATTTTTCCCACTTGACCTGGTTGCTTTGTTGGGACAGTGTCTTGGATTTGTCACTCTCAGACCTCCATCCCATGCGTAGCCTCTTACATTTCAAGCCAGTGTTATTTCAATACCTGCATTGTTCCCACAGGCCAGTTCCTGGGGACTCTAGGGGACCCTACAAAACCAAGTGTGACTGGCCACGTGATGAGGGTGGTTCGGCAGCAGGTAGAGCCAGTTCAACTGACCAGTCTCAGAATCGAGAGGGTTTTGGCAAGTCGCGTTAGCGAGAAGTCTAGGCAGTTCCAAGAGTGAAAGTGAAGAAGGTAGTTACGGGCAGTGGGTCCTGGTGGGAACCGAGGCAGAAGCACAAGGACAGAGGCAGAGAAGAGGAAGAGTCAAGAATTCCCTCCTGGAAGTGGCAACAAGGATGTCAAGTCCTAAGAGTGAAGCCAAGAACCTAGTTTTTAGAAGCTGAGTTTAAGGTCAGAATGAGACATGACTCTGATTTGACTCCTGGGAGTCTTAAAATCTTCCTGTCTCACATCAAGGATTTGTCCCAGAATCAGACACGAGAAGTCAGAGAATTTAGTTGACCTGTTCAAGATCACAAGATAATCAGTGCTGGGGCCAAAATTAGAAGCCAGGATTTCAAGTTTCAGACCAGGGCTCTTTATGCCACACCAGAAATACAAATAGAAATATGGAATTGTTTTTGACATATTCACTTGTCACTGTTGTTTTCTAACTATAAAAGAGAAAATTAATAATTAGGATCAAATTACTGGGGAGAAAATGAGGCAATTCATAGACACATCTAGTAAAAATACATACCAACTTATTTTGGATTTTCAGAAAACCTCAACATTGGTTTTTCCTGAATGTTATTTATACAACTTTATGAGTTAATTGTGGGAGGGTTCATTATAGAGTGTTAACATAAGGTTTTCAGATGGGAAATTCCATTATAAGAAAAATACTGAATAATACACTGTGGAGAGCCGTCTCCCGGGACGGGCATAGCGCATGCGCTGTAAACCTGCTCCAAAGTCCCCCCGCCCATCGAGTGGTGCCAAGATGGCGCCCACATCCTGCTTCCGGCTTCTGATGTATGTAACCACCCGCTGTATTCACCAATCATGCTTGTGTGCGTGGCGTTAGCCCATTGGATACACGCAAGGTTTATAAGAAAGTTCCCGGGCAAAGCTCGGAGAGACAGCCCACAAGGAGCCGCGCCTGACGGCCGCATCGAGGTTGTTCTCCCCCGAGGCGTCTTGCCCCGGGCGGAACCTGTAAAGAGGATGATTGCCTAGTTCCATTAAAAGCCTACATGCTTCACTGCTGCGAGTCCAGAGTGATCACGAGTGCGTCGGGTAAGACATTGTCCGCACCCTCTCTCCCCTTATCTCTCTGGTCCCCATCGCCGGCCGACCGAGGACTCGAGGCGAGGCGGAGAAAGCGCCGGACAAGTGGTGGCCCGTACGGGGAACTCATTCGCGTTCCCCTCGACCCGACGGAGACGTGCTCCCGGGATCCGTGGTTTGACCTCCGCGACTGATCACCGCGAGAAGGTAAGCACCCCCTTTTTTCGTGCGAGGACTAGGGCCCGTGGGCGTTCAGGTAGCCCCGGGGACTCGGAAGAGCTCTCCGAGTGATTAAGAGATAGTGCCGACTGCAAGCATGGGGCAGTCTGAAAGTTCACCCCTATTAACCCCCTTAAAGACCCTTTTGAAACAGCGGGGTATCTCAATTAAGAGAAGTTCTCTCCAGCGATTTCTTGATGATGTGGCCACTTTTGCCCCCTGGTTTCCTTGTTCTGGCAGCCTCAACCTGCCCTCTTGGATGAAACTTGGTCGTGATATAGACCGAGCGCGCCAAACGGGTGTCTGTTTGGACCCGATTCTAGTCCTTATATGGGAGACTGTTAAGGGCCATATCGCTCCCTCCACGTCACAGTGGAAAGGCCCTGACCCGGTGCTCGGCTGGGCCGGAGGCTCTGTTTGTGTTTTTCCCCAGGAACCAGGACGTCAACCAGTGTGGGTTCCGGAAAGACTGGTGGGAACCGTGGCATCACCTGGGGAGGCCGGGGAGCAGCTGTCAGAAACGCCAACGAATATACGGCCTGGGCCATTGGACCAAGCCTCCGGCCTTCAGGGACTTGAGAACATTAGGAAATTGAAGCCTGTTAGTTTCGACCTTTCCACACTGGGCGAGACTGTAAAAAATCTGTGGGACCAAGTCACCTCTTGGTTCTCTTGGCCCAATTTGACTAATTGGATTCTCTTGATGGTGGGACTATTGGTGGGATTAGTCATTGTTAAATCTTTGCTAGAACGCCTGTTTCAAGCGCGGCAGTACCGTGTTACCATTATGATGGCTATGTCCTCCACCTTTGATACCCCCAACAGCGACCATTCTGATGGCCATACCCCATCCTGGCCGCCTCGGGCGGGGCACTCGGGAGCGAGGTTTGTAGCTAAGCGCGCAGCTATGTCCCGGGTATAACGGGCGACGCCAGCAGTCATAATTTTTGTCTCAGGTAGGTCCCTAAGGCAGAGTCATAGTTGTGGCCAGACTTGACTCTAGCCAATGCATAGGGACGCCTAGTGACGCCTCCGACTCTGGTTAATGCTATCCCTGCCCCCGCCTTTGTCCCCCAGTTGCAAGGCAAAGCACTGCAGGGAGAGTCATGTTGTTTCCAGCTCACGGACTCTCCTGTCTCCATATGAGGTGAGCATTCTGGTCGGTGCTAGAGGCTCCGCCGCTAAATGGCTGAGACCTAGTCCAGACTCCCCAAAGCACCGGAACAAATTGTGAGCCATCTGGGTTCACGGGAGCACACTCATCACTGGGGACACTGGGTCGATATAAATAATAAAGGGGGAGATGTGGAGAGCCGTCTCCCGGGACGGGCATAGCGCATGCGCTGTAAACCTGCTCCAAAGTCCCCCCGCCCATCGAGTGGTGCCAAGATGGCGCCCACATCCTGCTTCCGGCTTCTGATGTATGTAACCACCCGCTGTATTCACCAATCATGCTTGTGTGCGTGGCGTTAGCCCATTGGATACACGCAAGGTTTATAAGAAAGTTCCCGGGCAAAGCTCGGAGAGACAGCCCACAAGGAGCCGCGCCTGACGGCCGCATCGAGGTTGTTCTCCCCCGAGGCGTCTTGCCCCGGGCGGAACCTGTAAAGAGGATGATTGCCTAGTTCCATTAAAAGCCTACATGCTTCACTGCTGCGAGTCCAGAGTGATCACGAGTGCGTCGGGTAAGACATTGTCCGCACCCTCTCTTCCCTTATCTCTCTGGTCCCCATCGCCGGCCGACCGAGGACTCGAGGCGAGGCGGAGAAAGCGCCGGACAATACACATTTCCATATGTCCATCTAACTGATGTATTTTTTCTTTTTTTCTTTCATTTCCCAAACTTGGCATTAAAGAAAAATCTTGGGTATCATGGCTTAAATTTTGTTATCTTTTTATTGCCCTAATAATAAAGTTATTGAGTTAAAAGTTTATCCAGGATAAATTCTTATTTTATCTGAAAATTCAACCAGATAATTCAAAGTTTTTAATACCCCATCCAGTCGTAATTGCAAAGGCAATTTTTTGTTCTCTTTTTGCCTTATATACTTCAAAGTTAGCATGGACCCTCTTTTCATACTGGACGTTATCATTCAACCTCAATTTGCAGAATGAATATTAAAGGCACTAACTATTTTCTTAACCAAAACACAAAACCAAGTAATATTCAAGTCTGTATAAAATTTATTAGATAATGGTATTTGGAAATGAATTGCAGTATTATAGCACAGTTGCCTGAGATATCCTGGGGTTTTGTTTATTTTTAAGCAGAATTGATTTAACTGTTGAATCTTTGGACTTTCTGACCTTCATGGGTTCAGGACATTGACAATACAATTAATTATTTTACTACAGAACACCACCCTCAAGAATTAAAGTGGGCATTAGACAAAGCTAGACATCAACCTCTGAAGTCAGAGTGCCTACAGGAAGCTACAGGTGTGGGAGCTGAAGGGTAATGGGCCAAGCCATAGGGAAGCTGGAGATAGATTTAGGGGGGGATTTTCCAAAACTGATGACTGATAGTATAGAGTCAGACAATCCCCAATAATGGGATATATATATATATATATATATATATATATATATATATATATAATTTATTTATTTATTTTTATCAACTAGGGAAATTTTAAAAAGTTAAAAAAATAAATGAGACTGTCAGAGTTTGGGAAGATATTTTCACGGTCTGGAAAGAGAAAGTGAAAATATTACGTGCAACCAAGTTGAAGCCTACCACCTTCCTGCTGAAATTGTAGCTCAAGGACTAGCAGTATCTACACCAACTGGGATCTTGTTAGAAATGGCAGACTTCTGGGCCCCAACCTAGACTGACTGAATCAGAATCTGCATTTTAAATTATCCCCTGGTGATTAATATACACACTGACATTTGAGATGAAAGTTTGGGAAGCCTGTTTTTTCCAACATCAATATGAATAAAAATATTCATTTAAACATTATTAAAGTTACTTGGGAATTTTTATATTTAAAGTTTGAATTTTACATTTTGAAACAATGGAAAAATGTTAGAAATCTTACCATGTAAGCCTTGAGATTGCTTTCAACACTATACTAACCTGGTAGTGTTCTCTTTCTCGATCTGGGCACTGGTTACATGGGTGTGTTCAGTTTTTGAAAATAATTGAGTTGCATGCCTATGATATATACAATTCTGTATGTGTGTGCATACATCTGTGTATATTACATTTCAATTATTGAAAAACCTGATGGAGCAACCCACTACCGTCAGTGCAGGTGTCTTGTGAAACTTCAGGCATATCCTAAGAATGCTGAAATTGCTCAAATTACTTGGGAAACACCTCTTTGGTAATTTAAGGCTAGTTTAAAACCAGCCTTTAGCACTAATTTGTAACTGCCCCACCCCCTCCATCATGTTTACTACATTATAGTCCCATGCACATTTTATTTGATTATTTATTTTATTTTATTTTACTTGTTATGCAGCTTAACCCACTGGCCTGTTAGTCTCATCTGCAAATGCCTTTCAAATCTGTTCAAAAAAATTCAAATTCACCACTAAAAAAAAAGTTTTTCCATGGAAACAGATATTCAAAAAAACATATTGCCAGCATAGAAAGCATTTCCCAAAGACAAATTTCAAAAGCATTTTGGGCAAGGGCAGTGTCCATGGGGTGAATGCCCGTTTCCCCAGCTGTCAGATTTCAAGGAGTTTACACTCATTTAGACATATATAATTCTGATATATTTGCTAAAATAGTCCTTTTATTGCTTTGATAATGTATCAAGTAGCTAAAGGAAGGAAAAAAGCTAAAATTAAAATCATACAATTTTTCCTTAATTGAAGACGAAAATCTGAGGCATAGGTAGAAATAGGGTAAAGTAGATCACCATAAAAATCATAAAAGGTTTTAGCTCAAGTTGACTATTGGAAATAAATTCACTATCATGTTTCATTAACTATTAGGACTCAGTGCCAAGGAAGGGTTTTCATTATACACAAGATACGAAGTACTTCATAAATCACCGTATCTGCTAACATTCAATTACATTCAGTCTTACTAATATGAACTGCAGAGTAATTTTAGGTGCCTACTGGCAGTAAAACCAGACTTTTCATTAAAAAAACTTGGCATTCACACATAGCCTGAAAGTTCATACAACACCTGTAAACCACCAAAATATAAATGTTGATTACTTTAAAATGTTTCAAAGTATACACTAATTACGTAAGCACCTTAAATATAAAACACCTGTCCATATGCACAGGGCCTGATTAAAATATATTGGCAGACTTTGTACAAATCAGGTGATGATTTTCACAATTAAACAAAATGTAGTCTTTCTATATGATGTCTATTTAAATTTTTTGTTTTATTTTGTACAATAATATAGTTTTATGGGTGAATTTGGTGCATTTGTAGAATAGTTTCAAAGTCTTTCTGAGAGAGAACACCTGTTCTCATTCTTGGTGTTCTGCAATAGTAGCCTCTGTGCAGAGCTAGGTAGTGTTGATTAGTTGGATTCGCTATTTTGCCATTCTGACACTCTCAGGTAATGTGGACACACCCTTTCTTTCCGTTTTATACATATGTTCTTCCAGCAGAAATATCTGTATGCACATCTTTCAGATCATATGTTTGTGACATTGGCTATGTTGGAATCACCTATAAATATACACCCAGAAATTCTAGATTAATGATTTGTAGTGGGGTCCAGACATGATAGTATTATTATTATTAATTATTATTCTCCAGAAATTCTAATATATGCTCAGGGTAGTGAACCATTCTTAGATCGTGGCTGATGGGAGCTGAAAAGCCCATGTATAAATTTGCAAGTAGTAGAAGAGAGAAGGGGTGTCCTTGGGAGATGTGATTGAAACTATCACACATTGTATGGACATTATATGAACCACATGGTTTTTAGAGATTTATTTGCACATGTATATCATAAAATACATACATATTTGCAGATATACACAAGTGGATGAATATGTTAAGCCACCATATTTACATAGAAATGAATATCTTATTTGAATTCAGTTTTAAATAATCTGTGTTCTCTCAGGTATGCAGGCACCTCAAACGAGAAATGTTTCACATGACCACTAGGGGGTGCTAATGATCTGTGTATGTAAATAGATAAGGCAGATTTAAAATAAATTTGGCATTTTATATGCACATGTTGAAATAATTTGCTGTCAGCAAACTTTTCTACCCAGAAATAAATAGTATGAATTATAATGACGGTAACATAAACTTCTCTCTATTCCATATATAATAGGTTCTTTATCTTTGGGAAATATTTTCCTATAGACTTATCACAAGTTTTCTAAAGTAAATACTTGGCTATTATTAGTACAGATTAATCAAACAAGTTTTAAAGGGAGAGATAAAAATCCTTCTAACTTCTAATTTTAAAAATATTTGCCTAGTTTATTTGCTATGAGAATATCACATGATTTTTAGAACAAGTAGCACTTATCTTTCTTATGCCTATGAATGACTCTCAGCAGATTAACTCTTCATTTTTCCCTAATTTATAAAACTCATAGTTGGAATGTCAAAGCTAACAAATGTTAAAATGGCTTTGGGGGGGGGATAGTTTTCAGAGTTTGAGAAGTTAAACATTTTACTTGGTTGAACTTTAAATAGTTAATTGTTTTCCAAAACCTTACTTTGTTTTAAATGAAAGAACATTCTAAAATGCAAACACAGGAATCATCTATGGAATTTATTCCAACAAACATCATTAGTGCCTTCTATTTTGAGGCACGTTTCCTATGCTCAAGAAACATGTAGCTTAGTGAATTTAAAAGTATTATTAAAACAGAGATTAAGAGAATTTTCCACCTCACCCCTTTGCCATACCATTTTGTTATGCCTTAGAATTAAACATCTTCCCACATGGAAAGAGTCAAAGCATATATCCTTTTGAACAATTAACAACAATACAATTCCCACTCAATGGGGTAGGGCTTCTAAAGAAAGCGTCAGTTCTATTTTCTAATATTAGTAGTTAAAAGATATTTGGCTCTATTATAAAATTTGACTGTGAGTGAAGCAGAGAAAAAAAACTTTGAGCTAAATCATGAAACTGTATATTTTAGTATTACAAAACCAATTTTCGCTTACTCTGTAACAACTTCCTAGCTCCGTCACCACTGCTTCAATGTACTGGTGTCAGACTGAGTTCCTTGAATCTGCTGGATCCCCTGTTCAATACTTTCAAAGTCCTTCTCTCCAGGATTTCAAAGCACTCTGTAACATACTACCAATATGGTAACTTTATCTCCCCTGCATACTTTTCCATTTATTATCATGCATACTTGTGTGTGTTTTTATTTATTGGGGTATAGACTGGATTTACTTTGAGATCGATCTATGCTTCAGAAAGTTAAAAGTAGTTAAATTCTTCAGAAATGAGACCAAATATAGTTATTATGTTGTTCTTGGAATCAGAATTCTATGTCTACTGAAGAAATAGCTGCTTGAAGCTTTTCTTTTCCCTTTATATTTTGAAACAATTTCAAATTTACAGAACCATTACAAAAATAATACAAACCTCATACAGAAAACTCCAACATATTCCTATATACTAGATACTCAGGCCCACCAATATAAATATTTTGCCACATTTGTCATTCTTTCTATCCATCTATCAATCCATTTATCTATCCCTTCCTCCATCTAGCTGTTGTCTGTCAGTCTATTTATCAATCCATTTTTGGAACACTTGAGTGTAGGTTGTATATATCATGTTCCTGAACACTTAATATTGCCATGTATATTTCCTAAGAACAGGAATATTCACTTATGAAATCACCTTAAGCATAGTTATCAAGTTCAAGAAACTTAACATTGATATAAATTTTACAGTCTATATTACAATTTTTTCATGTGTCCCAATAATGTCCTTTTGAGACTTTTCTCCTTCTTTATTAGATCCTGTTCAGAGTCACATATTGCATTTAATTGTCATTGTCTCTTTAGTTGCTCTTTTTTTTTTTTAATTGCAGGAACATATTTACAACATGAACTTTTCCATCTCAACCACTCCCAAGCATACTATTCAGTGAGACTAATCATATTCACAATACTATTGCACCCTCACCACCCTCCACTACTAAAACTTTCCCATCTCCCAAACAGAAACCCTACATCTATTATGCATTAACTCTCATTCTCCCTGCCCTCCACCCCTGGCAACTCTAATTTCTGTCTCTTGGAGCTTGCATATACTCTGATATTTTCTTGGTAATTACTATGGGGCTTAAATTTAACATCCTAAATCTTTAACAATTTTGTTTTCCTTGATACCAATTTAGCTTCAATAATATATACAAACTATGCTCCTATACTTCTCCACTCCCCCCATCTTTATGTAGTTCTTGCCACAAATCACTTGTTGATACATTGTGCATCCCAAACCACTGAGTTATCATTACGTTATATGCATTTGCCTGGGAAGGGAAAAGTAGAGTTACAAACCAAAAATACAATAGTACTGGCATTTCTATTTACTCATGTCATCATCCTTACCAGAGATCTTTATTTCTTCATGCAGCTTCGATCTATTGTCTATTGTCCTCTCCTTTCAACCTTTTTAGGCCTTTCTTGTAGGGCTTGCAGGGCTCACCCACTAGTGACAAACTCTCTCAGCTTTTGTTTGTCTGGTAGTATCTTAATCTCACCTTCATTTTTGAAAGACAGTTTACCAAATGTAGAATTGTTGGTTGGCAATTTTTTTTTTTTTTTGCTTTAAGCACTTTAAGTATATAATCTCTGCCCTTTGCTGCCATAGTTTCTGATGAGAAATAAGCAGTTAACCTTATTGAGGCTCCTTTGTACATGACACATTGCTTGTCTCTGGTGGCTTCCAGAATTCTCTCTATATCTTTGGCGTTTGATAATTTGAATACAATATAATGCAGTGTATATCTATTTATTTTATCCTGTTTGGACTTTGTTGAGTGTTCTGGTTTGCTAATGCTGCCTTTTCACAAAACACCAGAAATGGATCAGCTTTATAAAGGGGGTTTATTTGGTTATAAAGTTACAGTCTTAAGGCCATAAAGTGTCCACAATTGGGTACCTTCACTGGAGGATGGCCAATGGTGTCCAGAAAATCTCTGTTAGCTGGGAAGGCACGTGGCTGGTGTCTGCTCCAGTGTTCTGGTTTCAAAATGGCTTTCTCCCAGATGTTCCTCTCGAGGCTGCAGTTTCTCAAAAATGTCCCTCTTAGTTGCTCTTGGGGCATTTTTCCTCTTTTAGCTTCTCCAGAGCAAAAAGTCTGCTTTCAAAGTCCATCTCCAAAATGTCTCTGTAAGCTGCAGCAGCTCTCTCAACTCCTGTGCATTCTTCAAAGTGTCCCTCCTGTCTGTAGCAAGCTCGCTCCTTCTGTCTGAGCTTATATAGTGCTCTAGTAAACCAATCAAGGCCCATGCTGAATAGCCGGCGCCACACCTTCATGGAAATTATCCAATGAAAGATCTCGCCCACAGTTGAGTCAACACATCTCCATGGAAACATCCAATCAAAAGTCTCCAACCCGATCAGCACCAATACGTTTTCTGCCCACACAAGATTGCATCAAAGATAACGGCGTTGTGGGGGACATAATACATCCAAACCAGCACATTGAAGAACTTGGATATGTATATTAATATCTTTTGTTAAATTTGGAGATTTTTCAGAAATTATTTCTTTGCATATTTTCTCTGACTCTTTCTCTCTTCCTTCTCCTTCTGGGAATCCCACAATGCGTATACTGGTCTGCTTAATGGTGTCCCCCAAGTTCCCTTCATGCTTTCTTCTTTCTGCTCCTCAGACTGGATATCAATTGTTTTATCTTTAATTTCACTGATTCTTTCTTCTGATAGTTCCAATCTGCTGGTCAGGAATTTAAATTTCTCTTACTGTGGTCTTCAGCTCTGCTTGTTTCCTTTTCATAATTTCCATCTCTCTCTTGGTTTTCTCTGTGTGCATCTTTCAATTTCCTGATTTCCTTTACTTCTTTGTCTATGTTTTCCTTTAGCTCTTTGAGCATATTTAGACCGTGTCCTCCTTGTTAACGATTCTAAGGCTTTAATCTTATCTTTTGCCCAGGCCATTACTTCCTGTTTCTTTGAATATTTAGTACTCTTTTGTTGAAATATGGATGTTTTGATACTTTAAGGTGTTATCACTGAAATTAAGACTCAGAGGTGTCTGTTCCTTATGCTTGTTTCCAGCTAATGTTATGGCAAAAATGTCCTTGAAGGCTGGGAGCTAAATAAAAAAGAAAAAGAAAAGAAAACACCTTTCCCAGTCCTTGCAGATTGTCCTATGTTGAGTCCTCTCCTTTAGAGTTTATCCATATGATGAGTTTAGAAAATAGCTTGAGGCCAAAGTGTAGGGGCCTCCCTGATCCTTTTTGCTCACCCATCTTGTCTGGGGCATGCACCTGTGGCCTTAAGATTTCCCTATTTACATGGATATGAATGTCCCCTCTTCCCTAGGAAAGTTTCATCACAGTGCTGGGTACTGAACTGTATGTCTTACAACCAGAAATCCCTTGCTTCAGGCAGCCACAGCTTGACTGCTTTCCCACAGCATTCTGGAAAAGAGTTCTTTAAGCTGTCTCCTAAATGCAGGGCAAGTTCTGGGCCAGTGAGCTTGCAAAGAGTGTCTTGGTACAATACCTCAGACATATTGACACAGACATATATGCTCCCAGTATGTGACAAAGGTTACTCTGATCCCTCTGGAACTAGGACCACTGACTCACTCTGGGATCATGGACTGGCTCTATGGGGAGGGACCAGTCAGGGACCATGAGATCCTATTGCTTTTAAGGTGCCTTTTTCCTTGATTCAGCATTCGCCCTGTTACTACAATCCTTTTACTGTTTTCTGGAGTTTTGAGAGAGATGTTTCTGCCAGTTCTTGCTGGTTGTTCAAAGCTTCTGTTGGGGGGATGGAGTCTTGAAGCTTCCTAATCAGAGTGGGACCCACCTGCTTGAATTTTGGTTACTCAGCTGCCCAGACTGTTAACATGGGCTCAGGATCCCTGCTGCCTGGTTTCATCTACCACCAGCATTCCTGAACTATGGATACTATATGATTACTTGCCTAGATTATTTTCTCCTTACTGCTGAGTCCTTTGGTCAATGTTCTGACGTCACTATCTTGGTTTGCCATCTGGTTGGGTCCTGTGGATTCAGATGCTCGTTTAACATTTTTGATCCAAATCACTCAATTGGATGCAGGCACTTGCCAGACTACTCCCGTACCTGGTTTCTACTTTCATTACCAATCAGGTTGAATTGAGGTGCCTTTCCTACGTCCACATGATGCTGATACTCACCTAACTAACCTATGACCCCATTATCTCAGAATGTGGCCGCCCCACTTTTTCTAGGCCAGACTCTTCTGTCCTTGAAATGTAACAGTTATGCTCCTATCTGTGCTTGAGTCCTGAATTTCCCTTTTTAGTTCATCTGTTGAAAACATGACTCTTTGATTTCTATCTCCAAAATCTTTTGTTTCACTAGAATTACACACACACACACACATACACACACACACACACACACACATCCCTTAAACAGTATTTTCTTGTTCCATTATCTGAAAGATTCTTCTTTCTTCGTATCCTGGCTGTTTCTCTTTTTCCCAGTTTTGAAGTGAACTGTTTCTTTCATTGCTTTCTGGAGCTAACAGCCTTGCCTTTAATCCTGGGTACAAGTTACTGACTTAACAAGAGTCGTATTTATGATCCATTGCTTGAACCAAGCCTGCTGTCTGCATTTTATTTTATTGAGATGAGAATACTTGAGAGCTGTGCTGATGCTCATAAGCAGTGAATGCACCAAGATTAAATTACAAGGGAATATGTAACTTTGTAGAGGATAAAAATTGACTGTAAAGGAAACAGAAAAAGGGCAATCTAGTTTCCAGTGTAGTAGAGAGCAGATTCACGTGACCACAGAAGAAAACTTGAAGGGGCAAAAAATGCGAACAGAAAAATTAGGTGAAAAAGAAGTAAAGCAGTTAAGCCAGCAAGCTAATATAATTCACTTCTGTGACTGGTGGGAGACAGTCTCAACAGAACCCAAGAGAATAAATTTTATTCTTCAGTACCCTAGAATTCCTGTAGAATGATTTGACTTGAGGTTAGAGAAGTCAGAATGAAATTAAGGTGTAAATGGGCTTTGGGGAACCCTGTGCGAGGAAAATCTGTCCTGAATTGTGAAATTTTGAAGAGATTTTTTAACTTCTAGAATATCCAAGTAAAACGTTATCTTTAAATGGAACTTTCTGCTGTATATCAGGAGTATTCCTGGGTTGTTATATCCCCTCTGCCATCCTGCCATCCATCTCTAGATTTGGTAAACCATTGTAAGAAAGTTTCCTAACTTAATAATAATGGCTTCTTATGGCTTTTGTATTAGCTCATTACTGTCAAAGAGGGCTGGAATAAGAAAAGAAAATAGCTTTCCTTAAATTGAAAAATAAGATTATGACAAAGGTCAAGATTATGGTCAGCCAAGTGACTGTGATGTGATTGATATCCCTCTCCTTTACCACAGCCTAGGATAGACCTTGGAAATATCCTATATTTTAAAAATGTGGCAGAGTATTCTTGACTCCAAATTTTTTAAAACAAGCTTAAAGGCAACCAACTAGTTTTCTTACCAATTACACAGTTTTTTTTGTTTGTTTGTTTTGTTTTTTTAAAACACTTCTAATGATATCAATAGCCTTAGCAAGCATAGTACACTAATTCAGGTCAAATTTCATATTTTAAAAAAGTATTCTTTGACTAAAGCCAATTTTTTCCTTCTAGGCCTGATTATATTTTGCCAGCATCTGCGTATATGAGCCCTTCATGACTTATATAACAAATACAATTAATCTGTATGCTTTTTAATTAGAATTGCATGTATGTGTTCTATTTATTCAGTGACTTCAAACTTTATCTTTTCTATAAGATAGTTAATATACAAAGTACATTAAGTGATTCACAATTACCATTTAAAACTCATTATTGGCAATGCTTAGCAGCAAAACAGTAGTTATAAACACATCTATATGCTTCTTTTACTATCTTGTTTTGTGCAGTTGTCTCCAAAAACAAATTCACCACATTTAACAAGGAAAATTTCATTACTAATTAGATTTAGAAAACAATCTGGAAACTAATGGAAAAATACATTTAGGAAGGGGGCAATTAGTTCAAAATTATCCATGGAATCTTTACTGCTACCACATAAGGTACATTGTCAATTTACCATTTTTTTTTTTTTTTTTTTTTTGTAGAGCAGTGCTTTAAATAATATATAAATGCATAAAAATTAACTGGTGGAAGACAAGCATGTAAGGGACATCTATGTGGAAAGAGTCTCCTTATCTTCTTGAATATTTTAGAGAAATTGCATTTATCACCTAATTTTAAGGTTTTTAGCATAGCACATAAGGGGAAACCTTAAGAAGTCAGTTTGACATGAGTGATACCGTCCATTCACAGTAGATGTCACTATTGTCATTTTTAACAATGGGCTGAGTCAGAGCAGGCAGAAGGATCACATGTGTATGCATGCTTTCATTTACGGCAAAAGAAGTACTGCTATCCAAGAATCAATCTTGAAATTCATGACATCAAAGCCTCATTTTTTGGCCACTCTCTGGATTCAGAGAACAAGATTTCCCTCACACCTTTGCTATTAAGCTGCTCCGTTCAGGTAGCCTACAATTCTTTTTAAGTGTCATGATTTCCTTTTAAATGATTTCAGTACCTTTTGCTAGCACAACAGAACAAAGTTTTACAGAAATGACGCTAAGAAAAATCTCTCTCTTCATGAAAAGGATAATAATGCTCTTTATTCATCTTTGATATTCATTGTCCCTTTCAATAGTGTTGCAAATATAGCATAGCAGTGATCATTAAGGTTAGCGTCAATTCAGTTTTCATTGGGCAAATTATCTGTATTTACATTTTCTTACAAATTGCTGAAATTACCTCCCACCAGTTATTTTGTCAATCCCAAATCCATTTACTGCTATTTTTTCTTCTAAAACAAACACAATAATAGCAACAAGGACAACAAAAACTTAGTTCACTACTTTTGCCTGCAATGGACATGCTCTATCTATTGTCCCCTGCCTAATACCAAGTCAGCCATTAGTCACTAATGGATTAGTAGCTTAAAAGGTCGATGTTATTGACAGGCACAAATGGATTTCTAAACATTTCTCTAAAACTTCTAGCTAATGTTCCTTTCACAGGAAAAGTTAAGCATGTCAATCCTTTCTTGAAATTTTTGTTTTTCTCCAGTCAAAAAGATAGGGTTGTCTATCTTAGGATTTTCAATCATGGAGATCTAGTTTTGCCTTCCTGGAATTGTTATGATTGGTTGATGGTGTGAAATTACGCATCCATAAAAATTTGGAGACAACCCCAAGGAGATTATCTGTTTTTGTTTCATTGGCCATTATGTTATGCTTCCCTCTAACTCAGAAAATTGACTGACTATTATATCTGGGCATGTGTACATGTATTTGAATTTCCTCAACACACTTGGGATGTCTTTAGCTGCTGTAGTTTGGGTAAGTAATTTGGGTGTAGAGAGCTCACCCCGTAACTCCTCAATTCATTATATCTCTTATGCTACTAAAGCCAAGGAAAATAAAGCTACATTTTAAATATCTAACTTAGTCTGATATGTAAACAGAAGCAGTATAAATAAAGGCGACATATATTTCCTAGGAATATTCAAAGAGATCAGACATTGCATTTTGTTTAGATGCCTGGCATCAGTCAACCATATTACCCTATAGGTACTGCTGCATAAAGCCAAATTACTGCTATCCTTTATATTTGGGATTAGTGTTAAGGCCAAATAGCCTGCAGCTGTCCACAATGCTCCAGCCTTATTAATAGGTAGACCTATTGAGACAAGATTATCTCTAACTTCTAATTCAATTTGGTTCAAGTCAATCAGTTTCAAGGTTTTGACCTCTTTGTTTTCACCAGAAACCAGATAATATATGGTTTTTAAATCTCTGTAAATGTGCCTACTGCTCTACTATAAGTCAAGCTGGGAAGGTCCATGTGTGCTTCCTGGAGTCAAGGAATGTTCTTGTTCTTATTCCTCTTTGTACCCCATGACTAGTATGATACCCAACACAACTTATGCTTGGCAAATATTTGTTAAAGCTCTAAACAGTGCTGGCTATTTAATAAAACTGGCAATTTGTTCTTCAAAGCTTACTCTTTCAGAGTCTACCTTTTAAGCAGGATATTTCTTTTCTCTTTTACCTCTCCAAGGGCCAAGAATGCCCCCTAAAAACAGCATTGTTTTCTACATGGTTTATGTACTTTCCTCTAAGAAAATGTCTGGTGATTTTTTTGTGACTGGATTGCATTTATTTTTTAATTTGATACTTCACCAAGACAATAAAAAAATTAGTTGAAAATCAGAAACTATATGTATATATATATATATATAGTTATGATCTTCACAAGCTGTAAACCCATGTGTGCAATCGTATAACTAGAAAATGTGATTTAGCTACTTTCAGGCAATTTTAATCATTTCCAAAGTTTCCCTCAGACATTTAAGGTTTAAACTCAGTAAATTCAGGATTTTACCTCTCTCCTTTCTGTCAGCATTTGTGTTTAAATCATGGGGATTACATAAGGCTACAGGTGGGTTGGCCTTTATCAGTTCTCTGCAGGCTTCTGCTGAGATGTATAATAAAAGCTCTATGTAATTCAAAGGTGGTAAATTCCTTCATGTTAGTATGCTAAGATATCATAGTCCTCACTGGGTACTAATTGGGGAGTTCAAGCTATTTTCCATTGTCCTATCCGTTCTTCATATCTGTCTGCATTTTAGTTTCCTAGCTGCTGAAACAAATACCCTATGATGGGTTGGTTTAAACAATGGGTATTTATTGGCTCCCAGTTTCAGAGCTAGAAGACTTGCTTTCTCCTGGGTTGGTATCTTCTGGCTGGCCAGCAGTCTTTGGGGTTCCAGAGTTTATCTGCCACTTGGCAATGCACATTGCAGCATCTTCTCCTTTCTCTTTTGTGTTCTGTTGACTTCCGGCTTCTGAATGTTTCCTGCATCTTTTCTCTACACTTGACTTTCACTTTGTTTATAAGGAATTCCAGTATTCCAGATTAAAGCCCAACCTGATTCATTTGGGCCACACCTTAACTGGAGTAGCATCTTGAAGAGATCTTATTTACCCATGGGCCCACACCCATCAGAACATGGACAGAGACCAAGAACATGCCCAAACTGGGGTACACATTTCAATCCACCACACCCTGCTGTGGGAAAGTTGCTGGGGCTGCTTTAGGTTGTCCAACTGCACCCTGCACCTCATGCAGCCAGTGTCTTCTCTGCTTCATGTCATTGTGGCATAGGGGACACGTGTGAAGCTACTGCTTCCTAGCGTTCCAGATGAACAGTGGACCATTCTTCTCATTTCCTCTTGGATTAACAACCATCTTAAGAGGTCTACTCTTCTCGCAACTTCCCCCTGCTCTACCATCCCCTCTTGACTTAAAGGAGGACAAGATACAGTACATCCCACACCAAGCTTCCATTCACTCACTTGGGCTTCTTTGATTCTCTTTTTCTACCCAGTATAGAAGCTCTCATCTGGTCCACAAGGTAGGCAAAAAGCAAAGCAAATCAAAATGAAACTCCTCCCTCAGTAGACATTCTTCTGAAATCTTTAAAGCTTTTTTAAAATGTAAAAGTTAAATTTTTTAAAACTTAAAATTTAAGAATTTGTCCTTTTTTTTTTTTTTTTTTTTTTGGCTTTTCCATCAACATGTGTGTGGGAGTGTGAGATTGGGAGGAGACACTTCATCTAGTGCCTCACCTACCACCCCACTCCTGACACAAAGTGATGAACACTATAGGAAGGGGGTCTAGGCAATTTCTTAATCTTCATAATAATTCAGCAAAGGATTATTATTTCCTTTTAACAGGCAAGCAATTTGAGATTTAGAGAGTTAAACTAAAGATGTAGTAACAACAAATTTTAGAGAGGCATGATGGCAGTGTGAATTCAGTGATACCTATGTATCTTATCTTGCTGAGATATTAGTGAAGATTTTAGGCAAGAATGGCCAGGGAATGGATTTTCTAATCCTGGTCTGGTTGTCTCTTGCTATCACTCTGCTTCTGCACCCTGGGATGGTTCACATTTCATTCTGATTAACCCTGGTCCATATCAGAATGGCTACTTCTTTGCATCAGCACTGATATAATAATTGCAATTCATTCTCAGCTTCTGCCTGGCATTCTTTAGTATAGACCAGGGATTCTCAGTCTTGCACTACTGACATTTTGGACTAAGTAATTCTTTGTTTGCAGCAGAATCCCTGGCCTCTATCTACTAGATACCAAGAGTTCTCCCCCGAGTCATGACAACCAAAACTGTGCTTACATGTTGCCAAATGTCTCCTGGGGGAAACTGCCCCCAATTAAAAACTAAGGTATACAATTTTTATCTGTAACTCTACTGCTCAAGTATTTTTTTATTCTTTACTTGAGAGTCCTGAACTCTGCGTGAGGACTTATAATGTGTCCAGGGGCAGACTCCAGTTTTGTAGGGCTTGAAGTTTATATAACTTGCAAGTCCTTCTTTAAGAAAAAGAACACAAAATTATGAAAATAAAATTAAGATTAAAAGAGTAATTATTTTGAATGAGAAAAGAAAATAAATTACAATAAATCACAAAATTTAAAAGCCTGACAAATACCACAAACATCACAAAATCCAGAAATAATACAGTACTTTTACTAATTAGCTGTTTTATAATTCTTTTTGGCTTGTAATTTTGGCTGCAAACTCTTTGATATCCTCTGCCTATGACGAGTTTTTTTTTTTTATCTTCATTTTATTGAGATATATTCACATACCACGCAGTCATACAAAACAAATCGTACTTTCGATTGTTTACAGTACCATTACATAGTTGTACATTCATCACCTAAATCAATCCCTGACACCTTCATTAGCACACACACAAAAATAACAAGAATAATAATTAGAGTGAAAAAGAGCAATTGAAGTAAAAAAGAACACTGGGTACCTTTGTCTGTTTGTTTCCTTCCCCTATTTTTCTACTCATCCATCCATAAACTAGACAAAGTGGAGTGTGGTCCTTATGGCTTTCCCAATCCCATTGTATGATGAGTTTTTAACATTTTTTAATAGAGGGAATAATTTAGGTTTTTTTCCACCATGAATAATCAGTATTTGTTTGTTACTCTTGATATTTCAGAAATTTTATTTCAGATTCAGAACTTATGCTGTGATCTGATACACTGCAATGCGTAAGATGTGATTTTATACACAGACGTCTCTACTTTTAGTCTTGCTACAGATTGGTGTCCTGTAAGCCAGGAATTCTTTAAATTCTCTTTCATATAATTCCTATCAAAAAGAGATAAAAATATACAGAGTATTTATCATCGTAAATGTTGCATTATTGAGTTTATTTCTGACAGGAGAATATTTCTATTTTGACTAATCATCCATGAGAATTGAATCCTTTGCTCATAGATTTACGGGTTTGATTATCAGGGAAGAATTTTCTACAGACTAGCTTTTGGCTTCACACATTCTTTCAGTTCTGTGTGCCACAGGACACGCTCATATAGATCTATAACCTCTGCCTTTGCAATGGTGTTACAATCCTGGGTAAGTCAGTAAGGGGACACCGTGAGCACAGTATACCAGGAAGACTAGCTTAATTATACCTAGAAATGACTGTGAGCCACATAAATATAGCCCAAACTAACTATACACCAACTCAAGTTCCCCTCAGTAAGATGCCCAAAACACCTGTGGCCATGTCAGTACTACTTTATACAAAATGAAGATGTGATGATGAAGTCATTAGAGTGGAAAGAGACAGGCATCTTAATCAACTATAGTTAAAAATCTTAGTTTTGCAAATTTTAAAAAATTTATCACAATATAAGTACATTCGTAAGGCCTCTCCCAGGCCCTTGAAAATAACATGCTAACAAGGGGCACCGAACCATAAACTTCATTAGTTTCAAGCTAACGCTTTTTAATCATAGCTGGAATTGCAGGGGAAAATGGACGTGGGAAGGAGGATGGAGTATGGAGGCAGGAGATTTATACCGGGTCACAGAAAACAAGCATAGAATAAAGGGTTCATGTTTTCTAAAAAATAGAAGGAAAATTTCCTAGCAATAATCAACTTAGGCTTTTACTTTTCCAGCTTAAGACTAATAAAGTCCTCTCTTCAAAAGTGAAAAAATGTACTTTGTAGCAGTTATGACACACAGTATATTCCCACTGCATTAAGAGCACTATTGATTCGTTTTACCTGGTTTAGAATTTCATCCAAATGGAATGATGTAGCATGTACATTTTTGTTTCTTATTCCTTTTGCTCAACGTAATGTTTTTGACACTCATCCATGTTGTTGAATGTGTATCAATCATTTATACATTTCATTGGTGCGTAGCATTTCATTGAATGATACTCCATGATTTGGTTTGGTTATCCACTCATTTGTTGATGAGCATTGGAGTATTTCCAATTCTTGGGTATGAAGAGTAAAGCTGCTATGACATTCATGTACAAGTCCTTATGTGGCTATATAGTTTCATTTCACTTGGGTAAGTACCTAATTTGGTTCACATGGTAAGTGTATGTTTAATTATGTGAAACAAGAATGCTGAGTTTTTAAAAGGTGTTGAGAGTAGAGAATCCCAAGGAAAAGAAGAGCAGTGCTGCAAATTACTTCAGGATTTATGTAGAAAATGACATACAGTTAAGGAAAAGAGCAGAGGAGACCAGTACATGGATGGCTCTTTTTCTTTGCACAAGCTGGGCTCATAGTTAAATTAGTACTTAATTTCTCTATGCCTCAGTTTCCTAATATTTAAAATGTAGATGTTGGTATCTAATTTGTAGAGTGTGGTGAGTGTAATCCATACAAAGTGCTTCTTACTGTGTGTGGTACATAATAAACATCCAATACATGAGATAATGAATATTATTATTAGATGAGGACACAATAGGACAGATGAAGATTGAAGTTCCTGCCATAGGTTTGCTGGTTTCTTCCTAGATGCAAAAGGAGAATCGAGTTGTTTGGAGCCAACTGTGTGGGTTCTAATCCCAGCACCATTACTTGCTAGCTTGATGTCCTTAGGATCATTCTTAACCTTCTCTGTGCTTAGTTTCCTGAGCTGTAAAACTGGAGATAACCCTGTACTGCATAAGGTTTTTTATTATTGATAGTGCTATTATTATCATTGTCCATTTTCAACACAAAGAGGGACTTAATCTTACTCAGCCCAGTATCGCAGTGCCCATAATTGTGCTAAGCACAGTTCATTATCATATTCAGATTTTAAAGGCTAGTCCTTATATTGGGAAGGCATATTGTTCAAACAGATTTTGTGTAGCTTGATAGTCAGACATTATAGGGTGAACTGTATTTAGTAATAAACTTGCATAGCAAAGGTTTTTATAACCGTAATGGACTGTCTCCCTTTGTTTCTCGTAAAAAGCTCTTATGGTGGTTAATACCTTCTCCTACAGCCTACAGTTTTCCTGGTCTCACTCAATCAAAGCATTCCATCAAGGAGATTTTTCTTTTTTATGACGTGGTTGGTGTTTATGGGAATAAATTGATGGAGGTCTTTTATCCTTAGCTGCTCTGTGAGATTTATATAACTTAGGATTTTGTTGTGAGGTTACTGACAGCTAGGGGAGGACATAGAATTGTAATGGCACACTTGGACATGAAATAGTCAGGAGCTGTGATGTTTCTGGAGTTTTCATGGCCTAATTGCTGTAGACCATAAAATGCCCAAAGCTCCAACTCTGTCTCACCTGGTACCAGCACTGCCTGATTATTATATGATGTAGAGAAGGGCTGCATTGGTGAAGAAACTAAAGAGCTACAATGGTATGGAAAAAGTGACCTTGCTTATATGAGCTTTCATGGAAAATTATTTCTTTTAGCAAAGCTTGAACAGCACATAAATGAGAATCTGGAAGCTGATGGGGATCACAGTGTCAATAAAATGTCCTTAATTTTTGAAAGCCAGAGTGTCTTTGTCTTCATTTTGTTTCTCCAGGTACAAGCAGTAGATATGGGCCTGGTTGTAGTAATAGCTTAACGTGAAACCTGAAGTGAATATTTACATAAAGAGAAGTTTTGAATATGTTAAGTCTATGAAGTATATTAGATATAATTAGACATATGTAGAGTTAAATGGATATGATTTAGAAATCTAGTTGATGAAGGTATGCCAGGTAACCTTGGAGCAATTACTTGACATTAGGTATTTTGTTTTCTATTCTGTAAAAAGCTGTAATAAAAAATATTTCCAACAAAACTTAATGAAAAATTAGTAATAACCACATGATTTACTTATGATAATGCAATAATAAAACTTAGTGATTTAATTTTGCCTGTGAAATTATACAAATCTTCTAATTTTGTTTGGGGACTAGATACTGAAGATAATATTTGAGGCAATAAAATCTTCATCAAATGTGATTGACAAAGTTATTTTTCTGGCTTACTGATTCTTGGATCCTGGAGAATAAAGGTCTCCATTAATCCATTTATTGATTCACTCATTCACTAAATGCTTATTGAACATTTGCTATGTGAGGCACTATTATGGGCATTGGAACTAGAGAGCTGAATAGGATAGTATCTCCTGGTGATTGTGGTGGTTTGAAGCTGTATATACCCCCGAAAAACATGTTCTTAAATCTCATCCATTTCTGTGGGTGTAAACCCATTGTAAGTAGGTTCTTTAGATCAGGCCACTTCAGTTAAGGTGTGACCCACCTCGTTCAGGATGGGACTTAATCCTATTACTGGAGTCCTTAGTAAATAGAGTGAATAACAGAGAAAAAAAAAGCCGTGAAAGTGAGAAGCTGAAATTAATGAAACTGGGGAGTGAAGGGAGAGACCAACAGATGCCACCATGTTCCTTGCCATGTGGCAGAGGAGCCCAGGATCACTGGCAACTGGTCTTTGGAAAGAAAGCATCACATTGAAGATGCCTTGGTTTGGACAATTTCCCAGACTCTACCCGTAAGTGAATAAATTCCTATTGCTTAAGACAAGCCATTTCATGGTAATTACTTGGAGCAGCTTAGGAAACTGAAACATTGATGAAAATAGGCAATAAACCAATGAGGAAATAAATATACAGTACTCACAAGTAGCAATTGAAGGTATAAAGAAAAATAATAAATACAAAATAAGAGGTTTGTCTGGGGTCATAGATTTCTAGGAGGATAGCATAACAGTACAAAGACCTTAAGCACTGTGGCTGAATCAAATGAATGATGGGGTGTTGGACACCTATCCCACCCCAACACCACCAAACAACTCTAACTTACAGTGCATGGGGAGATGAGGACTGAGGTGGGAAAGGGGTAGTTTGTGGGGTGGCAGGTATATAACAAGAGCTATTTTTTTTAATACAATTATTATAACTGATCTTACCTATTCATGTATATCTGTCCAATATTCCAACCAAATGATTTGATTCCTTTAACAGTGTTCCTTTCTTTCTCATCTTTGTACATTTGCTTACATGCCTTTCTTTACCACCAATGATTTCTCTCCTTTCTTACCTTTCCCTAAACGCTGCATTCTTCACGGAAAGTTCAAAAGTGAATCCTTCATGATGCCTAATAATGTTATGCTCTAAAATTCCCATATTACTTGATTTGTACCTCTCTCTATGCATCTTTTTTAGCTGTCTCTGTATTTTAACTGTTTATCATTCCATTAGATTGCTATTGGGCAACAATTATGTCTTACTCATCATGATCCAGCTTCCAGTGCCTAGCAGAGAATCTTGGTTATATTAAGTGAACTCATGCTATGCTTTCATGAAACATACTTGTTCACTTTTCCAGTAAAACTCCAATTACTCCCAAAATGAGTTTTTTTTTAAACTTTGTATCTCACTTGGCATAAAAGAATTGCCCATTTAAAAATTAATGAACCAGTTATTATCATTATTCAACTTTCAGAGAAATATTGCACAAGCTATTAAAACATAATAGTGAATATGGAGAGGGTGAAAAGTTGTAGTGAGATCACACTTCTATGTATTTACTTTTAATATGAATAATTTTTATAAGTGTATGTAGAAATTTCTGGTACAATGTGAAAATATTGATGTTATTGCTGTGTAGAGCAAATGACTTCTGCTGAACATTTTAGAATTATAATTTAGTTTGATAATAGTTATTTTCTTAATACAAGATTATCTCATCCGTACTGTTTACTTTTCTATCCTTACAATTTTGTCAATGAGTAGGAATAATAAATTATTGCCATTGTCATTAAAGACAAAACATGTGCTCTATCATAAGGTCATGATTTCTGTTAGTAATGTGTATTGACTATATGTAAACTGCGGATACAATAATTTGACAGTCTCATTCTTTTGGGACTGCCATTTTAGACTTATGGCTAAAAAGATTTCAGGATTGCCTTCTTTAAAAGTTACATTTAAACTATAATTGTGCATTGATAATTTTGACTTGAATTATTAGTTATTCTAATGTGGATTTGAAATAGCTGTTTTTAAAGCTTAAAATTTGCCCTTTAATTCTTTAGTTTTGTTATAGTTATGCCAAAAATGTAGTGTATGCTCATGGAGGAAAAGGATGCTGTGGTTTTATAGTAGCAATTGAGAGCTTAGAAAGAATGAAGGAAACATATAACTTGAACAGGGATAGCTCTTTTGGGGCTGCTAGACTAATCAAGGGGCACCAGAGCTATTTTATCTCATAGGTAGCTATATAAGATTCTTATACATTCATTATAAACTGATAGATTTATTGGGTAGATATAAGTGATTTAACATAGAAACAAGCAAACATGAAATCAGTATTTTCTATTTTCCTTGATTGGCCTAATGCCATACTTTTCATTAGATTCTACTTCTAAAGGACCAGAAACTGATTTGTGGAAATGGTACAGTGAATGATAAAAAACTATGCTAATCATATTTGAGTACTTTTCCATGCCTGCACAAAAGCCTGCTAATTTGCCAAACCATATTTCCTTAGGCAATCTTCTCAAATGTCTGACTGAAGCTGGTTGAGGGCTAAGTTTAAGGATGTTTCTTCAAAAACATTTGTTAGATTGAATTATTGGTGCATTTTTGGGTTTGACTTTTAGGGCTTTATATTGGGTGGGTTTTTGGACTTGATTTTCCTTTAGTCAATGTTAGTAGAGTTGACTTGTGCAAAGGCCTGAGGTGTACTTGAGTGTTTGAATTTGTCTTCTTGTACTCTTGCCTTTTGTCAAGAGAACATGCATTGTGTAGCCTCATATTTAAGGAATATGAAAGACACATGGAAAATATCTCTATTTAACCCAGAGTTCAGAGTCAAGAGCCTGGCTTACATCAGATAAACCACGGCTGACTCACATATGCATAAGCAAGACAAGACTTATTGTTGTTTTCTCCAGGGTGTTGGAGTTTGCAAGGCCAGATTATTGTGGCAGCAAATGATGGATAAAGGGTTCATGATGTTTTGCTTGTGATTACTTAGTAATAAACTTGGCTCCAATTTGCTAATGAGAAAAATGAGATGCTAACTGATTAAGTGATTTTCTGGGGGTCAGATCAAACTTCAGAAAAGAATCTGAGACTACCTGTGTCAACATTACTTTACTTTGATCCAGGAAATTTTAAATCCGACTCCAAACCAATGAACATCTTTGCTATTTACATCAAAAAGTGGGTTTTCTGGGTAAACAGTTTGCTCACCTGGACAAATAGCTATTTAATCAGAACACCAGTTTGCTCACCTGAACAAACAGCTCTCCTATAAGGACGTCAATTATTTCATCAAGACTTACTTTAATCCATTCACTTCTCTAATCCTAAACTATTAGAACATTAACTGTGTCCAGTTCCAACTAGTCCCCCACTTTGAAAGATCTGCCTTAAACTATTTGAGCCCAGATACCAAAATTGTCTAAATAGTGCTACCAAAACTCTACCTTTGAGATATTACTAAGATCGTTAAGATGTTATTCTCCCCTGCCGATGTGAAATGCACTCAGCTCTGCTTGATCAACAGGTTTTTTTTGGAGGGGGGAGGGGGGTAATTTGTGCAGGAATTGACAGTTAACGTAAATTAGGATTATTCTGTTGTCACAAAAAAATACATTAGTGTCAACAGAAAAGACTATGTATGAGGTAAATTGGCTTCTGGTTTTCTTTGCTCCCTCATAAACTTGTGTATTGATCTATGCATCAGACTATCATCTATAAAGGAAAAGGGTGGGGAGAATCATCTTTAAAGTTTCCAAGTCTAAAGCACTTTTAAAACCTCAGAATTGATTTAAAACTCTGAGGTTTTAAATCATGGTGTATAAAAAATTTACTGGACTCATTTTTTTTTTTTCAGTTTTATTGAGATATATTCACATACCATATAATCATCCATAGTCAATTGTTCACAGTACCATCGTATAGTTGTGCTTCATCACCACAGTCAATTTTTGAACTTTCGTTACTCCGGAAACAATAAAAATAGGAATAAAAATAAAAGTAAAACATCCCATCCCTCTCATCCCACCCTATTTGTCAATTAATTTTTGTCCCCATTTTTCTACTCATCTTGGACCCAATTTTTTTGTTTCCTTTTGATCTCTCTTAATAGAAAATGCACAAACTATAACTTATTTAAATTAGATTTTCTTACTTTGTGCTTTTTTTTTTTTTTTTTTTAACAGAAGTGCCTTTGAAAGCATTGGTATAATTCATTCTTTAAATTAGATGTTTTTCTTGTTATAGAAATTGGTCTATTGAATCTAAATATATTATTTTCCTGGTGTTAATTGCATTCTCCTCAAGTGATAACATTTTGTCCATTTAGAATTCAGCAAATTTGGCAAGCAATATTACCTACCCTGAATAGAAATTACCAACAAGAAGTAGGCAACAAAGACACCTTCCAAGGAAATACCACCTAGCTTAATGGCACCTTGTTTGACTTGGTCTGTTTCCAAATATTTACTATTAATTTGCACACAATTATAATATGCCTTCTACAGATTAGAAACAACAAAAATATTCTGTATGCAAGCTATGCATGCATACAGACAATGATATGCACCCAGAAGTAAGAAGGACCAGTGTATCTACAACAGAGGGACCATGTAATTATTGAAAGCAGCTATATGATCATTAGCTACAGAGTCTAGAGACATTTAAAGATGAGCCAAACAGCCTTACATACCTTGGATTTATGTATAGTGAAATAGCAGGTGTTCATCATAGTGACACTCTGTTATCTGGGTGACACTTAAAGTCTTACCAAGATTATTTAAGAATTTAGAGAAAGGTGTAATACATTTTAGAAATATTCACATACAAAAATTTTGCTTTTTTAACTTTCAGAGGTAAAACCTAAGATGCCTGTCAATCCTACCTAAAATAATAAATTATTCAATGAATTCTAGATATCTGGGGTTTTATAATACTTAGCTTTTTGAAATGTCCTCTAATGTTACCTGGTTTCCTTTCTCTTAGTCTTTTAACAAATTTCCTATTTTAAAGACTATACATATTCCTTTATAAAATTTATAAAAAATTAATAGTTTCACATTGGCAAGGGTTAACTCTTTTATTTTTAGTCTCACTATCAGTTTTATTTCTATTCTCCTCTTTTCTTTTCAAAACTCATTATTTCAAATATATAAGGAGGATCTAACATGTGATTCACTGAGTAAAGGTCAATTCTAAATAGGAAAATGTTATACTTTTGATTTAATCTGTTTTTGATGTAAAGTATTTTTTAAATGAGAGGGATTTTCTCTTTTGAGTCAAAAAAATTTATTTCTTATAAAAAAGATATGAATTGATTATATCTTGTGCTCTAGTTGTAATGATTCTACAACCTTAGCAGAAAATATCCTGGTCTTATTACAAGGTGATGGAGAAGGGTGATGGAGGGAGGTCACATTACAAGGTCACTTTGAAGTCCGGTGTTGTGCCCTTTCAATAGCTTTTGGCAGCTTCAGTGCAAAATCTTTCGTATGCAAGGTAACTAGTGTGTTTATACAATTTATAAGAAGCTTTTAAATATTAAGAACTCAATGTCAAACTTTTAATTGCTTCACTTAGCACCAAGAAAATGCATGTAGAAATGGATGAAAAGAAGAGGTAAAGAAGAATTTTGTATCCTCAACAGATGATAGATGAGATGGATGGAAAATAAAAAGTTTTATTTTCACATTTACAAATAGAAATTTCATAGTACAATAATGATGGCTGTGTCAAAAGGAAAATTTATCAACCAAGAAAAGTGTTGACATTATTTCTGACATAGTACTGATTTATTTCTTGACTGGTTTATTTCAGTTAATGATGGTTTGGGCAATTGATTTATTTTCTGAATTCTCTACAATTATTAAGTATTTTCCAACTAAATGATAGTAGTAATAATTTATAAGCAGCAGTACAGTATCTCTATGGGTATATTCTCCCCAGGACACTGTATATAATAACCATTTTGGAGGTGGAGTAAATGTTATTGTCTCACTGTGTAGGCAATGTCATCTGACTCCTTTTGGGTGGCAATTAAAGTAACAATTGGCAGAGTAATCTGCTGGGAACAGCTTTTGTGATAAAGGAAGTAGAAAATAGGCTGGATTATCTAGTGATCAAAGTCTGAGTAGTGTCAACCAGGTACCCTTCGATACTGAATGTGTGGTCAGAGTCAACATTAATATCTGTTAATCTCTCAAAAGCCCTGTGCAGAACATTTGTTTACTGACATTTTGTTTTTACATCCTTTACATCCAGATGCATCTTAAAGCCACATGCTGTAAAACTAGTAGGGAAAATATGGTTCTCAAACTTCATTGAGCATCAGAATTATCTGGAAATCTTGTTAAAACACACATTACTGGGCCCTGCACCAGAGATTCTGATTCAGCAAGTCTGTGTTGGGCCCTAGAATTTGCATTTCTAACAAGTTCCCGAGTGATGCTGATGTTGCTGGTCTGAGTATTATACTTTGAGAAGTAGATTTTTAAATTTATTTTGAAAACGTATTTTATATAATTGCATACTATAATGTTTTATAGAATCCACTTCTGTTTTAATCATTTGGCTGTTTTCTTCGCCTCATTAGTCTTTGTTTTATTCTTAACCCATAACGTGTCTCCTCACCCCCCCACCCCATTGTCATTTTTTGTTTTTTACGCAAATGGTAGATACTATACACACTTCATATTAAAACACACTGCAGAAGTGTTTTGCTTTTTTTTTTTTTTCTGAAGAGAAGAATTAATTGGTTAGAGGGAGGAAGACTGATTTATCACTCTCTAACAATTTTAGGCATTTAAAATTTAGTGTAGGTTAATGTGATAGAACATGATGACCCTAAATGACCAAGCTAACTCCAAGAGAAGGGTTTTCATGACTTCAAGCACAGACTAAATGTAAGAGGAAAGGCTGCACCAAGATAGAATGAGAGAAGGGGGGAGGGTGGGTTTCAATGAGCCTCATCACCAGGCTATTTCTTCAGTTTGGCAGACAATCACCGCTCCTAGGGGTGAAGATTTCATCTCAGTCAGCACTATCTAGGTGAGGGAGTTTGGGCAAGTTACTTATTCTCTCTGTACCTCATTTTCCTTACTCCCCCCCCCCACCTCAGTAATTGCCTCAAAGTATGTGTTGTGGGATTAATTGAAATATTCCAGATAAAGTACATTAAGTGTAAGCTATCAACATTTTTTATCCTCAGCATTGGAAAAACAGCAAAGAAGCCAACCTGTTCCTTCTTAGAACATAAAACCAACTGCTCTTACTTTAAGGATCTATCTTGTGCCCTTTACTTCTCCCTAAGAAGTGGTTGCATGCTTGTGAGTGGTGTCACTACAGTACAGGGGTAGTGGAGTGCAACAGTGGCCTGGAATGCTTGGGCTTGTGGTGGGCATGGTCATAAAGTTATGTAGGAAGACAGATTTCCAGAAGGATTCTCCATGTTATTTTTCACAAGATGGAAAGTGGATTAGGTGGTTCCTAATCCAGTATGACCAGTGTCCTTATAGTGAGAGGAAATTTGGACAGAGACAGATGACTGACACAGAGACAGAGAGATATGGCCACGTGATAGAGGCAGAGATTGAGTTATATCAAGGATTGCCAGCAAGCCAGCACCAGTGGAAGCATGGCCCTGCTGGCACCTTGATTTTGGATTTCTAGCCTCCAGAACTGTGGGAAAATAAATTCCTGCTGTTTAAGCCAACTAGTCTGTGGTACTTTTTTTTTTTAACAGAAACCCTGGCAAACTCATCTTAACTAAGATACCTCATCTTAACTGATAACATCTTCAAAGATCCTATTTCCAAATGGGGTCACATTTACAGGACCAGGGGTTACTTGTATATTCCAGGCCCAGTGTGAGAATCAGCCATTTCTCCAAGGAGCCCTTGTTCCTTTTAATGGAGAGTGATATTAGAAACCAAGATGTGGACTTTGCGTGCTGATTGCTACAGGAATCCATTGCTTCTATACCCTCTCAGCTGACAGAGCAAGGAAATGTGTGTGTGCACTACACTAGAGGTTGAAGTGATTTCATCTGGATTCTGTGATTTTATCTGGATTCATTTCCTTTCTTCCACCCAGTTCCTCCATGTTAATTCAATTCTGAGACAGAAATTTCCTTCATAGAGCATGGTGGCTGTATCAACTCCAGAATAGAAGTCCCAAGGGACAAAGTCTCTTTCCCATAATTCCCCCCAAATTCTCACTGAATCTCATTGGCCCCTTTATGTCACATGCCTACTTAGAACTGATCACTGTAGCCAAAAGAAATGGGAAGTGTTTATTGGATTAAGTCTGGATCATGTTTTCCTCACTAGAGTCAGAAGTTTGATCCTGTTTGAACCACATAGGCTAAGAACATGGCAACCAGGGATTTTCAAATGGCTAGTAATGAAAGAAGAAAAAATATAAACTGTATGGTTGAAAATAACAATTATTTACCGCAGTTAATTATTGCTACACCCATGAATTCAGAAATTTTAAATATGACTACCATTAATTGGGAAGTTTGAAAAAAATAAGATAACTACTTTTACAAAAAAGATGCATCAGTAAATAGTTTGGACTGTATGGATAGCAAATGAACAGTCATAACTTCTGAAAATTGAGTGGTACTTTACTAGATCTTTGCAAATGAGTATTTTCTGCTTTGAAACTACGAATACTTAAATTCATTGCCAGATTCCTTTCTGGTTTTGCTTTTAAAAATAATTTCACTTTTATAAAAATGGAGCATTTTGTCTGAGAGGAGATAAAATCTGTTGTCCTTTCTGGTGGTTGCTTCATTTTTACTGTCTACATTGGTTTTCTTTATTTATCTCTTTCAGGAACATATTCAACGGGAAAGTAGTCAGCTTACTGTTCATTCATCAAAATGTTAAAGCACTTACTTTTTTTCACTTCAAGGAAGGATGTAAAATATTTAAAAAGGAAGGACTATAGGTTGAAAATGCATTATAACTCAAACCACTACTGTGACCTGAGTTCTTATTTTCTCTCAATAAGGTTTTCATACCCCTTTTAAATTATGCCAACAATTAACAGAACAAAAATTCCAATGTGAAAAGATTATTTTAAATTTGTTCTTTGCACTAGTTTTAACATATTAGCTGCCACCAAAAAAGATAGCATCCTGATTTTTGCCTGAAAGCAATTATTGGTTCCATATATATGTTATTCTATTTTAATTTATTTCACTGGTTTTTAAAATATTGCTCACTCATTCTAACAGCCAAAAAGTACACAAAATAAAATACTAAAGGTGCTTCTAATTTAAATTTGTAAAAGCACTACCATTTAAGTCCCTGTGAAATATGTTCAAATTGTGGTTGATCCGCAAATATCTTGGTGACTTCTAAATTTAAAATCCATGTAATGGAAAGAATCATATTAGTAACTCTGACTTAAAACTTTGGTTATATGGAACCCTTATAAACTGAGACATCCATAATTATTTTGGAGGAGTATAACTTATTGATACTTTGAATACTTTGAGTTATAACTTTTTATTTATTTATTTATTTTTGAGCTCTTTCGACAGCACTCTTTCCCCAAATGTATCACCCACTTCTCCTCTCTCTTATGTAGTGGATACTGGGTATAATTTACTCATTTTTAAATGACAATTTTAAAATTGTCCCTTTTCTGGGTGCTAAATCTTTTCATAAACTGAAGTTTTATCTTAAAAATGTTCCAATATGTATAAGTTCCTTATTAATATAATATCCACTGAATATTTTAAGTAAATAATACTCACACAATATTTTAAAGTAAATTTTATTGACATATAGGTTTTGAAACCATTTGATATACTGGACATAGTCATAGCTGTTTTTACAGACTTCATTTGCTCTTTATATTTTAGAAAGTTAGGGATTAAAATCTCCACTTTAGATAAGAGGAAACTAAGGCTTAGGGAGCTTTAGTTAATTACTTAAGGTCAGGAAGAGGCAGGATTCAAATATCTGTAAAACATGTCATATTGTGTCTAAAACTAAGAAATGGAAGTGCCATTGTAACAGACAAAAAAATCAAAATAAACATTAATTGTTCAGAAACACCATCCTCCCAAATTCTCTTGGGCTCCTGAACATCTTGCTGGGTGTGCCAAGAACACAAACTTGACGGCTCTGTACCCATACCATATCTCAGGGCAGTGTTTGCAGGAAGCAGCCTTAAGGGTTAAGGTCCTGCCTCCCACTGGACTAGAGCAGGCTTGCTTACTGCTAGCTGTAAGAGCAGTGGATTCCTTCATTTTGGAGTTCCTCTCCTGTATTTTTAGCCCCCTAGGATTGTGCCTTTCATTTAGTGAGCACACAGAATATGTTTGATGTGAGAAGTCAAGCACCCAGAGTAAGTTAGTAAAAGAATAAAAGCCAGGAACAACTTCTCCAACCATTATCTCATTGTGATCTCTGATTATTCTAAAAATCAAAACAAAACCAAAAAAATTAAATTCAATAGTAATAATAGCTAACATTTCCTAGTACATACTATGTGCCTGGTAAGTTCTCAATGCTTTATGTTGTTTTAACCCTTTCAACAACACTTTAAGGTAGGTAATATTATTCCCCTTTCACAAATGAGGAAAACTGAGGCCTACAGGCATTAAGTAGCTTGCCAAGGTTACATAGCTAGTAAATGATGGAGCCAGGCTTTTGTTGAAAGAAAAAGTTGTCATGCAATTTAGGATCTCACAGCTTTATTGAGTGATTCATGAATATGGTAGCATCCCATTCAGAAAGTAGGAGGGAGCGGCACCCAGGGGGTGGAAAGGAGAAGCTCATCATGTGGCAAATGCTGAAGCAAGTGAGGAAACATTGTTATCCCTTGACATTGTTTCCTTTTACTTAGAGGAGGCCTTATAAAGTGTGGAGCAGGTGGTTGCTTAGGAATGAGGATGTTAGTTGGTTTAGGAAGGAGGAAATTAGCTGGAGATAACGGATAAAGAGCTGGCTGTATTAAAATTTTTTATTTATTTATTGGGCTAGTGGGGCATTTACAAGAAATAGAAACTTGCCATGGGGCTTTTCTTGGCTGCCTCCATGTTGGGCCTACTAGATTTTATTTACCGCTTCCAATGCAGCCTCTCTGGCCGTCCCCAGGCTCTCAATCACCTCTTCAGCTCACAGTTAAAACTCTTACCATGAATTTTGGTAATAAATGGGAGCTTTTACAATGAGTAACTCTTTGACATTTTTTCATCAAGAAATGTAGAAGAGGAAAAGAATTTGCAAGTAAAAGGACCTTGCAGATGCTTCTGATACATCACAATTATAAACCCAAGGAGGACCCTGTCATAGCAAAAGGACTACACATGACTGGGCAAATATCACCTATTACTAATTATGTTAGGGCTGTCTGTACTTCATAATTCTTATGAAAGTGGCTTTCCTTGACAAGAATCAACACCACAAATATTATTCCAAGTCCCAGTGTATAAAACAAAAGCCAAAACAGATGTTCAGATGAATGAGTTATAGGAGCTCAAGAATGAAATTACTTAAGGTGACCACCCCTAGTTTCTTATTGCTAAGCGTCTGGGGAGACAGTTTGTAGCTGCCCTGGGTCAATGTCTCAATAATGACTTACAGAACTTTTTTTTTTTTTTTTCCCCCTTCAGGCACTGAGATTCTTTCTCATTTTTGGAGTTTTCCCTGGGGACAACTGGGACTCTACAAACATCTAAAGTCCCGGGAATTGCAAAAGACATGTAAAAACTTTGAACAAGGCAATTTAGGGAAGAGAATGAAGTGAGAAAAAAAAAAAAAATGATAGGATCAAACTGAAAGAAAACCGAACTGCAGCGGTAAGAGATGTAATTTAAAGCCGGTTGTTTTCTTGCGTCTTTGACTCTTCCACTCCAGGAGCGGCGTGCCCAGCTCTCGGGGTAACTAGGCAACTATGTTGCCCTGGTAACCGGGGAAGCCTGAAGGGCGTCAGCTACGAGGTCTCTGGGCCAGCGCTCCCCTAACCCGAAATGATCCGGCATGGTGAGGCGCCGCCGAACTCTCGCGAGAGCTGCGTGGGGCCGTCTAGACGCGTCTTCGCGGTTGCCCTTAGGGACTGCTGTGGGCCTGTAGGGGGCGGGGGCTTGGAGCGGGGCCGATGGCGGCGCAGGAAGGGATGTCCGACTCGCCCTTGCGGGTCCTGGAAGAAGCGTTAGGAATAGGTTTGACTGCAGCTGAGGAGACCGCAGACACTGTGGCCGCCGAGGGCGCCTACTACCTGGAGCGTATCCTTCCCGCGTTGGCACCGCCTGCTGGTGCGGGCCGCAGTGACGGGTGTTGGGGACCAGGGCGCGGGCTGCCTACCGGGGGCGCCCTTTGGGGCGTGGGGCCAGCGAGCCAGCACAGACGCCTGTTGGATCTCAAGGCGGCATCTTCACCACCTCAGTCCCTCTCCCTGTCGCCAATTGAGTTTCTAACCTTTTAGGAGTTAAGCTGCCCGATTCCCTTAGAAGGGTTGGGAGACCTTCCAGGGCCTCGCACTTAATGAGCACACAGTACACTTCGGATGGGAGGTTAAAGCGGCACAAGAAATTGATTCACTTCTCTTTTCACTTGGTGGTGTTCCTAAATAAGCTCTGAAGCCCTCTCAACCCCACCACATAAATTCAGAGAACATTAGGAGAGTAGTAAAACCTCTGCCTGTGGGCTTTAAGAAGCTGAATCTCAGAATGCCCAACCCTTGTTCCTATAGATTGTCCAGTAGTTTAAAGCTTAAATGATTTGTTTCAGTAGCGTCACCTTTCAGTGTAGTTTTAATTTTGACTATTTAATAATAATTATTAAATAACAATAATTACTTTTTTCCTTGAGCAATCAAACCATGGCCTGGTGAGCAAACATGAAGCTCAGAGATTGTTAGGAAGGTAACAGATATGGATGAGTGATTGTCAATGGAATTACCAGAAAAATTGGGTAATCCATATGTGGATAATCGTTTTTACTAGTTCTTAAGCTCCTACCTTCTAGGTGTATAGATTAATTGTACTGGAGAGATGGGGAGGGTTTATAGGAAAAAGACATCTAACTCCTTTCTTTATGCAGGTAGTAAAGAGATGGTTATCTGTTTTATTCTTAAAGATATCAAGGAAACCCCAAAATCTCCCTTATATCTTTTGTTCAACTATAATCCCCTTGGCTTTAATTCACAACTTCAGAGATCCAGCATTGATTCATTTTTTGAGCTTTGGCAAACTGATTAACTTGTCCTATCTCAGGTTTGGTATGCATCTGCACTATAGAGAGCTTTGAAGAGTTTAGTTGGATGCAAAAATTTGAATACTTTGGAATCAATTTTGATTAAATATGTTGATACTTTAGTATCTTAAATGAGAGTTTATACTGCTTTTATAGCTCTTGCAGGCTTTCTTTTTCAGTAATATTCTTTATATTTCAAAACCAAGTCAAATAACAATTATTTCTGAACTTACCTACATCAAGTATACAGTTAGCCAGAGTCCTTGCTAGGGAATGCTAACCTGGCATCCTGTCATTATTGGTGGCATTACCATTCTGAAAACAGAGAGTTTGTTAATGTGAGACAAACACAATGAGGTAACATTTTACAAACATCTTTGTGAAATAAATGGTGGGGTTCCAAAATAACACAACTTTTAGCAGTGTACGTCAGGTTTACTTACTGTGTAGGGAGGTCACAGAATGACATGTGCCAACGTTTAGTAGTTTTTAGCCTGTCTTACAAAGACTTCTCCAAATAGCCACATTTACTAATATAAGCAACTCTAGACCTCTCGGGATTTTACTGTCCAGTCTGTGAATCATCTAGCCCCTGTGCTTTTTTTCAGTTTCTTTGGTTGGCTGATTACTATTTTGTGTTTCAACCAAAGGGTTGTCAGGGATTAATGTTAAGTTAGTCATTTAACCAGTGAATTTTTTTTATATTTGGTATTCAGGTAAGAGGTTCATCATGGGAGAGGCTTTAATTCTTAGTTAAAGTAAAGTTGGAGGATTACTTGTGAATGCCAGTTATCCCTGATCCCTGGGCTCTGTTCACATGCATAATTAACAGTTGATTCTATAATGTTATTTGACATTGTTTCTTAAGGCATTTATGATAGTTGCTGAAGTGAGACTTTCTTGGGTTTAAAGTCTTTAGCTCTCAGGTAATTTAATTGAACTGTTGCAGTGGATAAATAAAAGTCATAATATGCACAAGTGAATCAGAAACTGGATGTCCTCTACTTTGCACATAATCATTTCTAATCTACTGCATTTGTTACTGGACTTCCCTTATTTATGACTGAACAGATAGATGCTCCTAGTGCATGAGACAGTGAGCTATCAATATTGAACAAGGCTTTGAAAAAGTTTAACTTGGATTCTCCAGGATATCACCCTCTTTTTTTGCTCTTACATGTTCAAAAATAAAGAGCATTTATAGACTAATATGCTATATTAGTCTATAAAAAGCAGAAACAGCCAGGGTCACTATTGGGGTAATACCTTCATTAATAAAGGCTTCTTGTTCTTTATGACATTTTAGAGAATGTATTCAAGAAGAATAATTCTTACCCAATGTGGTGGTTTGGAACTGTATGTACCCCAGAAAAAACATGTTCTTAAATCTAATCCATTCCTGTGGGTATAAACTCATTGTAATTGGGATCTTTTTTTTTTTTTTTTTAATTAAATTCAGTTTTATTGAAATACATTCGCACACCATACAATCATCCATGGTATACAATCCACTGTCCACAGTATGATAACATAGTTATGCGTTCATCACCACAATCTATCTCTGAACATTTTCCTTACATCAGAAAGAACCAGAACAAGAATAAAAAATAAAAGTGAAAAAAGAACACCCAAATCATCCCTCCATCCCACCCCATTTGTCCTTTAGTTTTTATCCCCATTCCTCCACTCATCCATACACTAGATAAAGGGGGTGTGATCCACAAGGTCTTCACAATCACACTGTCACCCCTTGTAATCTACATTATTATATAATTGTCTTCAGGAGTCCAGACTGCTGGGTTGGCGTTTGGTAGTTTCGGGTATTTACTTCTAGCTATTCCAATACATTAAAGCCTAAGACGTGTTATCTATATAGTGCATAAGAATGTCCACCAGAGTGACCTCTCGACTCCATTTGGAATCTCTCAGCCACTGAAACTATTTCATCTCATTTTGCATCCCCGTTTTGGTCAAGAAGATACTCTCAGTCCCATGATGTTGGGTCCACATTCATCTCCGGGAGTCATACTCTGCGTTGCCAGGGAGATTTACACCCCTGGGAGTCGGGTCCCACGTCGGGGGGAGGGCAGCGAGTTCACCTGTCGAGATGGCTCAGTTAGAGAGAGAGAGGGCCACATCTGAGCAACAAAGAGGTACTCAGGGGGAGACTCTTAGGCACCATTACATACAAGTTTAGACTCCCCTTTGTGGTAATGAGCTTCATAAGGGCAAGTCCCATGCTCGAGGGCTCAGCACATCAAACTGTCAGTTCCAATGTTTGTGACAACATCAACACCAGTCCAGGTGAGGATGTCCAACATATCCGCACCTTCCCCCAGATCCTCGGGGTTGGGGAGGGGGAGGCTGTAAATATATTTTTTATTATCTGCCCAAATTACTCTAGGATGTGTCACTATTTCACTCCAGCCTATACTAACCTACTGTATCTCACTTCCTATTCAAAGTTCCATGCAATTGTGGTGTTTGAACAAATCGACTGTAGAGTTGTACCATTTAGAAAATTTAGATCCTGTACCAAATAGATATCTATTCCCTTGGTCTCATATGAAAGTTGAAGTTTTAAAACCGTCCTTTAGTTTTTATCCCCATTTTTCTACTCATCCATACACTAGATAAAGGGGGTGTGATCCACAAGGTCTTCACAATCACACTGTCACCCCTTGTAATCTACATTATTATATAATTGTCTTCAGGAGTCCAGACTGCTGGGTTGGAGTTTGGTAGTTTCAGGTATTTACTTCTAGCTATTCCAATACACTAAAACCTAAGAGGTGTTATCTATATAGTGCATAAGAATGTCCACCAGAGTGACCTCTCAACTCCATCTGAAATCTCTCAGCCACTGAAACTATTTCATCTCACTTTGCATCCCCCTTTTGGTCAAAAAGATACTCTCAGTCTGTAAGTGGGATCTTTTGATGAGGCTACTTCAGTTAAGGTATGACCCACCTCATTGAAGATGAGACTTAATCCTGTTACTAGAGTCCTTTATAAACGGAATGAGAAGAGAGAGAGAGAGTGTGCACACACTGCAGAAGCAAGAAATGGAAATTGACAAAACCTGGAAGAGAAGAGAGACCAACAGACCTTGCCATGGTCCTTGACATGTGGCAGAGGAGCCAAAGATCTTTGGCAGCTGGTCTTCAGGAAGAAAGCATTACCTTGATGATGCCTTCATTTGGAATTTTCATGGCCTCAAAACTGTAAGCTTGTGTGCTAAGTTCCCATTGTTTAAGCTGAACCATTTCATAGTATCTGCTTTAATCAGCCTAGGAAACTAAAATGCCCTAGCAACACCCCTCCTTTGTCACCTCCCAGCTATTCCAGTGCCACCTGTTTCTTATCTGAGAAGGTTCACAATATTCCTTTAATGGTTTAAACTTATGTAAGGTGACATACAAACATATATGACATAGTTCTTATCTTAGCTATAACAAGTGCTTTGAGAGATCTAGTCATGGAGTAATGAATCCCCTGGTGAACTCTTCATTAGATGTATGTGGTATTATAAAATAATAAGGCTAGATTTTGTCATATGAAGGGCTAAACAGAAGTCTCCAAAACGTGGAAAGAAGGTAGTTGTTTCTTGGGATGACTCCTCTGTTAGAAATCAATGCAATTTGGGTGAGGCTTTCAATTGTAGGATAGCCAAAGGCTGCCCATTAATATATGGCTGGGAATGTTTGGGAGTGCCCAATTTCTCTTAGAAGATGCAGGCTGGAATGACTTTGTATTAAGAAAGCTAACATTTAATCAATTTTGTTGTTACTTGTCTGAAGAAAGGCCTTGTTCAAGGAAGAGTCATGCATTATAAGAAAGAGGAGCTCTCAAAATACTGTTTTTGTTATTTACCTTCCTTTGTCCCAATCCTGTGATCTCTTAACTAGCTTTTGATTATTATTTCATTTTTCTAGTCATGCAAATACTAGGAATTTGACTTCTTAGATCATGGTCACTGAAAAGGTCTCCACTGCTTCCAGCAGCAATTAAGCTGGTCCTTTGAGACTAATCACTCCATGCAGTATCAAAATCAACTGTTTCTTAAGTTGCAAAAATTAAGAATTCCGGACACTGAAGTATAGTGATCACAATAAACTGATGCCCCATTTAAGTTGCCCGCTTGTTTTTTTGAAGTGACAATTGTAGCTAATCTGTCACTTCAACAGTAAAGTTTAGTGATAATGTTTTTTAATTAAAATTGCTATTTTAACTTTTTTTTTGTTATTTTGTTATGTATTTGTTGTTTTAAGCATTTAGTTATTTTTGTAAAAATAAACATTGTTATGGCTGGGTAATTGCAGACACCTTATGGTATAGTGAAAGGATTCAGAATACTGGGTATACAGGTTGTTTTTTACTTATATTTTTTACCAGCCATGCCATAAGGCAAATGTCTTAATATCTCTATTCTGTTATAAAATGGTACTTCTCTGGAATGTTTCTATGATTAAATAAGAAGATATTAATAAAATTCTTAATAACCATTGTGTACTTAAGTAGTGTATTTCTTGTTATCACTGGAAAACTGAATTTGCCTGTGGATACTTAGGTGAACCCTATATGTATTCAAATAAAAAGAGTAGAAAATGTGAGTGTAGGATTTAGACCAAGAACCATGCCACTAAACCCACAGTGCTGAATTTTACATGCATGTAAAATCATGGGCATTGTGAGAGAAAAACACGGTGTTTGTTCTGTGTCCTCAAGACAAACTTTAATGTAAGTCACCCAGGGATGCTGTTTAAGTGAAGATTCTAATTCATTAAGTCAGGGTTGAGTCTGGGATTCTACACCACTAACAAATTCTCAGATGATGCTGATGGTGCTGGTCTAGGGACCATACTTGGAGTATGCTGTAAACAAACATCATGATCTGTACCTGCTATATTCTCAAATAGAGGTATGATATGTAGAGTCATATCTTTGATCTCCTGGCTTAGAAGTTGGATAAACTTGTACCATCACCTGTCACAAGAACTGTGAGTCTTCCATGTTGAAAGAAAGTTATTTTCCAGCTTCTGAGGCAGAAGATGTACAATAGCTGGGACAGGGATGGCTGATACATTTCCACTCTTGCCAATCCTGTTGAATTGGTAGTGGCTCCCTGGTATGTGGCAATGGTGAGAATTCTGAGACTTAACGAAAACTCTGTGGAAAAGACTGCCAGGAGCAAATCACAATGGGGAAAGCGGCAGCAAGCATGCTAGTTATTTGCCATATTTGGTCTATATTGTTGACTGTATTTAAATTAATGTTCCTAAGAAAGGAAATATGCCTGTGGTGTTTGCTATCTACAGTACTTTTATTTCAATTTAGTAGGCAAAATGTTGATCATGGAAAATCCAGGCTAGAGTTTAGATTACATCTGTGTACATTGGCTCTGAAATGATAGCTATGATTATAAAGCTCTTTTTGTCTATAGGAGCTTTGGGAAAGCATGTAAAATATAATTAGCTTTTATTTCACTCCAAATCCTTATAAAGATGCTGCTGCTGGCAGTGTTCGCTACCTAGAAATTCAGCAGTGGAAGACACAGTGTGTGATGAACTTTGTACGCTGCACACATCTGAAGACTGCTCATTGGTTTCTGGCTGTTGTCCATTTGCAGAACCTTGTATGTGACTCCTTCATACCAACTTTCACCTCAGGCTCTGCTCCATTGGGTTAGCTTAAATCCTTCTCTGAAGCTTCTCACAGATGTGTCTTCTGTACTACTGTGATGGGTTGAGGGCTACCTGATGGTTTCAGTGTGGGTATCACCCTGGCTTATTTTCTGGTAGGATCTACAAGGTCAGGAACTAGTGCAGAATCAGCTAGTGCAGAAACTATTGATTAGTTCAACCATGTTGACCAAGTACCAGGGTACTAATTCATACTGTGTAAATTCTCAAGTGTTACTAAATTCCTTCTGGAGCAAGTGGAGGTGTGGGCAGCAGTAGGAGTGGGAAGGCTGGGTTTATGTCTAGGCTATGACTCTGGGATACAGAACCTGGCCTGGAAATGGGTGGTGCTGTGGACTGTGGCTGGAGGAAAGGGAAGCTACGGACAGATTCCTGAGCAAGAGCAGACTAGAAAACAAGGGACAATGTTAAATATCATATCCAGGTGAAGCAGGCAGAAAGGCAAGAACCAGAACCAGATCTGAGATCTGAGGAAGTGTTGGTGACAGAGGACACAGAGGATGCAAAAAAAAGAATGTTGAAACGAAGTTCAGAGATGTTCTTTGAAGGAATAATAGGCGGATAGAGAAAAGGGAGGTTTGTAAGGTCTCAGAGCTAGCTTCGCATTAAGAAAACTGATTTTAAACCAGAATGTCAGTTTATTACTTTGCAGTGGAAAAATAACTGCATGAGAACTGTGACCAGCTATAATTCTACAGACATTTCCTGGAGAGTAGGATCACCTAAGAGATTAAATTACAGATGAGAAAGTTGTCCAGTGAAAGTAGGACTGTAGTGAAGGGTTTAATCTTTTGGGCAATTCTTGATGACTTGCCCTTTTCTACTCTGTTAATATTGCTGCCCAAAGCAGTGCTTTTTCACATGCAGTGTTCCATCAAATCCTGCTCATTCTGTCTTCTTGGCTGCCCCAGGGGTCTGTACAGTATACAGAGTCCTCTTTATGAGAACCCAAGAGGGTAATTACTCTCAGGCCTCAGAATCAAAAATTGCTGTACATTTGCTGAGAAACTCATCTGTTTTCATTGATGGATACTAAGGTTGTATCCCACTTTACCCTGACTGCTGGGAAGCTTAGAGCCAAATCTGTGGCTCATGTTTATCATGTTCCTACTACTTCCTCTCTCCAATTCCATATTCACTTATCATATTTCTACTATTTCCCTCTCTCCAATTCCATATTCATTTATTTTTATATTTTGTTCTATATGCATATTTGTAAACTGCCACAAAAACGTTTTGTGATTAATTTGTGTATTTGCCCATGTGTTACTAGCTAGCTAGCCAGATGGACAGATGCACACAAACATACATGCCAAGGCACATTTATATCTTCAACACACTGCTGCATTACATTTAAACTGAGTTGCCTCTGGGAAGATTTTCTGTACAAATAGTGTTATGGAATCTTAAACAGATCAATCAAGGAAGATACCTATTCCTATTTTGGGCATTTTATCCTGTTTCTGACCTTTCGTCTCAATCTCTTACCCTTTATCAATTTAATCTTTGGGTCTGTAGCCCCCTAGCTCTCAAAACTCTGTGATCTCGGGAAAATCTCTTACTCTCTGATTCAGTTTCTTCATTTTCAACAAAGAGATGACTGTATCTGTGCCATTCCATCTCAGAGGGTGGTTGTGAGAGTGAATATGATTATAGGCCATGTGAAAATACTTTTTAAGCTTTATAAAATGGTAATTATTTCTCTTTCTCTCTCTCTTTTTTTTTTTTTTTTTGGTTGCAGGAAACAGAATGTATTATTAATGACTAAATGCTGTTGCCTATCATATTTGCCAGTTAGCCATATACAAGTGTTGTTGGATATTTGTGATGCTTTGAGAGCAAATCATTTTTTTCCTCTCTGCATTGCTGTGCTTAACAACCCATGCTTTGATGTCTCTTCCTCAAAATAATCTTGCCAGCAATTGGCTTATTTACAATTTTAAAGTCTATCCAGATGATTTCAGAATATTTATTTCTTACTGAAATTTATTGTATGAACATTGTTTTTCTAAGACTTGAAAACAAGTGACTGATTACAAAATCAACTTCCAATAGCTTTCCCTTATATCAGAGCATACCTTTCCATAGAAAAGAGGATAAGTTTCTCTAGTTGAACCTCAGGAAATCTTATCTCATTAAGTAAAAATGTATCAGAGAAAAATATAAACCTAAAACTAGAGGAAGATTTAGAATGCCATTTATTTATCCATTCTTCTTAACATATGGGGAAACTGGGGCATAGGAGATTTATGAGACTTCTCCACAGATACTCATCTCTGTCCAGAGCAAGGAAAATAATAGGAACAAACATTTGTATAGCATTTACTATAAGCCAGGCACTATTTTAAATGCTCTCTGTATATTAACTCTTTTAATACCCATGAAAGCCTATGAGTTAGAATGGTAGCCAGTCTCTAAAATGTCCTCCAGTGATCCCCACCCCCTGGTGTTCACACTCTTCTGTAGGGGGTGTTATTCATGCTCTTACATGTTGGGTAGGCTTGACCTTTGTAATGAATAGGATATTGGGAAATGATAGTGTGTGTGAGCCAACATGTCTTGAGGATGCTCAAGCAGCCTGTGGATGGGCCTACATGGGAAGAAACTGAGGCTTCCAGCAACAACCGGCACCAAATGAGTGAGCCATTTTGGAAATGGTTCCTACTGCCTCAGCTAAGCCTTCAGGTGATTGCAACCTTGGCTGCCATCTTGACTGAAACCTCCTGAGAGACACCAAGTTAGAATCCGCAATAAGCTGCTACTGAATTCCTGACCCCCAGAAACTGAGATAATAAACGTTTATTATAGTTTTAAGCCCCAATGTGTGGGAGTTTTTATGCAGCAATAAGTAACTAATAAAGATTTTGGAACCCGTGAATAAGTTGCTACCATAAGAAATACTCTAAAGTATGGGAGTGACTTTGGAACTGGATGTTGTACAGATGTTTAAGGAGGGAATTAGTGAAAGCTAAAATATATTGAACAGACTGTTAATGGAAACCTGGTGGCCTTTAAGGCAGTGCCAATGAGGGATTAAAAGAAAGTGGGGCAAATGCTATTGGTAACTGTTACATAGTAATAGGTAAACTAATACAGGTAGATACTTCTTTCCTTGTTGTGCTCAATATGGGTGAATTCAAGGTTTGGGATAGTCTGTGGGTGTGTAACTTTTACTCTTTGTTGTTGTAGTTTAATACATATTTTACTAGTTATTTGTTGAGACTAAATTATTTTCACCATATTATTGGTAGAGACGCTTATATTTGACAATAAAATACTGACCCTTTGACACGTTACTGGTCCCTGAGGATCAGTCATAATTGAATTAGGCTTTTGTGTTTCCTGCAAGTAATAGGGGTAAGGCAAACAGTTAAAAGTGATTACTTAGGATGGGGCTGAGTGACAAGGTTGTACTGTCTATCTTTCAGAGGTTTAGAACTCTGTGGAAGAGCAAACCATTCAGGTACTTACATAGCATGGAACATCCATACAGAATGATACAGAAAGGTAGTATAGCAAGTTGAGCCAGAACTTCTGAGGCTAATTCCCAATTCTGCTGGGTAATAGCTATGTGACGTTATGCCTCTGATTCCTAGTCTATAAAAGGAGGATCATAATAGTTCTAACCTCATAAGCAGGATGACGACGAAGTGAGTGAATACCAATAAAACACCTAGAACAGTGCCTGGCTCCTATTAAATACTATGTAGGTGCTGTCTTTTATTACAGAAAAAAGTTGTTTTTAGACACTTTCAATTAACTCTTGACAGAAAAATAACAGACAATTTCTTATAACCAGCAGCAAAATGTAAACTAGGGTAATCTCATGCTTGATTTTCATAGCTATTAATGTGCTTTATGTATTTAATTTCATACCTTTTAAACTTGGCATAACCAAATAGATACAACTGAGGGGAGGGGGGTGGAGTAAACCCACCAACTGGTCAACAAAATAGCATTATTTATGCATGTTGTGATTTATTTAAATGTAAAATGTTATCTTGAAGTTTTCATTTGTATTTAGAGTAATTTGCAATTTTTGGAAGTCTTACAGCAATGCTTTTAGAATTATTTTTGTTAGAATCATTTCATTGATAGTTTGATGTTTATTTCTTGAGCATTTATAAAATACTGAATTATGATACTGGATAGTTTATAATTGTCAGAAAGTTAGTCTGTCTTTTCTAATAAGAGAATTTAATTTTAAAATTGAGATACATAAGAAAAAAAAGTGGAGATTTAATTAAATTTTTTAGTGAAAATATTTGTGATGGTTAAGTTCATGTGTCAGCTTGTCTAGGTTATGGTGTCCAATTGTTTGTTCAAGCAAGCACTGGCCTGATTGTTACTGTGGGAATATTTTGTAGATTTAAATAATCAGTAAGTTGATTGCATCTATGGCTGATTACATCTACAATCAACTGAGGATATTGCCTTCAACAATGAGAGACATCTCATCCAATCAGTTGAAGGCCTTAAAAGTAGAAGTGATCATTTCAGCAGTTAGAAGGGAGAATTGCCATTTCTCTTCAGCCAGCCAGCTTCTCCTGTGAAATTCACTGAAAATCTTCATCAGAGTTCCTAGGTTGTGGTCTGCTCTATGCAATTTGAATTTGCCAATCCCCTCAGTCACCTGAACCTATTCCTATTAAAAAAAATCTTATAATATTTACATTACATATATATATCCTGTCAGTTCTATTTTCCTAGAGAACTCTAATACAATATTAAAATGTGCTTTTCACTTTTATTGATATATTGCTGTGCTGTGCCTTTTGTTTTGTTCATTTACAATACTTTAAGCGAAATAAAGTTGTCATGCTGCACTGTGAATAATTGACTCAGGAACTCTGGAAAATTCAGTGTGTTTCAAGACAAATTTGAAAAATTTACTGTTATAACTTTCCTGTTCATCATTTTTCTGATCTCTTTCTAATTTATCTTATGATATTACGTATGTTTTTGTAAGCCAATTAAAGTCCTTCTTAGAATTAAGCTGGAAATTACTAGATAGTAAATAGGCAGACAGACAGACAGACTGATAGAAATATAGTTTCTCATGATTTTGGGTTCTTAGAACAATAATTAAAAATAATAATTAAAATTTTTTGCTTTAAAAAATCTCCTGGATTTGTAGGCTGCATGGGGGAGAAAAGCTTTAAAAAAGAGTATTTACCAACTTCTTGGTGAGATAATTGGATCCAATATTCTATTTTCATGTTAAATTTATTTAAATAAAATAATTTTATCCATTTTTTTTGAGATTAAAACTTGACAACATTTTCAGAGGTTGCCATAACTGAAGCATCTGAAGATGACTATGAATATGAAGAGGTAATTTGTTCATTTTAGGTATTTATTCTGTAAAGTCATTGCAGTAATTCTTGTGAAATATTTATTTTATTTTCTTAAATATGTAAACAAACATTTTTTTCTCCTTGAAAGATGCTTGTTTTTCCACTGTATTTAGCTAATATTGGATAGTTAAGAGTGAGATGTGATCATTCTATTTAAACATTTAGATTGAATAGTATATCTGGCTCTTTTGGCTTTCCTGTTAATTGTCCTTCAAGTCAACTTCTGATTTACTGCCTGGTGGATCCATACTACAGACTATCATCTCTGTCCAGCAGGCATTTCCCATCATCCAGACAGTTCTTGGCAGGATTTTCCAGTTTTCCACTACCCAGCAGGAGCCCAGGTCCCTTGTTTTCTTCCAGCTTAACTCTACTTCTCTCTAATGTGGTTCCTGTCTCAAAACTCTTCTTTAATTCATTGTTCCCATAGGGCCTATCATTACTTCTGAGTCTTGGAGATAAAGTCATTTTTAGATGATAGAAACTGTGAATGAAGCTATACAGAAGAAAGCCTGGCAATTTGTGGCCTGGGTGGGCACGAGATAGGATAAATATTGGGGGTAGGCTTTTTATTACTTCTGGTAAAATGGAGGTAGCATTAATATGTACCATACAAACTTACTAAATGAGTTAATACATTTAAAGGGCATAGGAAGCATGTGATAAGTGTAAACTATCATTAATATTATAATTGGGAGTTGATTGCATTCTTCCAAGATCTTAACTCTGAGGCAATGAATTTTGTTTTGTTTTTATAAGCTGGAGATTTGTAGTTACTAGTAGTTATGAAAAAGTAATGGAGAATCCCTGGGGTGGGAAGAGCATTGTAGCATTTAGATGGTCTAACTTTTTTTTCCAGCACAATTGTTAGGCTACATTTACCAGTTTAGATAAAAACAGTTGCCTATAAGCTGAGCTCTAGTTTATTAGAAGTGACACTGAGTGATGTTTACAGGGAAATCATCAGAAAGCTGCCTGCTTGTTAGTTGTCCATTTTTCATAAACCTTCAGAATGACTTGGTTTCTTATGTTAAATGTATTTCTTTGATCTTTTGCTTTGTCTGTGAGGTAAAATAATTTCTGAAATGCAATATGGTATTTTATAATCCTGCTTACTTTTCCTATCTCTTTCTCTGTGATTTAGATACCAGATGATAATTTCAGCATTCCAGAAGGTGAAGAAGATCTGGCAAAAGCAATTCAGATTGTCCAAGATCAGGCTACAGATACTTACATTTTGGTGAGAATTTGGAGTACATTTACAGCTTGTGGTTTAGTAGAGAAACTTTTAATGTGAAGTTTTTGCAAGTCATTTAAAATTTGTTAATTACTTTACCTAACTTACTAATTGCAGCCCTACACCTGCTATGTCCTTTTCACTCTTATTTATCATCAAGCCCTTACGTTAGGTAAGCAGTCACATTTTCTCTTTGGATTGTCATTTTCCATATCATAGTCACTATTGAATGACTTTGCAGCAAGTGATGCTGTCCTTCAGAACTCTATCTGTTTAATCACACTGGCATTACTCCAAAGATTTTCAACACTCATGGAGAGAACTTGGTGTGGTACCCAGATTCTACATCTATTTTTAAAGCATTCGGTGTCTTTCTTTTCCTGAAAGTATTCCACTCAAAGGCAATGTTTGATATACTATGATTTTTCCTTGTGAGGATTGAGGAATATAGTGGGGGAATGCTTGGTGATTATATTACCACCAATTAAAAGTATATAAAAGTGATGACTTTCCTATAAAATTGAAAACTCATTTAAAATGGACAGTAATTTAATGATAGTAAAATAGTTTTAGGAGTGCTTTGTAGTCTCATGCCAACATTAATTAAGAAGACTATTTTTCTTCACTGATGAAATCTTTCCTGAGAAATGTGAAGAAAATTGTGATCCTCTTATTTGCTTGCAGAGACTTCCTCAATGCAAAATAGTATAGGATAGACTTTACTCTATATTCTGCCCTATGCCAATTTTTTTACATTTTTTGTAGACTTCCTCAGTCTAGAAATCCATGACTCCTTTCCAAAATATCTGGCCACTCAAAATTGAAAAAAGCCAAAGAGGAGGAATTTGTTACCTTGATAATATAGTAAATGAAAAATTTGAGAATTGATTGCATGTTTTATTTTATAAACTTCTATAAAATTGTTTTTTATTTATTGTCAGTTTCCTTAATTAAGTGGAATGGTTCTGAACTCTTTGAAATGAAATATAGTTTCATTGTATTTAAAGTGATTCTTGAAAAAAACAGAATATAGGAAATGTTATTAATGCGTTATAAATGGGTAGTTTGGTCATACTGTCAGTTGTTTCTTAAAACTGAAGATTTTTCACAGTATGAATGTACATATATATATATGTAAATTCTTAGAAATATTCTCATGCAATTTTATGGAAAAATGGTCAATTTTATTTAAATTCAAGATGAGTTTCCCCATCTAAACCACAATCCTTCTGTTAAGTGTATTGTCATATTTTTTTTTCTATTTTTTTAGCCCCTTTGATTTTTGGTTTTATGTTTTGTTAATTTTGGCAGTGAAGTTGTAAAGGCCCATTATATTGCTATCATACATAATGTCTTCTAATTTTTATAAAACAGAATTTTGACCTTTAGAGATAACAGTAGGAAAGCATCCAAATCATAAAAATTTTAAAATCCCTGACATTTCTTCTTTTCCTCCTCTTCCTCCTAAGATAATTTGAGTAGAATTAATTTGAGTAGAATTCCATTTCTTTGGAATATTCAAGTATTTTGGGAGAAGACTAATTGATGACTGAACCAAACTAAAATATTGTTTAGCATATTCTTCAGCAGTTCTCAGTGTGTTGTCGGAGATCCTCTAGGGTCCCAAAGACCATCTCAGGGGGTTAATGAGGTTCTCCAATTTACAACTACATATCTGTCTGATACTGGATTTTTTTCAAATACTTCAACCAAAAGAACATATCACAGCAGACTGAATACAGAAGCAAATATGAGGATCCAGCTGTCTCCTCTAGACCTTAAGGAGATTTGCAAAAATGTGTAACAGTGTCACTCTTTGTCACTAAATTGTTTTTGTTTTGAAAAATGTAGTTATTTTTAATAACAATATACTAGCCTATGCTAATATGTAAAGGTTTTGTTATATTTATTTAAGATAAATAAATACAGATTTTAAAATTTAATTTCTAATATAATTATGGATTGATATAACACATATAATCTGGAGTCCCACTGTAATTTTTAAGATTATAAAAGTATTCTAAGGCCATCAAGTTGAGAATAGCTTAGAATTGTATTCTAAGATATTTCCTAATATATTGGGTACAAATATCAAATATTTTTCTTGCTAAAAATTATGTTCGTTTAACAAAAAAAGTAGCCTGTGATTAGTAAAATTGTTTTCCTTTTATTTAGACCTTGACTTCATAAGAAATCAGTGCCATTATTTTAAATCTTACATATCATAATGTCAGTGAATTTAATACATAAGACAGCTTTCATTATTCTTATAGACTCATTGTCTAATTCACAACGAAAATATGTTTGTCATTATTGAGTCCCCATTATCTTGATGTATACATTTAATTTCAATTAAAGAACCTGGCTGCTGGTACTCAAAGCCTTGCCTATGGATTCTCCAAGCCAGTATGTTTGACTTGATGTGAATTAAGAAGTTGATGAAATGAAATCCCAGATAAAATAAAGTTTGTGTTTTAAGACACTAGGAGTTTTATGTTTCTTTTCTTTTTTTGATGTTTTCTTGTTTTATATATGTTTATGTTTTTATGCTTTTTTTTTAATAATCAACAAAGGAACTTATTGAACTCACTTTGGAACAGTTCCTAGTACATCAAGATACTTAATTTTGATATGTGGTCCAGTACTCCTTTACAATTCAACATTCAATTAGATCTTAAGTCCTGTCACGTTTTATGTCTTCAACATTCATATCCTTCTCCTCACCATCATCCCTTATTTAATCCACCTATTTGCACCTTCTTTCTTCTCTCATCTGAGCTGCTGCGTGCTGCTGTTACTGTTTCCATCTGCTCCCACTGAAGAGATGTTTCTAAAATGGAAATTTGAATTTATTACTCTAATACTTAAATCCACAATAACTCTAACCTTCTTCTGTCTTTGCCTTCATGAATGCTTCCTTTCTAGCTTTCTAACCTTGTCTTTGATCCTTTCTCCATAAGGCCCTGAGTCTGAACAGGTCCTAATTTCAGATCTCACTTGCTAAAATATCCCCTTTTTTTTTTCTTGTTTAGGTGTCTGCAGATTCATTCAATAAATGACCGTAGAGTAAATAGTTTAGACCTTAAGTGTCTGTATCATAACTCTTCAAGTCTGCCATGTAGTACAAAAGCAGCCATAGACAATATATAAACAAATGAACATGGCTTTGTTCGCATAAGCTTTATTTACGAAAACAATTAGCTGAACCCGCTTCTAATCAAGAGATGTCTTTACTTTTATTACGAATAGTAGTTCAAGCCCTTCCATTGCACATTATATCTTCATAGTGTTTCTAAAAATCAAGGCACCAAAATTGCTGTGTTTCTTCTTAAAATACTAATAATTTTAGTAACTTTTTTTCCCCATTGTTTCAATGTGTTACATGGTATTGAAAGGGCAAGCTGGCCTCTTTCTTGTCCTTCAAACAGTCTGGTCATACTCTTGCCACAGGGCCTTTGTACTTGTTGATGCTTTTACCTGGAATGTTACTGTTTTACTCTGCTTCTTCACTTAAGTTTGTGCTCAGATACCATTTTATTAGTGAAATCTTCCTTTACTACTCTTTATATATGGCAACCTAGCTCCACACACATACCTACTTTTTTCCTGGCTCTCCCTATCTTTCATCCTCTGCTTTATTTTTCCCCCAGACACTTAATACCATCTGCCATATTGTATATGTTTTTATTTAGTTATTCATTTTCTGTCTCCAGTCACTTGACTATAGGCTTTGTGAGGACTGAGACTAGTGTGCTTTCCTCACTACTTTATCCCCAGTGATTAAAATATCCCTGTCATAGAGCACTCAACAAAAATTGTTGAAAAATGAATGAATGAATGAATGAAAGGCCTATTTGTATCATTAATCAAAGCTTTGACATTCTTAAAAGAAATAATAGCACATTTAAATTCCAGGAGCAGAAAACAGTTCTTCCTTCAAAGCATGTGGTGCCTGAAGTAATAGAGGACTTTTTCTGCAATTTCCTGATCAAAATGGGAATGACCAGAACTCTTGATTGCTTTCAATCTGAATGGTAAGAAATTATGTGGATAAATAGTAATAATTCTCTAGAAAGGCTAACATTATTTAACATGTATACTTTTTTTTTAAAATTCAATTTTATTGAGATTGTTCACGTACCGTACAGTCATCCGAAGTGCACAATCAGTTGCCCCCCGTACCATCACACAGCTGTGCATCCATCACCACAATTAATTTTTTTTTCAATTTTTAGAACATTTTCATTACTCCAGAAAAGAAATAAAGACTAAAAAGAAAACTCAAATCCCCCTCCATTATTGACTCATAGTATTGGTATAGTACATTTGTTACTGTTAATAAAAGAATGTTAAAATACTACTAACTGTGGTACCTAGTTTGCAATAGGTATGTTTTTTTTTCCTATATGCCCCTCTATTATTAACTTCTAGTTATAGTGTCATACATTTGTTCTAGTTCATGAAAGAGATTTCTAATATTTGTACAGTTAATCACATACATTGTCCACCACAAGATTTACTGTTATGTATGTTCCCATATTTTAACCTCCAGCTTTCCTTTTGGTGACATACATGTCTGTAAACGTCCCCTTTCCACCACATTCACACACCATTCAGCACTGTTAGTTATTCTCACAATAATGTGCTACCGTCACCTCTGTCCATTTCCAAACACTTAAGTTCAACCTAGTTAAACATTCTGCTCATAATAAGCAACCGTTCCCCATTCTTTAGTATCCTAGTGACTTATATTTCATGTCTATGAGTTTACATATTATAATTAGTTCATATCAGTGAGACCTTACAATATTTGTCCTTATGTGTCTGACTTATTTCACTCAATATAGTGCCCTCAAGGTTTCTTCAACAACCTGTTTTTTTAAAGATGGTTTTGTTTACCCACCATACATTCCATCCTAAGTAAACAATCGATGGTTCCGTGTGTAATCACGTATTTATGCATTCACCACCATCACCACTATCTATATAATGACATCTCCATTTATTCCATAAAGAAGGAGGAAAAGTCAAAGAAGGTAGAGAGACAGAAGAAAAAGAAAAAGAAAGAAAAAAATGACAGCTAAAAAGCAACAAAAGGAAAGATAGAACAAACTAAAGTAAAATAAGAGTCAGACAACATCACCAATGCCAAATGTCCCATAACCCTCCCCTATGTCCTCCTCTAATGTGTAGTTTTAACTTCTAATCTTAAAAGATTTTGAAGTGACCTAGTTTATGTAAATGGATAGAAACATTTTCTGTCCCCACCCTCAAACCACAAAACACACACACATATAATCTGAATTTCAGCTGCAAAGAAATTTTTATTAAACACATTTTCCAAATATTCTAAGTTTAGGTGATTTTCAGAAATCAAAAAATTGCATATCCTATGGAGTTATATTACACAAAGCTGTTTTATGAAATTCTTTCATGTCTTTTGCATAATTATTAAGGGTCTTATTTCCTGTGTTTAGATATCTTACTAAGAGTACTTCTTTGCTTGCTTATTTTACTTATAGTGTAATGGCTTACCTTTCTCTAATAACACAATCAATTAATTTTTTTCTACAAATATTCTTTCATTTAGAAGTGTGTTTTTTTTGATTCATTTTATTGAGATATACTCACATACCATGCAGTCATACAAAACAAAGCGTACATTCGATTGTTCACAGTACCATTACATAGTTGTGCATTCATCATCAAAATCAATCCCTGACACCTTCATTACCACACACACAAAAATAACAAGAATAATAAAGTGAAAAAGCAATTAAAGTGAAAAAGAACACTGGGTGCCTTTGTTTGTTTGTTTGTTTCCTTCCCCCATTTTTCTACTCATCCATCCATAAACTAGACAAGGGGGATTGTGGTCCATATGGCTTTCCCAATCACATTGTCACCCCTCATAAGCTACATTTTTATACAATCGTCTTCAAGATTCAAGGGTTCTGGGTTGTAATTTGATAGTTTCAGGTATTTACTGCTAGCTACTCCAATTCACTAGGACCTAAAAAGGGTTGTCTATATTGTGCTTTAGAGTGCCCACCAGAGTGACCTCTCGGATCCTTTTGGAATCTCTCTGCCACTGTAGCTTATTTCATTTCCTTTCACATCCCCCTTTTGGTCAAGAAGATGTTCTCCATCGCATGACGCCGGGTCTACATTCCTTCCCGGGAGTCATATTCCACGTTGCCAGGGAGATTCACTCCCCTGGGTGTCTGATCCCACGTAGGGGGGAGGGCAGTGATTTCACCTGCTAAGTTGGCTTAGCTAGAGAGAGAGGGCCACATCGGAGCAACAGAGGTATTCGGGAGGAGGCTCTTAGGCACAGTTATAGGGAGGCCTAGCCTCTTGTTTGCAGCAACAGTCTTCCCAAGGGCAAGTCCTGTGGTAGACGGCTCAACCGATCAAACCACCAGTCCCCCATATCTGTGAGCACATTGGCAACCATTGAGGTAGGGAAGCCCAATACCCCTGCATTCTCCACCAGCTCCTCAGGGGGGGCGCTGCATATTTTTTTTGTTTTTTTTTTTTAATTAACTTTTTTTTAAAAATCAACTGTATCAAAAAAAAATTAAAAAAAAACATACAATAAAAAAACATTTCAAACAAACCATAACAAGGGAGTAGGAAAAAGACAACTAAACTAATTACTTTACTTCCAACATGTTCCTACTGTACCCCAAGAAAGTAACCTAATATAGCAACATTTCTGTGAATTTGTTCCTAGTATACCCATCAGAAATTAGCAGACCATAGTCATTCCTGGGCATTCCCAGAATGTTAAATTTACCCACGGTAGCTTATCTGTTCTTATTGGGTTATAATTCCCCCTTCCTTAATTTCTCTCTATCACTAGTTGCCCTACATTCTACACTATAAACTATTTGTTTTACATAAAGTCACCTAAATGAAAGATTTTCTTGTTTTAATTGAAACTTTTAATAACTTATTGGTTATGAAAGTCAGCAGGCATGCTCTCTTTATTCCTTTGCCACAATAATAGTATCCCCAGGCATATTATCAGATTCCTAACATTATTTAAATAATTATTATTGAGTGATTGGATATGAAAATGTAAGGCTGATCTTTAATAGCTATTGTATATTATAGGAAGATGGATAATATGCTGTATAAAAATGCTTATAGTGTTTTCCCACTAAATCCTAATTTAAAATATAAAGATTGTTTGCAATTTCCACTAATCCAGTTGTGATGTAACTTTTATTTCTTGCTTTTTTTTAGGTTCTCATCTACTAGATCATGCATTAAGACAAATCAGTTTCATTATTTTAAATTGAACATCTAATAATGCTAATTAATTGAGTAGGAAAACCATTTTTCATTAATACGGTCTAAGATAAAGAGAAAGTTTGATGGTAAAAAAGTAATACTACTACTATTAAGTCTGGAAATTGTGTGAATTTTTTTTTATAAAAATGTCCCTAAGAAAAAATTACAACTGTTTTATAAAATACATTTTTCTAAAAGTAAATAAATGATTAATTTGAAGTATTAATGAAATGAAAGATTAATGTGGTTTAATTTCTTTTTTCTCCTTCTTCTAAGAATGTGTGTTAGGACATGCAGTGCTTAGATGTCTGACCAATGCAAAGTGTGAAATGATTCCCTTAGAGAAATCTGGACTTGCATATACTTTTAACAATTATGTGATATTAATATTTTAATATTATCTTAGATTAGCAAACTGAATTGATGAAAGGAAATTTCAGGAAGCTCTGATAGTATTGGGATATATGGAACCCCTAAGTAAGCATACAATACAATTTAGCATATTATTGCAATCATAAAGTAAAATTTGTATAAAGTATCTCTTTATTATATTGGTCTGGTAATACTGTGGTTCAAATAATTTTATCCTTATTCCTAACTGCCAATTTTTAATGAGATTACACTGTATTGGATACTTTAATTTCACATAAAACATTTCTGGTTTTGATCAGAAACCTTTACCTCTTCTATATAGTAGCACTATAGAAATATATATTTGCTGTGCATTCATGTTGTCCAAACAAGTTTTCTCCTTTGTTATTTTGTGGAAAAAAAGTTGACATATTTTTTCAGTCTGCAAACAATAATTGCAGTAAATAACAATCCTGTGTATCAGCGATCAGCAAACTAAGGCCCTTGGCCAAATCAGGCCTGCCTCCTGTTTTTGTAAATAAAATTTTGTTGAAACACAGCTACTATACTTTCTTTTACCAAAAAAAGTTGCCAATCCTTGCTTTAATAATAGATGAATGCGGTAGGAATTTGTTCTGTGAACTAATATGAAGTCTGTACTGTGGATTTAGTCAGTGCTCTTTTTATGTCTGTTTTAGAACTATTCTTTGTAGACAATGATAATTTCTTGGGGGCAAAATTAAAGAAGGTATTAGAATTGTAGGAAAAATGGAAATGTATTTAAGTTTATGCCTGAAAATGATTTTTAAGACAAAACAGATTAAATATATTTAGGAAAACCATGAATAAAATTTAAATGGTCCAACAATAAATAGTTAAATGTTCCAAGCATAATCTCCCCCATGTAGTTTTTAGTTTTTACTTTTGGCGTTTGGAAACTTAGAATTACTCCAAAGTTATAATTTTACGACTGGCATACAATATAACAGGACTGCAGGGAAACTGAATTATCTAACCTAGTAAATAGATATTTAGATTTATTTTGTTTGTCTGTCAGCCACAGCTATTGAGAATCAGTAGCATATATCAGGTTCTATGGCATAGGCTACCCATGGGGAGTTACAAAGAAAGTGGGGAGTCTCTCCTGTGGAGAATTTACAGTCTAAGGGAAAGAGAAGACAAAGATAGAATCTGTGTAATTCCAGTAACACACTTTTGTATTCATTAACATGTGCAACTCTAATTAAGGAGGTAGTAATGATGAAGATTTTTTTTTTTTAATGAAGAACGAGGAGGCTCGATGAAATGGCAGGAACTTTGGGAGACTTGAATTTAGAAAGAATTCATGAGGCATTTTGTGGGTTTCGAAAGAAAGAGGAAGTGGTTGGTACAACATTTAGGAGAGAATAACACTTAATTCCAATATAATGGATATTATACATTAGAAGCAAGAAGTGCTATATTATGTTTGTCAGAATAGTGGTAGTTACTAGCTGAAGTGTAGAGTGTAAATTAATCTGTTCAGGAAACACTTATTGAGCACATATTATGTGCCAGGCGCTAGTCATATTGAAAGGACTACTTATTCCTTTATTCCTTTTCTACAGCAAAGGAAGAGCTAGAGGTCTTTACCCTTAAGCTTTACCCTTAAACTTGCCCTAAGTAGTCTAATGAGGGGGAATGGCTAGTAACCAATTAAAATACAGTGTGATACAAGCTATTACAAGGGTCTACCAAGGGTACTAAAGGAGAGGCTTCAAACAACCTGGGTCAGGTAAAGCTCCCCAGAAGAAGTACCTTAGAGTGTCTGAGTCTAGAGAGTGAGTATAAATTATTTGGGGTGGAGAGTGGAGGTGGATTCAGAGTTCAAGGAAGAGAGATTTATTTGGAAAGAAAATAAGGGAGAGACACAGAAAGATTGATTGATTTACTGTGATGCCTAGAGCAATAGGAACTTCAACTGGGTTGAAGGAATAATTAGGGGTTAGAATATGAAGGGTCTTTTACCATGTTAAGGAGTTTGGATCTTATCCTGAAAGTGATAGGCCCTACTAGAAGATTTTAAGTAAAGAAATATAAAACATAATCAGATCTATACTTTAGAAAGCTTCAGAGCAGTGGTTTGACTATAAGGATCAAGTCTCATCAACTCTTAGAAAATTATAGCTTGATGGGATCTTAGAGATGATCTAGCCTAGTCCCTGCAAGTTACCAATAATGAGTGTTTTTGTTCACATAGCTTACTGGAACAAAACTGGAATTAGGGCTTAGATCTTTTGACTCCCAGTTTGGTGCTCTTTCTGCACTTGATTCATTGTTAATTTATTCACTTGGTAAACCAGTTTCCCTAGACTTCTCCAACCTGGAAGGGCCCACTTTACTCTGAGATTTATCCTGCTTAACTGCAGTAAACCCATTTTTTCTCCATAATCAGTCAAATTTCTTTAGAGAGCCCTGCTCTGATCTTTTGGAGGCCCAGTCTTGCCAACTTGAGTCTGTTTTCTTAGACCTTAGTGCTGCTTCTTTTGGTACAGGTCCTTCCCTCATTGTTCTCAAGGTTAGCTGAACACCAGGCTATAACTTTTAAGAGCCTTACAGGAGATTTGGGAATTATAGAAGGGAATTATAATACATAGGATATAAAATAAAACTATATGCCGATATCACTGATCTCTGGGTCATGTATTTTTCAGAAACAAACAAAATTTTAAAGCAATATTTATATCAGATTTTCTTGGAATATAATCTAGAGAAATACAATTCTGTCCACAAAGAAGATAGCCTTTTCCCATTATTATATAGAACAGTTTAGCTGTTTGGAGCCATATTGCCTTGAACTTCTCTGTTGGAAATTAGAATCTTTGATTTACTCTTGCATGATCAAACATTCATTTAAGTAATCTTCTAAAATAAATTACCATCTGCTCCAAAATATGAATTCAAGCCTTCACCTCTAAAGAAACAGAGAGGGGAACATCTACTTACAGTAGATGTTAAAATGATAATTTCTCTAGCTTCTAACCATGAGGAGTTAAAAGTATCTTGAGACCATCCTTAGCACAGTTGTTCCGATATATTATTAATGATGTTCTTATATGGGAGTATGCAATCCTAAATGACTACAACATCTCTATTTTGAAGCCTAACATCAAGTTGAACACCCAGAGTATGTGAAGATTTGGAGAACCTTTGACACGGCAGTGTAGTAATAACTAGCTCCATTCCCATGTCAGTACAGTGCTTTACTCTAAACTCCATCATCCTCCTTAACTTCCTCCTCTCCCAGTACAACATTCCTTTGTTCCTCACTCTCAGCAGATAATCTTGTCTTGAACCTCACACAAAAAAATAAATTTCCTCTGGTATGAAGTTCTTTAAACTCCATCTATACATATTTCTATAGGTTTCCTATTTCATATTTCTATAGAAACTTAATTCCTTTCTCATTTAATCATTCTTTCAAAACCATTTATTGACAATCTACTTTGTGGCAGATACTGTTCTAAATGATGAAAATACATCAGGAATAAAAGATGACCCTCAAAGTCACTATGGTTCCAACTTCTTCAAGGACCTCCATGTTCTTTGATCATACCTTTATCTGGCTATGTCATCTATTTCCCTCCCTCCACTGGTTTGTTCCCCTGATTGTTGATGTGGTCAAAACTTACCTTAAGAGTGCTTATCTTCCTTTCCCTCTTATGACCACCCATTCTTTCTCTCTCTCTTCCCTTCCTGCCAATTTTTTGAATATTGGTCCTTTATTTTTCTTTTTACTTTTTAATTTTCTGTTCAATCCTTGGTTCTCTAGTTTGGCCTCTGTTCTGATCTTTTCACTTAGGGTAGGGTGGTAACAAAAGTGCTTCAAAGGTATTAGTGCAATTGTTTATAATATTTAATTTCTTCTTAATTATAGAAGAGATTTTAAATTAAGAGGTATTAATTTAATTTTTATAAAGATACTTTTAATAAAATAAAATTCGACATAATATATAATTATTCAAACGTGGGCAGTGGAGTTACAACTTTTGGGAATGGTTAGGTTCTAAAGCACAAGCCTGGAATTAAAATTACCACTGAAAAATCCCTTGTATTGCCAGTATTTGTGGGCAGTATGTGTGGTTTTGTATATATATTACTGAGTCTCAGTTAATACTACACAACTACTTGTTCCTTCAGCATTTAAGCCTATTGCTGTTTCTTTAATTGATGAGGAGTTGGCTTCTGTTCAGGTGTCATGTTGTAAGAACATTTTTCCCCTGATCAGGATTAAGTTAATCACAGGAATGCTGTGGTTTTTCTATAATGGTAACTTTTATTGTCCACAATATGCTAAGTTTGAGCACTGTAAATATAACATGCACACATGCATATTTATTTATTTACTTACTATGTTATTGAGAAGGCAGCCTTGTAAGAGAATATTTAACTTGATTTATTTTTTAAACAAAATTAATACAGTGCTTATTAAATATGAAGTATTAACACTATTTAAGAAGATAAGCCTTAGGCTTACCATTCAGGAATGATCTTTGTGTTATTTTTATTGGTATATACTCTCTCTTGCATTATTGCATCTAATTCTGTCACAACCATAGCAGGTAGCCACTACCCTATCTCCATTTTAAATGGCTCAGGAAGCTACAGAAATATGGTTGGAAATCTACCCATGGTCACAGCCAGTAAGTGGCAGACTCAACCCAGGCCAGGTTGTGTTTAAAGCCCCATCCCCTAACCATAATGCTGAATTGTGGAATGATACAAGGGAATCTTGAAAACAAATTTTTTGGTAAAGTTGCCTTTCGGCTTGAATGGAAACCAAAAGAATATAAGGGTTACCTTGATTTACAGTCTGAATCTAAAAGTTTGATAGAATAATTGTGTTGTACTCTGCCTATTTTCCGTATTTTCTTGAGGACACTGGGGGCTAGTATTGAACTTGTTCAACTTAACTTTTTTTTTTTTTTTTTTTGGTGGGGGGGAAGAGCTCATCCTTGTTCTCATATGGGAGGATCCTTGCTAGAAGAAAATTTAAATCCTTTTCTAATGTGTTCATTCTTTAATTTTTCACTGGCTTTTTCCTCTGTGCTTTTTAAATATAGGGAACCTTTCTGTGTCTTGAAAGTACCTTAACTCTAAAGCCTCTTCTGAGTTTATTTCATTCCTTTCATAGCTAAACTAAAAAAACGTGACTATGTATCTTACTTCCATTTTCTCTCCATTCGATTCCTCTTTCATCTACTGTAGAGTATTACTTCTGCCCTGCCCCCCCCCCCAAAAAAAAAAAATTGCCTCTCTGGTCATCAACAGGGACCATCACAGACAAAATGTATTTCCTTGATTTTCATTTTTCTTAATCGGTCTGCTATACTTGTCACATTTGATTAGATCCACTTTCTTGACATTCTCTCTACTTTGGCTTCTATAACTGTTTTTTCTCCCACCTAACTGACCAGTCTTTCTCAAGTTTCACTTTTAACACTGGATCTTAGCCAAAAGGCCAAGAAGCGATTAAGTTTCACTTTTAATGAAGCTTCTTCCTTGGTCCTCAAACTATGGATTTGGTTTGAGGTGCTGTCCTTGGCTCACAAATTTCTCACTTTATACTTAACCCCTTGGAGAGCTTATTTACTTTCTCAATTTCAACTATTGTTCTCCTGCTTAAGATTCCAAACCTGGTTTCCAGCTCTGACCTTCCTCATATTTTGTTTTTTAGTACAGTCATTTGCTTTTGCGATGGACATTCCACTTAAAGATCTTGCCATCAATTGAAACTTTAACATGTTAAATAAATACATCTTCTCTAACATTCTGATGCCTCTCCCTAACAGCCTCATTTCTGTTATTCTGTCAGTGGTACCATGTTCTCACCCTCAGGCTTATAATCTTGAAGTAGTCTTTAACCAATATCTTTATCCTCCTTATTTAATTTATCTAGAATTTTTTTTATATTGTGGTAACATATCCATGACATAAAATTTATCATTTTAATAATTTTTAAGTGGCATTTTCAGTGGCATTAGGTACATTCACAATATTGTGCAACCAGTATCACTATCTATTTCCAGAACTTTTTCATCACCCCAAACAGAAACTCTGTACTCATTAAGCAATAATCCCTCAAGTCATTAAGCAATAATCCCTAAATCAACTTAACTTTTCCTGTGGAGAACTCTGTTTCTACAGGGATAAGTCATGGTGGATATTCCAACATCCTTCAGTTTTGGCAGGAATTAAGATAATTTTGTCTTTATCGGGGAAATATTTCCCTAATCGTCTCTGAAAATATGAGGAAGAATTCTCATTTGAGGCCTCATCTTATTTGGGTGACTGTTTCCTTGTCTTTTATATCTTATGCCTCGAGTTCCAATATGATGGAAAAATAAGCCTCATCTGTATGTTTATTGGAATTCTGTCATGCTAGTCATAATTCATGTCAGTGGATCTTAAACTGTTTTGGGACATAGACAAATCTTATCACAGCTCCACATACTTTCTCCCTGAAAATGCATACGTATACCATTTCTACATAATTGGAAGTAGTTTATGGAACTTATAATAACTATTAAGGATAGTAATGTATTTTTATTGGCTGTAAATTTATTGATAATTTTGTTGGGATTAAATATTATTTCAAATTTCTAACAGTTATGACAATCTTGTTTTCCATCTGAACACTTTTCAGTCTCATTCTAAGGGTGACAGAATATGAAGGGAGAAATAAAATGGCACAAGGGTATTTCACCAAAACGTAAAAGGCTTATGTAGAAGAATGCAGGTTTTATTGAGCATTATATTTCTGGAGTTTATAGATTAAGATTTCCAGTTACCTTATAGCATTGTCTAATAGTTTTAGTGAGTTTAAACAAAGTCTTCATCCATACTTTTACATGGATGGCAGAAATTTTACATGAAAAATGATTTTTGAATGTCCTAAGACATATGTAACGGATCAAGTATTATATATTGTTTGTACTTTTTTTTTACCACATATTATTTTATTTACATAGCATTTATCTTAGAGAAAGACTATCACATCTTTTTTTTTCCTTATTGAAATAATCTCTTTAGTGATTTTTTTCTGCATTAAATAAAGCCAGTTGCTGAAAACCAATTTTATGGCCAGAAACTTTTATGGTCCAATACATCAGTCACTCTCCATGGCTTCTCCTCTGAAATGAATATAAATCAGATTCTAAATGTGGATAAGAAATGAATTTACTATTGAATTGTTATCTATTTGTTCTTTTCAGATTGTGGTGAATATTTATATTGACTCAATTATCTTAACACTTTGCCTATTCTGTAAAGGTCCTCTTGCTGGCTTCATGTATCAGATAAGATAAAACAAAAACATTTGACTTTATTAATTTATAATAAATTAATAGAATTATTTGTAATATGAAAATATTGGAAATTAAATTATTATAAACTCTAATATTCAGCTCATTTATGGCAAACTTGGTAGAGATTTCTTTATTAATAACTTTATTACTTGATATGTTTTCTATGCTCAGAGTTTTAAATTTAGCTTTATTGTTACATATTGTGATTGCTATTCTCATCACTTACAAATTTATGAATGACTCTCAGACATTCCTTCTATTTCACTGAGAAAGTATAAGAGAATTTCCTTGAGCATCCCTCTCTACCAACTTGCTGCCTACTCTCCCGTCACAGAGTCTGAACCCTATGTGCTGTTACGTTACCTAGGGCCAATCCTCCTCTTGTCTACAGAATCTCAGCTCCTGTTGCCTACTCAAGGACATTGCTTATGCAAGCGTCCTGTCTTTTTCCCTGCACTGCCAGTTTTTCCCTCTCTGCTGGATTATTCTCAGAAGCACACTGACATGCAGTATCTCACATATTTAGAAGGTGGGGATGACCCTATCCTGGACTCTACATCCTCTTCTAGGTTTATTTCGATTTTCTAGGCTCCGTTTTATAGCATACCCTCTTGAAAGAGTTTATTGCTATCTCCTCATTCCCCACCCTCTCGTACCTACTCCAGATTGGCTTCCATCCTTATGACTCTACAGAAACTTCTATCAGTGACTTTCACTTTACCAAATTCAGTTATTAATTCCCAGTACCCCTCTTATTAAACCTCCTTGCAGCATTTGTTACTGTTGTTCATTTCTTCCTTCATAGAATACTTCCCTTACTTGGCCCCTGGGCCACAACTCTCTTATATTCCTACACTACTTCACTGTCCTCAATTTCTTAGTCTCTTTTGGTAGTTTTCCCTTCTTTTTCTGAACTTAAAACATTGGAGTGTTTCATAGCTCAGTGCTAGGACTTCACTTCTTCCTTTGCATTCAGTCCCTTGCTGGCTTTATTCAGTCTTGTTACTTTAAGTAATATCTGTATACTGATGATTCCCAAATTTGAATTGCCTGCCCTGACTTTCCCCTGAAATCTGGACATGTATCCAAATGTTCATTTTTACCTGAATGTCTGCTAGGCATATTACATTTAACATGAATAAAAACAATCCCTTGATTCCTCCAAACATGCAGCTCCTACTGCATTTGTCCCCATCTCTGTAAATGACACCTCTGTTCTGTCTTTTGCTCAGTTCAGAAACCTTGAAGACAGCCTTGACTTTTCTCTTTCTCTGATATCCAACACCCACTCCATCAGAAAATCCTGCTGATGTCACCTTCATGGCATGTGCAGAAGCCACCCTCTTCTTACAACCTCTCCTTCTACCAGCTTTGTCCAAGTCATCTTCCTCTTTCTCCTGGCTTATTGCAACAGCCTCCTAACAGTCTGATTCTACCTTTGCTACTCAGTAGTCTACTTCTTCAAACAGATGTCAAACTAATTGTGCCGGTTTGAGTGTATTGTGTCCCCCAAATGCCATTATCTTTGTGGTCTTGTGTGGGGCAGAAGTTTTGGTGTTGGTTAGATTTGCTTGGAGTGTGCCCCACCCAGCTGTGGGAAATAATTTTGATGAGATGTTCCCATGGAGGCTTGGCCCCACCCATTCGGGGTGGGCCTTGATCGGTGGAGCTACATAAATGAGCTGACTCGGGGGGAGGAAGAGAGTGCAGCTGGGAGTGATGTTTTGAAGAGAAGCAAGCTTGCTGGAGAGGAACGTCCTGGGAGAAAGCCGTTTTGAGGCCGGAGCTTTGGAGCAGATGCCAGCTGCCTTCCTAGCTAACAGAGGTTTTCCGGAGGCCATTGGCCATCCTCCGGTGAGGGTACCCGATTGCTGATGTGTTGCCTTGGACGCTTTGTGGCCTTAAGACTGTAACTGTGTAGCGAAATAAATCCCTGTTTTATAAAAGCCAATCCATCTCTGGTGTTTTGCATTCTGCAGCATTAGCAAACTAGGACACTAATCCTTTTAAAACATAAGTCTGTTCAGTGCCACCCCTCTCTCAAAATCTTCCAGTGCCTCCCATCTGATTAAGAGTAAAATTCAAATCCTCCCTTTGGCCCCCTTTTCTCTTCCTGTCCTATTTTATTTAAGCACTCTCCCTCATTTGCTTAGTTGGCACCAGCTCCAGATACTGCAGTTGTACTGGCTCTTTGATCTTTCTTACAGATGCCAAGCAGTTTCTTGTCTCAGGGCATTTGTATTTGCTCTTCCCTCTGCCCAGAACGTGTCTCTCCCAGATATCTTTAGGGATCAGCCCCTCATTTTGTTTAGATCTCTGTTCCTGTTCAGATATCACTTTATCAATCATACAAAATAGTACCAACACCCCCATCATTCTTGCTTCAACCCTCTGTCCCTTTCATCCTGTTTTTATTTTTCTTCATAGAACTTATTGCCATCCCTACTAGAAAATAAAATCCATGAGATGGGGACTTGGGCATTTTGTCTACAGTTTTGTCTATGCCAGTGCTTGGAACATAGGAGGTGTTCAGTTATATTTTATACATGGTGATGGTATTCATACTTAGCTGTTCATTAATATTTTATTTTTTAAAATTATTTTGAAAGTTGACATTTTAATTTATAAATATAATGAAGTGACTTCTATAAATATTTCACTGAGACTTAACTTTTGAATTGTACATAAATTAACTGAATTTTGTAGAAAGAAACAACAAACTATTTTTTTTTGGTTTTATCATAGGTATGAATTGGTACAGAAGAAGGTGACTGAACTTAGAGATGGTGGGATTGTTCCAGATGTCTATGCCCAGAATATGCTTTTAGAAAGTGAGAACAAAAATTTGAAGAGAGACTTGAAGCATTACAAAGAGGCAGCTGAGTATGTTATTTTTTTAAATGATGTTTTCTTCTTATTTTGGACTAAGTAAAAGTAAGAGTTGAAGGAGGCTAATATATGGATGGTGGTTAATGTACCAAAGCTTCAGTTCTGGAGAACTGAATTATATTTAAGTTCTAGTTGGAAAGAATGTGAAGGGCTTCACTAGCAGATTAATTGAGCAGATGACCAGGACTCACACAACTGCAGTTTACTGACAAGTGTGGAATGTGGGGGTTTGCATAGGAGATGCCTAATTTGTTAGAGAACATTCATTTCCTTATGTATTTTGATAATCTTTTCATGGTTTGTGAAATTTTTCCCCTGTAAATATAAGCTAATTTTTGACATAATAATAAAATTGTAAAAAGCAAAGAGGAAGGAACTTGTGTATTCCTGGTAGAGAAACTTCAGGATTTGAACATTCCCCAAAGAAAATCTTTGTGTTATAATTTCCTAACATGAATTTATGCATAGAGGAGAAAATTTAACAGTTTGAAGCAAAATCTCTCCACATCATTCATTCTTTCTGAAACTAATGAAAGACTGCAATTTTTGGTGAACAAATTTAGACAAACAACCAATGTTATTTTGTCAGAGGCAAAGGTGTGAATGTGTTGGCTTAGGGTGGATCTGCTAATATATGATATATGGAAAATCACTGCTTAGAAATGGAGGTGAGGTGGTTCATGCTTCATTTATTCATTCATTTTTATTAAGCATGTTTATAGGGAGGGCTTTCTCTGTCAAAGAATCATATTAAAGCAAAAAGTAGATTAATAGAGCTACCAGGCGGGAACGTAATAGTTTTAAGATCTTTTGTAAAAAAGTTTAATGCAAAGAAATAAGACTACACATTGGAAAGTTGAAATAACATTTAGAATAAGTTCCTAATTTTAAGAGATGGCTCTAAATAAAGATAATTTGTTTGGTCACTTATAGAAATGTTTTTGCAAGGTATACAAATTTCATATTTTCTAGGATGTACTATTTGGCATTTTACATTTTATGTAGATGTATGTGATGGCTGTAAAATGATATGTTATTAGAACCAGCAAATTCTGTATTCTCAGTTCCATTTCTCAGAATTGGTTTGCTCTGTTTGCCCTGATTCTTGATGTGATTTTTGTATAGACACCTAATGGATGTGCTGGGAATTTGACACAGCAAATTTTTCAAAGTGCTGCCTGGCATGCTGTTTCAATTTCTGATTCCCTTTGAATTATTGCTTGAGTTTACTAATTTTCTTTTGAATAGATTCATCCTCTTTGTGCAGTGAGTTTTGTCCTAGTGACATTAAATTAATCCTCATTGTTGATTACTGGTTGTTTGTAGAATATTATATTTAATAGCTATAACAAAATGATATAAACTTTACTGATGCAAAATACTAATATAATGTTAAAAGGAGCCATGATTTAAAACAGGTATCACTCAAGTGAAGTCTGTCTTGTTTGTGTTTACTAAAATATTAGATTATAGCTTTAGTTTCAGTGGCTTACAGGTATTTCCCAAGTCTATCTCATTTGATATAATTTCAACTCTAACAATTCAGAAAAGGGAAATATTTATATGCTTTAATCTATCTGACATGGTAAATTTGAAGGATAGCTGCTTGACTCTTGGTAGATACTTAATAGTTTTTTGTGGAATGATTATTAAGCATCTTATACTTAAGCAATATTTTTGATAAAACATGTCCTTGTACCCTAATTTTGTTGAATGTATTCTCAGAAAATGTAGAATGAAGTTTTAAAAAAATTTCCAGGGCTACATTTGTCATGCTAAAGGTTTGCCTCAAATCTTAATGCTTTTCTCTACCAGGCTTTCCAGTTCAATTTGTGAGGGTATTGTTCCAACAGGCATTAGTGATAAACATGAGATTCTCTTTATGGAATTTGGTCTTTCATTTGTCTTTATGGCATTAGGCTATTTCTTAAAGCAACATAAGTGTGTAATTAATATTTAATATGCAGAAGAGTTGGGTTACACTCATGCCATGTATTGTCCTTGAGGATTCAGATAACATTTATATATGTTTCTAGAAAAGTCAGAGAAATCATATAGCTATGTAGTTAATATTTATCTGGTTGGGGGGGGGGAGTTGCCAAGGAAAGAATACTGAACATAAAGTTCAAATACCTGTCTTCCAGTATTCTGCCACTTATTAACTCAGTTTTGTTACGGTTAAACTTGGAGTACTTATACATAATATTGACTGCTACAGAGTAATATGATAATTAAATGAGCCAGCCTATGTTAACGAACGTGTAAACCACAAAGTGCTTTGAAAATGTCAGCTGTTACCAATATCTCTCAACCTGCCATCCCTAGATTTTTTAAATCATTAGATCTTTAGTATTTTTGATATTTAGCAATGATGAAGCATGGATAAAGAAGTGAAAAGTGATAATATTTCATTCTAAGAAGTCATTAGAATTCTGCCTTGTTGCAACTATTGCCCATTTTATAACAACAGAGATTTTCATAATTATTTCTACAAACGTAGATTCTTTTCAAGATATAAAGTTTGGGAAAAAACTTTAGGGAAAATTTCCTTATATATGTTTTTAAGGGTAGAAAAAGGGTCAGCATTATAAGAAAAACAGATTTATAGTTACACTGAAAATAAATGTATATTACTAGATACTGGAAAGAAATGATATAAATAATATTTTGACAACCTGGCTTGGAAAAGGAGAACATAAATTTAGTGTCCTTTTGAAATGTAGACCAATTGTTTTTTTTAATGCGAAGTTCTAGAATTAATTGCAGATAATTAATTGCAGATAATTGGTGGTTGAATGAAGAGTAGAAACACATTTCTAAGAAATATAATATCTTTCACAGTTAAGGTACAGTTTCATAAACCTTTGTTTATTTGGTAGTTGACGTACTAAAAAATTCACTTTGGTCTGAGGTCCATAATTAACTATTAGCAGTTTCATTAATTAGGAACCTGCTTGCTCGATCTGTTGTCTTTCTTGACTAGCACTTTATGTCTTCTCATACTGCAGATATTGCAAATAATCTCAGTTGGATGGTTTACTCCTAACAGTACCAGTGTTATTTAACATCTTTTTAGTCTGGCTTTCACCCTACCTATTCCACTGAAATGGCCCTCTTGGATACCAAAGAACTCCTTGTTATCGAATTTAGCAGTCTTTTTCCATCCGTACATTTTATTTTTCATCCCTTTCCTGCAGCTTCTGTGACAACACACCGTTCTATCCATCCTCCTACCTCATTGACAGGCTGCTTTTCCTCTTCTTCCCTCTACACTATTGGCATTCTCTAATTCTGTGCTGTCCAATAAGTAGCCACTAACTTCATCAGACTTTTGACAAATATAACATGTAACATACCAGGCAATGGTAAGTGATAAGAAAAATAACACAGATAAAGGAGAAAGAGATCAAAGGGGTTCTATTTTATCTAGGATGGTGAGGGGCATCTTAGATATCTGCAGATTTTTGAAAGAAAGATATCTGAGTGAGCAGACCATGTATAACTTGGAAAAAGGGAATTCCAGGTAGAGTGAAAAAGTACAAAGAGGCTAAGGTGTATTAATCTCGGCTTGTTAGAGGATTAGCAAGGAAGCCAGACTGGCTGAAGCAGAGAGGGAGCAAGGAGGTTAGTGGTGGTGACCTTTGTTAGAACTTTGCCTTTTCTCTGAGTGGGATGGGAGGCGGCTAATGGATGGTTTTGAGCAGAAGCATAGTGTACGCTGGTTCCTGTGTGGAAACTGGACTGGGTTAAGGGACTTGAAACAGGGAGAGCACCAGATACTGCATAACCTTCTCATGGGTTGACTTAGCTAACTAACTACATGGTAATAATGAAGTCAAACAAGCTCCCTAAGGAACAATTAGGTTCTTGCAGGGAAAACATCTGCTGTTGTCAAACTTTATATTATAAACCAAAAAAGTTTGTATTAATACAAACTTTATATTACAGCCAAAGTTTGGTTCAGAAACGACATTGATATCAGATCAGATATTGTGGGTAAATCAACAAAAATACGTAATGTTTTGACAGTTACTAGAAATGAGAATGTAGTTACCCCTCAGTTTCCTCATTTGTAAAAAGAGCAATATTACTTGTCTCTGAAGGAAGTATATTTAGCATGTCTGTCATATAGTGAGTGAACAATAAATTTTAAATCAGTATTTTCCATTACACACCTTTTTTCTTTCATAGAGCTCACCAGTTTGTGATTGTATGAGTGCATATTTTTATTTACTTTTTAATTTTTGTATCCTCTTATAAACTCAGTGAGGGCAAAGATTGTGTTTGTTTTACTCATCACAGTATAATGAGCATGGTGCTAGTAGATAGTATATATTGAATGGAGAGAATACCATCATTATCATCATTGGTATCTTCATCAACCTTTTTATTTGCAGAAACAGCAACATTGAATAAACCAACCAAGAGTGGTATTTCTTCCAGAAGGCAGGTCCATAGCAATTTATTTACATATGTTAACTTTTTAATATGAAAAATATCAAACATTTAGTAAGTAAACAAAATAGTATAATAAACCTCATGGGCCTGTCAAACAGTTTCAACTCTTATCAACCTTCTGTCATTCTTATTTCATTTCTACCTCCATCCACTCCCTATCCCACACCTAGTTATTATTTTTTACTGTTCTTTTTTTTTTTTTGGAGATATAATTTACATACCTTGAAATGTACAAGTCTTAGCTATACAAACAGATGTAAGTTCCCACCTATTACGATATAGAGTATTTCTATCTATCCAGAAAGTTCCCTGCCCAGTCATTCCCTGCCCCACCAATCACTGTTTGGATTTTTTTCCATTATATATTAGTTTTGCCTACTTGAGAACTTCAGATAAATGGAATAATGAATGTTCTCTTTTGTGTTTGGCATCTTTCATTCAGCATAAATTCTGTAAAATTTATTTATGATTTTGCATGTATATAGTAATTTGTTCCTTTTTATTGCGAAATAATATTTTCTTCTATGATTTATGCCACAATTTTTTTTATCCTTTTCCATTTGTGTTGTTTCCAGTGTTGGTTATTATGAATAAAACTGCTATGAACATTTGTATACAAATCCTTTTATGGGCATGTGTTTTCATTTCTTTTGGATAAAAACGTATGAGTGGAATTTCTGTGTCAAAGGGTAGATGTATGTTTACCTTTATAAGAAACTATCAGTCCATTTTCCAGTGTTCAAGCTGGGCCAGTTAATATTCTCAGTAGGAATGTATGTGAGTTCTAGTTGCTTCATATTGTTGCTAACATCCAGTGCTGTTAGCCTTTTTAAAAATTTTAGCCATATTAGTGCATGAGTAGCAGCACCTTGTAGTTTTAGTATGCATTTCCCTGATAACTAATGATGTTGAACTTGTTTTTATGTGTTTATTGACTATTCATAAATCCTGCTTTCTGTTTTTTGAAGTCATTTGCCCATTTTTGATTGGATTGTTTATCTTATTATTGTCCCAGTACATTTCTTCAAAAGATTTTTCTTCTCCCATTGAATTTCTTTGGTACCTTTGCAGAAAAGCATTGACCTTATAAGTGTGGGTCTACTTCTAGACTCCATTCCATTCAACTATTTGTTTTTCCATGTGCCAGTACCACACTCTGGATCACTGTAGCTTTAAATAAGTCTAAAAGTTAGGTAGCGTAAATACTCCAGCTTTGTTCTTTTTCAAAATAGTTTGACTATTCTAGGTCCTTTGTGTTTCCATATAAATTTCAGTATCTGCCAATTTCTCTACAAAGGTAAGGGTATGATTATGATTGGGATTGAGTTGAATCTATAGATTAATTTGGGAAGAATAACATAATTTGGGAAGAATGGATATCTTCACAAGTTTTAGTCTTCGAATCCATTTACATGGCATTTCTTTCCATATGTTCAGGTCATCTTTAATTTAATACTGTATACATACTTAGGAAGAAGCTTGAAATTTATTCCCTTCACATTTAATTTCTAATGTCTATATTTCATGGTTACATTGTGGGACCCATATAATAGGGACTGTGTCTTGTGTTCATTATATCCCAGAGTCTTTTGCCATGCCTGGTACATAATAGGTGCTTAAGTGATTGTGTGCTATTAACGTCTTGGCTGTTTAGTTAAACTTCTAATCATTTTTAGAATAGATAATTAATGAATTTCTCCTCTTTCATAGCATTCCTTTGAATTAGGCAACATTTTTAGTTGATGATATGAATTTTAAAAACTTTCTGTCAAGATAAGTCTTGCCCTATTTGGAGCACTGTTTTCTTTGCTGTGCTTTTACATTAAGAAAGTATAATGCAGACCAGAAAGAGTTTATTGACAATCCTGAAGATTTGACAGAAAATAATACTGTCTGGAATTTCTAACTATAAGATAAAAAATGTTCCATTTGAAAAGTAAATGAAATGTTTTATTTTTTTCTTTTACCAGAAAATACAGACATAAAGAAAACTAAAATTAAATGCCAATTAATATCAAGAGGAAATTAGTTGCTTTACTAAGGGGCCCTGAATTCATTTACAAAATTCAATACTATAAAATGTCAGAGTGTCTAGCTCTTCTGAAGATCCATTTACTTTAATGACTTTTAAAAACAAACACTGTGGAAATGATGATAATAATGAGGCCCATAAAATTTCATGCTTTAGTGTTTAGGTAATTACTTGTTAAATTAAGAAAGTATTGTCTTTGGACATGGGCTTACCTCTTTTTTTTTTGGTTAAGAAGATAATGAAAGTTTACCTCTAATCTGGTTGAATACATTTACCTCTAATCTGGTTGAATACCAATTACATTTTGACCATACAAAAATTATTACAATATTAAGTTTAGTAGCCTATACTAATTCACTAATAACCAATTGAGTATAATGAAATAATTGGTCATTATATAATACTCTTACCGGAAATTACTTTCACTTAGATTTGCACATAAGAAAAATATATAGCAAAGATGACCTACTTTTTGTAGGTAATCAAGAATGGTTTATATGTTTTCTTTTGCCAAAATATAACAAATGATCCAATAAATTCATTACTAAATGAATGTACTTTGTTAAAGCTATTCAGTTAATATAATGTTTTCACCATAAGCATTCACTTAAAATATATTTATTTAGAGAAAACTGTTAAATCACTTTATATCATATTGAAACATGGGCTTTTGGGGGAAATAATTTTATATATTGATAAAAATATTCATATTTTCATATTGTTTTATTAAATATTAAATTCTAGATTTTGATGTGTTGGTTTCCCAAAATGGGGAGGTTAGTTGGTCTATCTACCATTTTATTAAGAAAAAGCATGTGTGGAATGTGTTCTTTATGATATAAAATTTAAGCAGAATGGTTCGCTGATAACTCTTAGTACATTGTACTTGAAATAGGACCTCTGGTTGTTTGTGTTAAGAGGTTTTTTTTTTTTTTTTTTTTAAGGAAACACAAAGTTGCTCTACTAATCTAATGAGAAAATACTGTATAGTTTAAAATGAGTATTTTGAGCTGTATACTTTAGTACAACTTTTATTTTCCTTTTAGTAGTCAGATGAGCTTCAGGAAGGTTATAATAGGAGAAGCATTACCATGAAATGAATTCAGATTGTTTTACTGAATAGACTTCATTTGTGCAAACAGAAAGCAAGTTCCTGAAAACCAATTTAATGGTCAGAAAAACTTTAAGATCTAATACTTCAATCAATTCCTATGCTTTCTTTTGGGATGAGCCAAATAGGCCTCTAAAAATATATTTTGAAAAGTAGGTTGATGCAATGCTATACATTTGTGGTTCTGCACAAGAAAACTTTGTAGCACTATTATTATTATTGTAAAATCAGTGTATCTGAATTTTTAAAAGACTACAAGTGCCTTGTAAAAAGCATAAAAACAAAAACACATCATCTCAGTGATTAAAGCACTTTTTACATTTCAACTTAAACTGGTTTTAAAGTATTTATATTGTAAGTTTGTCCTTTATGTTTATAATTACTATACTTTGTATACTTTATCCTATACTTACTATTATGAGTATTATTATTATTATTATTATTATTAATTACTGTTTAACAAAATTGATTTGGCTAATACCTAATCATATATCTGAATCAGCTTGGACAGTATTCCTCCTGGAATCTGACTTCCTAAAGATAAATTTGTTGCTACTCCTATGTGCCTCCTCAGCTCCCTAGACTTCCCTTTACATAATGCTTTTCTCATTTTCTTGTAATTATTTATTGGTCTCTTCATCATTAGGTTGTTGATTCTGAGAACAGGGATTATGTCTGTCTTCTTTCTTTTTCTTTTTCTTTTTCTTTTCTTATTTACATATGTTCCATACCCACCAAATGTATATTCTCTCTTACCCCATACCATCTTCTGGCAATCTGAATCTATTTTCTGTCTCTGAGGATTTGCTATTTCTAGACATCTTTTATAAGTGATACATTACAATATTTATCCTTATGTTCTTGTTTATTTCAATGAGTACAGTATTTTCAAGTTTCTTCCAGGTTGCAGCATGTCTCAGAACTTCATTCTTACTTATGGCCAAATAATATTCCATTGTGTGTATGTGCCATATTTTGTTTATCCATTCATTTGTTCATGGATGCCTGGATTGTTTCTGCCTTTTGGATATTGTGAATAATGCTGCTATAAATATTGGTGTACAAGTATCTGTTTGAAACCTTGTTTTCACTTGCTTTGGGTATATACTTAGAAGAGGAATTGCTGGATCATTTAGTAATTCAATAGTTAACTTTTTGAGGAACTGCCATATTGCTTTCCACAGTGGCTATAGCGTATCACATTCCCACCAACAATGCACTAGTGCTCCAATTTCTCCACATCTTTTGCAACACTTGTTATTTTTATTTTTATTTTTTTTTTTCAAGAATAGCCATCTTAAGAGGATGAAGTATTATCTCATTGTGGTTTTGATTTGCATTTCCCTAATGGCTAATGATGTTCAGCATCCTTATATGTGCTTATTGGCCATTTTTATATCTTCTTTGGAAAAATGTCTATTCAAGTTCTTGGCCTGTTTTTTAATTGGGTTATTTGTCTTTTTTTGTTGTTGTTTCGTTGAAAAAGTTCTTAATGTAGTCTAGATATTAAGCCCTTTTCTGCTACATGTTTTGCAATAGTTTTCTCCCATTGCATAGGTTATCTTTTTAATTTACTGATAAAGTCCTTTGATGCACAAAATTCTTAATTTGATAAAGTCAGGTTTATCTATTTTTAAAATTTTATTGCTCGTGCTTTTGGTGTCATATCTGAGAATCCATTATCAAATCCCTGGTCATGAAGGCTTGTCCCTATGCTATTGTCTTAAGAATTTTATCATTTTAGGGCTTATATTTAGGTCCTTGAACCATTTTAAGTTACTTTTAGTGTGTGGTGTGAGGTAAGGGTCTAACTTCATTCTTTTGCATAAGAATATCCATTTGTTAGAGACCATTTTTTTTTTAATCCCAAATTGCAGGAACCCAGCACCCTTTTTGAAAATCAGTTGGCCATAGATGTATGTGGGGGTCTTTTTTTAGATTTTCAATTCTGTTCCATTGGTCTATGTGTCTATCTATGTGCCTGCACTACACTGTTTTGATTACTATAGCTTTGTAGTACTATTTGAAATCAGGAAGTGTGAGTCCTTCAGTTTTGTTCTGCCTTATCACAATTATTTTGGCTCTTCAGGGCCTATCACAGTTCCATAGGAATTCGAGGATTGACTTTTCCATTTCTGCAAAAAGTGCTTCTGGAATTCTGATAAGAATTGCATTGATTTGGTCGATCACTTTGGATAATGTTGACATCTTAACATTAAATTTTTCAGTCCATTAATGTGGGATATCATACCATTTGTTTAGGTTTTCTTTTACTTTCTTTCAGCAGTGTTTTGTACTTTTCAGTATACAGGTCTTTTATATTCTTGGTTAAATTCATTCTTAGATATTTTATTATTTTATATGCTATTAAAGTGGAATTGTTTTCTTAATTTCCTCTTTGGATTGTTCATTTCTAGTTTCTAGAATATCAGTTAATTTTTGCGTGTTGATCTTGTACTCTGCCACTTTGCTGATTTTGTTTATTTTTGTTTATTAGCTCTAAAAGTTTTCTTGTGGATTCTTTTAGATTTTCTATATATAAGACTGTGTCATCTGCAAATAGAGATATTTTATATTTTCCTTTCCAATTTCAATATGTTTTATTTCTTTTTCTTGCCTAATTGCTCTGGCCAGAAGTTCTTGTACAATATTGAATAGCAGTGGCGCAAGCAGGCTTCTTTTTCTTGTTCTTGATCTTTTCTTTTCTTGTGATGTCTGTATTACACTTTGGTATCAGGGTAATTCTGGCCTCATAGAATGAATTGGGAAGTGTTTCCTCCTTTTGGATTCTATGGAACATATTGAGAAGGATTCGTGTTAATTCTTCTTTGCATATTTGGCAGAATTCATTGAATGTTTGGCAGAATTCACCAGTAAAGCTACCTGGTTGTGGACTTTTTTTTTGGTGGAGGTTTTTTATTACTAATTCAATCTTTGTACTTATTATAGGTTTGCTCAGGTTTTTTATTTCTTCATGGGCCAATTTAGGTCACTTTTGTATTTCTAGGAATTTTTCCATTTTGTCTAGATTATCTGATTTGTTGATATATGGTTGTTCCTAGTATTCTCTTATAGTTTTTCTTTTTTTTTAATTTCTGTAAGGAGAGTAGTAATGTCACCATTTTCATTTCTAATTTTAGTTTTTTGCATCTTTTCTCTTTTTTCTTTGGCAATCCAGCTAAAGGTTTGTCAATTTTATTGATTTTTTTGGAAGAACCATTTGTTTTGTTGATTCTCTCAATTGTTTTTCAATTTTCTATTTCTTTTGTCTCTGCTCTTATTTCCTTTTCTCTCTTAACTTTGGGTTTATTTTGTTCCTTTTTATTTTGCTCTTCTTTGGGTTTATTTTGCACTTCTTTGCTCAAGATGTGAAGTTAAGTTATTAATTCAGGTATTTCCTTTTTAAAATATAGGTGTTCTTAGCTTTAAATTTCCCACTGAACACTGCCTTTGCTGTATCCCATAAATTATGATATATTGTATCTTCATTTACATTCCTGTCTAAATATTTTCTAATTTTCCTTTAATTTCTTCTTTAATCTATTGGTTGTTTAACAGTGTGCTGTTTAATGTCCACATATTTGTACAATTTCCAGTTTTTCTATTGTTACTAATTTTTAACTTCACTCCATTATGGTTGAAGTTACTTTGTATGATTTCATTATTTTTAAGTTTGTTGAGACTTCTTTTGTGCAATAATTATTGACTATCCTGAAAAATGTTCTATATGCACTTGAAAATAATGTGTATTCTGCTGTTGTTGTGTTAGTGTTCTTTATTTGTCTGTTTGATCTATTGGTTTATAGTGTTTTTCAGGTTCTCTATTTCCTTCTTGATCTTCTGTCTAGAGGTCTATCCAGTACTGAAATACCCAACTTTTATTGCAGAACTCTGTATTTGTCCTTTAGTTCTATCAATATTTGCTTCATTTGTTTAAGACCTTATTATTTATAAGTGCAAATATATTTATAATTGTCAAATCTTGTTGAATTGACCCTTTAATTGATATATAATGTCCTTTTCTGTATCTTTAACAGGTTTTTTTTGTTTTGTTTTGTTTTATTTTTTTTTCTTTATTAGAGAAGCTGTGGGTTTAAAGAACAATCATGCATAAAATACAGGAATCCCATATATCACTGTACCACCAACATATTGAATTGATGTGGAATATTTGTTATAATTGATGATAGCACATTTTTATAATCATATTGTTAATTCCATGGTTTAACTTAGTTCACTGTGTAGTGTAGTTCCATGGATTTTAAAAAAAAAATTATTCTATTACCATATATACAGTCTAACATTTCCCCTTTTAATCACAGTCAGTTATGTATTTAAGTGCTGTTGTGTTCACAATGTTGGGCTACCATCACCACATTCCATTACCAAAATAGTTCCATCATTTCAAATAGGAACCCTGTACATTTAACATCTTAACTTCCCATTCCCTGTCCTCACTCCATCCCCCCATCCCCTGGTAAACTATACTCTAGATTTTGACTCTGAGTTTGCTTATTCTAATTATTTCATATTAGGGAGCTCATTCAATGTTTGTCCTTTTGTGTCTGGCTTATTTCACTCAACATGATGTCTACAAGGTTTATCCATGTTGTTGCATATATCAGTACTTCATTTCTTTTTACAGCTGAATAATATTCCATGTGTGTATATAACACATTTTGTTTATTTTGTTTATCCGTTCGTCAGTTGATGGACACTTAGACTTCCATATTTTAGCAATTGTGAATAATACCACTATGAAGTTGGATTGAAAATATCTATTCAAGTCTCTGCCTTCAGTTCTTTTGTATATATACCTATATACCTAGATGTGGGATTTCTAGGTTATAAGGTAATTCTATATTAAGTTTTCTGAGGAACTGCCAAACTGTCTTCTGCAGAGGCTGCATCATTTTACATTCTCACCAGCAATGAATGAGTGTTCCTGCTTCTTCACACTGGGCCCTCAGGGATCACCCATAATACAAAAGAAAGAAAGCCAACAACAAAAAAGTGGTGAACTGGCTTTTTATGTCTTGGTGGATGCTGATGGGAGCTGGAAGCTGCAATTGGTGAGAAGGCTGAAACAGAAGTGAATACTGAGGCTAGCATTTGCATTTGGACCTCAGGGGTCGCCAGACCAAGAACACCCACACAAAGGAAAACAAATCAGCCAAACAGGTGCACTATTTCTGTTCTTGTGGATGCTAGTGGGATGCCAGAAGCTCCTGCTGCCCAGAGAGCCGAAATCAGAGCTAGCCTTTGCACTGGTCCTTCGAGAATCTCTCAGACTGTCCTTTACCTTCAACCCCAAGTTTGGAGGGCAAGTTTCCTCTGTCCACCTTGGCCCCAACCAGCTACTCCCAGAAACTGCTGGTCTGTGCTGCCACAGCTGCTTCCATTTTCACAACTGCTGCCACAGGTGAAGGAATGGAGTTGGTCACGGTTTTCACTTTCATTTACGAAAGCTGAACCCTTGGTAGCCTCTCCCTTTGTTGGGCACTCCTGTTATCTAATCTGGGATTAGACAGAGTTACTACCTATTCAATTCCAATCCCCTTTTTTAGTTCATTCATTTTTCTGGTGGAGAGAGTAATCTGTATAACTTCCTATTCCACCATTTTGCCTGAAGCATTATTTTTCAAAGTGTTTTGTTAACCTATTGTTTTCATATTTAATATAAGGTAAATGTAACATAAGATCAGTCATATAATTCATCAGTTTATTGAAAGTAAGATGGTTATAGTTGAGTTAAGATAGATTTCCATAGAAGTTTAAATCCCTCTTGTAAAAGATGTATAGTGTTACTAATAATCATGTATTGTGATATTTTGGGTCTAATAGAGGAGACTAAACTGCTTATTGGTATGCTTTTTTCTTTTTTAATTAGATAAATATAACTGAGAGAGGAATTGAGTATATCTGTTGTACTGTATTAAACAGTAATAGTAATGTAATGATGCTGTTGCTGTTGCTGATATTAGCAGTAACGTTGATTATTTTCTGTGTGCCAGATAGTATGTAAGCCACTTTATTGTAATATTTAGTTGAATACTGTTTGAGGCCCATTATATGCACATTTTACAAGTGCTAAATATGATGTGTGCAGAGATTACATAGCTTTCCCAAGGTCACATTGCTAAGAAGAGTTATCTTCTATATTGAACATGATCTTATCATACTAGAATTACTCTAATGAAACAACTAGACCTGGTAGCTGTTTTTCTTTAAAAGCACTTTAGTTGAGATATATTCACACATCATATAATCCATCCAAAGTGCACAGTCAGTGGATTTTAGTATAATCACAGAGTTGTGCATTTATTATCACAATCTATTTTAGAACATTTTCATACCCCTTGGCAGTCACCTCTCAATCCCTGTATCCATCTCCATCCCTACATAACTACTAATCTAATTGTGTCTCTATAGGTTTTAATTATATTTACATTTTTTACAAATGGAATCATACCATATGTAGTTATTTGTGTCTGGTTTCTTTCACTTAGCATAATTTTTTTTTTTTTAATTGGAGAAGTTGTAGGTTTACGTAAAAGTCGTGTAAAAAATACAACTTTCCCATATGCCCCTCTATTGTTGACACTTTGCACTGGTATGTTATCTTTTTTACAGTTGATGAAAGAATATTAAAATATTACTGTTAACTATAGTCCATAGTTTGCATTGGGTATATTTTCCCCATATACCATCCTATTATTAGCACCTTGTAATAGTGACATACATTTGTTATAATTCACAAAAGAAAATTCTTATTTTTGTACCATTAACCACAGTCATCATCCACAATAGGATTCACTGTTTTATAAAGTCCCATGTTTTATGTTCTAACTTTCCTTCTAGTAACATATATAACCCAAAGTGTCCCTTTCAACTACATTCACACACATTATTCAGTGCTATTAATTGCACTCACAATAATGTGCTACCATCATGACTATCCATTTCCAAACATCTACAATCAACCTAATTAGAAATTCTGTACCAATTAAGCATCAACTTCCCATTCTCTACCCCGTTCTATCTCCTGGTAACCTATATTCTAGGTTCTAGCTGTATGAGTTTTCTTATTATAATTCATTTTAGTGAGATCATACAATATTTGTCCTTTTGTGTCTGGCTTATTTCATTCAATATAATGTCCTCAAGGTTCATCCGTGTTGTTTCATGCATGTGGACTTCATTCTTTCTTATAGCTGAATAATATTTTGTCAGATGTAGATACCACAATTTGTTTATCCATTGTTTATCCATTTATCAGTTGATGGACACTTGGGTTGCTTCCAATTTTGGCAGTTGTGAATAATGCTGCTATGAACTTCAGTGTGCAAATCATCCCTGCTTTCAGTTCTTTTGGGTATTGCTGGGTCATTGGTACTTCTATACCTAGCTTTCTGGGAAACTGCCAGGCTGTCTTCCACAGCAGCTGCACCATTTTACATTCCCACCAGCAGTGAATGAATGTTCCTATTTCTCCTCATCCTCTTCAACTCTTGCAGTTTTCTGTTTTTTTTTGATGGTGGCCATTCTTGTAGCTGTGAAATGATATCTCCTTGTGGTTTTAATTTGCATTTCCCTAATAGCTAGTGATGTGGTTAGGTGCATAAGTATTTATGATTGTTATTTCTTCTTGGTGGATTGCTCCTTTTATTAATATATAGTGTCCTTTATCTCTTATAAAAGTTTTGCATTTAAAGGCTGTTTTATCTGGTATTAGTATAGCAACCCCAGCTCCTTTTTTGGTACTGTTTTCATGGAATATCTTTTTCCAGCCTTTCACTTTCAACCGATTTGTGTCCTTTGGTCTAAGGTGAATCTCTTGTAGACAGCATGTAGATGAGTCATACTTTTTTATCCATTCTGTCAATCTGGGTCTTTTGATTGGGGAGTTTAAACCATTAATATCAGTGTTATTACTGTAATGGCAGTACTTACTTCAACCATTTTATCCTTTGGCTTTCATATGTCATATCTTACTGTTGTCTTCCTTTTTTACCCTTTTAGTTACCCTTACTAAATCTTCATTTCTACACTGTCCTCCAATCCTCTCTCCTGTCTTTTCCTTTCAGCCTGCAGACCTCCCTTTAGTATTTCTTGTAGGGTAGGTCTCTTGTTGATGAACTCTCTCAGTTTCTGTTTATCTGTGGATATTTTAAGTTCTCCTTATTTTTGAAGGGCAGTTTTGCTTGGCTGAGTGTTTATCTGTTTGGTACCTTAAATATATTACACCATTGCCTTCTTGCCTCCATGATTTATGATGAGAAATTGGTGCTTAATCTTATTTCAGTTCCCTTGTATGTGATGAATCACTTTTGCTGATTTCAGGATTCTCCTTCATCTCTGGCATTTGACATTCTGATTAGTAAGTGTCTCGGGGTTAGTCTGTTAGGATTCATTCTGTTCAGAGTACTTTATGCTTCTTGGACATGTATATTTATGTTTTCCATAAAAGTTGGGAAATTTTTGGCTATTATTTCCTCAAATATTCTTTCAACCCCTTTCCCTTTTCTTCTCTCCCTGGGACACCCATGTTCTGTATGTTTGTACCCTTTGTGTTGTCATTCAATTCCCTGATACCCTTCAATTTTTTTCTCTATCTGTTCTGTCTGTGTAAGATTTTGATTGTCCTATCTTCTAGTTCACTGATTCTTTCTTCTGCTTGTCTAAATCTGCTGTTGTATGCCTCTAGTAAATTTTTTTCCTTGAAGTGACAGGCTCACTTTATTTATTTTTTTAATTTAATTTTATTGAGAGTGTTCACCTGCCATACAATTATCCAAAGATCCAAAGTGCACAATCAATTGCCCATGGTACCATCATAGAACTGTGCATCATCACCACAGTTAATTTTTTTTTTTTCAATTTTTAGGACATTTTCATTACTCCAGAAAAGAAATAAAGACAAAAAAAACCTCAAATCCTCCCATACCCCTAACCATCCCCTCTCCATTATTGACTCATAGTATTGGTATAGTACATTTGTTACTGTTGGTGAAAGAATGTTAAAATACTAGTAATTGTAGTATATAGTTTGCAATAGGTATATATTTTTTTCCCTTTACACCCCTCTATTATTAACTTCTAGTTATAGTGTCATACATTTGTTCTAGTTCATGAAAGAGATTTCTAATGTTTGTACAGTTAATCACAGACATTGTCCACCACAAGATTCACTGTCTTATACATTCCCATCTTTTAACCTCCAACTTTCTTTCTGGTGACTTGTGGTTCTAAACTTCCTGTTTCCACCACATTCACATGCCATTCAGCAGTGTTAAATATTCAGCTCTTAGTAAGCAACTGCTTCCCATTCTTTAGCCTCCTCCTATATCCTAGTGACTTATATTTCATGTCTGTAAGTTTACATATTATAATTAGTTCATATCAGAGAGACCATACAATATTTGTCCTTATATGTCTGACTTATTTCACTCAATATAGTGCCCTCAAGGTATAATCACATATTTATGCATTCACCACCATCACCACTATCTATATAAGGACATCTCCACAAAAGGAGGAGAAAGAATCAAAGAAGGTAGAGAGACAAAAGAAAAAGAAAAAGAAAGAAAAAAATGACAGCTAAAAAGCAACAAAAGGAAAGATAGAATTAAACTAAAGTAGAATAAAAGAGTCAAACAATATCACCAATGCCAGGAGTCCCATACCCCTCCCTTATGTTCCCCTCTTCAAGGCACTCAGCTTTGGTATATTGCCTTTGTTACATTAAAGGCAATAATACAATGTTTATAATACAAGCATAATACAATGTTTCTATTAACTATAGTCTCTAGTTTGCATTGATTGTATTTTTTCCCCAATACCACTCCATTTTTAGCACCTTGTAAGGTTGACGTTCATTTGTTCTCCCTCATGTAAAAATATATTTGTCTTTGGATCTTTGGATAATTGTATGGTATCTGAACAATCCCAATAAAAATTAAAAAAAAAAAAAAAAAGAAGCCAGACACAGAAGGCCACATATTTTAAGATTCATTGACATGAAATGTCCAGAATAGGCAAATTCATAGAGACAGAAAGTAGATTAGTGAATACCTAGGACAGGGGAAGATGGGAGATTTGGTGGGGGGTAGGAGAGGGTGACTGCCACTGGGTACAGGGTTTTCTATTTGAGGTGATGAAATGTTCTAACTGTGAATATACTAAAAACCATTGAATTGTATGCTTTTAATTGTCTAGAATGTGAATTACAACTCAATAAAGCTGTTACACATATTTAAAGTATATATATATATATATTTTTACATTTTATCACAATTGTTGAGCACTCTAGGTTTCACTGAGTTATACAGTCCCAGTCTTTATCTTTCGTCTTTCATTCTGGTGTTCCACATGCTCCTAACCTTCCTCTTTCAACCATACTCACAGTCATCTTTGTTCAGGGTACTTACGTTGCTGTGCTACCATCACCCAAAATTGTGTTCCAAACCTCTCACTCCTCACTTTTCCTATTTGTCTGTAGTGCTCTCTTTAGTATTTCAGGTAGCACAGGTATCTTGTTCACAAACTCCCTCATTGTCTGTTTATCAGAGAATATTTTAAACTCTCTCTCATATTTGAAGGACAGTTTTACTTGATATAGGCTTCTTAGTTGGCAGTTTTTCTCTTTCAGTATCTTAAATATATCACACCACTTCCTTCTTGCCTCCATGGTTTCTACTGAGAAATCCACACATAGTCTTATAAAGCTTCCTTTGTATTTAATGGATCACTTTTCTCTTGCTGCTTTCAGGATTCTCTTTGTCTTTGACGTTTGATAATCTGATTATTAAGTGTCTTGGTGTAGGCCTATTCATATCTATTCTGTTTGGGGTATGCTGCACTTCTGGGATCTGTAATTTTATGTCTTTCATAAGAGATGGGAAATTTTCAGTGATTATTTCCTCTGTTATTGCTTCTGTTCCTTTTCCTTCTCTTCTCCTTCTGGGACACCCATGATACATACATTCATATGCTTATATTATCATTCAATTCCCTGAGATGTTGCTCATGTTTTTCCATCTTTTTTCTTTCTGTTCTTTTGTGTGTAGGATTTCAGGTGTCTTGTTCTCCAGTTCCTGAATTTTTCTTCTGCCTCTTAAGATCTGCTGTTGTATGTCTCCATTGTGTTTTTCATCTCTGTGTTGTGCCTTTCGTTTCCATAGATTCTGCCAGTTGTTTTTAAAAAACTTTTGATTTCTACCTTAAGTTCACCCAGTGTTTTCTTTATATCCTTCATCTCTTTGCCATAACTTCCCTGAACTTGTTGATTTGGTTTTTGATTTGATTTAGCATATTTCTTTGAAAATCTTTAATTGATTATCTCATTAAAGTGAAACAATATCTCAACTGTATCTTAATTGAGCTTTTCCTTTGACTGGGCCATAACTTCATTTTTCTTAGTGTAGGTTGTAGTTTTCTGTTGTCTAGTCATCTGGTTTCCTTGGTTACCCCAATCAGATTTTCCCAAACCAGAACGGGTTTAGATCTCAGAATGGGATTATATTCCATTTCAAGTCTCCTTGAGGGTGTGTCTTAGAGATTGGCAGATTTTCCTGTGAGGTCTCTTGCTGCTGTGCTTTTCCTAACCTGCCCAGCGGGTGGTGCCTGTCAGCCTGTCGCTCCTGACTGGTGTAAAGAGGTGGGTCCTCTTCAGTTTCTATTTTCGCTGTTTTCCCCCTGGCTCTGTGGTCTGCATTCTGAAGGGAAGGCAGGAGTAGAGGTAGGCCACAATTCCTTCCTCTTAGGGAAGATACACCCCTTAGGGAGTTACCTTCTGCATTTGAATAGCTTCTTTGTCTCTCTGACTCTGTTATCTTCACCCCTGTCTGGGTCAGAGTGCTGGGAACTGAAAATGGCTGAGGCTCTCTCCACTGGGCCACTCAGGTTGAGAGAGAGAAAAAGGGAATGAAAGACCCCTTTCAGATCCAGTCCATGGCCCCCAGTTTTCCCGTCGGTCAGAGAGAACACCTGGTCTTCAGTGCTTCCGAATTTTCTGGCTCTTTATGGTTAGTCATCACTAAAAGCCTCTGTCTGCTTGTTGGGGGTTTTTCTATGTTTGTGCCTTGTATTCAATGGTACAAATTTGTTAGTTAAAACCCCAGTTGGGGCTGAGCTGAGCTGTATTCCCTTGCTCCTGACAGGAACTGCTGGTTTCTCCCACAGCAAGGTTTTGCAGCTCAGCCTGCCATGGGGGAGGGGGCTCCCAGCACAAGTCCGCAGTTTTTTTTGTTGTTGTTTTTGTTTTCTTTAAATTAAGAAATATTTTATTGTACAAAATTTACGTTTGTTGTCTATGATGAAAAGTATAGCAACCCCCCCCTTTTGGTAACCCCTTTTTCTGTGAAAAGTAAATACTTATTTCCTAACACAATCCCAGGTAATACAAAGTTTTATAGAGACTGTTTAACAGTTGTACTGGTAATAGTAGCTTGGAACATAAGGTGTAAAACTGAAAACTGATCAAAAAAGTGCAGGGGGAAGACCACTGCCAAAGAGGAATCTCCAGGAACTGAGTATTTTCCGTGCCAAGGCAGATGCTATGGGGTCATCACTATGTGGTTTGATGATCTGAAACCACTGATTAAGATACTTGACAAGCTCTAATGCATCTGGGATATTGTCTCCTCCTGAAACAAATTTCAGCAGAACTACCATTTGGATTTCTTTAGAGCAGCTTTCATCATAGAGTAATTTTGTGATACCTCGTCCAGGAATACGGATACAAAACTCAGAATACCTTATTTGAGGAATGCATTGGCTTTTTTCCATTTCTTCCCAGTTAAGGCTCTTTATTTTATCTTGATCACTTTGATGCATGGAAGGGGTAAGTAGGTATCGAAAGGGAGTACTTCGGAGCTGGAGATCATTGTGGTGATATGAATGACTGCTCGAGAGAACAACAACTCTGGCACAGTAAGCACTTCTTACCCAGGAAAGCAGTTTTTCACAGAATGGCTTGGTTTTATACTTAATAAAAATGGATCTTAACTGAAGAGCCACTAGCTTCTGTGAAAGCAATGAATAAACTTCAGCATTTGTACTGAGTTCAGTTGAATTTTCTTCGGCAGTTGCATATGGATTATTCCCAACCATTGGCACAAGACAATCGGTATAGAAGTAACCAATCTTAGACATATATTCAGTGTGGAAATAATCAGATCTATTGCAAGCTGGCCAACATTTCCAGCAGATACTGCTGGCATCAAGAGGGTGAAGTGAGAGGTTGGGGACTGACTCCCTGCAGGGGACGAACATGGTTGCAGTGGGAGGAAGGAACCAGGGCCCTCCCAGGACGAGTGAACTAGGCAGAAAGGGCACAAGTCCACAGTTTTTACTTACAGATTTTATGCTGTGATCTCAGCCATTCCACCAAATCCAGGTTGGCGTATGATATGTGGACAGTCATGGTTGTGCCCCAGCAGTTAGTCCAGATTATTTACTAGTAGTTCATGGTTGTTTGTTAGTTGCTCCAGGGGGCTAACTAAATTCCACTCCTCTCTATGCCACCATCTTGCCCCTCCTCCCTCTAGTGTATTTTTAATCTCTTCCATTTTGTCCTTCATTCCCGTAAGTTCTGTTTTGTTTCTTTTCATACTTACAAATTCTTTCTGTTCATCCAGTGTTTTAATATCTGTGCCAGTTTGGATGTGTTGTCCCCCAGAACGCCATTATCTTTGATGCAGTCTTGTGTGGGCAGGTGTATTAATGTTGATTAGATTGTAATTCTTTGGTTGAGTGTTTCCATGGAGATGTGACTCACCAACTGTAGGTGGTAACTCTGATTGGATAATTTCCATGGAGGTGTGGCCTTTCCCATTCAGCGTGAACCTTGATTAGTTTACTGGAGCACTATATAGCTCAGACAGAAGGAGTGAGCTTGCTACAGCCAAAAGAGACACTTTGAAGAACACACAGGAGCTGAGAGAGGAGCTGCAGATGAGAGACAGTTTGAAGATGGCCATTGAAAGCAGACTTTTGCTCTGGAGAAGCTAAGAGAGGAAAAACACCCCAAGAGCAACTAAGAGTGACATTTTTGAGGAACTGCAGCCTAGAGAGGAACTTCCTGAGAGAAAGCCATTTTGAAACCAGAACACTGGAGCAGATGCCAGCCATGTGCCTTCCCAGCTAACAAAGGTTTCCCAGACACCGTTGGCCATCCTCCGGTGAAGGTACCCTATTGTTGATGACTTACCTTGGACACTTTATGGCCTTCAGACTGTAACTTTGTAACCAAATAAACCCTCTTTATAAAAGCCAATCCATTTCTGGTGTTTTGTGAAAAGGCAGCATTAGCATACTGGAACGATAGCGTTCATCTGTTTAGCCATATTTTCCTTCATTTCTTTGAATTGATTTAGGAGATTTGTTTGAACATCTTTGATTAGTTGTTCCAAATTCTGTGCATCCTCCTAAGTTTTAATTTTTCCCTTTGACTGGGCCATATCTTCCTGTTTCTTAGTATGGCTTGTAGTTTTTTGCTGACATCCAGTCATGTGATCATCTTGATGAGTTTACTCTGAAAGTTAATTTATCTCTCTTGCTTAGGGTTGTTGATTGGCTTTGTGTTAGGCTCTTCTTTGATACTTGGTTCAACTTATTCTAGACCTTTAGAATTGCTCCTGTTTGATCAGATTTTTCAGCTCTTCTTCATCTGATTCTTGCCTTGAGTATGTGGTACAGTTTTTAAAACCGTACTATTTGTGCAATTGTTCCATTCCCCAGGAGAAAGATTTCTTTCCTCTCTTCTTTCTCCAGGAATCTTGATCTGTCCTGTTTGTTTTAGTTTTGCATCTATAGTTTTGTTTTTGTTTTTGTTGTTGTTTTTGTTTTTTACTCTCATTTCATTGCTTCAAACTGCTTTTGCCTGTGAGAAAATTTCTGGGAAGATGGTCACCCCAGAGAAGACTTTTCCAAGTCAGTATTACCCAGCCAAAACAGATCCAGGCACTGATGAAGGGAGTGCGTACCAATTCCATAGAGCCCTGGTCAGGAACAAAGCCCAAAAGCCATTTTGGCGGGTCCCCAAAGCTGCAGTTTCCTGGCCTGCCCAGCAGATCATGCTCTTCATCAGACTTTTCCCTGCAGCCCTAAGGAGGCCCTGTGTCTTTAAGCCTCCACCACCTTCACTTCTTTCAGGGGTGGGGTTGAAACAGTGGCTACAATGGTCCCTTTCTGGGTGGGCTAAAACAGCGGTTCGGAGCTGGGACCCAGCTTTCTAAATTTGCCAATCAAAAACCATGATTAGTACTCAGACGTGCCCCCTGCCCTACCCTGTTTTTGGGGAGGGGGGCTTCCACAACTCTCTTTGTGCACAGCAGCCAGCCAGGGCTCTACCTAAGGTGGCTCACCTTGAGAGTGGAGGATAGGTGTGGGCAGCTGCCATAGAGTGAGTCACTCACAATTTTTTACCAGTTTCTCAGTTTCTTTGTTCCACTCTTCCCTGGATGCTGCACAGTGCTCCCCTAGTCTCTGGAACCCTAGAACAGTTGTTAAGACAGTTTCTGCCTGTCCACTTGCTGTTTCTGGAGAACGAGTGAGTCCTGGAGCTCCCCATTCCATCATCTTCTCCAGAAATTCCTCTCTGCTAGCTGGTTTTTGATATAGACCTAATATTGGATTTTTATCTATTCCTCTACAACTAATATTATACATGTTTGAGATAACATCTCATTCAACTTGGCACATTTAGAACTAAATAGTTTTGATAGGCCTATCAGATCATTCGGTAGAACTCCTTTAAGAAATGGGCTTAAAATGAACTTTCTAAGCCATCTCATTCATTATTCCTTTTCCAAAGTATTTCCACAAATCCATTTTTCCTTCTAGAGAACAATGTATCTCTTCTCTAGACAGCCTTGCCTCACACATCTAAATGAAATAAGGATCGTTTTCTAAATAAATGAGAATTCAGGTGTGGTCTTATATTTTCACAACAAAATGTCAACTTAGCCGTTTATCTTTCCTGACCACACTACTTAAACTCCTTGCCCCTTTCCCCAATGTCAGGGGGTTCTGTCTTGTTTTGGTCCATCTTCAGCCTGAGGGAGGCCATATATACTTGAGCCTTGGGAGGTAGTGCTTTTTTAGTCCCTTCTCACCCCTCAATATTGTAGGCAAACTCTGCCATATATCTGCAGTTTTCTTGGTGGGAATTTCATGTCCTTACCCCAGCAGTAGGTGACCATACTTGGTATTAGGATAGAATATTAGGCCCACAATGATTACCTGCTGATTCATCAGGGGTAGGGAGTTTTTCTTTTACACATCTACCAGCAGAGTTTCTTTGCATGGGCCCTTGATGCTGCCGTTTCCCCAGGGCCCTTGGAAGTGGATGGGGCTTTGTGCTTTTCTCTACAGCAGCCACCAGATGCCTCTTCTATTGCCTGCTCCATCCGGGAGCTGTCTGATTTCCTGCCCCACCCTTCAAATTTCTGGAAGCCTGTGGGAAGGAGCTAGTGGATGAGTTTGAACTCTCATTTTGTCAGGAACCCCAGCTATTTCAGACTGATATGCTACTTCATACTGGACCTTTAAAATTTTAACTGATTTCTGGTATTCTTTCTCCTCTGTCTGGTCACAGGGGATATAGTTTATATTCCTGTATTACTTGGAGTGGCTTATCCAATATTTTAATTTCAGTTTATTTGGTTGCCTTGCCATCTCAGCTCTCTGATGGATTAAAAAAAAGTTGTGATTTTGTAGTTTATCTGGCTCTTTGTTTTTGTTAGGGATGGGACAGTGTTTTTTTTTTGCAAGTTTCTACATCCTAATTAGCATAAATTCTTATTTAACTTTTAAACCTAATAATATGCACAAATTTTATTTTCAATTAGAAATATAGATGTATGGTTAAAACTAGAAATTTGAAGTATTTTGGAATAAAAGAAATTATGCACAATAACATGGGGGGTTTGTAATCATTTGATGTTAAAAAGAGTTGTCATAGACATAAGAGTTGTCCCTGAAAAGTCTCATAATGAACTTGACCACAAAGATTATATCAGTAGTCTAGCCACAATCTAAAATTTGGAGGATTGCATTCTTATTTTGAATATAAGCTTCATTATTTGTTTTAGTTTACTCTCTGTTAAAATAAATACCATAGAATGGGTTGGCTTAAAACAATGGGAATTTATTGGCTTACAGTTTTGAGGTTAGGACAAGTCTGCAATTGAGGTGTCTCTAAGGTGATGCTTTTTCCAAAGATTATGGCATTCTGTGGCTGGCTGCCAGAGATCCCTGAGGATCTTTGGCTGTTATGTCACATGGCAATATCTTGTCCACTCTCTTCTGGGTTCCATTATCTTTTGGCTTCTTGCTTCTACCATGGCTTCTCTGTCCCTGTCTAATTTCCTTTGCTTGTTAGGACTTCAGCCATATTGTATTAAGGCCCACTCTCATTCAGTTTGGGAACAGCTAAACTAATAACATATTCAAAGGCCCTGTTTATAAATGGGTCCATACCCACAGGACCAGGGAATGGCCCTGAATGTGCCTTTTGTGGGGGGCATGATTTAGTTCCCAACATTGTTGTTGAGATGCAAACCATCCTACCATGGTATCTTTCATGTTAATGGTAAGTACATAAAACTCTTGCTCTAACATTGAAAAAATAAAGTATGTATGCATGAAGGAAAATTTTCATTCGTTTTTGTTTCTAAGAGAGAGACACCTTGGCCACGAGTGATACAATAACAAACAAATTAAGAAAAAAGGAACTCTTGAATCTTCATTCAGTGTCATTGTCTACATTTTTGAAAATAAGTCTCTCATAATAGGGGAAAAAAAGGGTTACCCACTTTTTTGTAATTGGGGCTATAATTTGGGGTTTAAAATGTATATAAATGGGAAAAAGTGTCAATATCAAACAACAGCATTAAACAATGCATTTTATTATACTCCAAAGGCATTCTGGAACCAGTAGTTGAAATACTGCCATTTAATTGTTTTGTAACTATGTAGTCAGTGAAAGCATAGGCATTAATGGCTTTTCATTTCACTGGTTATTTTTTGCCAGAAACACCTGTAAACATATGTTAATTTGCAAACAGCCTGATAGTAAAATAACAAAGGAAGGCTTTTAAAGAAGTTTTCTGAGTTTTTCTTAGCAAGTATATAAAATATGTAATTTTGTGTATAGATAAGGCCAAATTTATGACAGGGAAAGCTTAGAAACTGTTCCTTCATGTCAATGCCCTTCCATACCATGAATATGAGGCAGCAATTGCAACAGTCACTAAGAAAAATTTGCCTTCAAGAGTTGGCATTTTGATTTTCTGTATAGTAAATGGCAATTTTAAATATGGTGTTAATAATTAAGGTTTTTGAAACGCAAGAGAAACTGGGAAGTAATACTAAAATCTTAGTATATTCTAATTTACTTGGGAAAGTAGTTGGTCACTGTTCAAACTTTGGTTAATATTTAAGTTTTACTTTTCCTTCATGGGGTACAATAAAAGCCACAAAAAGGGTTAAAAACCTGGAAAGAATATAACTAATGGTTCATCTAATCGTTGGTATTTACACTAGGTGCTTTTCCATTCTGAGTATTTTAATAAACTCTTTCTTGCACCACAAGATTGTTGATGAAAATGAAGTTGATGGTTGGATGGAAGGACTTAACTACTAGTACTGTGGATTTGACACATGGTCTGTTTGACATATGGTCTGTTTACATGTGATGAAAACTACAAATTAGCACTAAAGAGGTCATCAAAAACATGGAGGGGGAGAAAAAAGAGGGAGTGAGGGAAGGAGGAAAGAAGTAAGGAAATAAAGAAAGAAACTTGGAATAATGTCTCAGAGCCAATTTTAATTCACCATTTGCTGTATATGACTTGATCTTGCAGCAAGAAGTCTCACTAAACAACATATGCTGTAGCCTCGTCTCACTTTTTTGGCAGCATCCCAGTCACCACTCCTCAGTGATTGCTCTGACATAACTTCTAAAGCAGAAGTCTTTTTGAATGCATTTATTTTATATGAATCTGAATTTTGAAATATTGTGACACAGATAAGTGATTTCTTCCATTCTGATTATAATGTGAGAAGTTGGTGCTCTGATTCAGTCTAATTTTCAGTGTGAGAGTCTCTTGCACTAGCACATTGTCAGTTAACCAAGACTGTCAGAGAACTATTTTTTCTTTGTAAGTTGTATTGTGCATTATTAAATTGAAACTAATATATTACGGGGGTAAATGGAAAATTCACATTAATTTTTCATGTACAGCCTGGGTTTAGAAAAGAATTCTCTTGCTTGCTCAAGCCTAGGGTTTGCAGAAGGTATATCCAGTTGAAGAATGTTTTTGTGTTACAACATTGATATTGAACATCTTTCTCATCAGCTTACCATTTATTTCTAGTAAGATGATCTGCAGATGGCATATATTTAAAATATGCATTGCCAAAATAAAATCTTGGTTATTCAAAATTTATGTGCTTCCTCCCACTCCCCCACCCCCCACCCCCCACTCCCCACCCCCCAATTATCAGAACTGTAGTCCCTTTTAGCCTTCTAGGAAGCTCAGAGTGAAATTTGTAGTCTTTTCCTTGAATTATGCTATTTTATATGAATTTCAGTTTGGAAACCAAACAAATCCTTTTTGGAAGTAGATGGATTATAAATTATTCTCACAGCATACCTTTAATTTTCATTTACTTAAATGAGATGTGGATGGATATTATTTTTGAAACTACAGGTTTTGGCCTTTTCATACCCTTCTCGCCATGCACACATGTATTTAATGAGAATTATAGTGGAATCTTTTTTTTAAATCCAATACTGGATTTAAACTGATGACTAAATACTTTTTCAGAGAGGCATTAGTGGTTTTTAAATTTATTATTATTATTTTCAGCAAGGCTAGAGAAGATCTACTAAAGACTCAGAAAGAACGTGATTTTCATCGAATGCACCACAAACGAATAGTCCAGGAAAGGAATAAATTAATTAATGACCTCAAAGGGTAAGCTAATAATGTTTTGTTGTAATATTAAAGTATTGTTTAGTTACTAAGTTAAGTTGGCCTTGTGTTTTAGTCTGCTAGGCTGCCAAAATGCAATATACCAGAAATGGGCTGGATTTTAACAATGGGGATTTATTAGCTTACAAGCTTACAGTTCTGAGGTCATGAAAATGTCGAAATCAAGGCATGATCAGGCAATGCTTTCTCCCCAAAGATCAGCTGCTGGTGATCCTGGACTCCCCTGTCTCATGGCAAGGCACATGGGCAGTATCTGCTGGTCTCTGCCGTTTCCATGTTTCATTGCTTCCAGCTTCTGGCTTCAGTGACTTCCTCTCTGTTTCTGTGTCTTTCTCTCTGTATTCATCCCATTTATGAAGGACTCCAGTAAGAAGATTTACTCTGGAGGACCCACCCTGGGCCATGCCCCAGCTGGAGTAACCTAGTCAAAAAGTCCCACCTATAATAGGTTCACACCCACATCCACAGGGATGGATGAACTTTAAGAACATAATTTTCTCGAGTCCAGAAAGCCTCTAGACCATCATAGTACGTTAAAAGGTCTAAGACAAAATTATTCATTCAACATTCATTGAGAATCTACTGAGTGTCTGATACTATAATATGTGTTTAAAATACAAAGATGAGTAAGTCTATGCCTTTTTTTTTTTTTATCAAGGGACTCAGAGACTATTGGGTGTTTGATGAAAGAGGGAATTAAACAGAAATATACTGCATTGTTGCTATGCCATCCAAGAGAGAGCAGCCATCCCATCCAACCTGGGGTGGGAGAGAATTCATGGACATATTTTCAGAGGAATTGATTTCTAAAATATAAGTAAGAGTTAGGAGAATGAGGGAGTGGGGTCTGCACAGTGCCCTAAGTAGATGATATATTCTGTACAAAGGCACCAAATCATGAAGGAGCATGGTATGTTCACTAAATTACAAGAATAGAGACCAAATATTATGAGGTTTGACAAGTGGGATATGTCATGAATGGCCTTGAATTTATGCTAAGGCTGTTAGAAATTTTTATGAGGACTTTTCTCACATTTACTTCCTCCTTCCATCCCATAACAAAACACCCAAAATGAAAACAAAAACAAGAAAAATTTGCAGCTCTTAACTAAAATATTCTCTTGCTTGATCTAGGTAAGTGCTGTCCAATAGAACTTTCTGTGATGTTAGAAATGTTCAATAGCTGCACTGTCAAATACAATAGCCACTAACTGCATATGCTATTGAGCACTTGCAGTATGGCTAGTGCAACTGAGGAACACATTTCCAATTTTATTTCATTTTAATTCATTTAAATAGCCGCATTTGACTAGTGGCTACCATATTGGGCAGTGAAACTTAGGAGTAGAAATGAAAATTACTGTCTTTTGTAGGTGTAACCACCTGGCTATTAGGATTTTGTAGTCACCTGTAAGCTGACTCATGGAGTTTCAGGATAAGTATAAATCTCAAATTTAGCAATCTATTAGAAACTAAAGTTTTTTGATTTTTCTTAAATTAAACCCCCATAGGAATGAGTCACTTTAAAAGAGAGTTTACATTAACTTACAGAAAAAGTTCTTAGAGGATATACTGTTCAATCTTGACTTCAGTCATTTTCTTTGTTCTCAATTGTTTGTTCAGGAAATTTTTCTATGTTCAGAGGAATTCAGGAAAAATGGTCTGAATTCTTTTTTTCCTTTTAATATAACTTTAACTAGGAAGCAGTGCAATATAATAGAACTTGAAATTTGGAGATGCTTAAACATTGGTTGGAAACCTGGTTCCACCACTAACCGTTTGGTACCCATTGTAGTTTTGTGTTTCTCATATGTAAAAATGGTGATAATACATTTTAGATTGATGTATATAGAGTGTCTGATGCAATTCTTAGAACATAAATAGATGGTAAATACTTTGGACATACCCTGGCACTGAAAGTATGTGTTAAATATATTCTATTTCATCTAGATTTCTCTTTTGTCTTTTTATGTAGGCATAAAAATAAGTTAGCAATAACCAGTTAACTCCACTCTTTGTAGGTATTGTTCTCCCCATATTTCTCAAAAGCCTTTATCATTGCATTTGCCATAGTGCTCCCCTTCACCAGGACATTTTCCCAGGTCACAACTGATGACATATTTGGTAACAGAACTTTTTGCCAGAGACTTATTTTTATTCTATCCAACTAATCAGGATGGTGTTTTCTTTGCCCAGTAGGCAGTAATTGAGACAGTACTAAATCCTTATCTTTATGGCTATTTTTGTGGGCAGCTCCTGTACCACTTGTGTTATTCCAAGTCCTCCAAGCAGCAGACAGCAGGATAGGATATAAAGTGCAGGAAGTTAAGGGAAATGTCTTTGGGAGAAAATGGAAAAAGAGCCAGGAGAGGTAGAAAAGCTTTCAGACCATGATGGGGGTTTTTCCTTGAGCGAAAGATAAAGGGAAGGAAGGAAGTTTTGGTTGCCCTTTATAAAATGCAGTGCAGTTTTAAGGAAAATTTGACAAGGCCATTGGGGAGTCCTCAAGCTAAAGTTGTCCATCAGAGGAGGCCTGTGTCTCCTATGAACAGGCCTATTTTAGTATCTCTGCCATGCTCAGTCATTGGTTGGGAACAGCCATGGAAAGCGTGGCCTTGGCCCAAATTCAATACATAATAGCTAGACCCATCAGTCAATTCTGTGTCCTGTAGTCAGAGATTTGAGAGGTGCATTCTCAGTTTGCATAACAACCAAATAAAAAAATTATAGTAAATGTAGACAGGCTAAAACACTTCAGTTGAAAAACTTAATATTGTCAGACTGGATTTAAAAAGCAAGAACCACATATATGCTATTTACAAAGATATATTTTAAAAATAAAATGTAAGATCACAGATAGTTTGAAAGTAAAAAGATGGTTGAGGTTTGAAGCTGTATGTACCCCAGATAATCTTAAATCTAATCCATTCCTCTGGGTGTGAACCCATTTTAAGTAGGACCTTTTGATGAGGTTACTTCAGTTAAGGTGTGGCCCACCAAATCAGGATGCCTCTTAATCCTATTTTTGGAGTCCTTTATAAGCATAATGAAACTCAGTAAAAAAAAAAGCCACAGGAAACAAGAGGTTGAACATTGACAGAACCCGGATGAGAAGGGAGCGACCAGGAGATGCTGCTGTGTGCCTTCCCATGTGACAGAAGATCCAGGGATCTCCAGCAGCCAGCCCCAAAATGCTTGTCTTGGAAAGAAAGCATTGCTTTGATGACTCTGATTTTGGCTTTGTTTTAACCCCCAAAACCATGAGCAAGTAAATTCCCACTGTGAGGCCTGATCCATTTCATGATATTTGCTTCAGCAGACTAGGAAACTAAAACAAGTGGCATATGACATATGCAAATCTTAAGTGTAAGAAAATTGGGGTATTCATCTTAATATCTGACAAATTAGACTTCAGGATTAAAAGCATTACCAGAGAAATGAAGGGGCAATTCATGTTGATAAAATGGTCAATTCATTAGGAAGACATAATCTTAAATATGCATGACCCTAATAGAAAAAGCTTAAAAATAAATAAAGTAAAACCTGATAAAACTGAAAGGAAAATAAGTATTTCAACAGTTATAATTGGAGAATTTTAAGACTTCATTCTTAGTAATTGTTAGAGAAAGTAGGCAAAAATTCTCTAAGTCAATAGAAGACTTCAACAGCATTAACAATTATTAAGCTAATTGACATTTCATGAATTCTATTTTGGACTTTCAAATGCACATGGAACCTTCACCAAAATAGACTATATGATGGGTTATAAAACGATTCCCTATAAATTTCAGAAAACTGAGATCTTATGAGTATGTTCTCTCACCAAGATCAAACTGAATTAGAAATCAGTAAGAAGATATCTGGACAATTCCCAAATATTTGGTAATTGAATAACATACTTCTAAATAATTCATTGGTCAAAGAAGGAAATTAAAAAATATTTATACCTAAATGATAGAAAATGCAGTGCATCAAAAGTTGTGGGGAAAACCTAAGATGGTGGCTAGGTGAGACAGGGCAAAAAAACACCTCCGTGAAAAATACTAGATGAAAACCAGAAAGTGACCCAGAATGCCGGTTACAGCGATGCGCCAGCTGGACGAGGTCTGCTAGTACCACAGGGGCCATCTACTTGGTGAAACCGGGAGTCTGCATTCTGAAACGAGTGAGTAAGCTGGCTCGAAGACCCGCAGCCGTGCTGCGGTGTGGGGAAGCCAGGGGTTGGCGTTTGGAGACCGACTGATTCTTTAAAGAAAAAAAAAAAGGGAAAAACTCAGGAGCGGCTGCAGTTGTGGCAGTGGGAACCACACAGTAAAACACAGCATGAGAGGGCTGAGCTGGCCTCTCGGTGTCTGGCCTGGAGGATAGCCCGCTGCAGATACCCTTAAGGACAGGGGAGTGGAGGGGAGAGCTGGAAGCAGAAAGAAACCCCACAGCTTGCAGCTGGCTCCCCAGAGGGCTGGATAAACTCCTGCCTGGGGCTGTGCCCACAGCCCAGAGCCCCGCCAATTGTCCCGGAGCTGGGAAGGAGGAACTGTGCGAGAAGGGGAGGGTTGAGATCCCCTGTTTGGCCATCTTTGCATCAGGCTGGGAGCGCCCCTGCACGGCCCGGTGGCCTGGGGCTTCCCTTGAGGGACTGCATGCACTGGTGATGTAGCACAGCATTACCTCAGCAGAGGCCCTGGAAGATCACAGCTGAGAAAGGAGGCCTGCTCAGAAAACCCAGGGATGCTACGCCAAGTCCGATGGTTTGTGGGTCAGCGAGAGAGAGGGTCTGGGGCTGAAATGAAATAAAGGCTTAGACTCTTGAGGCAGCCTTGAATCTCCGAGAACCTGCGGAGTTTGAATATTAAAGCTGCCCTTCCTCCCTGGCCACCCGGACACACAGCCTACATTCAGGGCGGACAGCTCCAGCAACACACCCAAACTGAGATCACCATCTGAACCCCACCAGAATCATTTCCCCACACACCGCGGGGACAAGGTGGAGGAGAACTGACTTGGGGGGTATAGGTGACTCGTGGACGCCATCTGCTGGTCAGTTAGAGAAAGTGTACGCCACCAACTTGTAGTTCAGAAAAATTAGGTTGGTATCTTTTTTTACAACTTGAAAGAACCCTTATCAAGCAAAGCAAATGCCAAGAGGCCAAAAACAACAAAATTTTAATGCTTATAATAAAACCAGACTATAAGGAGAACCCAATTCCAAACTCCCAAATCAAAATATCAGAAGAGACACAGTACTTGGCACAATTAATCAAAGAATTACAATCGAGGAATGAAAACATGGCAAAAGATTTAAAGGACATAAAGAAGACCATAGCCCAGGATATAAGCTACATAAAGAAGACCCTAGAAGAGCATAAAGAAGACATTGCAAGAGTAAATAAAAAAATAGATGATCTTATGGAAATAAAAGAAACTGTTGGCCAAATTAAAAAGACTCTGGATATTCACAATACAAGATTAGAGGAAGTTGAACAACCTCTCAGTGTCCTAGAAGTCCACAGAACAGAAAATGAAAGGACAAAAGAAAGAATGGAGAAAAAAATCAAAAAAAATCTAAATGAATCTCAGGGATATGGTAGATAAAATAAAACGTCCAAACCTAGAACTCATTGGTGTCCCAGAAGGGGAAGAGAAGGGTAAAGGTCTAGAAAGAGTATTCAAAGAAATTGTTGGGGAAAACTTCCCCAACCTTCTACACAATATAAATACACAGCATAAATGCCCAGCGAACTCCAAATAGAATAAATCCAAATAAACCCACTCCGAGACATATTCTGATCAGACGCTCAAATACTGAAGAGAAAGAGCAAGTTCTGAAAGCAGCATGAGAAAAGCAATTCACCACATACAAAGGAAACAACATAAGACTAAGTTGTGACTACTCAGCGGCCACCATAAAGGTGAGAAGGCAGTGGCATGACATATTTAAAATTCTGAGAGAGAAAAATTTTCAACCAAGAATACTTTATCCAGCAAAACTCTCCTTCAAATTTGAGGGAGAGCTTAAATTTTTCACAGACAAACAAATGCTGAGAGATTTTGCCAATAAAAGACCTGCCCTACTTCAGATACTAAAGGAAGCCCTACCAACAGAGACACAAAGAAAGGAGAAAGAGACATAGAGAATTTTAACAGACATATATAGAACCTTACATCCCAAATCACCAGGACACTCATTTTTCTCTAGTGATCACTTATCTTTCTCCAGAAGGGACTGTAAGCTGGGACATAAAACAAGCCTCAATAAATTAAAAAAAAAAAAAAAAAAAAAAAAAAAAAGTTGTGGGATGCAGCCGAAGCAGTGTTGATAGTGATGTTTATACCTTTAAATGCTTAATTAGAAAAGAAGAAATTTTTAAAACAAATGGTCTTATCTTTCACTTAGAAGATCCAAAAAAAGCAAATTAAATGCAAAGAAAGTGAAAGAAATGGAACAACAAAATAAACAAACAAACAAAACAAAACAGAAGTCAGTAAAATAGCAAATGAACAAACATAAAAAAATCAATAAAATCAAGCATTGGTTATTTGAAAAGATAATAAAATTGACAAACCCTGCTTAGATTTGATCATCTGCAAGTATTGGCAAGAAGGTAGAGCAATTTGGATTCATATATTGCTATAAGAAGTGTAAATTACAACTGGATAGTTCAACTCCTAGATATTTACCTAAGAAAAATGAAGATGTATGACCAAAAAATGACTTGTACAAGAATATTCATAGCAACATTATTCATAATAGCACCAAACTGAAAACAACTCAGATGTTCATCAGTAGAATATTGGATAACACATTGTAGAAATTCATACACGGAAAACTATTCACAATATAAAAAAATAAAGTACTGATATGCTCAACAACATGTAAGAGTCTAAAAAACCATTATGCTGAGTGAAAGAAGCCAGACCAAAAAGAGAACAGATTATATGATTTCTAAATGTATGAAGTTCCAGAATCATCTAGTGTGTTGGAAATACTCTGTTTTGATAACAATGTATATTACATGAGTATTCATATTTCTTAAAACTCTTTGAACTGTAACACTGAAGATCTGCATAGTTTTCATGTAAATTATATGCAAAGAAAGTAAAAGTATTTTTGAAGGCATTTTCAAATAAAACAGATTTTTTAAATTGTTTATTATATTCTGTGTTTAATTGTTTCTTCTAGGTGATATAAAAAATATTTTTGTACGTAATTTTCTTAATATGACGTTAATCTAACTTGTTTTCAAGACCGTCCTTTAGTTTATTTTGATGTGACTGACACTTGTATATTTAAACAGCTGTGGTTTGTAGCCCGTCTTTTTTTTTATTCAGTTTTACTGAGATATATTCACATACTATACAGTCATCCACAGTGTACAATCAGTTATTCACAATACCATCATATAGTTGTGTATGCATTACCAGAATCAAATTTTGAACATTTTCATTACTCAAAAAAAAAAAAAAAAAAAAAAAATACAAATAAGAAAAAACTAAAATTAAAAAAGAACACCCAAAACATCTCATCCCCCCCATTCCCCCCTATTATTCATTTACTTTTTATCCCCCTTTTTTCTACTCATTTGTCATACACTGGATAAAGGGAGTGTGAGCCACAAGATTTTCACAATCACACGGTCACACAGTGTAAGCTATATAGTTATACAATTGTCTTCCAGAATCAAAGCTACTGGATTGCCATTCAGCAGTTTAGGTATTTCCTTCTAGCTATTCCAATAAACTGAAAACTGAAAAGGGATATCTATATAATGCATAAGAATAACCTCCAGAATGACCTCTCGACCCCATTTGAAATCTCTCAGCCACTGAAACTTTATTTTGTTTCATTTCTCTTCCCCCTTTTGGTCAAGAAGGCTTTCTAAATCCCACAATGGCGATGGGTCCAGGCTCATCCCCAGGAATCATGTCCCACATTGCCAGGGAAATTAACACTTCCTGGGAGTCATATCCCACGTAGAGGGTAGGACAGTGAGTTTACCTGCTGGGTTGGCTTACAGCCCTTGTCTTTGGAAAATTGTTTCTGAATGATTAAAGGAACTGCATTTTAAAACTTCTCAATGAATAGCAGCAATCTTCTGAGTACATACTTGAATATAGCAAAAGGTGCTAGTAAGAAATAGAGAACAAGTTAACTGGTTCTGGTGTGTTAATCTTTGTATGGTTATTTATTTTTTATTGCAAAGCAAGAAAAAGGTTTAGATGTTAGGTGAAAATCACTGATTTAATTTAATTGCCTTTTTAAGATGTCATTCTCCTTTTATTTTTCATAGGTTGAAGTTACATTATGCATCTTATGAGCCAACTTTGAGAGTATTACATGAGAAGCACCACACTTTACTGAAGGAAAAAATGCTGACCTCCTTGGAAAGAGACAGAGCACTTGGGCAGGTAAAGAAACAGTCAAAGCTACCTCAAAATGATTTTTTAACCATATTTTTATAACATAAGTAGAAATACTGCTTTTTTCCCCTGAGAGAAATTTTTAAAATTCTACCAGTTTTCATGTTGTAAAAAAAGATTCATTTGAAAACATTCAGAAAAAGTTTTTTTAATCCATTATAATCCTATGAATATTATTAAATTAGGATTATTTACTTAAACAAAATTTATAGGAGGTTATTAAAGGATAGTTCGTGTAAAAAACTCAGGTATTGTGGTCAGACAAACTTTGGTTTTAATACAGCTTTGACAGCTATAACCTTGACTTTAGGCAAGTTCCTTAAACATTTAGAGCTCAGATTTCTCACATGCAAAATATAGCCATGAAGACCTTTTAAGATTATTGTTAAATTTATATGAGATAATGAACAAAAACTCCCTGCAGTTTTCTCCCAAATGAATACTTGACAAGCCTTGTTACTGACCTGATTCTCTGTCATTTTTTGCTAAAGGATGATACCCCTTTCCATTCTTGCAGTTTTTGCATAGGCCTAGGACAGTGGTGAGGAACATTTGGCATAGAATTGAAGAAAAGACAAATGTTTATAGGCTACATTAAAAATATTATAAAGTGTAAAAATGTAACAATGCTTAACATTCTTTTATTGTTTTCTGGAAATTTTCACTTTTGACTAAATTTTCAGAAGCTACAAAAACTTGCATGATGGTAATTCTCTTCCTTGAATAATTTTATTAAGACATACTTTAAACAAGTTTTTGTTTTTTCTTGAGTGAAATGTTTAATATTAAGATGCAAACATCCCTTATGCTTGAATTGTAATTTTGTATTCTTGAATGTTTATAAATAATATTGCATAAAGTAAATTTAATAATAATTTACATTTTATGGTCTTCTATGTCATTCATTCAGAATTTCATCTCTTGCTCCTCGTCATCTAACGTGTCCCCACAAATTCCCAAAAAGTGGTACTGGGAGCTAGATTGAGGCTTTCTCCTATGTCTTATTTCTGCCATAGGCCAGCTTAGACTTGCCTACCCATCTTAGTCTCTCTGGTCCCATGGTTTTCTCCCCTTAACCCTTCCCTGGGTAGTAATCCATCATTCCCAAGTGATCACGCATACTTTGACATCTCTGAGAGACCACTCAGACTGATGTTTCTCTCTTCAAGGATACTAGAGCCTTCCAGGCATCCATCCTGGCAAGTACCTACACTCCCTCTAGACCGTTTATTTCTACTTCTGCCCCCTGACCAGCACTGGATTTGCCACTGATCTTCTGTTTGGTTAGGGCTTAAGTTATCTTCCTGTAAAGGCCATCAATAGCCTCATCCCCTCCAACACTAGGGGGAATTCTAGAGGCAGGTGAAAGGCTATATTGAGATCATATTTAGGCCACCTGCGATCTTTGGGCTTCAGGTTGTTCATCACTTGGTTTAGTGGAAAGAGCTAAGAATTGGGAGTGTTGGGTGTGAGTCCCAGGTATGGTGTAAGGTAGCCATGTGCACATTCAGGTCATTTTACATATGTGTCTGTTTTCTAACCTATTAAACAGAGATGAAATTATTTGCCTTATAGTTTACATGTATTCAAAATGAAAACTTTTAAAAAATTAAAAGCACTCTATGAGGCATGGTTAACTTACACATTATTATTTGGATGTGTGAAGGACTGTATTTTTATTATCTGCAACTGATTTTATTTAGTCCTTGAATCCCTATTCCTGCTGAAAGCAAAATAAAATATAACCTATCTATTAAGGCTATCCAGATATTTCTGGGCCAAAAATGGTCTCTTTTGAGTTTAACACAGTGTGTTTGAATGTTATATTAGCTATTTAGATAAAAAATTAGTATCAATCTTAATTTATGCCTTCAAATGGCAATCTCTTCTCTTCATTCTTCTCCAGATTATTTTTGGTACAAGAGACATTTAGGTATCCATATGGCCTGAAGTCCATATGTTGTCCTCTAGGTCTTCACTTTCCAATATAATGTGACTGGTTTGGTCATATTCCTGGTGCTGAGGTGCATGGTCCTGGTTGGTTCTTTTATGTGCACATCTATTACACCTTCCTAAGTCCATGGCTCCTGCCACAGCATCTGTTTGTGAGGTCCTTACCATCTATGGTCTCATTTTCCTGATTCTGGTCCTCTTTCTGGTCTAATACTTCAAATGTTAACATTTCTGTGTACCCTAGTGAGATACATGGGGACTCTTGATTTCTCTGTGCTATAATTACAAACCATGGACAATTTGAAAACCATTTAAGGCCCATCCTTGTAGACATACCTTTTTCAGATGATTCTCAAACACCACCTGGAAGTTTCTGTTTTCCAGCACAAGGGAAAATATGAAGGTCTTTTGAAGGGGTTAATTCTTTGAGAAGTTAATAGTAAGTTCACTCTGTACATTAAGTATCTCCAGACTATCTGGCTTGTGTGTCCTTTCCTTCTAATTAGCCCTACTTAGTTTAGTTTGAGAGGCAAATGAGGACCTCTTGCTTATACTGCCTCTCAGGCACAGGACTCTTCATACTTGTTTGTTCTATTGAATGGGATATCTTTTTGTCCTCTTGCATATTATGGGATTACGTGTCACTCTACATCCTCATTTGTCCTAGACAGTACTAATTGAATTTACACTTGTCCCAGGGTTATTATTAATACCTTCAACTTTCATCCAAAAAAGTCCTAATTTGAAAAATGAATTATATGGTTACCTTAAGAATAGGAAAATTCTAAAGACCCTATTTTTGTTATGTAAAATGATGCATTTATGATTTAGAAATACCTATACTCTCTCAACCAAATCTGCTGTTTGAGATGGAAGATTCAGTATGATTTGAGAAAGGCAGCTTTGATAAGAAATACTATTGTTGCCACCACCGGACTGCCACCATCGATTTCACTACAGGAAACCCTAATTCTGGGCACAGGATGCTTTTCTAGAACTGTGTTCTAGTTTGCTAATGCTGCTGGAATGCAAAACACCAGAAATGGATCAACTTTTATAAAGGTGGTTTATTTGGTTACAAAGTTACAGTATCAAGGCCATAAAGTGTCCAAGGTAAGTCATCAACAATCTGGTACTTTCACTGGAGGATGGCCAATGGTATCTGGGAAACCTTTGTTAGCTGGGAAGGCACATGGCTGGCATCTGCTCCAAGTTGTGGTTTTAGAATGGCTTTCTCCCAGTACGTTCCTCTCTTGGCCACAGCTCCTCTTCAAAATGTCACTTTAGTTGCTCTTAGGGTGTTTGTCCTCTCTGAGCTTCTCTGGAGCAAGAATATGCTTTCAACGGCTGTCTTCAAACTGTCTCTCATCTGTAGCTCCTGTGCTTTCTTCAAAGTGTCCCTCTTGGCTGTAGCTCCTCTTCAAAATGTCACTTTCAGCTGTGGTTCAAAATGTCACTCACAGCTGCACTGAGTTCCTTCTGTTTGTCAACTTATTTATATGGCTCCAGTGATTTAATTTAGACCCACCCTGAATGGGTGGGGTAACACCTCCATGGAAATTATCCAATTATAGTCATCACCCACAGTTGGGTGGGGCACATTTCCATGCAAACAACCTAATCCAAAGGTTCCAACTTAATCCCCACTAATGTGTCTGCCCCACAAAATTGCATCAAAGAATATGGCTTTTTCTGGGGGACATAATACATTCAAACCAGCACAAACTGTTTTATGGCTGTTAATGGAAGCTGGAGGTAGCAGCCACTATTCTCAGAATGAATATTCTGAACTGTACATGGTTCCTCCCATTACAAAATTCTTGTTCAAAAGAAAAAAGGTGTACATATAATTGATGTCAGTATCCTAGTTACAGTAAAGGTTTGGTAAGTAAGTATCTTATATCTGTAGTAGAAGGTGGAAGGCTCATAGTTCTCTAAATATAGGGTGTTCCGTTGCTGAGTGGTCAAAATGGCTGTCAGCTATCTTATACCAGTCTGACAGAATATGCTCCCAGGCCTATCAGCTCTTGAGATGTGTCCTTGAAGAACGAATCGAGGTAACCACTTAATGGACTGAACCTGTTTCGGTATCCATCATAGAAAGGATGATTTATTGTCAACCAAGCCTTTTTTCCTGTTGAAGCATTTCTATCAGGGGTTTGTGTGGTTTGAGTTTCTCACCAGCACCAAAAGAGAGAGCATCCATGTTTTTTAATCAGCTTTTCCTGATGTGGTATACAGGGATAAGAGGGAGGGGTGAGGTTTAAAAGCTGTTAGCAGTCAAACACATCAAAAAAGGAGTCAGAGTCTTCATTTTAGGAGCCAATCTGAAAAAACTTCCAGTGGTCAAAGCTGGAACAATTTGAACAACAAAATAAATAACAACCCAAAGTATAAAGTAAAAATACATTAGTCCATAATATCCAGGAGGGTGTAATGATAACAAATAAATGATTGAAGACAGAAATCTCCCATAAGAATTCCAAATGTTGATAGTCTTCCCTCAAGGAGGTGGAGCTTAAGTGTTGGCTGCACTTAATGACTTGCTTCCCAAAAGACAGTGGAAATTAGGATAAAAAGTAACTTTACAGTGGAGAAACATGGCAAACCTTACCTCAGCCAGGTTAATATCATCACTGATAAGTCATGTTGGTAGAATGCACCCTTGATATGATGTGATAATCATGGCAATTCTCCTCTGTGGTCTTCCTCTCCAAATTAACCATGAGAAAAACATCAGCCAAACCAAAGTTGAAGGACATTTTACAACATACTACCTGATCAGTACTCTGCAAAGCTATGAAGTTCATCAAAAGCAGGGAAAGCTTGAGAAACTGTCCCAGTCCAGAGGAAGCTAAGGAGATACAACAAGAAAATGTCAGGTGGTATCCTGGATAGGATCTTGGAACAGAAAAAGATTATTAGGGAAAATTAATGAAATATCAATAAAAAATGGAATTTAGTTAATAATAACCTATCAATATTGATTTGTTACTTGTGAAAAATATACCATGGTAATGTAAGATGTTAATAATGGGGGGAATGGGATGCAAGATAATATGGGAATTCTTTGTACTGTGTTCACAACTTTTCTGTAAATCTTAAACTATTGTAAAGAAGTCAATTTTAAAAGTTACAATCTATTTAGCCTCCAGGCATAGATACTATCTATCAATGTGTTTACCCCAGACATTTCATGAATACTTATTTATAGGTTACAATTTATTAATTTATAATCTATTTTCCACTAATAAAGAAATGTTGGCTGCACAGAAGAAAAATAATTTGTGTAACTGTATATAATTAAACAGAAGGTATTTTGTGTTGGTGTAATCATAAACAGTGAGGGGCGAGATAGCTTATTTAAGGTGGAATTTAAAATTTAAGTCTTTTGTTTGAGAAATACAGGAAAATACTGTGCTACCAAATTAACAAACGTTCTTAATTATAAAACATGTTTAATAAAACAGGGAGTTTCTGTGGGTGGAAACTAGCTAAGAATTTTTTGTATAACAACAGCCTCTTCACATTTTACTTCCTGTGCTGGTTTGGATATATTATGACACCTAATCCATTTTTTAATCCAGTCTTGTGGGGACAGAGTTATTAATCTTTTTGATTAGGGTATGACCTTTTGACTGAATGTTTCCATGAAATTTAGACCTGCCCATTCAGGTTAGGTCTTTATTAGTTTACTGGAGTCCTTTAAAGGGGGCTCACACAAAGAGCAGCTGAGAGAGACTTTTGGAGAGACACTTGCTGATGCTTTGAGATGCTTGGAGATGTTTGGAGATACTAGCCCAGAGTTTGCTCTGGAGAAGCTAAGAGAGGACTGTGATACTTAGATGCACAGGGGCTGAAGATGCTAAGAGAGACAAGCCCAGAGACATTTTGGAGAAATCCATTTTGAAATGCAACCTGGAAGAAAAGGACCAACAGATGCCAGCCACATGCCTTCCCAAGCTGACAGAGCTGTTCCAGACATCATCAGCCATTCTTCAGTGAAGGCATCCTCTTGTTGATGCCTTAGTTTGGACACTTTTATGGACTTAGAACTGTAAATTTGTGACCTAATCTAAATCCCCTTTATAAAAGCCAATCCAGGGGCTTCCAGGAAGATGGCAGATTAGGAAAGACAGGGCAAAACTCTCCTCTATGAAAAACACTAGATAAAGGATAGAAAGACTCCAGAACAGCAGTTCCAAGGTTCCACTGGCTGGGCAGGGACTTCTCCACCCATAGTGAGAATATACTTGGAGAAACCAAGAGACAGCATTTAAGACTGGTGAGTGTTTGCCCTGGAACACTGCTGGTTTGAGCAAGCTGACGAGCATGTAGGGGACCAGCCTTCTATCCTTGAGCACCCTCCTCAGCTCTTGGCTCAGGTGATAACCATTGTAGACCTGCGACAAAGAGCTCCTGTGCCAGGGACTGGCAGTTGGAGCAGGTAGATGAGCATGGAACAGGGCAGCTTTCCATGCCACATGCAGTCATCTTTGCAGCTGGTGAGGAGACAGTCCTTCACAGCCCAGCGGATGAGAGCTTCCTTGAGGGAATTCAGGATTCAGTGGGTTTAAGACAGCATCCACTCTTCTACCACTGAAGCCCACAGTGTGCACAGCCTAGAAGAAGGGTGCTGCACAAAAGTGCCAGGAATCCTCCTCCAATCCCAGGGACTCATGGGTGCATGGCAGACATGGACTGTGGGGCATTTGAGCTGGAAGGTGAGATGCGCAGCTCTACAGCCCCCGAGTACTCCATCCACAGCCCTGGGAATAGCCAGGAAAACTGTGTCCTGGAGCAGATTTGTGCCAAGCTATGCAGGGTACACAACCCACCCACAGGGATGGCAGTCCCCAGTGCACACAGAAAATTGGTGCACTGATTGGACTTCCACATGGTTTGGACTCCCTTTCAGTGCATAGATGAAGTTGGAGGAAAACTGTCTTGAGGGGAAGAGGTGGGTCAGAAGTGCCATCTGCTGATAGGTCAGGGAACATGCACTCCACCAAGCTGTAGCTCTGTCAAATTATAGATAAATGTTCAAATAATCCTGCATATCCTAAAATAACCCTATCAAGATAAGCAAATACCAAAGAGGCCAAAAACAAGAGAAAATTATACACCATATGAAGAACCTGAAGATGTGGATAACCCAAATGTCCAAATTAAAAAGCTAGAGGAGACACAGAACTTGGAGCAATTAATCAGAAAAGTACACACAAACATCAGTATCATGACTCAAGATATAAAGGACATGAAGAAGACCCTAGAAGATCATAAAGAAGAATTTGCAAGAGCAAATAAAAAATAGCAGGTTTCATGGAAATAAAAGATACTATTGATCAAATTAAAAATATTCTTGAGACACATAATAGCAGATTTGAAGAGGAAGGGGAATGAATTAGCAACCTTGAGGACATACCAAAGGTATGCGAAAGCACAAAAGAATGAATGGTGACAAAAATAAAAGAAATTGAAATGGGTCTCAGGGAAATGTTGGAAAACATGAAGCATGGAAATGTAAGAATCATTGATGTTCCAGAGGGGGAAGAGAAGAGTAAAGGGCTAGAAGAGTATTTGAAGACATTGTTGACGAAAAGTTCCCAACCCTTCTAAATGACATAAATATGCAAATCAGAGATGCCAAACAAATTCCAAACAGAATAATTCCAAATAAAGGCACTTTGAGACATAATTCTGATCAGATTGTTAAATGCTGAAGAAAAGGAGAAAGTTCTGAAAGCAACAAGGGAGAAACAATTCACCACATACAAGAGAAGCAACGTAAGACTAAGTACTGACTACTCAGTGGGCACCATGGAGGCAAGAAGACAGTGGTATGACATATTTAAAATTCTGAAAAAGAAAAATTGCCAGCCAAGAATTCTTTATCCAGCGAAGCTCTCCTTCGAAATTGAGGGAGAGCTTAAAATTATTACAAGTAAATGCTGAGAGAATTTGTTAACAAGAGATCTACCCTACAAGAAATACTAAAGGGAGTTCTACCTACTGAGAAAAAAAGACAGGAGAGAGAGCCTGGAGAAGGACACAGAACTGACAAGTATTAGTAAGGGCAACTTAAAGGAAATAAAGAGAGGGAAAAAATACATCTGATACATAAAAACCAAAGGATAAAATGGCTGATTTAAGAATGACTTCACAGTAATAACATTGAATGTGAATGGATTAAACTCCCCAATTAAAAGATACAGATTGGCAGAATGGATTAAAACATATGAACCATCAATAAGCTGTTTACAAGAGACTCATCTTAACCTGGCAACACATAGAGATTGAAAACGAAAGGATGGAAAAAAAATATTCCATGCAAGCTACAGCCAAAAGAAAGCAGAGATAGCAATACTAATCTCAGGTAAAATAGACTTTAAATGCAAGGATATCATAAGAAATAAAGAAGGACACTATATACTAACAAAAGGACAAATCACCAAGAAGAAATAAGTCATAAATGTTTATGCACCCAATCAGGTTGCTCCAAAGTACATGAGACAGACATTGGCAAACCTGAAGAAAACAAAAGATTTTTCCACAATATTCATGAGAGACTTCAGTACACTACTGTTGCCTATAGATAGATGAACCAGACAGAGGACCACTAAGGAAATTGAGACTCTAGACAATGTGATAAATGAATCATATAATAAGATTCACTTAAGAGACGTACATAGAGCATTACATCCCAAATTACCAGGATATATATTCTTCTTTAGTGCTCATGGAACTTTCTCCAGGATAGATCATATGCTGGGGCATAAAACACACCTCAATAAATTTAAAAAGTTTGAAATTATTCAAAGCACATTCTCTGACCACAGTGGAATGCAACTAGAAGCCAATAACCATCAACTATCACAGATATCTGGAGATTAAACAACATACCCCTAAACTTCAGTGGGTCAAACAAAAATGCAAGAGAAAATGCTAAATATCTAGACACAAATGAAAATGAGAACACAACATATCAAAACTTATGGGATGCAGCGAGGGCAGTATTGAGGAGGAAATTTATAGCTCTAAAGGCATACATTAAAAAGGAAGAAAGAGCTAAAATCAAAGAACTAATGAAACAACTGAAAAAGCTACAAAACTATCAGCAAACTAATCCTAAAGCAAGAAGAAAAGAAATAACAAGAATTAAAGCAGAAATAAATGATATGGAGAATAATAAAACAATAGAGAGAATAAATAAAACCAAAAGTTGGTTCTTTGAAATTAACAAGATTGACAAACCTTAATAGACTGATAAAGTCAAAAAGAGAGAACACCCAAAAAAACAAAATAATATATGAAAGTGGGAACATTACTGCCGATCCTGAAGAAATTTTTAAAAAATCATAAGAGGATACTATGAACAACTGTATGTCAAAAACTAGATAATTTAGAGGAAATGGATAATTTCCTGGAAACACATGAACAACCTAGAATCTCCAGAGAAGAAATAGAAGACCTCAACAAACCAATCACAAGCAAGGAGATCCAATCAGTCATCAAAAAGCTTCCTACAAATAAAAGCCAGGGCCAGGTGACTACATGGGAATTTTAGCAAACTTTCCAAAAAGAACTGGCACTATTCCTACTCAAAAAAATTGAAGAAAATGGAATACTAACTAACTCGTTTTATGAAGCTAACATTACACTAATACCAAAACCAGATAAAGATGCTACAAGAAAGGAAAACTGTAGGCCAATCTTCCTAATGAATATAGATGCAAAAATTCTTAACAAAATACTTGCAAATCAAATCCAAGGGCACAGTAAAAAAATCATACACCATGATCAAGTGGAGTTCATGCCATGCATGCAAGGGTGGTTCAACACAAGAAAATCAATCAATGTTATACAACACATTAACAAATCAAAAGGGAAAATGAAATGATCGTCTCAATAAATGCTGAAAAAGCATTCTTCGAAAGTCAGCATCTTTTGTTGATAAAAACACTTCAAAAGGTAGGAACTGAGGAAGCTTCCTCGATATGATAAAGGGCATATATGAAAAACCCACAGGCAGCATAGTACTCAATGATGAGAGACTGAAAACCTTCCCCCTAAGATTAGGAATGAGACAGGATGCCTGCTGTCACCAGTGTTATTCAACATTGTGTTAGAAGTTCTAGCCAGAGCAATCCAGCAAGACAAAGAAATAAAGGCATCCAAATTTGAAAGGAAGAACTAAAACTGTCATTATTTGCAGATGATATGATCTTGTATTTGGAAAACCCTGAGAAATCAATGACACAGCTACTTGAGGTAATAAACAAATTCAGCAAATAGGCAGGATACGAAATTAACACACATAAGTCAGTAATGTTCCTGTACACTAGAAATGATCTAACTGAAGAGACACGTAAGAAATAGATTCCATTCACAATAGCAACTAAAAAAATCAAGTATCTAGGTATAAACTTAACCAAGGATGTAAAAGATCTCTACACAGAAAATTACATAACTTTACTAAAAGGAAGAAAAGGGGTCCTAAAGTGATGGAAAGACATTCTGTGTTCATGGATAGGAAGGCTAAACTTTGTTAAGATGTCAGCCTACCCAAACTGATCTACAGATTCAATGCAATACCAATCAAAATTCCAATAACCTGCTTTGCAGACTTGGAAAAGCTAGTCATCAAATTTATTTGTAAGGAAAGGGGCCTTGAACTGCCAAAAACATTCTAAAAAAGAAAAATGAAGTGGGAGAGCATACACTTCTTTTGACTTTGTAGCTTACTATAAAGCCACAGTAGTCAAAACAGCATGGTATTGGCACAAAGATAGAAATATTGATCAATGGAATTGTATTGAGAATTTGGAAATAGACCTTCAGTTCTATGATCAACTGAGTTTTGATAAGGCCCACAAATTCACTGAACTGGGACAGAACAGTCTCTTCAACAAATGGGGCTGGGAGAACTGGATATCCATATCCAAAAGAATGAAAGAGGGCTCTTACCTCACACCCTTTACAAAAATTAACTCAAAGGGAATCAATGAGCTCAATATAAGAGACAGTTCCATAAAATTCCTAGAAGATAATTTAGGGAAACGTCTTCAAGACTTAGTATTAGTATGTTGCTTCTTAGACTTTACCTCCAAAGCACAAGCAATGAAAGAAAAAAGTAGATAAATGGGAACTCCTCAAAATCAAAAGTGTCTGTACCTTGAAGGAATTTGTCCAAAAGTTAAAAAGGCATCCATTGCAATGGGAGAAAATATTTGTAAACCATGTATCTGATAAGAGACTGATATCTTGCATATATAAAGAAATTGTACAACTCAAAGATAATAGTACAAACAGCCCAATTACAAAATGGGCAGATGATATGAAAAGACATTTATCTGAGGAAGAAATGCAAATGACTAAAAACACATGAAAAAATGTTCATCTTCACTAGCTAATAGCTACGTCTAATAGAGAGAGGCAAATCAAGACCACAATGAGATATCATCTCACCCCAATAAGAATGGCTGCCATTAAACAAACAGGAAACTACAAATGCTGGAGAGGATGTGGAGAAATTGGAACTCTTATTCACTGCTGATGGTATTGTGTAATGGTACAGCCACTATGGAAGACAGTTTGGCTATTTCTTAAAAAAATAGATATTGAGTTACCCTATGATCCAGCAATTTCAGATCTCGGTATATACCCAGAATATCTGAAAGCAGTGACATGAACAGGTATTTGCATACCTATTTTCATAGCATTGTTCACAATTGTTAAGAGATGGAAGCAATCCAAATGTCCTTCAACAGAAGAGTGGATAAACAAAATGTGGTTATACACATATGATGGAATAGTATGCAGCAGTAAGAAGGAATGAGGTTGTGAAATATATGAAAACATGGATGAACCTTGAAGACATAATGCTTAGTGAAGTAAGCCAGTCATGAAAGGAGAGAAATCGTATGTTGCTACTAATGGGACTCTGTGAACAACGTAAAGTAAGTATCTTGTAATGTAGAATATTTGGGACCTAGAGATAGGTTAGAAGACAGAAGTTGGTGAAGGGGGAATGATAATCTAATGTGTACAGATATGATCATGCGGGTGATCTTAATGGTATGGGAATGGTCGGGTGTGACTATGGTTCATTAATGGGATTATAAGTTATCAGTGATGCATTAAAGGTGAACATGTTCGTAAATGGCTGTTTAAAGGCATGTAACCCACAGAGTAGCACCACAAATCTAAATAACTGTTAGCATGATATGCTTACAATGTATGATACTGGTGCAAAGGGTTAACAACAGAGTGGTATGTAGAAAAACTATCCATTACAGATTAAAGACTATATTTATTAGGAATATCTTACCAACACTGCAATAATACTAGGGATGAATAATTAACAGCGGATAAGAGCTCTCTGATTTATTATGTTATGGCAATTGTTCAAAGTTGAGAGTGATAATGATTGTACAACTAAGTGAAGATAATGTAAGAAACTGTTTATCTTGGGATAGAATATATATTAAGTGAAATTAGGAACCCACTACTTAATAAATCAAGCCCTTGACTTGAGGCTTACTCTTGTGAAACTTAGAGTTGTAAATGGGAGGTTGAGCCTTCCTATAATTATGGCTAAGAGGTACCTCCAGGGAACCTCTTTTGTTGTTCTGATTTGGCCTTTCTGTCTCTAAGCCCAACTCAGCAAATAAATTCATTAACCTCCCCCCGCCAACGAGAGACATGACTCCCAGGGGAATGAATCTCCCTGGCCACATGGAACATGACTCCCAGGAATGAACCTGGCCATGGCAGTGAGGGATTGAAAATGCCTACATGACCAAAAGGGGGAAAAAAGAAAGGTAACAAGCAGATGTCACAGTGGCTGAGAGATCCCAAAGATTGAGAGGCTATCCTGGAGTTTTCTCTTATTAAGCTCCAGCTAGACATCCCAAATGACCACAGTATGCCCCCCCCCTTACCAAAAATAGTCCACAAATACCTAGGTCCCTACCTGAGATTCTATAAAAGATTCACCCACTAAGTTTTAGCTCTCAGAAACTGAAATCCACCAGTGTTCCTATCCAGACAAGTCCTAAAACCCAGAGGCAACAGCCTCGTTAAGATCAACAATCAGATGCAGCCCCCTTCCACATACTGTTGACACCCCTTTTCAATATGAAAGGTTAGGGTGCTCACTGCCTCTGAAGTTGGAGAAAGAGATTAAGTGAGAGAAAGGGTTTAGTAACAAGTTAAGATTTAACAAAGGTCTATGAATACTGAAACTTTATATAAATATATATATATATATTTAGATGTTGGGGTGGTGGAGTAGCTGGATAGAGGTAAATGACGTGGTGGAACTGTACTCTATAACATCATTTGAATTTGCTCTATAGCTACTCTTTGAATTGTGCTTTGAAAATCTTCACCTTTCTGTATATACCCTATATTGTATAATAAGGAAACTACTAAAATTGTGGATCTGTAACCCATAACAATTTTTGTCATTACCTATATAATTGCTTGTTGAGCTGTGCATCAAAAATTAACACCTTTCTGTACGTATGTTGTATTTTACAATAATGGAAATAGCTGAAGTTCTGGAACTGTGACTCATGACATTTTTTAAATTTGTTCTATAACTACTTGTTAAGTTCTACCTTGAAAGTTATCATTGTTATTTATATATGTTAAAGTTTACAATAAAAAAAGCATTAAAAGAAAGAAAGAGAAAAAAAATCACCCTAAGAGGTAATTTCATAAAATGACAAAAATTTATTGTTTCTCTTGATTCTTTGAATGATTGGACAGTTCTGCTGGTCTGACTTGGGCTTACTTAGATGATTGCAGTTGGATGATGGCTGCAATGGCCGGAAGGTCCAAGCTGCCTCTTTCACGTCTGGCAGTTGGTGCTGGCTGGTGGCTGGCTCATCTTCGTTCTCCTCCATGTGACTCCCCATCTTCCAGTAGACTAGATCCACTTCCTCACATAGCAGTCTTAGGATGGTGTTCCAAAGGTGCGAGCCTCTGGCACAGGCACTTAGCCTGCTGACCTTGTGTCCTGCATGTTGGCCAAGGCTAGTGCCATGATCAAGCCCAGTGTTAAGATGGGAGGGAGCTACAGGAGCACAGACATGAGTTCTGGGAGGTGTGATTCATTAGGGGCTACCAATGTCACAATCTACCACAGATATGAAGGCTTCCCCATTATTAGAACTTAATTATGGATTAAATAAAATACTGATTTGGATATAACAGTAAGGTTTAGCAAGGTAATTACAAGGCAATTTTTAATCTGCATATAACGGAGTTGCTCAAGATATTAGAAAAGACCTATTTCCCTATAGCTAACTTAAGAACTTGTGCCCTATACAGTGAGTTGAATAATATGAGTATATAATTGATTAGATGTTATGTTCACTTTCACACCATGGCCTAATCTTCATAGATCTATTTCTGTATATAGAAAATAATAAAAAAGAAAAATATTATCTTTTCTTAATATTGCCCAAACATAATTTAGGTCTTTAAAAAAAGGTTTATTGGTTAAAATCAAATATTTGTCTATGGACTATATTCAATAGTATAATTATAATAATATTGTTTCATCAACTGTAAAAAAGCTTACAAATAGGAAAACTGTTAATAATAGGGAAAACTTGGGGGGCAGGGAGTGGGAAGCACATGGGAACTCTACTTTCTATGTGATTTTTCTGAAAACCTATATTGCTCTAATATAAAAAAAATCTTAAAAAAGGGGTGGGGGGCAGGGGAGAAGGGGAGGATGGACTGTATTCTTCAAAAGCATCATAGAAAGGCTACAGAAACATTCCAGATTAAAGAAGGCTAAAGAGACCTGACCACTTCAGTACCTCACCTTGACCGGATCCATCCTGGAGGGAAAAATTGTTATTAAAAACAGTTTTGTTGACTAACAAAATTAGAATAAGATGGTTTATTAGATCATGTAAAATTTACAGAAATTGACAACTATAGTTATGTAGGAGAATATCCCTATTCTTAGGAAATATCCACTGAAGTATTAGGGGTAAAGGCCCATGATGCACATATGTAACCTCAAATGGTTTAGGAAAAAATATATACGAAAGAAAGAGCAAGAGGGAGCACAGATGAAGGAACATGTTAACTATGGTTGCATCTGAAAAAAAGGTATATGAGTGTTCTTTTTACCATTCTTATTCTTGAAACTTTTCTGTATATTTGAAATTATTTGCAAACTTAAAAATTCTTTTTATAATGTATAAAAATAACCCTACCCCCCAACCCCCCCAAAAAAAGGCCAGTCCATTTCTGGTATTTTGCATAATGGCAGCATTAGCAAACCGGAGCACTTCCCAAATAATAGTTACATGAAGGTGAATTAAGTTGTTGTGTAGCAATTTGAACAGTGGAGAAACCTCTCTTAACATATAGACCTGAATGGTTATCATTCATAAGGTGCAATGAGTATTCTTGATTCAGATGCTTAACCACAATAGATACTTAATAATTGTTTGTGGAATTGAATTTACTTAAAATACTTATATTTTCTTTTTGTTAAAATTCATGTTTGAATTTTTAAAAATTTACAGGAATCAATCCAAGAGAAATTAATATTTTGATATTTTACAATTGATATTAATACATTGCAATTCAAACCTTGAGTCATTTTGTAAATAACCCCATATATTTGGATTTTATTATTTAGATTTCTGGACTTCAGGCAACACTGTGGCACATGGAAACAGGGCGTAGTTACAATGTTCCTGAAATTAAAGGTAAAATAAAATATGTTGAAACTCTAATTTAATATTAGATTTGGCAATTTTTCAGCCTTATCAGAATTCACTATTCTAGACATATTGAAAATGAGTAAGTGGTACAGTACCTTTTTGGTGGTTTGAAACTGTATGTACCCAAGAAAAGCATGTTCTTAAAGTTAATCTATTTCTGTGGGTATGGACCCACTGATGAGGCTACTTCAATTAAGGTGTGACCCACCTCATTCTGGATGGGTCTTAATCCTCTCACTAGAGTCCTTTATAAGAGAATGAAATTTATATAATGAGAGAAAAAACCACGGAAGCAAAAAGCTGAACATCGATGGAACCTGGAAGAGAAGGCAGAGACCAGCAGATGCTGCCATGTGCCTTGCCATGTGGCGAAAGAGTCAGGGATCTCTAGCAGTTAGTCTTCAGGGAGAAAGCATCACCTTGGTAATGTCTTGATTTGTACATTTTTCTCAGCCTCATTACTTTAAGCTAATAAATTCCCATTGTTAATCCAACCCATTTCATGGTATCTGATTTCAGCAGCTTAGCAAACTAAAGCAACCTGTTTCACTAATTAAAATTTTAATGTAAAGATTAAAAGAAGATATAGGTATGATACTGTGTAGATTAATTTTAGAGAAAAATATGAGCTGACAATAGTGGGAGGACTTTTACTTCCAGTCATGATGGACTATGTGGTACCACACTAGCCTTCTGCCTTCTGTCCATAAACAACTCTGAAAGTAGGCCATATATGTGTATGTATATGCACACATACATACATACATATATACATCTACACACACACACACACACACACACACACACACACACATGAGACAACTATTTTTAGGCATTGGACAACAGATGGCACAAATCACAGAAGGAAAATTTGTGAGGGGAACTCCACCATTGCTCTATCTGTCTGGGGAAATTTCCCAAACAAGCTACATGGAGATGAAGTCCAAGGAAAGCATGGCAGTCCCACTAAACTTAAAAGACAAAGATCTGAGTTCAGGGCTGATGGACGCAATTAGAATCTGTAGCAAAGGGCACCAGAGAGGAGGGAGCTGCAATGAGGAGTGGCTCTGTTGGTTGTGAGGGAGTTTACTATGAGTTCTTAGTTGATTGTTGGGCTAGACATTCACGAGACAAGATTATGGCTCATCATAGAAAGAAGATTCTGTGGAGCTAAGAGGGAACCAGATATTCTAGATGTCAAGCAGCGATGGAAGATATTGGAGTTTTGGCCAAGTATGGGTGGAGATGCTTCTTTTAACACCTTGTTAATGTCATGTTAAGCGTCAGTGTTCTGTAACTACCCTTCAAAGCCCCAAACAGAATTTACACGGGATTCTTAGGGGAGACAGAGTTGGAGGTTCTCTTGTCAAATTGGAGGTCTTTGGGAAAAATTTAGGGCTTTCCATGGATCTACCTTAAGAAAGTATAAAACTAAACCTATAATTACAAGGTGATCAGCCAAAAAATGAACTGCCTGCTAAAACAAAAATCAACACCCTTCAGAGTAAGACAATATTTCAGAGTCTTTACAATCTATCATCCATACTGTCCAGCATTTAATTAAATGTTCCAAGATATGAATAGAAATAGGAAAATGTGACCCACAATCAAGAAAAAAAATCAATAAATAGAAACCTACCCTGACCCTGAGATGGCCCAGATATTGGATTTAGCAGATAAAGATGCTAAAGCAGCTATTTTAAATATGTTCAAGGACTTAAAGGAAAATATGCTATTAGTAAGTTAACAGACAGGGAATCTCAGCAGAAAAATGGAAACAAAGAAACAAATAGGAATCTAGAACTGAAAACTGTAGTAACTAAAATGAACTTTTTTTGGATATACTTAGCAGTTTGGAGATGACAAAAGTATCAGTGAATTTGAAGGTATATATGTGTATATGTTCTGAAGAAGAGAGACAAAAAAGATTGAAGAAAATTTTGCCTATTTAACACATATGTAATTGGAGTCCCAAAGAAGAGAAGAATGGGAACAGGACTGAAAAATATTGAAACAAATAGTGGCCTAAAATTTCCCATACTTGGTGTAAACATTGTCCCATAGATCCAGTAAAAATAGTAAATGCAAACACAAAGAAAATCACACCAACCCATGACATATCTGAACTGTTGAAAATTTAAGTGAGAAAATCTTGAAAGCAGCAAGATTTTAAAAGAGATATTGCATGTGGAGAAACAATAATATAGATAATGGCTGATTTCTCATCAGAAACAATAGAGGCTAGGAAAAAAAAAAACGTCTTTAAAGTGTGGAAGCATTTTTAATTCAGGATTCTCTATCCAATAACAATAATCTTCAAAAATTAGGGGGAAATACAAGACATTTTAAGATAAATGAAAGCTGAGAGATTTTGTTACCAGTCAACCTCCAGTATGGAAAATACTAACGAACTTTCTTTGGTCCAAAAGAAGTGTCCCAGAAAGAAACCAAGATCTACAGAATTGCATGAAGAAAATTAGAAATTTTTAATTCAGATTAATATAGAGACTATTTTTTCCTCTTCTTAATTTTCTTAAAAGAAAAATGACTAGTTAAAACAAAAATTATAGAATTATATGGCAGTTCTTACAAGGAATTTAAAAATAAAAGATAAAACAACAGCACAAAATGTAGGGAAGCAATTAAATGGAATAATATTGTTATACAGTTCTTACATTTGCAAAATATGAAGAGTGAAGTGTGAAGTCATATTATTAGCTCTAAGTAGAATCTGGTAAGTTAAAGATGCATATCTTTAATCCTTGAGCAACCATTAAGAAAATAATAAAAAGAAGAAGTAGGTTTAAGTCAAAGCCAATAAATAATTTTATTAAATTTCAGTAACCAAACTCTGGATGGAAAACTTAAATCAACTATTAAATAATTGCATTATGCTTCAGTAGATAGATGCTCAATTAAAGGGCAGAAATTATGAAACTGGATTAAAAATGACCAGAATCCAACTTTCTTCTGTCTAAAAGAAATGTGATTTAAATATATTAATACATAGAAACAAAAAGCAAGGGGATGTAATGAGTCCTTAGAAAAATTTAAAGTGACTATATTAATATTAGACAAATTGGATTGCAATATAAATTGTATTAGTAGATATAAAGAAGTATAATTCATAATGTTGAAGGGACAATGAAACAGGAAGATTTAACAATCCTAAATGCATGTACACCTAAGGACCGAGCTTCAAAATACATGAAATAAAAGCTAATAGAATTGAAGGAAAAAATAAACAAATCCACAGTCAAAATTGAAAAATTGTAACTATTCCCAATAAATAATTGGTGAAAAGTTAGACATTAAATCAGTGGGAGCATACATGGACTGGAAAATATTAGCAATCAATTTAACCTAAATGACATTTATAGAGTAGTATACACAACAAAATGCAGAATACACATTGTTTTCAATAGCACATGGATGTTTCACCAGTATATACTGTATTTTAGGCCAGGGGTTGGTAAACTTTCCTCTTAAATGGCCAGATTGTAAATATTTTAGGCTTTGTAGGTTGAATGGTTTCACAACTGCTCAACTCTTTGTTGTAATGCAAAAACAGCCACAGACAAAAAGTATGGGTGTGGCTGTGTTCCAATAAAATTTTGTTTACAAAATCAAGAGTTTGGCTGGATTTGGCCCACAGGCAGTTGTTTGTTGATCCATGTTCTAGGCCATGAAATATTTCTCAATAATTTTCAAAGAACTGAAATCTTACAGCGTATGCTTCTTTATCACAAAAGAATTAAATGAGAAATTAATAACAAAGAATATCTGGAATATTCCCTAAATACTTGGAAATTAAATAACACACTATTAATTAATCCATGGATCAAAGAAGAAATCACAAGAGACATTAGAAAGATTTTCAAACTAAATGATAATGAAAACACTGTGTCAAAATTTGGGATATGCAGCTAAAGCTGTTAGTAGAGGTTATAGTTATGATTTTATGTTTTATTAGAAAAGAATAAATAATATCTTTAAAATAGTATCTAAGTTTCCACATTAAGAAGCTAGGAAAAGAAGCATGAAATGAGCACAAATTATTTAGCAGGAAAGAAATAATAAGAGTAGAAATCAATAAAATAGAGAAAAACGTTAGAGGAAAAAAAAGCCAAAATTTGGTTTTTTTTAAACAATTAGTAAAATTGAAGAAAAAAAACCCTAGAAAGATTGTTATGGATTGAATTATGTTCCTCATAAAGTCATGTTCAAGTCCTAATCCCTGGTTCCTGTGGATGTGAACCCATTTGTAAACAGGATCTTTGGTGATATTATTAGTTAAGGTGAGGCCAAACTGAATCAAGGTGGGCCTTAATTCAGTATGACTGGAGTCCTTTAAACAGAGGAAATTTGGGTACAGGAGTAGGAAACAGGAGACAGATGGCATGTAACAAATAGAGATTAAGTTATGGATTGACAACAAGCCTCTACTAAAACACTACAGACTTCAGAGAAAGCATGATCCTGCTGACACCTTCAAAACTGTGAGACAATAAATTCCTGTTTTTTAAGCCAACCAGTATGTTGTATTTGTTATCACAGGTATGGCAAACTAAGGTAAAGACTAATGAGGAAAAAAGAGAAAAGCAAAAATTATCATTATAATGATTAGATTTTTTTAAAGTATTTTACTATAGATACTACTGATATTAAAAGTATAGTAAAGGAATATGATGATCAAATTTAGACCCATTAGTTTGATAGCTTAACAAAAATAGACAAATTCCTTGGAAAATACAACTTGCCAAAACTTACTGAAGCAGCAATAGCAAGTCTGAATATATATGGCTGTTAAATTGAATTATGAATTAAAATAAAATAAAACAAAACCAAAAAACCTTCCCATAAAGGAAACTCCCATCAAGATGTTTGTAATGGAGAAATATGAGTCTTATATGAACTCTTTCAGAAAACTCTCAGCAAATTAAGAATAGAAGGTATTTTTTTCCAATTCAGTACAAGAGCTTATGTTGGAGGAAGAATTTTACTGTGGCCCACATGACTTTAGCCATCAGTCCCACCTGTCCCCAAATCCTCATGTGATTACATAATGCTATGTGGCAAAAGGGTCTAATCTAATCACAGGAGCTTTTTAAAGCAGAGTTTCTCTGGCTAGTAGCAGAAGTTAGAGAGATTTGAAGCATAAAAAAGATTGGATGCATGTGGCTGGCTTTGAAGATGGAAGAGTCAGCAAACCCTGGCCAGCAGACAGCAAGGAAATGAGAAACGTAGTCCTGCAACCACAACATCCTGAATGAGCTGGGAAGCAGATTTTTCCACAAAGCCTCCAGGAAAGAGTCAAACCTAACCAACATGTTGTTTTTGCCCATGTGAGACCCTAAACAAAGAACCTAGTTGAGCTTGCAAGATTTTAGATCTCCAGAACTATTAGATGTTAATGGGCATTATTTTAAGCCACTTAGTTGGTGGTAGGTAATTTGTTTTATAGCACTAGAAAACTAATATAGTCATGTATGGGAAACTACGCTGACATACTTAGTGGTAGAATATTGAACACTTTTCTCTTTAGTTGAGGAATAAGATAAGGATGTCTTCTGTCATTACTTCTTTACATCATTGAGGTCCTAGACAGTTTAATAAGGCAAGAAGACAAGAAATAAGGATAAAGATTTGGGAAAAAAAGACATACTGTCTCTATTGTAGATGACGTATCTATGGAATCTACTCCTTCCAAATCCCACTCTAATATAATAATTGAATTTAGCAAGGCCACAGGATACAATGTCAATATACAAGAATAAAAATATAAAGTATTCAAAATGCAATACTAAGTACATTTTACAGTACATATACAATATACAAAACAATGCAGTATACAAAAATCAAAAGTAGATGCATATTCTGGTAACTAAGAATTGGAAAATAAAAGTACAACAGTATCATTTACAGCACTATGAAAAACATAAAATATATATAGGAATAAAATTAACAAGACATGTGTAAGACCACTAGACTTAAACTACAAAACATTACCAAGAGAATTTAAAGATTTAAATAAATGTTTATGGATTACAAGTTAAGGTCTCCATTCTCCCCAAATAGATCTATAGATTCAATGCAATCTCATTAAAAATCCCCACAGCTTTTTAAAGAAATGAAGAAAGTCATTTTAAAATTTATATGGAATTGTAAAGGATCTAGAATAGTCAAAACAATCTTGAAAAAGAAAAAGATAAATTTGGAGTACTTATGTATCCTGTTTTTAAGTCTAACAAAGATGTAGTAAGACAGTATGGTATTGGTATAAGTGTAGACATAGAGACAAAAAATTAACAGAATACAGTCATATAGATGGACATAAGAACAGAATACAGTCCAAAAATCAACCCATATATACATGGATAATTAATTTTTGTCAAAACTCCAAATTAACTAAGTGGTGAAAGGAGAGTCTCTTCAGTGAACAGTGCTTGGAACAACTGGGTGTCAATATGGAAAAACAATAAACTTCTAGTCCTATCTCACACCATACAAAAATTTAATTTGAAAATGGATCATAGATTTAAATGTAATGGATACCACTTTTAAACTTTTAGAAGGAAATATGGGAGAAAATCTTGACAATATTGGGGTAGGCAAAGATTTTTTTAGGACATGAAAAGCACCAATCATAAAAAAGTTGATAAATTAGATGTCATCAAAATTAAAAACATCTACTTTTCAAAGGAGAAATGTTAGGACACAAGCGGGGGTGGGGTGGGGGAATATTTGTACAATGACAAAGAACTTGTATCCACAATATATAAAGAACTCTTTTACAACTAAATAAGAAACATATGACCTAGGCAAAAAGGGTAAAAGTCTTGGAACTGATACCCCACAAAAGGAGATACAGTGTTGTATAATGTACAAAAAAGACATTAGTGTTGATCATTATTAGTCATCAGCAAAGTGCAAATAAACTGTAATTAGATACCACTTCCCATCTATTAAAATGACTAAGATGAGAAAGACTGGCAAGGCAATTCTAAGTTTTGATAAGGATTTGCAGCAACTGCAACTTTTATATATTGCCAATGGATTTGTAAAATGGGACAGCCATATTGGAGAACTGTGGCATTTTCTTTGAAAGTTAAACATAAATCTCCTATCTGACTTTGCAATTCTAATCTTAGTCCAAGAGAAATAAACACATAAATCTGCAAAAATTAACCTTGTAATAGTCAAAGCTCAAGACTACCCTAAATGTCCACTAAATTGTTTAGAATAGTAGTTGCTATGTAGTAAAAGATCGTGATGTATAATTGCTGATTATTATCATTTTATATTTTTATCATTATGTTGACATCTTTAATCCTTGAAGAGGGAAATACAGAAACAGAATAAGAAGTGGAAATGTTGCCTTAATCTCAGTGACTTACAAACGCTGTCTTCCCCCACACTTTGATTTTCCAGATGCTCTGCGGCTCTAGTTTATAGCAAATATTGAGGGGTGGGTGGGTGACAGGCAGACAGGAGATCCAAGTGTCCACGATCTTTTAAGTCCTTTGATGTGGTGCTGGGTTATGCAACATTCTGTTTTCATGTAATTGTGGGGATTGTTGTTGTTTCTATTACTTTCTGTTAACCCTGTTGATGAGGCAGGGATTCTTGCCTTAGGGTCACACCACCAGACACTGGACAGATGAAATCAATACCAGTTTATTAGTCACATATACTTATAGCCCTAAGGGGAGGAGAACTTTGCATGCCATGAGCACTATTCAGGGGTTATACTTGGGAACAGAGTGAACAACCAGAGACTGTGGGGAGCAGGCTTTGTAATATCAAGAAATTAGGTGCCCCTTGGTTCCTATGAGAGGATATGATTGGCTTGCTTGAATAATTCTGTGGGTTGACGGGGAACTGCGGCTGGTCATTTGATATGGAGAGTTGTTTGGCTAGGAAACCTTATCCGTGGGAACAGAATTGGGAGTGGGGGCGGGGTGGATTGTGGTTAGGCTATTGGAGGCCCTCTCAATTTTACCAGATATCAAAAAAGCACATGATATTGGACCTTAGTTTTAGGCCTTGCACTACAATTGTGACAATTATCGCCATTTTCCAGAACCAAATAGGAAAAAAAAAATCAGATCAAGAAGGAAATTAAATGCCAGCCATGTGCTTTCTTGCCTTTAGAACCTGATAATCCTTAAGTGAGCCCTGATATTGCTATCATCCAGAAATTTTTGCATTCATCATCTTTTCTCTATTATAAATACAGTGGTACATTATAAGATTGAGCTGCTTCTTTTATTTTTTCATAGTTGTAACATTATTAGTTATTTGAAATCAGCTTGCTGTTCAGAAAATAGGGAAAAATTATATTTACCTAAATATGTATATGGAAAGAGGTGAAAAAGAAAGAGACTTGTCCAGTCTCTTTTTTTTTTCTCAGGTGATTCCATTGGAACAGCTCTATATGTCCAAAGAGGGTTAGGAAACTAAAGTTAAATTATGTTGAGTATTACACTAATTCTCCTTCCTGATTCTCTTAACATTAAGAGGCATAGAGAATAATAATATTGTATAATAATATTTTATTAATAGAATATTCTCTTTCCAGAGATCTCTTATTTATTCGCTAGTTTCACTTAGGAAATTTTGTCATTGCCTACAATCTCTCCTTTGGCCCTCTTCAACTTTGTTTATATGAAACCTTATGGTAACAGGAATTTTGATATAATGTGATTGGAGAATGGCTTCTGTTCTCTGAAACTAGCTCATTATTTCATTGTCATTTCATTAACTTTACAGTAATACCACCCTGCATTTTGGAGGACTGAAATTTGAGACCCCACTTACAGCATTTTGGTGTGGTTTTAGTATTACTAGTTTAATACTTGTAAAATGCATCTATCATTGTGACCTTGGTTTACATATTTTTTGGTTTAATCATTTTTGTTACAAACATTATGAATATTATTATTAAGAATAAATTCTATTATTTTATAGTTGGTGAAAGTGATGAAAGAAAAAATGTACCAGAAGGTCCTACTCAGAAAGGTCTTCGTGAAGCCAGGGAAAAAAACAAATGTAAAAAGTTGATGAAAGGAACTACAAAGGTATGCCACTTATTTTTATTTTCCATTCATTCGTATTTAACACTCAGCAACTCTAAAGATCTGTGCACTAATACATTATTTTACTTGAAAAGGGATTTAAGGATTATACATTCTAAACCTCTCAATTTATAGATAGACAAAGGAGGCCTACAGATGTTACTAGTTTTTAGTAACTAGTTAGTAACTAGTTTACTCATGGTCACAGGCGTATTAATGACAGAAACAGCTGAATGTATCACTCTGCCATCTCCCTCCCCTGACCCCGCCCCACAGTCGCAGCCATGCCTGCTCACAGGCTCACCTTTCCGCTTAAATTTACCTTTGTCCAAAATAAATCACAGCTCATCTTTTGTTCATTTCTTTCTCTCATGGTATATCTTCAAACTTTTCTAAGCCTATTTAAGAGTCAAATATAATTATGCTGCATTTAAAAATATACTTATAAGAGCACTCTCAAGGAGGTGGGGCAAGATGGCAGAGTGGTGAGGAGCAGAATTTCATCTCTCCCCTAGAGCAGCTGGCAATTACCCAAGAACTATATGAAACTGTTTTCGGGGTCTCCAGTAACCAGTCACACATTGGACACAAGTTTGGAATTGGAGGAAAAGCTGAGATCGCAGCGAACATTATAAGTGCACTGGACCAGGGGTCTGGCGCCCCTCCCCACCCAGACCTCACAGACTGTTTTGCTGCCGGCTCCCTGAAAGAGGGGGGAAAAAAACCAAAAACAGCAATCTGTGAGGGCAAGAAGGGAGGCTCAACCCAGCCTCAATTGCAGAATTAATTAACAAATTAATTAACTAACTTTGGGAGCTGGGGTGCTAAAGAAGGGCTGGGCTCCAAGAAGTGGGGGCACGTAAAAGCGGGCACCCATTCCCAGACTCCAAAAAAGCCATTTTTTTTTCCCTTACATTTTGTCTCTTCTGGCTTCTCACTGATCCCTTATCTTTTTGCATTTCAGTAGCCCCCGGCAGGGGTGGAACTGAAGCGGTTGGAGAGTGATTATCAGACAATAGCCCAAAGCATATCTTTAAATGCTCTATTCTGACACTGACAAAACTTCCAGGCTGGGGAAAGACTTTTAAAAGAGACTCTTTTTTTTTCCTTTTTTCTTTTTCTTGATTTCTTTTCTACTTTTTTTTTTTTTTTTTTTTTAATCTAAAAGTAATGTATGCCTTTCCATCACATACAAGGGAAGGTCAATAAGACGATGTACAGATTTCTCTGCAGAAACCATGGAGGCAAGAAGACAGTGGCATGATATATTTAAGATACTGAAAGAGAAAAACTGCCAACCAAGAATTCTATATCCAGCAAAACTTTCCTTCAAAAATGAGGGAGAGATTAAAACGTTTTCAGACAAACAGACACTGAGAGAGTTTGTGAATAAGAGACCAGCACTACAAGAAATACTAAAGGGAGTGCTACAAGCTGATAGGAAAAGACAAGAGAGAGAGAGTTGGAGAAGAGTGCAGAAATGAAGATTATCAGGAAAGGTAAAAGGAGAGGAAAAAATAAGATATGCCATATAAATTCCAAAAAACAAAATGGTAGTAGAAAATACTGCCCTTACAGTAACAGCACTAAATGTAAATGGATTAAACTCCCCAATAAAAAGACACAGACTGGCAGAATGGATTAAAAAACAGGACCCATCTATATGCTGTCTACAAGAAACTCACTTTAGACACAAGGACAAACATAGACTGAAAGTGAAAGGTTGGAAAAAGATATTTCATGCAAACAACAACCAGAAGAAAGCGGGAGTAGCTATATTAATATCAGACAAGTTAGACTTCAAAAGCGAAACAATTAAAAGAGACAAAGAGGGACACTATATATTAATAAAAGGGTCAATTCATCAAGAAAACATAACAGTCATAAATATTTATGCACCAAACCAGAATGCCCCAAAATTCATGAGGCAAACACTGCGATCACTGAAAGGAGAAATAGATACCTCTACAATAATAGTTGGAGACTTCAATACACCACTCTCATCAATGGATAGAACATCTAGACAGAGAATCGCTAAAGAAACAGAGATGTTGAATTGTATGATAAATGAACTAGACTTGACAGACATTTATAGAAGACTACATCCAACAACAGCAGGATACACTTTTTTCTCAAGTGCTCATGGAACATTCTCTAGGATAGACCACATGTTGGGTCACAAAGCAAGTCTCAACAAATTTAAAAATATTTTTATTATATAAAACACTTTCTCAGACCACAATGGAATGAAGTTGGAAATAAATAAAAAGCAGAAGGTCATAAAATTCACAAACATATGGAGGCTAAACAACACCCTCTTAGAAAACCAGTGGGTAAAGGAAGAAATTACAAGAGAAATTAGTAAATACCTCAAGGCAAATGACAATGAAAACACAACTTATCAAAACTTATGGGATGCAGCAAAGGCGGTGCTGAGAGGGAAATTTATTGCCCTAAATGCCTATATTAAAAGAGAAGAGAGAGCAAAAATTGAAGAGTTAACTGCTCACCTGGAGGAATTAGAGAAAGAACAGCAAACTAACCCCAAAACAAGCAGAAGGGAAGAAATAACAAAGATTAGAGCAGAAATAAATGCAATTGAGAACAGGAAAACAATAGAGAGAATCAACAAAACCAGAAGTTGGTTCTTTGAGAAAATCAATAAAATCGATGGACCACTGGCTATGCTAGCAAAAAAAAAGAGAGAGCAAATGCAAATAAATGCAATCAGAAATGGGAAATGAAATATAACTACCGACCCTGCAGAAATTAAGGAGATAATGAGAAGATACTATGAGCAACTATATGCTAATGAACTAGACAACTTAGATGAAATGGACAACTTCCTAGGAAAGCATAAACAACCAACATTAACTCAAGGAGAAATAGATGACCTCAACAAACCAATCACAAGTAAAGAGATTGAGTCAGTCATCAAAAAGCTCCCCAAAAGGAAAAGCCCAGGACCAGATGGTTTCACATGTGAATTCTACCAAGCATTCAAGAACGAATTAGTACCAATCCTGCTCAATCCCTTCAAAAAAATTGAAGAAGAGGGAAAGCTACGTAACTCTTTCTATGAAGCCATCATCACCCTAATACCAAAACCAGGCAAAGACACTACAAAAAAAGAAAATTATAGACCAATTTCTTTAAAGAATATAGATGCAGAAATCCTCAACAAAATACTCGCAAATTGAATCCAGCAGCACATTAAAAGAATTATACACCACGACCAGGTGGGATTTATTCCAGGTATGCAAGGCTGGTTCAACACAAGAAAATCAATTAATGTAATACACCACATCAATAAATCAAAGCAGAAGAACCACATGATCATCTCGATTGATGCAGAAAAGGCATTTGACAAAATTCAACATCCTTTCCTGATGAAAACACTTCAAAGGATAGGAATAGAAGGGAACTTTTTCAATATGATAAAGGCAATGTATGAAAAACCCACAGCTAACATCACACTCAATGGGGAGAGACTGAAAGCTTTTCCTCTAAGATCAGGAACAAGACAGGGATGCCCACTATCACCATTGCTATTCAACATTGTGCTGGAAGTTCTAGCTAGAGGAATTAGGCAAGAAAAAGAAATAAAAGGCATCCAAATTGGAGAGGAAGAAGTAAAACTTTCACTATTTGCAGATGACATGATTCTATATGTAGGAAATCCAGAAAAATCTACAGCAAAGCTACTAGAACTAGTCAATGAATACAGCAAAGTAGCAGGCTACAAGATCAACACGCAAAAATCTGTAGTGTTCCTATACACAAGTAATGTGCAACAAGAGGAGGAAATCAAGAAAAAAATCCCATTTACAATAGCAACCAAAAGAATCAAGTATTTAGGAATAAACTTAACCAAGGACACAAAAGACCTTTACATAGAAAACTATAAGAAACTGCTAAAAGAAATTGAACAAGACCTGAAAAAATGGAAGAGCATACCATGTTCATGGATTGGAAGACTAAATATAGTTAAGATGGCAATTTTACCTAAACTGATTTACAGATTCAATGCAATACCAATTCAAATCCCAACAACTTACTTTACAGAAATAGAAAAACCAATAACTAAATTTATTTGGAAGGGTAAGGTGCCCTGAATAGCCAAAAATGTCTTGAGAAAGAGGAGTGAAGTGGGAGGTCTCACACTACCTGACTTTGAAGCATATTACAAAGCTACAGTGCTCAAAACAGCATGGTACTGGCATAAGGACAGAAATACTGATCAATGGAATCGAATTGAGTGTTCAGAAGTAGACTCTTACATCTATGGACAACTGATCTTTGATAAGGCAGTGAAGCTGAAGTAACTGGGAAAGAGCAGCCTGTTCAATAAATGGTGTTTGGAGAACTGGATATCCATTTCCAAAAGAATGAAAGAGGATGTCCATCTCACACCTTATACCAAAATTAACTCAAAGTGGATCAAAGACCTAAACATTAGCACCAAGACCATAAAACTCTTAGAAGAAAATGTAGGGCAATATCTTAAAGATCTTGTGAAAGGAGGTGGTGTCTTAGACCTCACACCCAAGGCACGAGCAACCAAAGAACAAATAGACAAATGGATCTCCTCAAAATTAAACACTTTTGTACATCAAAGGACTTTGTCAGAAAAGTAAAAAGGCAACCTACACAACAGGAGATGATATTTGGAAACCACATATCAGATAAGGGTTTAATATCCCGAATAGATAAAGGAATCCTGCATCTCAATAACAGAAAGACAAACAATCCAATTAAAAAATGGGCAAAAGACACGAACAGACATTTTTCTGAAGAGGAAATACAAATGGCTCAAAAGCATATGAAAAAATGCTCAACTTCACTGGCTATTAAGGAAATGCAAATCAAAACCACAATGAGATATCATCTCACACCTACCAGAATGGCCATTATCCAAAAAGCAGAAAATGACAAGTGCTGGAGAGGATGTGGAGAAAGAGGCACACTTATTCATTGTTGGTGGGAATGTAGAATGGTGCAACCACTCTGGAAGACAGTATGGAGGTTCCTCAGGAAGCTAAATATAGATCTGCCATATGACCCAGCTATTCCATTGCTGGGTATATACTCAGAGGAACTGAAACTTAAGACACAAACAGACATTTGTAAACCAATGTTTATTGCAGCATTATTCACAATTGCCAAGAGATGGAAACAGCCCAAATGTCCATCAAAGGACGAGTGGATAAACAAACTGTGGTATATACACATGATGGAATATTATGCAGCTGTAAGACAGAACAAAAACATGGATCATGTAATAATGTGGATCATGTAATAATAATGAACCTTGAGGACATTATGTTGAGTGAAGTTAGCCAGAAACAAAAGGACAGATTCTGTATGGTCTCACTAATATGAACAGACATTAATGAACAAACTTTGGGAGTTAAAAGCTGACAACACAGGTGACCAGGAGATAGAAAGAGGGCAGAGATCAGCCATTTGATGCTGAAAGACTACAGAATGTTTAGGATTGATTGCATAGATCCAGAAATAGATAGCATAATACTGTGTGATGGTAGCACGGTATTGTAAGTACACTGAACAAAGATGTCTGTGAGTAAAGCTGAAAGAAGTGGGATAAGAGAATGTATGACACCAGAGGTAAAGATAGATGATAAAGACTGGGACTGTATAACATGGCAAAAACTGGAGTGGCCAATAACTGTTACTAAATATACAAATATAAAAATGTTTTTGCATGTGGGAACGCAAATGAATGTCAGCCATGTAGAAATTTGAAAAAGGGATGGTATTCAGGAAAAAACATAATCAAAGCAAACTGAAGTCTATGGTCAACAGTAACATTGTAATATACCTCCATTAAATGTAACAAAGGCAATACGTGAATGCTAAATGTATATGAGAAGGGGATATAGGGGAGTAATATGGGATTCTTGGTAGTGGTGTTATTTGCTGTCCTTAGTAGTATATTGTATTGTATGACATGTTATTTTTCTTTTTATCATTTTTTCTTATTGCTAAAAAAAAAAAAAACAATTTTTCTTGTAGTAATCAGTATGTTCAAGTGCTGATTGTGGTGATAAATTTACAACTTTATGATGATACCATGAACAACTGATTGTACACTGTGGATAAATGTATGGTATGTGAATATAACTCTATAAAATTATAGGAAAATATATATATAGGAGTAAAAGTGTTGGAGAAAACATGGTGAGAGGGATGATGCCTCACCGATATGGACTAACTACAATGTGTAAACTCAGAATTGAATCTTAGAACATAGCATAACGTGGACACCATAATTGTAATAGTCCCTAGATTGTAAGCTCTTACAGCAGTTAACTCTATCCCTGAATGGTAAGGCCTATCTCTAAACTTTGAGATGCTGATCCCCTAGCGTATAACCTGATTGGTCTCTGGAACAATGCATATCTCTGAGACACCTGAAACTCAGAGCTAGAGCTTGGCAGATATGAATGTCAGTATTAGTGCATACAGCCACTGTCAAAAAAAAAAAAAAAAAAAAAAAAAGCTGAAGAAGAGCCCAGACTCCAATTAGTGATATGAATGAAGCAGGTCTGGTTAAGACCAGGGCAAGCCAGGCCAAAGGATAAAGGTTGAAACTGACTGTGTTTTAAAACTTCAACTTCCATGTGAGACCAAGGGAAGAGATGTTTATTTGGTACAGGATCTATATTTTCTAAACAATTTAACTTGTACAGTGTGTTCAAATACCATAATTACATAGAACTTTAACTAGGAAGTGAGACCGGGTAGGTTGGTATAGGTTAATGTGAAATAGTGACACATCCCAGAGTAATTTGGGCAGATAATAAAAAATATATTTACAGCCTCCCCCTCCCCAGCCCCGAGGATCTGGAGGAAGGTGCGGATGTGTTGGACATCCTCACCTGGACTGGTGTTGATGTTGTCATAAACATTGGGACTGGTGGTTTGATATGCTGAGCCCTCGAGCATGGGACTTGCCCTTATGAAGCTCATTACCACAAAGGAGAGTCTTAAGTTGTATGTAATGGTGCCTAAGAGTCTCCGCCTGAGTACCTCTTTGTTGCTCAGATGTGGCCCTCTCTCTAACTGAGCCATCTCGACAGGTGAACTCGCTGCCCTCCCCGCTACGTGGGACCCAACTACCAGGGGTGTAAATCTCCCTGGCAACGCAGAGTATGACTCCCGGGGATGAATGTGGACCTGGCATCGTGGGACTGAGAGTATCTTCTTGACCAAAAGGGGGATGCAAAATGAGATGAAATGGTTTCAGTGGCTGAGAGATTCCAAATGGAGTTGAGAGGTCACTCTGGTGGACATTCTTATGCACTATATAGATAACACCTCTTAGGCTTTAATGTATTGGAATAGCTAGAAGTAAATACCTGAAACTACCAAACTCCAACCCAGCAGTCTGGACTCCTGAAGACAATTATATAATAATGTAGATTATAAGGGGTGACAGTGTGATTGTGAAGACCTTGTGGCTCACACCCCCTTTATCTAGTGTATGGATGAGTGGAGGAATGGAGATAAAAACTAAAGGACAAATGGGGTGGGATGGGGGGATGATTTGGGTGTTTTTTTTCACTTTTATTTTTTATTCTTGTTCTGGTTTTTTCTGATGTAAGGAAAATGTTCAGAGATAGATTGTGGTGATGAACGCATGACTGTTATCATACTGTGGACAGTGGATTGTATATCGTGGATGATTGTATGGTGTGTGAATGTATTTCAATAAAACTGAATTCAACAACAACAACAAAAAAAGAATATACTTATATATATGTGACTTACTTTGCAGTCAGGCTGTTAGGAAAAATCTGTGATGATTAAAGAATATGTTATTAAAATGTCTGCTCAGACAAAGATATCAAAAATGAAGGAAAAGAAAGAAAATTGCATATAACCTGTGAGCTGTTTAGTTTCTTTTTATGAAAACTGCACAGAACTCTAGCTGAGTTAATGAATTTTTTCAGGTAGTTATTACCTTAGAGTTTTAAAATACCTGGAATTTATTTGAAAAAAAAAAATGAAAATACTTGTAATATAATGGCTTTCTTCTAATAGCAATTCTGTAGGAAGAATAGATTTTAATGACTTCAAATACTTTCACTTTTATATTTCTATTTTATAAAATAAAAATCAAATAATCTAATAAATTATTTACATAGCCAATACTAACAACATTTTTTCTCTAAGGTATTCTTTAGAATCTGGTATCATATAAAATATGTGAATAAAATTTAGAGTAAACCCTCTGAGGTTATACTAAGATTTTGAGAATAATCCATTTTTCTGTGATGTTTCAGATTGGTATTTTACTGTTTCTTTATTATTACTATTAATGTATGGATTTGTAGTTTTTGAGGTAGAATGGACATCAGAGTTAAGGATTTGCGGGTGTTGGTGGTAATGTTAGGAACATTATCATCTACTAATATAAAAGGCATTCTCTTTCAGGTAGCAAGTCAGCTTAGAAATGATTTGTTGTTCCATTCACTGAGTTCTTATGGCTTATAAAAATTTATGTTAGTAATGCAAGGTTGAATTTTTATATGACTAACAAACTATTAAAATATGGGATAAGTGTGTTATATATTTAATTATAGCATATATTTTTAATGTTGCATTAAACTATCTAATGTAATGCCCACAACGTGATAGAAAAATTTAGTCCTTACAAAAAGGGTGAAAGTATAGAGTTAAATGAGTCCTCCTCCCCCTTACTGAGTGGTCATTTTTACTAATATTTCTCTATTAATTTTCTAGTAGTTAGTATCTTAGTTTGCCAGGACTGCTGTAACAAATATCACACACTGGTTGGCTTAAACAACAGGAATTTACAGTCTCAGTTTTGGAAGGTAGAATCCAACATCAGGGTATCAGCAGACCATACTTTCTCTAAAGTCTGTAATATTCTGGAGGTGGCTTGCTGGCAATCCTTAACTCAATCTCTGCTTCTGTCACGTGGTCATCTGCCTCTTCCTGTCTCCTCTGGCTTCTACTTCTGTGTCCAAATTTCATTTGCTTATAAGGACACCAGATTAAGGCCCACCCTTTTTCACTTTGGCATCATCTTAATAGTGTCTTCGAAGATCGCACTTACAGATGAGCTCCCACCAACAGGATCAGAGGTTCGTATTTGACCATCTCTTTTTGGGGGACTTGATTCAATTTCCACAGTTAGTATTATAACTTATGGCTGAATTCTATTTCTATTTCTTGTGTTATCCACTTTAGACAGTTATCTTTTGACTCCTCTCTGGAAATTTATTTCACTGTTTTAAGTTATATTATTATGCATATTGTCAGGGTTGATATTTACATTTGTACTGTAGTTCTAATTTTATTTTCTCTGGTGTATCTGTAGTTATTACTAAAGTTTTAACCCTATAAAAACAGCATTTAGATGTACTGTGTTTATGTTAATATGATTTATTGCAGACTTCACTAATGTGACTAGAACCAGAAAGAAGGAAAGAGGGTGTCCAAAGCACATAAGCCTAGTGATTTTTATTTTAAATACCACCAGCCTTTGCTACTTCCTTGGGTTAAACTCAGCTGCCCTGTTGCTTATTTCTCATATTGTCTTTTCATGCATTATTTTTTTCTGTTTTCCTTGAGTAGCTCCTTGAGCAATTTTCAGATGAGGCCTAGGGAGAAAAATTGTCTCAGTTCTTGCACATCTGAAATATCTTTGTTTTATGTTACACTGTATTGATAGTTATCTGGCTGTAAGGTTTTAAGTTTAAAGTAATTGTCCAACAAAATTTTGAAGACACTGTTTATTGTCTTAGAGGACACCAATACTTACTGTTCGTCTGATTCTACCAAAAAAAAAAAAACAACCCTACAAAATACAATATACAATATAATATATCAATACAATGAACAAGTAGGACTTTGGGGTGTAATCATAAAAGAACTTTATTATTTTCCCTTAAAGCTGCTTAGTAGAGGCAATTCCTCCCATTTCCCTGGATGAAAACTCAGTGCAGTCCTCATGATTTTTTAATTCTTAGGTAAGAAATTTTTGGTTGCAGAACAGTCTCCTATCCCTGAAGATTGGGAAAGTGATTAAACTAGAGGAAAGGGTAACAACAGACAAGGTGAAATTTAACAAAGGATTATGAATACTGAATCTTTTTATAATTTTCTTTTTCTTAGTTGCTAGGGTAATGGAATAGCTAGAAGGAAAGAATTGAAATGGTGGCACTGTAACACATAGCATCCTTTGAAATTTGTTCTATAGCTACTTGTTAAATTGTAGTTTGAAAGCTATACCTTTTTTGTATATATGTTAGATTTCACAATAAGGAAATAACTGAAACCATGGTAATATAACTCATAACAACTTTGGAAATTTCCTTAGTATATTTACTTGTTAATCATACTTTGAAAGATATTACCTTTTTGTATGTATGCTATATTTCATAATAAGGAAATAACTGAAACTGTGGAACTGTAAACTATAATATTTTTTGAAATTTGTTCTCTAACTGCTTGTTAAGTTGGCACTTGGAAGGTTATCCCTTCTATGCATATATATTATATTCTGCAATAAAAAATATGATTAAAAAAAACAAAACAAAAACAAGCAAAATCTCAGGTCAGTACTTAAGATGTCCAGTTTTGTATAGTATAAAAGACCCACCTTTGAATTAAAGTTAAATTTTCTTCTATACAACCAGGTAGGGCTTTCTTTGGGCTACACAGTTGCAAAGGTGCTGTGATCCTTTCTATTTCTTTTGCTCTCTTCTAGATTGTTAGTTGCCAGATTTGAAATTGGTAGAGGAAAGAACTGTAAGAGGTATGACTTGAACTACCTTATCATGACTTAAGGATCTTTGAACCTGGCAGATTCTGAAATCTATTGCCCTCATTGGCACTATCATGAGTTCTTTAGACACCCCTACCAACTCCTGTAAGGAATTCCCAGTGCTCCCCCTTGGGCAAGCCTCCCCATATTCCCCCTAATGACAACCCCCGTAGTTTCTTAATACTTGGATTTGGTTTTTTTTCTGCATTAGGCCACCTTCTTGGATGTTTTTAAAAAGAACAACAAAAAAAAAACCTTTGGAATAATATTCTTACTGGCATCACATTCTGTTCTCTGGGTTCCATGCCTCTGTGATCCATTGTTAGGGGGAGAGGGGATATATACTTTTTGCCCAGAGTAAGCACAGACTCTTGATTATGCACCAGTCCACTGAACCTTCCAACTGCAAAGAACAAACATCAGCCTCCCTGGGTGGGAGGCCAGGGTGAGGGGCGATGGGAGAAGAGTTGTTTGTTAAGATTGCCTTCACTCTGGGTTTGGTTCTAGGATATTCCCCTCCTCCTCTTGGAAGAATCGGACTTAAATGAGGGATTTCTCTAAAGATCCTCACATATCCTTGCTATTTCCATTCTTTTGACCCTCTTACATCTTTGACATGTGAAAAGTTTAAAAGAGTTAATTAACTGTTTTTTAGTGAAATCCTTTTAAATTTTTGCAGATGATCTAGCATCTCTTTTGAAATACAGCAAGTATTGTATCTTGGTGCATCTGTTAAACCTCCAATTTAATATCCTGCTATTCACCTTTCTTACTGTCTTTTAGCTTCTCCCCTCTTTTTTAAAAAAGAGTTGTTAAATTTCACCAGCATGTAGCTAGATGAAGTTTTTATTTATGTGTGCTTTTGTTTTTCATCTCTTACATAATCCACAGAACTTTTTAATATTAAGACTTCTGTACTCCTTTAGCTCAGGGAATTTATTTTCTATTATTTATTTGGATCCACTGCTTCTTTTCACTGTTTATGAAACTCTTAAGATGATTTAGACTTCTTCAATCAATATTTCATAAACCTTAACTTTTCTCCCATTATTTTTTCTTTGTTTTGCATTCTGATATATCTCTTCAATGTTGCCTTCCAGATTACTACTTTAGGATTTGGTTTTATCAAATTTATAATGTAGTCAATCCATTTAATTTGTTTCTATTTTGAAAATTCTGTTCATTTCCAAGATTTATTTCTGGTTCTCCAATTGCTGCTTCTTTAGAGAAACCTATTGTATCTTTTTTGATTTAATATTTACTTGAATCACCTTGAAGATGACAATTGAACTTTTTTTAAAAACTGATTTTCTATTCCCTGAATTTTCTTCTCTGTATTTTCAGGAGTTCCTTTATCTTCACCCTTATCATTCATTTTGTTTTATTAGTTTTTTTCTTCAAATTCTTAGTGATACCTGATTAAGAATTAATATTACTGAATTAAAGACTGGGTTAGGTTAAAAACTATTTCTGGTCAGTAGTAATTAAAGATATTTAGTTCTTTGTAATAATCAAAACTTCAAACTGGTATGAATTTCTTCTTCGTTGATGGATGTGTGAGGTCTGACTTGCGGCTCACTGTTAGTTGGTGGGAGAGCTATTTGCCAGGGGTATTGAAGCAGAGCAGGCAGGGAGGCTGGCAGCCTGGAGCACGAACAGTACCTAAAGTAAATAGGGCCTTTATGGAACTTGGGGTTGAAACATGGTACATTTTACCAATGCTACTTTTCTTTCTTCTACCCCACCGTCACAGCTTGTGGGGAACTATCTTGTTATTCCAGGCTTTGCTTTTCTCTCCAGTCCCAGCATACATATATTTTCCTAATATAGTTTGCCCCGTTTATTTAGGGAGAAATTCTTGGGTTTTAGCATCATCATTTTCCTCTGTATAAAATGAAGAAGAGATAACAAAGGAGGAATGATTTGACTGCTTTTACAATTCTTATAGCAGTTATTTAATGAATGCCTCTGATGTTTTGCCTCTTCATTCAAGGTTCAGTCAGAAAACAACTACTTTAGATCTTTCTAACAAAATGACTTGAATACAAGGAATTTGTTACACAGATGATAGAAGAGCTAAGATGTCAATTAGGGAATGGTGAGACGACTGGGACATTGGAACTGGCAAGACACTGCTACCCTCTCTTGTGCTGGAGGCACAGTGGGAGACAATTGTTACCAGAATCCATACCAGAATTGGAGGAAGGGACTGCCTGGTTGGAACTGAAGCCATGGAAAAATCGAAGGGCATGGGGGAAGGGTGAATATGAATAAAACAGAGAGTGAAATAGTTGAATAGTACAGTTCTTTTCTTTTGTTATTCAGCACCCACTTTTACCCTTTGAACCCTACAAAACTTTATGCTTTTGTTTAACATGAAGCAAGTATATATCATACAAATGAAAAGACCCTTTCTCTGTTGCTAACAAGTGGAGACAGTACCCTATCAGAATCATATCCATATATAAAGTCCAAAATCTCCAGGCCCTTAATAGTCCATATCCATGAGGAGAATGTGACTCTTATAAATTAATATTATAAAGTTAAGTACCACCAAAACTTGTAATGTAAAATATCAGGGGATGGAAGACAAAAACAGAGATCATTGATTAATATATATGTAACAAAAAATATTTATACATGAATAGTCTATTTCCAATCATGATGCAAAATAGTTGGATAGTTTTCTTCCTTCTTTTAACACTCATTCTGTGTTTGCCTTTTGCTTAGCTAGCACCTTAACTGGTTGGGATTCTTCACCTGGTTAGTTGACCCATGTCTTCATTCCTGAGGGTTTAAGTACTTAGTGGTCCTGCCATTTTGTATTGCTGTAGTCTTCCATTGCCATTTACCATTCAACATGGAAGTTCTAAGATGTGCCTCAGATTTTCCAGTGGGTTTTTGTAGGAGTTAGACTGGAGAATTACATGGGAATGTGTTGGGAACTGCCACATTTGCATCTATTGGCTAATCTTTGCCATTCTCCCAAGGATGCAATATTATTTTTGGTTATCTTAATCAGGGAAGGGCAGCACTTTCAGAGACTTTCATTTGGCATTTTCCACTATAGTAACTGTTCTCCCACAGGCCAAGTAACTAATGTGGGGGTTCTACCACCTATCAGATTTCTCGTTTAGAGATTGGGATAATGATGGCCAGATGGGTCTGTGAATCCATTATCACTGTGAGTCAGACCTGGACCAGTACTTATTCATTACTCGGCCCCTATATGCCCTATCTGTCATGGGATGGGAGCATCATGTAACTGTGAGCCCCTGAGTTTTGGTGTCATTCTATAGCCTATGTCCAACAGTCTCAAACTGTTTGGATGTTTCTTCTTCCCCAGTGTATGGTTACTTGGGTAAAGGGTCATTGGTTCCTTTGGGAAAGGAATGGAGGATTTATCGTATTTGCTTACTTCCTAGGGATCTGCCCTCTCCTTCAGTCAGTATATTTAGGGTCAGCAAACTGGCTCAGATCTGGAATCCAGACAAGAGATTGTGACTTTTTATGGAGTGGCTGTCCTCAGCATCCTGATAATCCATCCTTGATTTCTTGTGGTTGTGCAGATTGAGCATTACCCTTGTTGCTGTCCCATCTTTTTGACCTCTAAGGATGATTGTCATATTTTATTAACCATTTCCCTAGCTCTCTGTGGACCAGGCTCCACTAGTTGCTACTCTGATTTTGCTGCTCTTTACTATGATTGTGCCCACCTTGCTTTTGATGCTTAATTGTGCCCATTTGGCTCTATTTACTAGGATCCTATCATCCCCATGCTTTCGGGAGCCTAATAACATCTCCTACCATCATCCTACAGGAGAGCCATGACTAAGCTTCTAGGTGATGTTGCTGCCTCCACACTAGGTTCATAACTGGTATATCCTCTGGTCATCCTTTGGACAATTATCTGGTGAATGTTTTAGCCTCACATAGTTTGTCAACTCGAGCCAGCCCACTTCACTGAGTCTTTTGATACTTATTGCATCATTTGTTATTGTTTTGGCATTTCTACTTCATTTAGTTTGGCCATCACTTTATCCAAGCTTTCAAGAGCTTCTTATTAACACTGGGGTTCTTGGCAGGGTGTTTAATCCTGTATCATAGCACTCCCATGTTGATAAACTTTCCCTTATCCAAATTTATGTTCCACCTCCCTTGTCTCAAGAGCCTCAGGATCCAGTCCCATATGTACTCTCCTGGCGCTCACAGTACATGTTGACTAAGTCCTGCTGTTCCTTTGGGGTGTAGTTCTTTTTCTCTCTTAACAGACTAAATACTTCCCTGGCTAGGTTACATTTTGGCTTAAATAGGTTTTTAGTCCATTGGCCAGAAAAGAAGGTGGGGGGTACATTTTAAGAGGGTATGCGTTGTCTTTCAAGTTATGACTCTGAATTGCCTTTGGTCAAGTGAGGAGTGCTTACCTTTAACAGAAAAGAGCAGGCTACTTCTACAAGTACAGAGAGTTCAGGAAATCTGAAGATTCACGATTTTCAAGTGCACTGTTCTAGATTTCTCCTTAGTGGCCTTATCCACTATATATAGAGTCCCATGGTTTTCTTCAAAATAATGCTCTTCCTGTATAAATCAATCATTAAGAAATGAAATATTTCACAAGTACTATAGGTGGCCCGAATAAAAAATGGGTTATATTCTAGAATTCTTTTTGGAATTCAGAATAATTTTTCTCCATGAAATTCATGTGATAAATAGAATTGGTTTCTCTACAATGGTTTTCTTAGCTCATAACGTATTTTCAAGTAGCACTTTGCAGATGGCTTTCAAACCTACATCTTACCATACTATAGCTACACCAATATTTTTTAGCTGTCTATAAGAATTTCATTTTGTGTTGCTACAATTACCTCAAAATTAATATGACAAATCACAAATTATCTTATTTCACAAATAGTATAATTTCTTCATATTTGAAATGCCTTCTAATTTTATTTGCATTCTACCATCTCATTCATTTCAAAATTATGGTCCCGTCTTTGACCCTCTTCCTTCTAAAGTTTCCCAAACTCCCATTGATGCTTCTTTCACAATAATTGACATGTTTTGAATATCTGTGTAGGAGGGGTTTAGAGGTTACAGGCCTAAGGGACTTTGAAGTTTTACTTGCAGAAAACCACCTGTGATACTGTTCCTGTTTCCTCTTAATTCCCACTCCCATCCTTCTAAAGCAAGTCTCCACAGATTACTCCACAGATTACTGTAGCAGTGTCTTAGACTGTTTCTCTCTCATAGTCCTTTCTGTGTGGTATTAAATGCTAATTCTTCCTAAGAGATACTTCTATATTTAATATTTCTGGTCTAATTAATTAATTTTCTTGGACAATTGTTTATTTTTACTTCTTAAGCCAGTTCAGTGTCTGGATTCCTGATGTGGCATGCTAATTCCTACATATATTTCCCTAACATTGTAAAATTTCCTTTTATTTATCCCTTATATAAAGTAGAATTAATGATGAGATTGCATTTTAGCACCAATTCTTATGAGTTAAACTATTTTCTCTTGAATTAAGGAAATAATTTGATTGAACACTGGCAAAACAGATTTCTTCTGAAACTCTTTAAGCCTGTCAGTTGGTTACTAACATAGTCAATGTGTTAGTCTTTGTAAGGATAACTATACAACATTAATTTCCTTTAACCTGTGAAATGTTTTACTCTAAAGTAAAGAAGAACAATTATGTAATTAATTGGATACTTTTCGCAAATAAATAACAGATAAGAGAAAATAATACTACTTTTTTGAGGCTTTGGTGATTATATATGTGAAAATTGTAATGCGCCACCGTATTTATTAAAGAGAAATAGAAAAGAATTTCATATAGCTTTGGATGCTTTGAAAACTAATATTTACATGTAGAATTTCTTTTTCATTGTAGAGGAGAAAAAAGTCATATGGCACCCACTGCAACACAAATTCATTGTTTTAATAACTCCTTGCAGTGTCAAATTGAGAGCTAGATTACAATTTTTATGTATAAAAAATCTGCCTCTCTCCTTGTGTCTTTAACTATGTTAAATGACAATGTTCATGCAGAAAAAGCAACAAAACAACATTGAAAAAGTATTTTAAGAGAGTGGGAAAAAAATTGGGAAAGGTAAGAGACTGTTAACTTCTATTCTTCTATTCCCTTCTATTCTTACTTTTGTTGCCTTGTTAGTCTATTTTGGGTTGGAGTATAGACATGCTCTTTTAAATGGAAATTTTTCACTAATGGAAAGCCTTATCTACAGTTATGCTTTTGTCTGTAAATCAGATTTATGTTCTTAATACCCCTTTTAGATTTCTGCTGGAGACCATTGTAAAGATATTTTGAAGTAAATATGGATAGATATTTCTTCTCCAAAAGAATAGGGATGGAGGACATGTTGGGGAGGATATGTAAACATTACTCTGTGCAGCACAATTTCCAAAATATTTGTTATCTTAATAATTCAAAGGGTGTCAAAGGTTAAAAGAAATAATGCTTGTTATATTTGGGAAAATATTCACATTATCTTCCTTTTCAGTAAAATTTAAGAATGTTATTAAAAGAGCAATTAAAACGCCTATACTAAAATTATTAGATTCTTTTCCTAGGCAGCAGCTGGTTTAGCAACAATTATTCAGAGCTTATTATAAGTAAAAAATTTAGCCAAAGTTTAGATGTTTACCTTAAAAATAGCTTTCAATAGCAATTAATAATTTAAGATATATTATTAATAATTTAATTTATAAATTTATTAATCAATAATTCATATTATATAAGAATGACTTTGAAATTTAGCCTATGCTAACAGTATAGCTATTGAAATTAAAGCTTTCTCATAAGCTATGGATAAGTTTTCATAAGCTGTAGATGAATTTTCATATTTGCCCATTACTCTTAATTTCTTTTAGTTCTTTAGAAATAATATATAATATTTTTTAGGGGAACAAAAGAATATTATGTGTTAGCATACATTTAGTACTTTCACAACTTATCCTTGAATAAGTTAACTATCATAATCTACTTTTCCTCCAGCATAGAATCTATTAACATCCTGTAGTATGTACTTTGGCAAACACTGTTTTTGAATATGAATTGTTTCAAATTGAAACAATTTCAGAACTGACATTGAAACACAGGTCTACCATTTATTAAAAGTACAGACATGGACAGATTTATGTAACTTCTATGTTTTTAACCTCTATAAACTGGGAAGAATTATATGCTCATCAAAGAATTCTTGTCAGGATTTAATGAAGTTATATATATATAGGATATCTAGCACAGTGCCTATTGTAGAATTTATGTTTGAAAAATGATAGTGCTTCTCTAAAGTTTATTTACTAGGAGATGAAAAATTATATTTAATTATTAATGCTGTCTTATTCTTTTGTATTACGTATGGCATAGATGACACAGAATGGAAGTTTGTTGAAGACTTCCCAATTTCAACGATGTACAAGCATGCCATTCAATGGGATTAATCATAGTCATAATATTGCAGTGTCCTTATCATCTTCTATTACTAAAACTCCCATTTTCCCCAACAGAAACTCTGTACCTATTACACAGTTAACTCTCCATTTCCCCTGCCCTCCACCCCTGGCATCCTGTCTCTATGAGCTTATATATTCTCTGATATTTTCTTTGTGGTTGCCATAAGGCTTAAATTAAACATCCTAATTCGAGGACAATCTCCTTTGCTTTGATACCAACTAAACTTCAATAGTATATACAAACCATGTTCCTATACCTTGCCATCTCCCCACTTTTATTTAGTTCTTGTCACAAATTACATGGTTATACATTATGGGTCCAGAATCACTGATTTATCATTACATATTATACATTTGCCTTTTAGGTCATGCAGGAAGTAAAAACTGGAGTTACAAATCAAAATTACAATAATACTGGCATTTATATTTACCCATGTTATTACTCTCACTGGAGATTTTTATTTCTTCATATAGCTTCAATCTATTTTTATTGTCCTTTTCTTTCAACCTATACAACTCTCTTTAACATCTCTTATAGGACTGGTTTAGTAGTGACAAATTCCCTTAGCTTTTTTAAATCTGGGAATATATTAATCTCTCATTTTTGAAAGACAGTTTGGAGGGATATAGAGTTCTTGGTTGGCTAATCTTTTGCTTTCAGTACTTTAAATATGTCATCCAACTCCCTTATTGCCTTTGGTTTCTGATGAGAAATTGGCACTTAATCTTACTGAGGCTGCCTTGTAAATGACACTACTTTTTCTTGTATCTTTCAGAATTTTCTCTTTTTCTTTGACATTTGATGGTTTGATTAAAGTATGCAGCAGCATGGATCTATTTGGGTTAATCCTCTTTGGAGTTCATTGATCAATTGGATGTGTATATTCATGACTTTCATTAAATTTGGAAAGTTCTCAGCCATTGCTGCTTTGAATAAGTTTCTCTGCTCCTCTCTTTTCCTCTTGGGATTTGTACTATGCATATATTGTTATACTTGATGGTATCCTACTGGTTAGGCTCTGTTCACTTTTATTGATTCTTCTTTCTGCTCTTCAGACTGAAATAATTTCAGTAGTCTTATCTTTAAGTTCTCTGATTTTTTCTTCTGTCAGCTCCAAACAGTTGTTGTAACCTACTAGGGAATTTTTAATTTCTATTCATGTGGTCTTTAGCTCTATGTGGCTCCTTCTAGTAATTTCATTTTCTCTATTGATATTTTCTTTGTGTCCATCTATCATTTTCATGATTTCCTTTAGTTCTTTTCCATGTTTTCCTTTAGCTTCTTGAGCATATTTTAGACCATTAAAAAAAAAATCTTTGTTATATCTCAGATCTGGTCCTCCTTATTGAAGATTTCTGATGATTTCATCTTCTTCTTTGTCTGGGTCATCACTCCTGTTTCTTTTTATGTTTTATAACTTTTTGTTGGAACCTTGACATTTTGATATTTTAACATATTATCACTAGAATTTAAACTCTGAGTTGTCTGTTCCTTAGGCTTGTATCTTGTTAGTATTATGACAGAGCTTTTCTTGATTGCCAGGAGCTAATTAAAAAATAAAAGAGGAAGAGGAAAAAAACAAGACATATTTCCCAGTCTTTAACAGATTGACCTGTGTGAGTGCTCTCCTTCAGAACTTATCCATACCATGAGTTTAGAGAATAGTTCCAGGCCAAAGCATAGAGGCTTCCCTGTACTATCCTGTGCATGCATCTTGCCTTGGGCATGTGCACGTGGTTCTAGGAATTCCCTGTTATTCTGTTTACAGTGTTCTCATTATTCCCTCTTCCCTAGGAAACAATTTCCTGTCAGTCCTGGCATTGGACTGTATGTCCTATAGCCATCAATCTCTTGCCTCATGCGGCACCAATTGACTGCGCTCCTGTAGCATTTTGTGGATCTGTCTTCTGTGAGCTGTCTTCTACACCAGGGCAAGTTCTGGGATGGTGAGTCCCTCAGGCCACTGCCACATAGATTGGCACAGACATACATGTTCCCAGTATGTGCAAGAGGGTTACTCTCCTCCCTCAGGAACTATATGCATTGGGAGGATGGGCCAGCTCCTCTTTGAGTTGGTGAGGGGAGAGAGGAACCAGCAAGTACCATGAGATCCTACCACTTTTCGGTAGCCTTTTTCTTGATTCGGTGTTTGCCCTGTTACTGCAGTTCTTTAACTGTTTTCTGGACTTTCCTTTGAGAAAGTTGTTTCTGCCAGTTCTTGCTTGTTATACAAAGCTTCTGTTGGGGAACAAAGCCCTGAAGCACCTCACTCTGCCATCTTGAAAGGGGTGATATTCCATAATTTTTTTAAACTAAACTTTTAATTTTGAGATGGTTGTGGGTTCACATGCAGTTGTAAGAAATAATGTGGAGAGATCCTCTGTACTCTTTACCCAGTTTCCCCCAATGGTAGCATCTTGCAGAACCATAATACAACATCACGACCAAGTTCTTGACATTAATACAGTCAACATATAAAAAAAATTCCATCACCACAAGGATCCCTAGCATTGCCTTTTTGTAGCCACACCCACCTACCTTTGCACCATTCACTGCAATCCTTAACCCCAGGTCTCACTTCACTAATCAGTCTGTTCTCCATTTTGTTAATTTTGTCATATCAATATTGTTATATAAACGGAGTCCTGCATGATATAACCTTTTGGGATTGACTTTTTCACTCAGCATAAGTCATGTAAGAGTCATAGAACCTTGTGTGTATATCAACAGTGTGTCTTTTTTTGCTGAATAGTATTCCGTTGCTAAATTCTTATTTAAATATTTGGAGAGTTCTCTGTTAAAAACACCTGGGCTGGGAGATTTATTTTCTGGGAACTTTTAAACTAAAATTTCAATTTCCTTAGTGGTTATAGGACTATTAAGATTATTTCATCTTAATTGAATTTTGGTAGTGTGTAAATTTTGTTTGTGTGAGGAATTAAACTATTTATTCTAAGTTGAAGAATTTATAAATGTAAAGTTTTTCTTATAGTAATCACTCATTATCCTTTTAATGGCTGCAGCATCTGTAATGATCTCTCCTCTTTCATTTTTGATATTTGCGGTTTGTATTTTGTGTCTTTTGTGTGTGTGTGTGTGTCATTTATTTTTCCAGTTGTTGATATTGTACATTCCTAGTGCCATTAGGTTATGTAACTATTACAGTCTTTGCTGGTTTGCATATATTATGTCCCCCAGGAAAAGCCATATTCTTTGGTGCAATCTTACGGAGGCAGACGTATTGGTGTGGATTAGGTTGAGACCTATGCTTCAGTATTTCCATGGAGGTGTGGCCATGCCCATTCAGCATGGGCTTGATTGGTTTACTGGAGCCTTGTATAAGTTCAGACATAAGGAGCTCCCACCTGGAGTTGAGACAGACATTTTGAAGATGGCCGTTGGAAGCTGATGCAGACATTTTGGAGAATGCCATTTTGAAACGCAACCTGGGAGTGGGCAGACACCAGCCACGTGCCTTCCCAGCTAAGAGAGGTTTCCCAGACAGCATTGGCCTTCGTCCTGTGAAGGTATCCAGTTGTCGATGCATTACCTTGGACACTTTATGGCCTTAATACTATAACTCTGTAACCAAATAAGTCCCCTTTTATAAAAGCCAATCCATTTCTGGTGTTTTGCATTCCAGCAGCATTAGCAAACTGGAACAGTCTTTCAAGTGAAAGTTGTGAAGTACTTCATTTGCTCAGAACCCTTTAATCTCATTTGCATTTGCTTTTTTGAATTAGTTGTGGTTATTTACTTATTCACATATTAATCCGAGCTTACCGGAGTGACAAGTACACTAATAAGAATTGAATATTTGTGGTTATTGGCAGTGAGCCCAGTTGTTGAGGAAATTTTTTATCATATTTTTAGTTGAAGAATATAACATGTATACATAAAAGTGATAACTTCCAAGTGCAATTTATTACAAGTAGTTAGCAAATTTCAGAGTATTATAGGTTACAATTGCACAGTTTCAGTTATTTCCTTACTATGAAATATAGCATATATACAAAAAGGTAATATCTTTCAAAGTATGATTTAACAAGTAAATTAACAAATAATTTCCAAAGTTATTATGAGTTATAGTACCATAGTTTCAGTTATTTCCTTATTATGAAATCTAACATGTATACAAAAAGGTATAGCTTTCAAATTACAATTTAACAAGTAGCTATAGAACAAATTTCAAAGGATGCTATGGGTTACAGTTCCACAATTTCAATTCTTTCCTTCTAACTATTCTAATACCCTAGCAACAAAGAAAAAGAAATTATGTAAAGATTCAGTCTTCATAATCCTTTTTTAAATTCCATCTTTTCTGTTGCTACTGCTTCCTCTAGTTTAATCAATTTCCTGATCTTTGGGGATGTCTGGGCAGTGACCATCCTAACCTGTTCATGTTGAAAAGGGGTGTCAACTTAATGAGCAAAGGGGACACATCTAGTTGATGTTCTTGAAGAGGCTATTGCCTTTGGATTTTGGGACTAAGCTGGCATAGAAACACTCTGAAGGATTTAAATTTCTGACAAATAAACCTAGTGAGTGAAACTTTTATAGAGTCTCAGATAGGGATCTGGGTATTGTTTAAGGTTTTCAGGACTACTGTTCACTTGGCTTATCATATTGTGGTCATTTGGCATCTCTAGGTGAAGCTTGCCATAGGAGTAACCTCCAGGACAACCTCTTGACTCTATTTGAATATTTTTAGCCACTGAAACCTTATTTTGTTGCCTTTCTTTTCCCCCTTTTGGTTAAAAAATCATTCTCAATCCCTTGATGCCAGGGTCAGTCTTATTCCTGGAATCCGTGTCCCATGTTACCAGGAAGGCTCATTAATGTTGGGGGTCCTGTCCCATGTCAGGGGGAGGATGATGAATTTATTTGCAGAGTTAGGCTTAGAGAGAGAAAGTCCACATTTGAGCAACAAAAGAGGTTTTCTGGAGGTAACTCCTAGGCATAATTACAGGTGGGCTCAGCGGTCTCTCTTTACAGCCATAAGTTTCACCTGAGCAAACCTCAATTATCGAGAGCTTGACTTATAAAGTAGGGGATTCCTAAGTTCACATCGCCTATGTTATATCCATGATAATCCATCCATATCTCACATTATCACCACCCAGTTGTACAGTCCTCATCATTCTCCATTTTAAATACCTCATAGCTCTTGCCAACCCTTAATTATTTGTCTCTAGTATTTGTGTAATACTAGTATGGTATTCCTATTAATTATAGTCCCTAGTATGCAATGTGTAGATTTTCCCCAAGTACCCTTCTGTTGTCAACTCTCTCTGCTAATGTCATACCTTAGATACAAGCACCTATTTATATTTGTGGTGCTCATCTATGGGAAACATGCCTTTAAACAGCCCCTTTCATTCCTATTCACCTTCAACACAGGTCTGATACTTATAATGCCATTAACAAAAAATCATCACCCATATCCATTACCATGCCTTTGAATTCATTCACATATCTGAACATATTAGGTTATCATTCCCCCTCACTAGCTACTATCTATCACTAGGTCCCCAATATTCATATATTATTAGATATTGATTTTACATTGTTCATATAGTTCATAGAAGTGGTAACATAACATCTCCCCTTTTGTGTCTGAGTTATTTTTCTCAGACTTATACCTTCAAGATTTTTCCATGTTGCCATGTTTCAAGACCTTGTTGCTTCTTACTGTTGCATAGTATTCCATTGTATGTATATACCACATTTTGTTTATCCACTCATCAGTTGAAGGACACTTGGATTGTTTCCATCTCTTGGCAATTGTGAACAATGCTGCTGAGAACATCAGTGTACAAATGTCTGTTCGTGTCACTGCTTTCAAGTCTTCTGGGTGTACACTGAGAAGTGGAATTGCCAGATCACAGGGTAATTCAGTATCTAGTTTTCTGAGAAACTGTCAAACTGTCTTCCAGAGTGCCTGTACCATTATACAGTCCCACCAGCAGTAAATAAGAGTTCCAATTTCTCCACATCCTCTTCAGCATTTGTAGTTTTCTATTTGTTTGATGGCAGCCATTCTTATTGGTGTGAGATGATATCTCACTGTGGTCTTGATTTGCATCTCCCTAATAACTATGAACTTGAGCATTTTTTCATGTGGTTTTTAGCCATTTGTATTTCCTCTTCAGAGAAATGTCTTTTCATATCTTTTGTCCATTTCATAATTGGGCTGTTTGTACTATGTCATCGAGTTGTAGGATTTCTTGATATATGCAAGATATCAGTCTCTTATCAGATACATGGTTTCCAAATATTTTCTGCCATTGAGTTGGCTGCCTCCTCACATGTTGACATATTCCTTTGAGGTACAAAAGCTTTTGATTTTGAGGAGTTCCCATTTATCTATTTTTTTCTTTCGTTGCTTGTGCTTTGGGTGTAAGGTCTAAGAAGCGACCTCCTAATACTAGGTCTTGAAGATGTTTCTCTACATTATCTTCTAGGAGTTTTATGGTACTGTCTCTTATATTGGAGTCTTTGATTCACTTTGAGTTAATTTTTGTATAGGGTGTGAGGTAAGGATCCTCTTTCATTCTTTTTTTTGTGACTATCCAGTTCTCCCAGCCCCATTGTTGAAGAGACTGTTCTGTCCCAGTTCATCGGATTTGGGGACCTTATCAAAAATCAGTTGACCATAGATCTGGAGGTTTATTTCTGAATTCTCAGTTCAGTTCCATTGATCAATATGTCTGTCTTTATGCCAATACCATGTTGTTTTGAGCACTGTAGCTTTATGTTAGGCTTCAAAGTCTGGAAGTGTTAAGTCCTCCCAATTCATGTTAACAATGTTTAATCTTCCTTTCCATGAGCATGGAATATTTTTCCACTCATTTATGTTCCTGTTTATTTCTTTTAGTAAAATTTTGTAATTTTATATGTAGTGGTCTTTTACTTCCTTGGTCAAGTTTATTCCTAGGTATGTGATTTTTTTAGTTGCTGTTGTGAATGAAATTTTTTTTTTTTTTTGGATTGCCTTTTCTGTTAGGTCATTACTAGTGTATAGGAACATTACCAACTTATGTGCATTAATCTTATATCTTGCCAGTCTTCTGAATTTATTTATTAGCCCAAGTAGCTTTGTAGTCGAATTCTCAGGATTTTTCAAATATAAGACCATATCATCTGCAAATAGTAACAGTTTTACTTCTTCCTTTCCAGTTTGGATAACTTTTATATCTTTGTCTTGGCAAATTGCTCTGGCTAGAACTTCTAGCATGATGTTGAATAATAGAGTTGACAGTGGGCATACTTGTCTGATGCCTGATCTTAGGGGGAAGGCTTTCAGCCTCTCACTGTTGAGTACTATACTGGCTGTGGGTTTTTCATATATTCTCTTTATCATATTGAGGAAGTTTCCTTCAATTCCTGCCTTTTGAAGTGTTTTTATCAAAAAGGGCTGTTGAATTTGAATTTTGTCAAATGCTTTTAAAACATTTATTGAGATGATCATTTGATTTTTCCCTTTTGATTTGCTAATGTGTTGAATTACATTAATTGCTTTTCATATATTGAGCCACCCTTGCATGCCAGGAATGAAGCCCACTTAGTCATTGTGTGTAATTCTTTTAGTGTACCTTTGGATTTGATTTGCAAGTATTTTGTTTAGGATTTTTGCATCTATATTCATTAGGGAAATTGGCCTATAGTTTTCCTTTTTTGTAGTGTCTTTATCTGGTTTTGGTATCAGAGTGATATTAGCTTCTTAAAATGAGTTAGGTAGTATTCCTTTTATTGCAATTTTTTGAAAGAGTTTGAGCAGGAATGGTGTCAATTCTTTTTGGAAAGTTTGGTAAAATTCCCCTGTGAAAGCATCTAGCCCTGGGCTTTTATTTGCAGGAAGCTTTCTGATGACTGATGGATCTCTTTGCTTATGATTGGTTTGTTGAGGTCTTCTGTTTCTTCTTAGATCAGTCAAGGTTGTTCATGTGTTTTCAGGAAATTGTCCATTTCCTCTAAATTTTCTAGCTTGTAGGTATACAATTGTTCATAGTATCTTCTTATGTTTTTTTTTTTTTTATATATTTCTTTGGGATCTGTAGTAATTATCCCCTTCTCATTTCTGACTCTGTTTATTTGAGTCTTCTCTCTTTTTGACTTTGTCATTCTAGCTAAGGGTCTGTCAATCTAGTTGATCTTCTCAGAGAACAAACTTTTGGTTTTATTTATTCTCTCCATTGTTTTTTTTTGTTGTTGTTGTTTTGTTTTTATTTTTTTTGTTCTTCAGCTCATTTATTTCTGCTTTAATCTTTGTTATTTCTTTTTGTCTACTTGCTTTAGGGTTAGTTTGCTGATCATTGTCTAGCCTCTTCAGTTGTTTAGTTAGGTCTTTAGTTTTAGCTCTTTCTTTCTTTTCGATATTTGCATTCAGAGCTATAAATGTTTTGTGTCTTTTTATGTTTGTTAGTTTTGCTAGAGGGTTATCAATTTTATTGATTTTTTTTCAAAGATACAACTTTTTTGTTCCATTTATTTTCTTTATTGTTTTCCTATTTTTAATTTTCCTCCTTCTGCTTTTGTTTTTATTATTTTATTTCTTCTGTTGGATTTGGATTTCTTTTTCTATTCTTTTTCCCCTTTCTTAAGGAGAAAATTTTAGGTAAGAACTTAGATAATTGATTTGAGACATTTCCTATTTTGTAATGTAGGCATGTAGTGCTATAAATTTCCCTCTCAGCACTGCTTGAGCTGTATCCTACAGATTTTGATATGATGTATTTTCATTTTCATTAAATTCTTTGTATTTTCTCATTTAATTTGAGACTTCCTCTTTGACCTGTGGATTAGTTAGAAGTATGTTGTTAAATTTCCAAGTGTTTAGAGATTTCCTTGCTTTCTTTTTCCTGTTGATTTCTAACTTGATAACTGTATGGTCAGAAAACACACTGCACCTCTTGTTGTTAGGTTGGTGGTCAGAAAATGCCAGTCCTAGGTTGTCTTCTTCTGTTGGATAGGAGGTAGTAAGATGTCCTGTCACTATGCTGCTTGTACTGTTTCTAGTATCTCTAACCAGTGTGCTTACTTCTGTGCACCTTTCAGAATTTTGCTTTGGTTGTCTCTTGCACTATTTCCCAGATTCATAGTTATGCTTAGCAAGGAAGAGTGGGTAGAGATGAGTAAACCATTTTGTCTGGAGTGGAGGTCTTTTGGTAAAATTTTGCTTTCCAATTTTAAATATTTAATCTACTTGTAATTGATTTTTTTTTTAAATGTGGGATGTAGTAGGAATCCAATTTCACTTTATTTCATGCAAGTAATGCCTTGTCTCAGAACAATTTATTATGTAGTTCTTTTCCCCAGTGGTCTGCAAGTACTAGCTCTGTCATTTAATTAGTTTTCATAATGGAAATATGTATATATGAATTTGCTTCTGACTCTCTTTTATCCTTCATTGGTGAGTTTATTTACTCCTGTGCCAGTAGCACACTTTTAAATTATTATAGTTTTTAATAATTTTGGATATATTTTAGGTAATTCCCTCAACTTTATTCTTTTTTTTTTTAATTGAGATTGTTCACAAACCATACAATTATCTGAAGATCCAAAGTGTACAATCAGTAGCCCACTGTACCATCATACAGCTGTGCATCCATCACCACAATTAATTTTTTTTCAATTTTTAGAACATTTTCATTACTCCAGAAAAGAAATAAAGACAAAAAAAGGAAACCCAAATCCTCCCATACCCCTAACCACGACCCCTCCTTTATTTTTATTTATTTTTATTTTTTATTTTTTTTTTCATTTTTATTGAGATTGTTCAGATACCATACAATTATCCAAAGATCCAAAGTGTACAATCACTTGCCCCTGGGTACCCTCATACAGCTGTGCATCCATCACACTTAATTTTTGTTCAATTTTTAGAAACTTTTCATTACTCCAGACAAGAAATAAAGTGAAAGATGTAAAAAGAAAAAAAGAAAAGGAAACTCTAATCCTCCCCTATCCCTAACGAACCCCCCTCATTTGGTGACTCCTAGTATTGATATAGTACATTTGTTACTGTTTATGAAAAAATGTTGAAATACTACTAACTGTAGTATATAGTTTGTAATAGGTATATAGTTCTTCCCTATATGCCCCTCTATTATTAACTTCTAATTGTATTGTCATACATTTGTTCTGGTTCGTGGAAGCGATTTCTAGTATTTGTACAGTTGATCATGGACATTGCCCACCATAGGATTCAGTTTTATACATTCCCATCTTTTGACCTCCAACTTTCCTTCTGGTGACATATATGACTCTGAGCTTCCCCTTTCCACCTCATTCACACACCATTCGGCACTGTTAGTTATTCTCACATCTTGCTACCGACAGCCCTGTTCATTTCCAAACATTTAAGTTCATCCTAGTTGAACATTCTGCTCATACTAAGCAACCACTCCCCATTCTTAAACCTTGTCCTGTATCTTGGTACCTTATATTTCACGTCTATGAGTTTACATATTATTTAATTCCTATCAGTGAGACCCTGCCATAATTGTCCTTATGTGTCTGGCTTATTTCACTCAGTATATTGCCCTCGCGGTTTTGTCATCAACCCATTTGTTTTTTAATATGGTTTTGTTCACTCACCATACATTCCATCCCAAGTAAATAATCAATGGTTCTCTGCATGGTCATACATTTATGTGTTCACCACCTTCACCACTAAGTATATAAGGGCATCTACATTTCTTCCACAAGGCAGGAGGGAGAGTCAAAGAAGGTAGAGAGGCAAAAGTAAGAGGAAAACAAAAAAGACAGCTAGGAAGCAGCAAAAGGAAAAATAACCTTAAATCAAAGTAGAATAAAGAATCAGACAATACCACCAATGTCAAGTGTCTAACATGCCTCCCCTATCCCCCCCTCTTATCTGCATTTACCTTGGTATATCACCTTTGTTACATTAAAGGAAGCATAACACAATGATCTGTTAGTTACAGTCTCTAGTTTATGCTGATTGCATCCCTCCCCCAATGCCTCCCCATTTTTAACACCTTGTAAGGTTGACATTTGCGTGTTCTCCCTCGTAAAAGAACATATTTGTACATTTTATCACAATTGTTGAATACTCTAGATTTCACCAAGTTACACAGTCCCAGTCTTTATCTTTCCTCCTTTCTTGGGGTTTCTCACATGCTCCCCACCTTCCTCTCTCAACCATATTCATAGTTATCTTTGTTCAGTGTACTTACATTGTTGTGATACCATCTCCCAAAATTGTGTTCCAAACCACGCACTCCTGTCTTCTATCACTCTATAGTGCTCCCTTTAGTATTTCCTGTAGGGCGGGTGTCTTGTTCACAAAGTCTCTCATTGTCTGTTTGTCAGAAAATATTTTGAGCTCTCCCTCATATTTGAAAGACAGCTTTGCTGGATATAGGATTCTTGGTTGGAGGTTTTTCTCTTTCAGTATCTTAAATATATCACACCACTTCCTTCTTGCTTCCATGGTTTCTGCTGAGAGATCCGCACATAGTCTTATTAAGCTTCCTTTGTATGTAATGGATCGCTTTTCTCTTGCTGCTTTCAGGATTCTCTCTTTGTCTCTGACATTTGATAATCTGATTATTAAGTGTCTTGGCGTAGGCCTATTCTTATCTATTCTGTTTGGAGTATGCTGCGCTTCTTGGATCTGTAATTTTATGTCTTTCATAAGAGATGGGAAATTTTCATTAATTATTTCCTCTATTATTGCTTCTGCCCCCTTTCCCTTCTCTTCTCCTTCTGGGACACCAATGATACGTACATTATTGTACTTTGTTTCACCCTTGAGTTCCCAGAGACGTTGCTCATATTTTTTCATTCTTTTCTCCATCTGCTCCTTTGCGTGTAGGCTTTCAGGTGTTTTGTTCTCCAGTTCCTGAGTGTTTTCTTCTGCCTCTTGAGATCTGTTGTTGTATGTTTCCATTGTGTCTTTCATCTCTTGTGTTGTGCCTTTCATTTCCATAGATTCTACTAGTTGTTTTTTTGAACTTTTGATTTCTGCCATATATATGCCCAGTGTTTCCTTACAGCCTCTATCTCATTTGCAATATCTTTTCTAAACTTTTTGATTTGATTTAACATTAGTTTAAATTCCTGTATCTCAGTTGAAGTATACGTTTGTTCCTTTGACTGGGCCATAACTTTGTTTTTCTTAGTGTAGGTTGTAATTTTCTGTTGTCTAGGCATGGTTTCCTTGGTTATCCAAATCAGGTTTTCCCAGACCAGAACAGGCTCAGGTCACAGAGGGAAGAAATATTCAGTATCTGGTTTCCCTGAGGGTGTGTCTTAGAAAATTGCTCCACCTTGTGATGCCTCAAGTCACTGTGCTTTTCTGCCCAGTAGGTGATGCCTGTTAGCCTATAATTCTTGACTGGTGTGAGGAGGTGTGGCCCTGTTCCCCCAGGCTCTGGGGTCTGGTACTGAATGGAAAGGGCCCCACCCCTTTCCTCCTAGAGAAGACAGAACTCCCAGGTGGAGGTCATTAGCATTTCAATGGTCTCACTCTCTGCTTGTGCTGTCTCCACCCTTCCCCAAGTCACAGCCCTGGAAACTGAATATGACTGGGGCTTTCTCCACTGAACCAAAAAGGAAACAGATAGTCCCCTTCAGACCCAGTCCAAGGCGACCCTCAGGCTCTCCAAGGTCAGTCGTCACCCAAAGCCTCTGTCTGTTTTTTGGGGATGCGTATCTGTAGTGAGCAGTTCACACTCGCTACTTAAAACCCCAGTTGGAGCTCAGCTGAGCTATATTCGCTTGCTGGGAGAGAGCTTCTCTCTGGCACCACGAGGCTTTGCAGCTTGGGCTATGGGGGAGGGGGTCTCACGACTTGGATCCGCGGGTTTTACTTACAGATTTTATGCTGTGTTCTTGGGCATTCCTCCCAATTCAGGTTGGTGTATGATGAGTGGATGGTCTCGTTTGTCCCCCTGCAGTTATTCTGGATTATTTACTAGTTGTTTCTGTTTTTTTGTAGTTGTTCCAGGGGGACTACTTAGCTTCCATTCCTCTCTATGCCACCATCTTGCCTCAACTTTATTCTTATTCTTCTGAAGTGGTTTAGCTACTCTTAGACCTTTCTTTTATCTATAATTTTTACATTAGGCTTACCAAATTCTTAAAAATATCCTTGCTATTTTTATTGGAATAGCTTTGGGATTTTTGCTCAATAGGGAGACAGCTGGCATCTTTATATTAGAACTTTCAATAAAAGAATGAATATAGTTTTTCTCCCCATGTGTTTGAGATTAATATGTTCCAATAATGTTTTTATTATTTTTCCATACACATCTTGCTCGTGTTTTTGTTAAATGTGCTGTACGTTTCTTATAATTTTTGCTATTGTAAATGATATCTTTTAAAATAAATAACTTTTTCCTTTGTCGAATTTAAGACCTCCTTTAACAGAAATCAAGAGGGAGCCTATGATCTCAGAGCAAGATCAGCCCTCTGTCCAACTTCACATCTCCATCATCAGGAGTCAAGAAGAAACTGTCAAACTTGGAATAAGACCACACCTCCGCAGGACATTGACAGGGGACAGCAGAGTACCCAAGCAATCAGAATAAGACCATACATCTACAGGAGAGCATGCCTTTGTCAGCAGGAGACAAATGGGAGACCCTGAGCAGCACATGTCTGTGGCCTGTCTTCCCCTAAACCTCTCTTTTCTGAACACCTATACCTTTATCCATATTCTTTTCTGTCTAAAGAATCCCAGATATCCCAGTTCATCATTTATCGCAGAACTCTAAACCTCCCTAAGCTGCCCTACTTCAATTTTTCTGCTTCTACCTCTCCTTTTCCTTTCCTGACTCCTGAAATCCTTTCTCTCTACTCTCCAGACTCAAGATCAATAATCAGCAAAATCCTTTATATCTTCAACCTCTATTGTGATTCTTCCCTTCACCTTCTCCACCAATGGAAATATAGCTTCCAATGACAGTTTCAATAGTAGTCAGTGGGGTTCTGGTAAATGTTTAATGACCAGCTCTTTGGGAGAAAACAGAAAGGCCCGATTAATGTTTTCCAGTTTCCATGCTGTCACGGTGGCTCTTCAAGCTACGGTGTTACTTCACTGAATGTGGAGTTAGCAAGTGATGCCCATAGTTAGTTCTCCTGAGCTAGTATGAGCCCATTCCAATATACCACTCCTTGTAGCATTCTGCAGTGGTGGTGTTCTCTCCTCTACTCAACTCAACTATTACATTGACTATGAAGTAGGATAAGTGTCCCCTTTTGCTTTTCACTGCTGACTTCAGTCCCTTTTCCCCTACTCCTTCATCAGTACACATTGCCTTGAATCTCATAAGATTATACCATTTTTTTTATTATAGACACCTCTTCCTAGGTCATTTTAAAAATATTAATCCCTGTGACACTGTCACTTTCTTAAAAATGATTTGTCATAATTCTTGGTGATTGAAATATTCACATGGGTGATCCTCCTTCCAATGCTCTGGACTCAGTTTACTGTGTCTCTTGTCCAGTGATCCTGTTCTCCATCCATTCTCAGCCACTCAATTTTATGATTGCTTCTATGCCATCTTATTGCCAATAACTGTCATGAATTTTCATTTCCTTTGCTGTTTGCTCCTCATCTCCCAAATCTCTACATATTGAAGGTTCACAGGGCTCAGTTCTTCATCTCTTCTGTTTGCTGTTGTCATTCCCTGGGTGATCTCATTCCGTTAATGACTCCTTAATTTTTATCTTCAACTAGGATCTCTTCCCTGCTCCCTAGTTTTCTATATCCGACTGTCTTCTTGACTCTTACAGTTACATATCAATTCCCCACCAACACTGTATCTCCTACAATTTTCTCCATCTTAATTAATGGAGACTATATCCTTCCAGTTTCTTAGCCAAAAATATTTGAAGTCATCCTTGAGTCATTTCTTTCTCATGTACCTCACATCTTATATGAAAGGAAATTATTTTGTTTCTATCTTTGAAATATATACAGACGTCCATCCTTTCTTACCACTAGCACTGTTGCTTGCTAGACCAAGCTGCAATCATCTCTAGCTCAGATTATTGCAGTGGTCTACTAACTGGTCTCTCTGCTTCTGTCTTTGTCTCCCTTTATTCTCTTTTGAACACTACAGCCCCCTTAATTGCCTCTGTTTAAGATCCTCTTAAAACATGTCTGTCCCCATAGCATTTCTCTGCTGGAAACTTTTCGGTGGCTTCTTATCTTAGAGTTACAGATAAAATCATTATAGCTTCTGAACCCTACATGATCTGGCCCCTTTTTTCATCTCTGACCTAATTTTTTATTACCCTCCCCTTCATTTCCTCAACTAAAAGCCACACTTGCTGCCTACCTATTTGTAGAATACTCTAAGCATGTTCCTGCCTCGAGGCTTTTGTGCTTGATTTTTCCTCTGCTAAGTTATCTTCCCTCAGATATCCATATGGCTCATCCCCTCACTTCCTTTAAAGCTTTAATCAAATGTCTTCTTTTTAGAGAAACCTTCCATGACTACCCAATCTAAATTTTGATGCTGCCTCTCATTCCTGGACACTTCCTGGGGCTTCCTGCTTTATTTTTTCTCTTTACATGTCTCATTGCCTAATATATTTATGTTATACTTATTAACTTATTTTTTCCTCCCTAGAATGTAAGCTCTATGAGAACAGAGATATTTTTCACTGCTCTATCCCCAGTGCCAAAAACATGACTGGCAAATAGTACACCATAAATATTTGTATTTGAATGAATGTGTAAGTGAAAAAAAATGTGTTCTATTTGTTGCTGTTTATATGCATATAATTTATTAATCTAACAATCTTAGATACAGTGAGCTTGCTAAACTCTATTTTTGTAACTTCAGTGTAGATTCTTTTGGGTTTTCCTTATAGATAATGATATGATCTTTGAACAATGAGAGTTGTGATTTTCCCTTTCCAATTCTGGCAAATTTTATTTATGTTTCTTATCTTTATACATTGTCTAAAGATCTGCTATATATGGTCATGATTTTCAAGGGAAGGCTTCTGATGTTTCAACACAAAAATGATATCTGTTGTAAATCTTTGGTAGATATTTTTGTCAGAATGAAAAAGTTCCCATCCCTTCCACATTTGCTACATTTTATGTTTGTGTTTTGTCAGGAATATGTGTTAATACTTTATCATATACATGAATGGTAAACTTTTTATCATGAATGTGTATTAAGTTTTATCATGAATGAGTGTTTAATTTTCTTTTCTTAAGATGATAATATGATTTTCTCCATTAATATTTGAATTAGTAAATGACATTTAAGAATTTTCTGATGTAAGCACTCTCTTCCATTCCTGGGATAAAAGTAATTCATCATTTGTTACCCAATTTATATATCACTGGATCCAGTTCACTTGTTTTTAAGGATGCTTACTTCTATTTAATGAATAAAATTGGCCTGCAATTTTACCTGTTAATGTAGTTTTTTGTAATTTTGGTATCAGTGTTTTACTGGTCTTGTTGAATGAATTGGGGAATATTCCCTTTTCCCCCTATTCTTTGGAAGAGTTTTTACATTATGTAACACATATTACTTGAATGTCTTATAGAAGTCTTCTGTAAAACTAATTGGGATTCGTATGTATTTATGGGAAGATTTTATATTATGTATTCAGTTTTTTAAAAAATATAATATAATTATAGAGGTTATTTCTTCTTGAATCAATTTTGTTAAGTTATAAAAAAAGTTTATATGAATCTGACCATTTTGTCTAAGTTTCAAATTTACATGCATAAAGGTATTCATCATATTTTTATTTTCTTTTTAATCTTTGATGGATATATACTTATATCCTCTTTTTATTTGTTATTTGCGATCCCTCTTCCTTTCCATTTCCTCCACCCACCACCAACTCCATTGTCTCTTTTCAGTCGTTCTGGAGATACATGAATTTTATTGGTATTTTCAAGGATCCAATGTCTTAGTTTTATGATCCTCTATGATATGTCAATTTTTTTTTCCTTCATTACTTTGTGCTTTCATTGTTACTCTTTCTGCCTATGGTCTTTGGGTTTATTCTTTATTTCTTTTCCCAACTTCTTAAGCTGGATGCTTAGCTCATTAATTTGCACTTTTTCTACCTATTCCAGTTTGCTAATGCTGCTGTTATGCAAAATACCAGAAATGGATTGGCTTTTATAAAGGAGATTTATTAGGTTACGGTGTTATAGTTCTAAGGCCATAAATGTGTTCAAACTAAGGCATCAAGATAACAAGAGGATACCTTCACTGAAGAACAGCTGACGGCATCTGGAACACCTCTGTTAGCTGCAAGGCATGTGGCTGATCAGGCCTTAAAGAAGCATCAGTGCTTCTTCATCCTCTTTCCCTTCAATTTGGTGGAGTAAGGTTGGGCTTATAACCCATCTTTGACCATGTAGACCAGGGCAATGTCTTTAACGATGGATGGACAACAAATGGAAGGAATCCTGATCCATGGTGCTCAGCTGCACATCAAATTTACTCGGTCATCTTGAGAGAGTTACTTGGAAAAAGATTATTTTTATTTTTTTAAGCCACTTATTTTGAGGTCTCTTTGCTTCAGCAGCTTTGCTTTTATCCTAATAGTACAAGTACTTCCTCATCCAGTACATGGTACATTTTTGTAAATGTTTGTGCTTGAGAAGAATGTATATTTTCTAATTTGGGGGTCCAGAATTCCATATAAAGCCAATATAGTTTTATTTTGTGTAATTTAGATCTTCTGTTTTTTGTCAATAATTGAGTGACTTGATGGATTCATCAAATTTCATTACTTTTTCAGAATTTTTTGCTTTATGCATTTTGAAGCTATTTTATTAGGTAGGTGTACATTAGTTTAGAATTGTTATATCAATAAGATGAATTAAAACATTTATCATTTTCTAGCAGCACTTTTCTAGTAATGCTTTGTCTTGTGGTCTATTTTGTCTGCTTTAAGATAACTGCCTCACCTTTCTATGATTAGAATTTGCCTTGTTTCTTTGTTTGCCTGAGCTACTATAACAAATACTCTACAATGGGTTGGGTTAAACAACAAGAATTTGTCGGCTTACAGTTTTAGAGGCTAAAAGTCCAAAATCAGGAAGTTGGACAAGGCCACGCTTTCTCTGGCAGCCAGTAGTTTTCTGCTAATGGCAGTCCTCTGTCCTATATGTTGATGTCTTTGGCCTCCTACTGTATCTTTCTCTGACTTCTAGCCTTTCTTTATAAGTCCTCCTGTGTTTCAGTTTGCTAAAGCTGCTGGATGCAAAATACCAGCAAGGACTTGGCTTTTATAAAGGATGTTTATTAGTAGGTTACAAATTTACAATTCTAAGACTGTAAAAATTTCCAGACTAGGGCATCAACAAGAGAATATCTTCATTGAAGAAAGGCCAATGTGCCTGGGGCCTCTGTCATCTGGGAAGGCACATGGCTGGTGTCTGCTTGTCCTTTGCTTCTGGGTTGCATTTCAAAATGGCTTTCTCCAAAAGGCTTCTGTCTCTCTCAGCTTCTCTCAGCTCTCTGCTTGGTTCTCATGGGGCATTTCTCTCTAAGCATCTGCGAGTCCTTTCTTAGCTTCTCTGTGGCAAACTCTGGGCTTCATCTCTTAGCTTAGCATCCCCAAACATCTTTCTGTCTGTATCTCCAAACCTCTGTTTCTGTGTCAACTCTTGGCTTCTCCTGGAAGCAAACTCTGGATTACATACCTTAGCTCCTCTCCAAAATGTCTCTCTCAGCTTCTCTGAGTTTCTTCTCTCACTAAGCTCTCTTAAAGGACTCCAGTAAACTAATCAAGACCCACCCTGAATGGGCAGATTCACACTTCCATGGAAATAATATAATCAGAGTTCCCACCCACAATTGGGTGGGTCACATCTCCATGGAAACAACCTAATCAAAAGGCCCCACCCAACAAGATTGTATTAAAAGATCACAGCTCTTCTGGGGTCCACAATGGCTTCGAACTGGCACATCCTGTAATACAGATTAAGACCACACTGATAATGTTTGCTACACCTAAATAGGATCTTCTAAGACCTTATTCACAAATGAGCCCATACCCTGATTCACCTAATATATTCAAAGATACTGTTTACAAGTAGGTTGACACTGATGTTTTGAATTGTTAAACTGGATTTTAAATTTGGGTCAGGGTGGAGGTCAGGTGTGACAATGGGAAACTGAGGTCATAATGCTTGAGAAAAGGTAGTTTGTTACAGATCCCACAGAGAGAAGGGTGCTATGAGGGGTCAGTGGGAAGTATGATCAGCTTGGGTGGCTCAACTAGCAGGTGGGGAGCACACAGGTAGAGCAAGAGGGGGACCTGGGGGGTTGTGCCTTTATTGTGGTGCAGGGATGGAAGTCCAGTTTTCCGTGGGAGTCAAGGATTGGTTAGTTTAAAGCAAATATGTGAAAAGGGAAAGGGAGTGGGAGTCCAGGGCTGGTGAGGATAGTTATTTTATCATTTGGGACTAGCTGTGGATTTTGGTTGAGGTGTGTCGGTGGTGTGGGTAGTGGCTGAAGATGTGGGTTTGGGCTCTGGGGGAGTTTATGCACCAGGGTTGGAAAGTTGTTCATTAACTAGGCCAAAGGTCATTGTTGAGACTAGTGACTCAGCCAAAGTAAGATGGATGCCTAGGCAGCACACAAAATATTTTGTTAACAACCAACAGACACATGAAATAAAATTAAGTACATGTCTTTTGTTGTGGCACATGATTGAATCTACCACTCCTCGCATATTTTTTCTATCCCTTTATTTCCAATATTTCTGTGATGATATGTTTAGTTGTTATCATTAGTAAATAGCATATGGTTGACAGTTTCATTTATTGGTGATTTCCTCCATTCAAATTTGTTTAAATGTTTTATACTTATACTGATTACAGATATGTATGGAATTGCTTCTACCACCTTACTTTTTGCTTAATATTTATCTTGTCTTTTTATGTTTTCATTTCTCTTTTTTGTTTATTTTTTTGTGGTTTGAATTTTCCTTCTTTGAGTTTTATTTTCATTGTTTGATTTTTTCTTTTTCTTTTAATGTTTACCCTTGAAAATTTATATGCATATGGAATACAATTTAAAATTAATTACTAGACTAATACAAAGATCTTCAAACCCTTTATTTCTAATCAAAACATTGCTAATTTAAATACTATTTTTGTTCTGGTATTTTAGTTCTGTGTTTTAGAATTACAAACTTTGCATTATTGTTATTTTTTTAAAGAGAATTTATTTTTAGAGACAAAGAGTGTTTATGTTTATCCAAAAACTTATTAATTTCCTATTTATAATTGATCTTCTTATCTTTCTCTTTGAGGTCCAACAGTTTCCCTATGATTTAGGTGTAATATTTTTTTCATTTATCTCATGGAATATTTTACAATTCCTGTATTTGGATACCATGTATTTTATCAATTTATAAAGTTCTACTCATATAAATATTGCCTTTCCTAATTTTTAAAATTCACTTCTTTTAGGACTGCAATTAGATTATTATGCACTGCCTTATTCTGTCTTCTATGTTTTTTAATCTCTCTTTCATATTTTCTATATTCTTGTCTCCATGTGCTGCATTCTCAAACATTTCTTCATTCTTATTTTCCATTTCACCAAGCAACCATTTATATATGTTGAATCTTCTTATTTTCTTTTTATTGTGTTAATTTTTATTAGAGAAAGTGTATGTCTTCAGAAAAATCATGCATAAAATACAGAGTTCCCATATTCCACCTGTTTCAGTTTGCCAAAGCTACCAGAATGCAATATACTAGAAATGGGTTGGCTTTTATAATGGGGATTTATTAGTTTACAAATTTACAGTTCCAAGGCCATGAAAATATCCAAATTAAGGCATCATCAGAATGATACCATCTCTGAAGAAAAGCCACTGGCATCCGGGGTTCCTTTGTCAGATAGCAAGGCATATGGTCTGAGTCTGCTGGTCCTTCCCTCATGGATTTCATTGCTTTCAGCTCCTGACTTCAGTGGCTATCTCAGCTCCTCTGGGGGGATTTCCCCTAATCTTCCCTAGATGTTTCTCTCTCTGAACTCTCTCTGGGTGTTTCTCTCTTTTATCCTCATAAAGGGCGTCAGTAAAGGATTAAGACCCACCTAGAATTGGGTGGGTCACATCTCAATTGAAACAACCCAGTCAAAATGTCCACCCACAATAGGTCTGCACCCACAGGAATGGATTAAAAGGACATGGCATTTTTAGGGTACATAACAGCTTCAAACCAGCACTTCATCCTATTAACATCTTCCATTAGTCTGGTATATTTGTTAAAATTGATGAAAGAACATTTTTTATAGTTGTACTATTAAATGTAGCATTAAGTTCACTGTGTAGTACAGGCCAATATTTTATGTATGTGTGTTTTTAAATTTTTCTTCTAGTGATACAAATTATGAGCTAAAATTACTTCTTTTAGCTACATTCAAATATATAATTGCACAATATTGTGTTACCATCATCACCATCCATTACCAAAACCTTTCCATCACTCCAAATAGAAACTCTGTACAATTTAAGTATTAACTCCCCGTTCTCAATTCCTGGTTTCTGGTAACCAATATTCTAGTTTCTGACTCTGGATTTGCTTATTCAAATTATTTCATATCAGTGAGATCATACAATATTTGTCATTTTGTGTCTAGCTTATTTCATTCAATGTGATGTCTTCAAGGATCATCCATGTTGGATATATCAGAACTCCATTCCTTTTTACAGCTGTATAATACTCCATTGTATGTATGTACCAGATTTTGTTTATCCATTCCTTGGTTTATGGACACTTGGGTTGCTTCCAACTTTTGGCAACTGTGAATAATGCCACTGTGAACATTGCTTTGCAAATATCTATTCGCATCCCTGCTTTCAATTCTTTGGGATATATACTTAGAAGTGGGATTGCTGGGTAACAGGTAATTGTATACGTAACTTTCTGAGGAGCTGTCAAACTATATTCCCCAGTGTCTGCACTATTTTAAATTCCTACCAACAATGAATGAATGCCCCTGTTTTGCCACATCTTCTTCAACACTTACAATTATCTTTTCTTTTTTAATAGTAGCTATTCTAGTGGGTGTGAAATGCTATCTCATTGTGGTTTTGATTTGCATACCCCTAATGGCTAGTGGTGTTGAGCATTTTTTCATGGGCTTTTTGGACATTTGTATATCTTCTTTGGAGAAATATCTGTTCACCTCTTCTGCCCATTTTTAAACTGGGTTGTCTGTCTTTTTTGTTGTTTGAGTTGTAGGATTTTTAAAAATATATTTTGGATATTAAACTCTTATTGGATTTTTTGAACAGAAGGCAGAAAAGAAGGGCAAGAAAATAAGGTTTTAGTGGCTAAGAGAATTCAAATAGAGTCAAGAGGCTGTCCTGGAGGTTTCTCCTATGTAAGCTTCACCTAGATATACCAAATGACCACAATATGATAAGCCCAAGTCAATAATAGTCCTGAAAACCTTAAAGGATACACTGATCCCTATCTAAGACTCTATAAAAGTTTCACTCACTAAGTTTATTCTTCAGAAACATAAATCCTTCAGGGAATTCCTATGCCACCTAAGTTCCCAAACACAGAGGCAATAGCCTCTTCAAGAACATCAACCAGATGTGTCCCCTTTTCTATTAAAAATAAAAAAAAAACCTTATTATGTGATTTCCAAATATTTTCTTCCATTGTGTAGGTTGTCTTTTTACTGTCTTGATAAAGTCCTTTGTTGTACAAAAGTTTTTCATTTTTACAAGATCCAATTTATCTATTTTTTTCTTTTCTTACTTGTGCTTCGGTTATAAGGTCTAAAACACAATTGCCTGACACAGAATCTGAAGACGTTTCCCTGTGTTTTCTTCCAGGAGTTTAATAGGTCTGGTTCTTATATTTAGGTCTTTGATCCATTTTGAGTTGATTTTTTTGTATTGTGCAAGGTAATGGTCCACCTTCATTCTTTTGCATATAGATATCCAGTTTTTCAAGCAGCATTGTTGAAGAGGTTATTCTTTTCTCATTGAATGGATTTGGCACCCTTGTAGAAAATCAAGTTAGTCATAAACATGAGCTCTCAATTAAATTACATTGGTCTATATGTCTGTCCATGTTTCAATACCATGCTCTTTTGATTATTATACCTTTGTAATAAGTTTTAAGATCAGAAGTGTGAGTCCTCCAATGTTCTGCTTTTTCAAGAAGACTGGCAATTTGAGCCCCCTTAACTTCCATATAAATTTGATGATTGGCTTTTCCATTTCTGTAGAGAAGACTGTTTGAGTTTTGATTTGGATTGCATTGAATATAAAAACCACTTTTGGTAGAAAAACACTGTAACAATATATAATCTTCCAATCCATGAACATGGAATGTCCTTTCATTTATTTAAGTCTTCTTTGATATCTTTTAGCAATGTATTGTATTCTTTGTACAAGTCCTTTAAGTGCTTGGTTAGATTTATTCCTAGATATTTGATTCTTTTAGTTACTTTTGTAAATGTAATTTTTTTCTTGATTTCTTCTTCAAATTGTTCATTATTATTATATAGAAACACTACTGAGTTTGCTTGTTGCTTTTGTACCATTGCACTTCGATGAATTCATTTATTAGTTCTCATAGATTTGTTGTGGATTTTTAAAGATTTTCTGTAAATAAGATCAACGCCATCTGAAAATAGGGAAAGATTGATTTCTTCCTTTGCAATTTTTAAATGCAATTTTATTGAGATATATTCACATACCATACAATCATCCTAAGTATACGGTCAATTGTTAACAGTATCATCACATGGTTGTGCCTTCATCACCACCAACAATTTTTTGAACATTTTCATTATTCCAAAAAATAGAAATAAGAATAAAAGAAAAATAAAAGTAAAAAAGAACTCCCCAAACATCTCATAGTCCCCGCCCCCCATTATTCATTTACCTTTTATCCCCCTTGTTTTTTACTCATTTGTCCACGCACTGGATAAAGGGAGTGTAAGCCACAGGGTTTTCACAATCACAACTACATCATATAAGCTATATAGTTATATGATCATTTTCAAGAATCAAGGATACTGGATTGTAGTTCAATAGTTTCAGTTATTTATTTCTAGCTATTCTAGTACACTAAAAACTAAAAAGGGATGTCTATGTAACACATAAGAATAAGCACCAGAATGATTTCTCAACTCCATTTGAGTTTTCTCAGCCACTGGAACATTATTTTGTTTAATTTCCCTTCCCCCCTTTGGACAGGAAGGCTTTCTCAATCCCATGATGCCAGGTCCAGGCTCATCCCCAGGAGTCATGTCCCACATTACCAGGGAGGTTTACACTGCTGGGAGTCATGTCCCATTTAGTGGGGAGGGCAGTGAGTTTACCTGCTGAGTGGGCTTAGAGAGAGACAGCCATCTAGCAACAAAAGAGGTTCTCTGGGAGTGACTCTTAGGCATCATTATAAGTAGGCTTAGTCTCTTATTTGCAGTAACTAGCTTGATAAGGAAAAGCCCCAAAGATCGAGGACTAGGCCTACCACAATGGAAGTCCCCAATGCTTGTGAGAATATCAGGAATTCCCCAGATGGGGAAGTTTAATGTTTCCAACTTTTTCCCCAGGCCCTCAAGGGGGCTTTGCAAATACTTTTTATTCTCTGCCCAAATTACTCTGAGATGTATTGGGGTTTCATGCTGACACTGTACAAACTGACCAGATCTCTCCCCCTTTTTAAGGTTCCATGTAATTATGGTGTTTGAGTAAACTGACCATACAAATTAAATTATATATTGTGCTACAGAAAGTATAGATTTTGCTCCAGATAAACATGTTTTCCTTGGTCTCACACAGAAGTTGAGGTTTTAAAACATAGTCAATATCATTCTTTTCCTTTTAGTCTGTTTTACCTTAGTTCTAATCAATCTCTTAGTTCAAATCTGATCTCCTTTTCAGCTTTTTTTAACCTTTGCTGTTTGGGGTAATGCTGACATTCATAGCTGCTGAACTCTGGTTCTGGGTCTCCTCCAGTGTCACACAGATAGTTAAAAGTTATAGGGACTGACTAGGTTATACACAAACAGCTCAGCATCTCAGAATTTAGAGATAACCATTACAACTCATGAATAGATGTGACTGCTGTAAGAGCCTACAATCTAGCAACCTTTACCATAAGCTTTCCCCTGTTAACCTGTGCTCTAAAATTCAATTCTTAGAGTTTGCACATTATAGTTAGTCTGTATTAGCGGAGTATTATAATGTTTATTCTTTTGATTCTGGCTTATTTCATGCAGCATACTATCCTCAAGGTCCATTCACCTATGTGCGTACGTCACAACTTCATTTCTTCTTGCCATCACTCAGTATTCCATTGTATGCATGCACCACAGTTCACCATTCCATTTATCAGTCTGTGTACCCTTAGGCTATCTCCATCCATTGCGAATCGTGAATATGGCTGCCCTAAAAGTGTACAATGTCCACTCATGTCTCTGCTCTCAGTTCTTCCAAGTATATACCCAGTAATGGGGTTGCAGTACAATATGACAACCCCATAGTTAGCTTCCTGTGGAATCACTCCACTTCCCTCCAGCTGGGCTGCAGTATTCTACTTCCCTACCAACCGGGAATGGGTACATCCCTCTCTCCACATTTTCTTCAGCACTTGTATCCCTCTGTTTATTATTTAAATGGCTTTATTCACACACCATACAGTACACCCTAAGTAAACAATGATTCACAGTATAATCACATAATTATGCATTCACCACCACAATCTACATGAGAGCATGTACATCTCTTCCCCAAAGAAAGAGGAAAAGGAGAAAAAAAATGAAGAATAAAAATGCAAAAGATAGAAGAAAAATAAAATAATGAAAGGGTCAGACAACATCACCATCACCAAGAATCCCATATCACTACCTTATAGCCCCCTCTTATAGACATTTATCTTTGGTATATTCCCTTTGTTAAAATTAGTGGAGGCATCTTACAATGTTACCATTAACTATAGACTCCAGTTTGCATTGATTCTATTTTTTCCCCTATACCATCCAATTTTCAACACCTTGCAATGTTGACATTCAATTATTCTCCCACATTTAAAAACATTCTTATATTTGTACATTTAATCACCATCATTGACCACTCTATGTTTCATTAAATCTCAGTCTTTTATCTTCTTTCCTTCTGATGTCATACATGCCTTTAGCCTTCCTCTTTCAACCATACTCACACTGATCATAGTTCAGAGTACTTACAATATTGTGTTACTATCACACACTATTATGCTATCCATTCCATTTCTGGATCTATACAATCAATCCTGTTGAACCTTCTGTACTGATCAAATGCCCAATCTCTAACCTCTTTTTCTTTCTTGATAACCTGTTTCTTGACTCTTCAATTTCACTCATCATTGTTATTCTATATTCGTTGGATCATAGAGTGTCTGTCCTTTTGTTTCTGGCCAGTTTCATTGAACATAATGTCTACTGTCTACCATTTTGTCTTTTGGATTTTATATGTCATATCTTATTTTATTTTTATTTTTTCTGTGTTTACCCTTACTGATAGTCTTCATTTCTACACTCTTCTCCAAACCTCTCTCTCCTATCTTCTCCCATCTGCCATAGTGCTCCCTTTTAGTATTTCTTACAGAGCACATGTCTTGTTCAAATTCTCTCAGTGTCTATTTGTCTGAAAATATTTTAAACCCTCCCTCATTTTTGAAGGACAGTTTTGCTGGATATAGAATTCTTGGTTGACAGTTTTTCTCTTTCTGTATCATAAATATATCATACTACTGCCTCCTCACCTCCATCGTTTCTACTCAGAAATCCACATGCAGTCTTATCGAACTTCCTTGGATGTGATAGATCTCTTCAGTCTTGCTGCTTTCAGAATTCTCTCTTTGTCTTTAATTGCTTAATCTGATTATTAAGTGTCTTGGAGTCAGTCTACTCATATCTATTCATTTGGGGTATGCTGTGCTTCTTGGATCTGTAATTTTATGTCTTTCATAACAGATGGGAAAAGTTCGATTATTTCCTCCATTATTTTTTCTGCCCCTTTTCCCTTCTCTTCTCCTTCTGGGACATTCCTGATATGTATATTCATGCACTTCATGTTCTCATTCATTTCCCTGAGACACTGCTCATATTTTTCCATTGTTTTCCCTATCTGTTCTTTTGTGTGTAGGACTTCAGATGTTCTGTCCTTCAGTTCATGGAACCTTTCTTCTGCCTCTTCAGATCTGCTATTGTATGTCTCCATTGGGTTTTTCATCTCTTCTGTTGTGCCTTTCCTTCCCATAAGTTCTGTCAATTGTTTTTTCATACTTTCAAGTTCTTCCTTATGTTTTCCCAATATCTCCTTTCGATCCTTCATCTCTTTTGCCATATCATCCCTCAACTTGTTGTTTTGATTGTTGAATTGATTTAGGAGATTTGTTTGATTAATAATTAGTTGTTTCAATTCCTGTATCTCAGGTGAAGTGGAAGTTTGTTCCTTTGATTGGGTCATATCCTCATTTTTCCTAGTGTATTTGTAATTTTTTGTTGTCTAAGTGTCTGGTTTCCTTGATTACCCCAATCAGATTTTCCCAGACCAGATGGGCCCAGGTCTCAGGAGGAGAGTATATTCAGTATCAGGATTCCCTGAGGGTGAGATGCAGCAGATTGTGAGTCTTTCCTGTGAGACCTCTAGACACTGTACTTCTCCTATCCTACCCAGCAGATGGCACTTGTCAGCCCACACCCCCCACTGGCCTAAGGAGCTGCAGTGTATTTAATTCTCAGTGGACCCTGTCCCAGCCAGGGACTGAGGGTGTCAGAAGCCAAGCTTAAGCTGTTTCTGCCCCCTCCCCATCCCTGGGGACTGAGTTCCCTGGGGAAGGGCTGCCACTTGAGCTGAGCCCTGTGGACCCCCCCCCCTTTTCTTAGGGAAGATAAGCTTTTTAGGGAATTGTTCCCTGCACTTGAGTTTTTCCTTTGACCCTATCTAAACTCCACCCTTCCATGGTACTGTGCTAACAATTGAAAATGCCTGAGGCTTTCTCTTGTGAGCTACTTAGAATAAGAGGGAAATAAAGAAAAAAGCAACAAGTCCCCTTTTCAGAGCCAGTCCCCAGCCCTCCAGGTCACCAGGCAAGAACTGGAGTTGTTACCCAGTTTTGTGTGCCCCTTTTCTTGGGACACAGCCCTTTTCTAGTATTCTGAGCTCACAGATTCCAAAGGCCTCTGTTTTTATTTATTTATTTTTCTGTCAGCCCCATCTCCTCTCTGCCAGGATAAACCTCCAGGTTCTTTTCCTGCCTCTCTGGGTTTACCTTTCTTTGTAACTGTAGTCAGTAGTCCAAATTTGTTAATTAAAACTGCAGTTGGAGCTTGGTTGTGCTACATTCCCTTGTTCCTGGCAGGCTTCTTTTTCCTAGAAAAAAGTTTTGCAACTCAGCTTGCCATGTTGGTGGGGGAGGGGTGCCAGCTTCACCTTTTGGGGATCTTTACTTACAGTTCTATGCTGCAATCTCAGCTGTTCCACCCATTCCTGACTGGTGTATGATGTTGTCTGGTCATGGATGGCCCCCCATCAGTTGTTCCAGTCTATTTTCTAGTTGTTCTTGGCTATTTAGTAGTTGCTCTTGTGGACTAATTTCCACACCTCCCTATGCCACAATTTTGCCCCACCTCCTTCCTTTGCAAATTGAATGACTTTTATTTCTTTATCTTGCTTAATCATTCTTGCTACAAATTCCAGTACAATGTTAAATAACAGTGGTGACAATATAAAAACTTGTCTTGTTCCTGATCTTAGATGGAATGCTTTTAGTGTTTCACTATTGAATATGAAATTATTTCATTTATGCCCTTTATTATGTTGAGGAAGTTTCCTTATATTTGTAGATTTATAAGGATTTTATCAAGAAGGGGTGCTGGATTTTGTCAAATCAAAACAATTATTGTGTAAATTGAGATGATCATGTGGTTTTTTTCCTTTGTTCAGTTAATGAGTTGTATTACATTAGTTGATTTGCTTATGTTGAACCACCCTTGCATATCTGGGACAAATTCCAGTTAATCATAGTGTATAATTCTTTTAATATACTGTTGAATTTAGTTTTCTAGTATTTTGTTAATGATTTTTGCAACTATGTTCACAAGAGATTTTGGCCTGTATTTTCCTTCTTGTATCTTTATTTGACTTTGGTATGAGTGTGATGTTGGCTTCATAGAATGAGTTAGGGAGTGTTCCCTCCTCTTTTCTTTTTTTAAGATTTTGAGCAGGATTGTTAATTGTCCTTGGAATGTTTTGTAAAATTCACCTGTAAAACCATCTGGTCCTGGGCTTTTTTTTTGGGGGGGGGTGTTCTTGATTACTGATTCAGTCTCCTTATTAATTATTGTTTTGTTGAAATCTCTGTTACTTTTTGAGTCAGTGTAGATAGTTTGTGTGCTTCTAGGAATTTGTCTGTTTCATCCAATTTGTATAATTGGTTGGCATACAGTAGTTCATAGTATCTTCTTATAGTTCTTTGTATTTCTGTTGTATCAGTAGTAATGCCCCTTTTCATTTCTGATTTTAGTTATGTCCTCTGTATTTTTTTTTTTTCATTGTCATTTTAGCTAAAGTTTTTTTCGATTTTATTGATCTTTTCAAAGAACCAACTTTTGGTTTAGTTGAGTCTGTCTAGTGTTTTTTTTTAATTCTCTGTTTCATTTATCTCTGCTCCAATCTTTGTTACTTCCTTTTTTTCTGATCACTTTGGGTTTGTTTGTTCTTGTTTTCCTAGATCTTCCAGTTTTGAGTTTAGGTCTCTGGCTTGAGATTCCTTCTTTTTTAATATAATGATTTAGAGGTATAAATTTTCCTCTCAGCATTTGCCTTTGCAGCAACCCATGAATTTTGGAATGTTGTGTTTTCATTTACAGTTCCTTCAAGTTATTTCCTAATTTCCCTTGTGGTTTCTTCTTTTACCCATTGGTTGTTTAAGAATACATTAATTTCCACATATTTGTGAATGTGCTGGTTTAGATCTATTATATCCCCCAGAAAAGCCTTACTCTTTTAATTCGGTATGTGGGGGCAGACCTATTATGGAAACTTCTGATTAGGTTGCTTCATGGAGATGTGATCCACCCAGTTGAGGGTGAGACCCTTTGATTAGATTATTTCCCTGGAAATAGGGCCCTGGCTATTCAAGGTGGGTCTTACTTAGTTTACTGGAGTCCTTATGAGAGCTGACACAGGTGCAGGCACTGGCAGATGCTGAGAGAGAGATTTTGGAGAGAAGCTAAGATATGTTATTCAGACTTTGCCCCAGGGAAGCTAAGAAACGACCCCCAGATGCATAGAGAGAAATAAGCAAAAATGCACGAGCTGAGAGAGAGAGAGAAGCTAAGACAGAAGCCCAGAGACATTTTGAAGAAAGCAATGGAAACCAGAAGCTAACCCTGGGAGAGGCTCAGCAGACTAGCCATGTGCCTTCCCATGTGACAGAAGAACCCTAGATGCCATTGGCCTTTCTTCAGTGAATGTTTCCTTTTGTTTATGCCTTAGTTTGGACACTTCTATGGCCTTAGAACTGTAAAATTTTAGCCTAATATATCCCCTTTATAAAAACCAATCCATTTCTGGTATTTTGCATTTCAGCACCTTTCACAAACCAGAACACTGAATTTTTCATTTCTCCCTCTGTTGATTTCTAGCTTCATTCCACTGTGGTCAGAAAAGGTACATTGTGTGATTTTCATATTTTGAATTTATCGAGACTAGTTTTGAGATCTAACATATAGTCTATCTTTGAAAAATGATCCATGTGCCCTTTATGCTGCTGCTCTTCTACATATGTCTGTTTTGTCTGGTTGTTTTAAAGTATAATTCAAGTCTTATATTTACTTAACTTTCTTCTGCCCAGATAGTCTATCCATTTTTGAAAGTGGTGTATTGAAATCTCCTACTATTAATTTAGAACCATCTATTTCTCCCTTCATTTCTGTCAATATTTGTTTCATATATTTTGTGGCTCTCCTGTTAGGTTCATTTATATTTGTAATTGTTATTTCTTCTAGTTGATTTTGATGCCTTTATCAGTATATAATGATCTTTTTTGTCCCTTATAACAGTTTTCAGCTTGAAATCTATTTCACCTGATATTAGTGTAACTACCCCAGCTGTCTGTTGGTTCCTACTTTCATGATATAATTTTTTCTAAGCTTTCACTTTCAGTCTGCTTGTGTCTTTGAATTTAAGGTGTCTTTTGTAAATAGCATATAGTTGGGTAATTTTTTTAATCTTTTCTACCAATCTCTGCCTTTTGATTGGAGAGTTTAATCCATTTCCATTTATAGTAACTACTGATAATGAAAGGCTTCTATACACCATTTTGCTATTTAGTCTTTGCAAGTCTTACATCTTTTTTGTCTCTCAATTCTTCTGTTAATGAGTGCTTTCACATTTATTTGATTTTTTTTTTTTTATACTATACCATATTTAGTCCTTCTCCTTTCCATCTTGGTATATTTTTTGTATATTTTTCTTGTGGTTACCCAGAGTTTAAATTTCACCTCCCTCATATATATAGCAATTATTTTTTATTTGATACCTACTTAATTTCAATAGAGTACACATACATTGTTTCTATACCCCTCCATTCTCCCACTTTTTTGTTGTTGTTAAAAATTATACTTTTGTACATTGTGTTTACAAAGCCATAGACTTATCATTGCTTTTTATGCATGTGAATTTTACATTTGTAGGAAACAAGAAGTTGAATTATCTACCAAATTTACAATATAGTAGTATGGGCATTTATAATTATTCAAATGGTTAACGTTATCATAGGGCTTTATTTCTTTATGTTGCTTTGATCCACTGCCTAGTGTCCTTTCCTTTCAGTCTGAAGAACTCCCTTTAGACTTGCTTATAGGACAGATGTAGTGGTAATGAACTCCCTCATATTTTGTTTAGCTGGGGATGTCTTCATCTCTCCCTCATTTTTGAAAGAAAATCTTGCTGTATCTAAAATTCTTGGCTGGCAATTGTTTTCTCTCAGCACTTTAAATATTTCAACCCATTACGTCCTTGCCTCCATGGTTTCTGATGAGAAATAAGTGCTTAATCTAATTGGAATTACCTTATACATAACATGTTGCTTTTCTCTTGTAGCTTTCAGAGTTCTCTCCTTGTCCTTTGCATTTGACGATTTGTCCACAGTGGTTCTGGTATATTTCTCTTCAGTTTTATCCTGCTTGGTGTTCAACAGGCTTCTTGGCTGTGTAGTCACATCTTTTGCCAAGTTTGGGAACCTTTTTTGTCATTATTTCTTTGAATATTATTTTTCCTTTCTCTTCTTCTCCCTATGGAACAGCTATAATGTATATATTGGTATGCTTGTTGGTGTCCTGCAGGTCTCTCAGGCTATTTTCACTTTTTCTAATTCCTTTTTTCTTCTGCTCCTCAACCTGACTCATTTCATGTGTTTGTCTTCAGGTTCACTGATTCTTTCTTCTGCCAGCTCCAATCTGCTATTGAAACCCTCCTGGGAATTTTTCATTTCACTTATTGTTGTCTTCAACTCCAGTAGTTCTGTTTGGTCTCTTAAAAATTTCTGTCTCTTTATTGAAATTCTCATGTTATTCTTTATTTACCTGATGTTCTTTAGTTCTTTCTCTGTATTCTTTCATCATCTTTAGCATATTGAGAACCATTTTTAAAGTCTTTGTCTGGGATGTCTGCAGTCTGATCTTCTTCATTGATATTTTCTGGATTTTATCCTCTTCCTTTAAATAGGCCATCATTTCTTGTTTCTTTTTGGTCTTTGCAATCTTTTGTTGCACACTGAACATTTTAATATTTTTAAATGTTAATTGTGGGTTTTAGTCCCTGAACTATCTGTTCCTTGAGTTTGCCTCCAGCAAATGATATGACAGAGATTTTCTTGAGTCCCAGAACTAATACACCCAAGCAATCCAATGCAAAAAAAACCTTTCACAGTTTTTGAAAATTGGCTTTGCATTGGCTAATGCTCTCCTTCTAAGTTCAGCCATCCAGTCAACATCAGCCTGCAGGATCCTCCCTGTCTTTTCTGTGCCTGTGTTTTGTCCTGGGTTAGTGCTTGCTAGTGATCTTACAAATTCCCCTGTTTACCAGAATATGAATGCACTCTCTTATCCCTAGGAAGCATACCTTCTCCCTTTCCTGAATTCTCCATGTCAGGGCTTCAAGCTGGGAGGCCCTTGCCCCAGGCCACCTGATTCACTGATTTCTTATACCACTTTTTCTTTCTCAAGCTGCTTTTGCCTGGAGGGCAAATTCTGTTAAGAAGTCATGGTGAGCACCCGAGGGAGGGGCCAGCAAGGGTGCCAGCAGCTTCTCCTATGGCTCTTTGAAGCTGTGTTTTCTTGATTTGGCACTTGCCCAGTAAATGCAGCCCTTTACTAGTTTTTTGTTTTGTTTTGTTTTGTTTTTGTTGTTTTTTTGTAGTTTTTGTTTTGTTCTGTTTTGTTTGTAGTTTTGAGGAAGTGTACTGTCTTTAAGTCTCTTCTGCCACTTTGGCCTGAAGTGGGTTGATAACAATGACTGCTATCAGAGCTGTGCCCCTAATGATCTGAAGTAGCTAATCAAAAGCAGTGATCAGGGATCAGACAGCACACCCATGGATCTTGGGGAAGTGGGTCTTTATATCCCACCCTGGCATCAGCAAGCTGCCCCAGGGGCCAGGGTTGAGTTCCTCACTGCTGCCTGCTGCAAGGCTGGGGAATGGACCCTGGTAGCCACCTAAGGGAGAGTGAAATTCATCAGTATTTACCATAGTTTACTGGCTTCTTCCTCCTGCTAGTCCCTGGATACAGCACAGTGTTCTACTAGACACTGAAGTTTCAAAATGGTTGATTCAGTCAGTTCCTGCATCTGATAGTTGTTCTGGGGGAGGGACTGACTCCTGGAACTCCCCCTCTGCTGTCTTCCCACAATCCTCTCCTGTTATGAGGGCTTAGTGTGCTTTTTTTTTTTTCTTTGCAACTGTCTCTAATGTAGATAAGGCTTAAAATTACAACATATTGCTGACAATATACATACATGAATTTAAAATACTTAGATTTTGGAAATCTTCTTCCTTATAATTTCCTTTGAACAAAGGCAATATTTTTAATTGTGACAAATATTATACAGTTTGGTTGTTTTTATAATATACATATAAACCTTTGGAACTTTGATTTTTTTTTAATAGGCTGTTATAAAACATTGGCTTTCTAAAAAATAAAATATTATAAAAAGTATTTATCATAAAAGGAGAAAAATTCTTTCTTTCAGAATTTATTTCCTGGAAATAATATGTAGCTTAATTTTTTAATCAATTTTTTTCTGAGTAGATTTGCTGAGAATTTATTCATGATTTTAAGATTAGTCCTTGACTTAATTTGACTTTTTATTAAATATTTATAATTCTCAGTTCTTTATGTATAAAAATATATTTAATATTTTTATTTTTATTTTAAATTATATCTTGAATGTAAATATCAATTTACAGTATTCTTATTTTAGATTATGACTTTTGAGATTTTTGAATTCTCATTGTAAAATAGGAAAACAAACATAAAAATGAAGTGTTTTGGGATGTCATGGCCCAAGAGGGCTTTTGTAGCCAAAGGACTAAAGAAAGCACTACACACATTCCAAGACATGAGCTTTTATTATGGGGCTTACCTACAGAGTGGGGAAGTCGAGTCACATTGCCCTGAAATCAGGAGCTTCTCTGAATAGGTTCAGGATCTGCTCTGAATGGTGGCAAGTTCAGAACACAATGTGGAAATAGTCTGCACTTTGGAGGGCTGAATAAGCTGGTTATAAGGGCTCACATTCCAGTGGGTATGAGAGCATAATACAGGGAGTGGGTCGTGGAATGTAGGGAGGGATTGATTGTAATCAACAGGGAAGAGGGGAGGATTATAGATTATCTTGTAGATAACTATCTCAGGGAGTCTCAGGGAGGAGGTAGTTTTGGGTATAGATTACATTTAGCACCTGATATTACAAGGAGAATAGGTCAAACCTTAACTGTCATAGGTCAAGCAAACTGCTGTGTGCAGTCTTCAAGACTCTTGGGGGCCCAGGGCTCCCAAAAGGGACATTTTTATTTCTCCATATCAGAAGTATTTTATGATTAATTTGACACAAAAGTGATTTTGTGTCATGTAAGTAATATATTTTCAGTCTTGTGATATATTCCTTCTTCAAAAATTTAAATGCTGTGCCTTCAATAGGTATCCAAGACAATTTGGTTTAAGTTTAGTATCAAATGAGTAATAACCCCTGGTAAAACTGTCTACCCTAGAACCTTCTAAATGATGAGGAGCTTTTGAGCTCTAATTTGTTCATAATTAATATACTATATTTATATATAAGTAACTGGTACCACTGTTCCATTCTTGGTAGAGTCTGCTCTCTGTATTTTGTTATGTACTAAAAAGTAAGAGACTAGGAATCCTGTGACATTTTTGGACTTTACTAAAATACGCTTTGACAAATACCCTCATCTCTTAGGATACTATGTCCTAGTTTGTATAACAAACATTTTTGCTTTATGTTTTTTTTTCTTTATTTTAAAAGATTACTTTTTCTCATAAAAATATATACAAATAAATTCATAAATTATCTCTGAATCTGTATATTCATTACATAATAAAATGTCAGACAGAAAATGAAGTTAGAAATTATCTTATCAACTAAGAAAACCTTGCAATTAATCACTTTAAACAGTTTTTGAGTTGCTTTGGTATCATTGTGCTAATGCAACATTGTAATTCTTTATCATTTATTTTTATCAATATTAAAGATATTTTAAGAGATACTTTGTTCTGGTTGGCTTAGAGTAGCAGTGAATAAAACAAACATGTCTCTGCCCCTATGTGCCATAGATTTTAATACTTATAATATAGTGGTGGAGATACAAATAGTTAAAAAGCACTTATTAAAACTTCTCTTAAAAGGGAAGGGTAATATGTTAAAAGAGAACAGAGACACATGGCAAGTCATCTAGATTTGGGGGTCATGAAAGGCTTTCTGTACAAAGTGACATGTAAGCTAAAGCCTAAGGCATAAGTAGGTGTTAGCTAGGTAAAGAAGACAAGAGGTTCGGCCGGTATGTGCCAAGGCCTGGAGGTCGGCAGAAAGAAGGGACTTTGTGCCTGGAAAGATAATTTTTCAGTCTATGAAAAATGGATTGAAGTGCAACAGAACTGGACATAGCAATGCCTAGGTAGGGGATAAATGTACCTATCTAGGTGAGAGATGGAGTCAGGTTGGCTCGGAAAGTAACAGTATAACGGTGGGGAAGAGTTGACCGATTTGGTACAAAAGAGGCAAATAGGTTTTGGTGGTTGGTTACTTATGTAGTGTGTGTGAGTGTATGTGTAAAGGAAGAGACTCCTAAAGTTTTTGGCTTGAACAGCAGGATTGACAGTGTTCTCATTCATTGGAATAAAAGACCCAGGAAGAAGGGAAGGTTTTGGAGGAAAGAATATTAGTTGGTTTGTGACATTTTGAATTTTGGATGTCTGTGGGACATCCAAGTGGAGCTACCTAGTAGGTTACTGTACACCTGGGACAGGAGTTCACTACAGTAGAGAAACTGACTTCGTGATCTCTGTGGTATGGAGGAAATGAAGGGTCTCCAGTTATGTGGGGGAGTGGGAGAGCCTGGTTTCAGTTAAGGGAGGAATGTGAAGGCAGTGCTTTGTGAAGACATTGAGGACTTAGGGGAGTTTGTTAACCCTAAAATAGATTGGTATGAGCTCTCAGTGAGAAGGTTTGATCAGAAGAGGAGTGAAGCATTGAATGGTACGAAGATGAAATGATGGTCAGAAGCACTCAACTTGAGTGTTACACTGACTGAGCAGGATGGCACACACAGTGAGTTTGGTGGCCTGAAGTTGCCAAAATCAGGACCAGAATCTGCTTGCTGGATGGAGGCTTGGGAGAAACTTTCAGCCGTCTCAAGAGTCTGAAGAAATTATATTTCCAAAGTCCTAGCCTGTGATAGAGGGGGAGACGTCAGTTGCAGTCCACTTCTGTCAAACACAGGAATTGTCTGTGAATTACAGGCTTCTGTTTACGCAGGCTCCCAGAGTGTGTGACAGACTCAGGGGTAGAGTTCCAGTAGTTGTAAGCCTGCTTTCTAAGAGCCACAAGTAGGTCACAGACTAATAAAGTTACTAGAAAACCATATTAGCTTTAACTATAGACACCTAATCCAATGTATGTGGCCCTAGTCTTGGTGGTATAAGCACAGCATGCCACAATACTTGGTGTTTTAGGCAGTATTACTTGATGTATTTGTCATACCACAGCACTTGGATAAAATATTTCTGTAACATACTGAGAAATGGGCAAGGCTTTTCACTGATGTAGAAGACCAGCCCTTAGGCTCTGATAGCCTCAGGCTTCACCTGGTGCCCTGGGGGCTAAAGTGGAGCAACATTTAGGCACCTCCATAACCCATTTGTGACAAACCAACCAGGAAACTCTGCTCTGGGAGGATGCAGAGATTAGACATCATATCTGTGGGCAGAGTGCTTGGCCCTTTAAGGAAGGGGAGATATCTTGGCAAAACAATGTTTTATAAGATGATGTGAGGTGGTGAATCCCATAAAAAGTATATTAGTGTAGTTCTGTGTATATTAAGGGAAGGAAAAGATATCCCCAGTGTTTTGAAAGTTCTTAGAAAATAATCCTCCCTTCTTATGATACTTTGAGTGCATGAAGCAGTAAGACACATAGGGCCCATGAGTGTTGTATTCTCAACATTTCTGATTTTGGGTGAGGGCTGTTATAAATATTTAAAGAAATTTGATATAATTATTTTACTGTTAATTTTCAATGCCTGATTTATCAGACATGATATCAGTCTTGAAGGTAAAATTTTTGTTACTTGGATTTCTTAAAGTAATGCTCACTTCTATTTTAAATTATTAAAATAATTTGGAGGAAAGAATTTGAGTGGGAATTACGATTCTTTATGATATTCTGTGAAAAGTAAATGCAAGATTTTTAAGTTTATATTGATACAGAGGGAAATGACACAGTGATCTGCAGGTGGTACATTATGTTTTGTTTCTCTAAAATTAAGTTACTTGATAAGGCAGAGCTGTCCTGTGGACTATTACTGAGCATAGAAAGGAAAGAAGTAATATTTAATTAATTTGTACCTTGTGCCAGGAACTGTACTGGGTACTCACATTACATTGTAAGCTCCTTTATAAAGACTATAAAACTTAGTTGGAAATAGACACATAGGTTATATCTCCCATAAGTATGTGGATATTTCATTTAATCATATACTATGTTATATAATATATTTGTATGCATATGTGTACATATTTAATTAGTTTCACAGGCAAATATATACATATAAGTATAACATTAATTATATTATATGCATATTGCACATTTGTACATTATCAACACTGCTAAACATACATAGATATATGTTTATAAAGTTATGTATCTGTATTATCTATATTAAATCTATATCTATGTCTGTATATCTCCAATATATATATGCACTACTATAGCACGAGCATCCGGCTTTGTTGCCAGGAACTGGAGTCCCTAAATGAATTTGCGGCTCATTCTAGGGGATCCCCAGGGTGCATCTGAAGGGTTTTCAGGTGGAGTTCTGGTGGATGTCTGCAGGTACCTTTGTGACCCTGCTCTTTCACGTTTGCTGCTCTGCTGGGTGTATGAGTCTTCTGCTGTTGAGTACTTTTTGAATACTCTACTTGCACATGGTTAAACAAAAAATCAAATTATACAGAACAGCTTGTCATGGAAAACAGCTATCCTAACCTACTGTTACCTATCACGAATTTTACTGTTGAGAGGCAACTATCTTTAAACATTTGTGTTTGTGCTTCTTTATGTAGTTAACTTCTATTTCTTAATATTCCTGAATTTTATTTCTTGATTTATTAATTTGAGATATTTATTGACTTCCTGATATGTTGGTTACCAATTTAACCTTCTCATCCCTCTCCTCATGTAAATATATCACCATCTTTATTTCCTCCGTTGTCGATAAAGTAAAATATTTAATTGTAACTAATGTACATAAACCCCAATATTTTGATTCATGAACTATAAGATAGTCTGTTGTGTCTTTCTTTTGTAAGATCATACTATTATGGTCTCTCTCATTCCTTTCTCCCTCACTCTCACTTCCAGCTGTCCTTTAAAATTTTTCCAGATTGGTAACATTTCCATTCTAATCTGTAACTATATTTAAATCTTTCATGTTTTGCCTATAGATTGTTTACAAAATTTGAAAACTAGTAAACTCTGTTTTTCATTACTATGGCTATGTAAGGATCTTTTCCTGTTGAGCCAAGTAGTGTGCTCTGAATACATTTTTTCCCATCTATGTCAAAAAGAATGTCCACAGATAGGTAGTATCCTGTTTCTATACTCTATTCATTACTCAAAATTGAGCCAATTTCAGTTTAGGTTTCTTTTTTTTCTTATATGTAGCATCCTCTTTTTGGTAAAGATTTTTCACTCAAATGTGTAATCACCTTTCCAGTTTCCTATCGGAAGAAGAAACATATGTTTTCTTTTCTGTACTTTCTTTTCCGTCTGTTGCCTGAACTCTGTTACATTCTTCATCTTAAAGCCCACTAAGATTTGGTTGTTTTATATGTGGACACTCACTATCCTGTGTAGCTTTTTCTTTTCCTTAAATTTCTCCTTATCTTTATATTTCCTCAGGTAATGTTCCTTTACCATGTCTTTAAGTTTTTCCAAACTCTCAGTGATGCTATATGTTTAGTGAAACCCCTCCCCTGCTTCCACATTTCCCTGGAGATCTCCCTCCCAGAATTTTCTGTCTCTCACCTCTATCTGAGGCAGTTACTTCGTAGGTCTGTTGCCCAAATGTCATCCTGACGCATCCATTCACTTTTTCTTGGGTAGATATTTTGTTTAGTTTTTACTAGATTTCACTTTCATTTTGATAATATACTCTCTTAAGTAATTTCCTACGATAATTTTCAGTTTATAGTTAACCTAAATTTTGGCCAAGAGGTAATTTTAGCTTAAAAATTTTTTCACTCAAAACATTAGGACAATGAATACATATACCTGTCGTTTTCTAGCGTCTAGTGCTGGTGTAACAAGTCAGAAGCCAATCTGAAATGTCACTGTTTTAATTATAGGTGCTAATTTCTTTTTATTCAATTGGGTGATCACTTAAGAAGGCAACTGATGTAGAATCAATGTCTGAGACATGTATTGCATATTTTTATGGGTTCTCTTTTTTTGGAACTCTTAGTTGTTTGTTGGTCTCCTGGATTAACCTTCAGTTTCACTTTAGTTTCACACATAATTCACATCCTTATTTCTACTAAACATTTTTATTTTGGGAGTGACACATTTGATTTCAAGGAGCCCTTTCTTAGCCTTGTGGATCACATTCCCTTTATCCAGTGTATGGGTGGATGAGTAGAAAAATGGGGATAAAAAACTAAATGAGAAATAAGGTGGGGGGGATGATTTGGGTGTTCTTTTTTACTTTTTTTTTAATTCTTATTTTCACTTTTTGTGGTACAAGGAAAATAGTAAAAAAATAGATTGGGGCGATGAATGCACAATTATATGATGGTACTGTGAACAAATGATTGTATAGTTTGGATGATTGTATGGTATGTAAATATATCTCAATAGAATTGAATTAAAAGAAAAAAGAGCCCTTTCTTATTCTCTGATGTTTTTCATGGTCTTCTGTTCTTGCTCAATGGACCATAGAGTTTTTTTTGGTTTTTTGGTTTTTGGTTTGTTTTTTTTTTTTTTTTTTTTTGGTAGTATTTCCAATCCTGGTATTACTCTTTCATGTGGAATCTTGCTTTCATTTTTTAAAACAGTTTTATGTCTCCTTTAATACTGCAGGATTCCCTTAAATGCATGCTGGTTCTTGATTTTATATTTACTTTTATGAATGATTTAATATAAATCTGAGTGGGATCTCTGAATAGATAAGTTGAGTTTGTTCTTTGGGTGAGTGGTCAGACAAAGGATCATTATTCTGGGGTTTAAAATGCCAGAATCCAGGGCCCTTTGCTCTGAGGCACCAATACGTACACTAATTAGTAATTGACTTAATTCATTGTTTCCCCCAGCATTTTGCTCAATTTATTTAGAGATGAACATTTTCTCCCCCAAGGACTAAATGCGTGGCTCCTAATCATTCTATGCTCTACAACTAGTGGGGGGTAAGGATGATGATGATGAGTGGGAATAAAAAGGAGTCAACTGTTTTGTGTATAGATCAATGAACCCTCTATTTTTTATCTCCTCTTCTTGCTTCTATTCTGAAGTTTACTGGCTTTTTCCTAGTCCTAGAATCTGTGGTTATGCAGATTGAGTTAGCTGTCTCCAGACTATTCCTCCCTCCATAAAATTCTAGGCTGTGGTTTCTCTTTTTGCTTCCTTAGTCACTATTTTCCAGTCATGCTCTCTCTTTTCTTAATACCCTTTTACATTCTCTTTATCTTTGGGGGTATGTCTTTCTTTTCCTTTATATTAAATATTTTAGCCATTTCCCTTCCTACCTTCCTCCTCGTTCTACCATGACTTTCCCCCTTAATATGCTTATACAAAAGATTATTTTATTAGTATTAATTGGGGTCAAATAAAAATAAGAGATGAGGAGGAAGATTTTATAGAAAGGATCATGTTCTGAACTTTGTAGTGTTTGTATGGCACTTAGGACCTGGCAGATACTTGAGAAATAATAAGGTCTGATAACAATTACAAAGGTGCACATTTTTGCACATGACTATTGTTTTTCTCTTTAAATAATTGTGCATTAAAAGCATAAGCTACTATTTTTTCTTAGAAAAGAACTATTCACATTTCATGCATGCTGCTTATTGCATGGACTACATTGTGGCCTGGCATATTAGAGCCTAGGTTTTAAATGGAAAGTGTTATTTAAAACATGTTGAATATCAAAAATGAAGAGAGTTTGTAGAAGGGACACTTCCCAAATATGGGTTTGTCGCTTGGGGCAGCCAACAGAAGTCACACCGAACCAGGCTGAGAAGGAAAAGAGGGTTTATTACGCCAGCAGAAGGCAGGGGAAACTTTCCCAAATCTGCATCCTGGAAGTGTTTCTTCAGTTGGGTTTTATACCCAAGTTCAGAGACAAAGAGGGATAATCAATTAACATGCAACAAGAGTGATAGACAAAAGGCTTATCTATATGTGGGATGTTTGAGGTAATCTCTCAGTGATTCTTTAATTGGCTAAACCCATTAGAGACAAAGGGAGTTAATCAATTTAGTTATTTCCTGTTTTCCTGTTTTCTTCAAGAAAGACCTGACACCTGTGGAAGGTGCAAACTTTACATTTACATATTGTTTCAGACTTTACATTTACATATTGCTCCTTTGTGAGAATAAGAGCTTCCATTATAGCAGCTTTCAGCTTTGAAGGTTAAATTTTAAGGCTACTTTACAATTTCCTGCTTGCTTACAGTTTTAAGATTATATTTAAAAAGTCACTGTTACAAGTTTAATAATGCAAGAGATCAGTGTGAACAAGTCATTTTAAGGGTGCATCCCATTTCAACTACTGCAGTAACTTGAACTATTCATGTAGGACTTCCACATGCAAAAGGATCCATTAAGGGAACAAGTTTTATATAGTTTTCTCCCTACTCATAATGCAGATGAATAGATGTCAGGTTGCATTTATAATAATCCTTGTCAATAATATTGCTTTCAGAGTTAATACAAGATAAAATTAAATTGTACACTTATTTTCAAATGTTAAGCAGTTATAAAAGTGATATACATTCTTTTACAATTTCATTTATCCTCTATCTCGTTGCATTGTTGTCTAGCTTGTGATATATCTCTCACCAACATGTGTAATACATGTCAAAACAGCAGTGGTGTTTATGGCTTTCCTTTGGAATTTACTCTTTACTGAGAATAAACCCTGGGTAATAGACACTTTTAATCTCATGATGGAGAATAAGAGCAGTGATATATATTATTTGGAATAATCTGTCACATGGGCACTGGCAGATCATCCCTGATGAGTGTGCCTATACTTTATATCATGTATTTTTCTTCTGAGATTATCCATTTTTAAGATGACTTAAAGGAGAGAAGAATAAAATGAGTTTCTATATGAGATAAAAATGAGTTCATTATCACTCACAAATAGTGTTCTTGTAAATTGGAAGGCACATATACAGATTTTCATTTTGAAAGACAAAGGCTAAGAAGAGATTTTGGATTTTACACAGCAATGAAAGATATGAATAAAGGAAACATGCTGGTAGCCTAATACTCTTGAAGGAATTAAATAATTTTCCCAAAGTGATTCTGTGAAACCATAGTTTGGGTTTCTAATTCTTTGAATAACCTAATACTCTATATTATACAGTTGTTAGAAACTGTACATATTTGATATAGGATGAATCCTGGGTTAATCTTGGTAACTTTTGGCTAGTCTTATAAAATTATTTTTGACAAATTAATGATGTTTTTCCCACAGGCACTTAAAAAAAGGAAGTTATGCCCTTAAACATGCATGTGCATATGCACATGTATAGAACCACCATTCTGTTTATTTGGTGCATGGATAGGGAAAACAAAAATTGTACCAGATATCACCCAGTCACCTACTCCCTCTATCCCCTACCACTTCATATATATACAAGCATGTCTTTCTCTCATTTCTGACCCCAAGATGGAAAAATCCTATAGGTTGTGCATGTTACTCCTTGGCTGACATGGACTTGAGGGTTCCTTTAGATCAATGTGCAACCCTATGATACCTTCTTTCTCTTCTTGGTCCAAGTCTGAGGCCTAGCATTTGATCTCAGAGCCTTAGCCTCCAGGTGTTGGCAGAACACAACAGCCTCAGTTTCTGATGACAATTTAGAATTTCTAAGTACTTCCTCTCCCTGGCCCAACTCTTGTCTATTGGAGTGAAGCTATCTTCTCAATAGTTCTTCTTTCCCCAGACTGTTACCTCAAAAGCTGGAGGCTTGCCTCTCATTGGCTTACTTGTTTCCTCACAAGATCCAAGCAGAGGACTAGGTTTGGCTATTACTGGTATAACATCTTTATCTAATTTTTGGAGACAGATCATTCTTCTCTCTGGGTTGTGTTGACCAGGACAAAATTATCTCTTATTTCATGATGCATTTTGAGCCAAAACATTCTTGCTGCTTGAAACCTGAATGTTCTTCTGACCTTACTTCTATTTTTGTTCCAAAGGCAGAATTGAATATGCAGAAGAAAATTTCCATTCCCAGATTAAAGCTTGCTTTACTTACTTCATCATCAACTCCTGATGTTATAACATAGACTTATGGATATTTAAGAAATATTAAGAACAGGAGTAGTTACATTAAAATTAATGACAGAGTATATATATAACAGGGCAGTACAGAGCAAAGATTCTGGAGGGGAGGGACAGTGCCCATACTCAGGTGCCAGCTTTGTTACTAGATGTGAGACCTTGGTCAATTAGTTCATCTCGTGCCTTTGGTGTCCTTACTGTTAAAAGAGGCTAACAGTTGTACCTATATGTATATTGTTGTGAAGCTTAAATGAACTAATATAAGTGTTTAGAACAGTGTCTCTGTCTATTATTAGCCATTATTACAAATATTATAATGACAATAATACTGCTATTAACTAGACACACCCTTCGTTGACGTCATCAGTCACAGCTGCAGCCAGTTGACTGATGATTTAATAAACCAGTCTTCTGGTTTATTAAGCAGCCACAAACGTCCTTGCAGTAATGGTTAGGCCAGTGCTTGCTTGACCAGATACCTGGGTACCATCACCTGGCCAAGTTGACACATGAACCCAACCATGACACATCCTTATAGAAATTGAGTTTTGTGAGCCTGGGGCTTTATGAGATTTTGCTCATGACTTTGGAAGGAAACTTCTGTCAGGGCTGAGAACCTGGCCTCTGAGTTACATTCATTTTGTTTGCCACTGGCTTTGGGGAGAATTTATAGTTCCAGGAGTCTCTGAAAGGAAGCAAGATTTGTGACCTTCACTGTCAAGAATAAGGGATTTACTCAAAGGCAGGGAGATAAGAGTGGCCTGGCCATATGACACTTATTGCACATCCATGTTGATGTGTAATCTTGTTTCAATACATGTATTACCTGCCTTTTACCTGAACTAGAAACTTCTATACACTATTCTACTAACATTCTACTGACATTTTACGTGATTTTTCTCAGTACAGTTAATCAATTAATGAATTTTTATAATTTAAATTTTCATTTCATAGTCAGTTTCTGATATCTTACTGAGGTAAAAATGTTGGAGAAAGTCAGTTCTAGGACTGGGGAGCGGGACTATAAAAGATGAGCCTGGAGGATCTTGTTAGTACCCAAAAGCAAGGAAAGGCTTAACAAACAAAAGGATGGGGACATATCAAAAATGTTGTAGAACCAACCTGGAGGAACTCCCAGTGGCAAAAATTTGTAACAATTTGACCAGCAAAATAAATAATATGATATTGGATTATAACTCAAAGAATAAACACAAGTCAATACTGAAATAAATATAAATGATGATTAAATAAATAAATAAATAAATTTTCATTATGGAAGAATTCTAAAATAACATAGGACATCTATCCATGTCAATGTTGTTTCTCAATATCATTTTATTTAGCACATTCATGTTTGACGTCTAAGCTTTTTCTCTATTTCTTTATTATTGTAAAATAATTGCTACTGAAATATTTTTGCACATACACCTTTAGCCATCATTTTTGTATCAGGATTCTGTTTTTCTAACTAGCAGAAACTCAGGCAACTTAGTGTAAGCATAACAATTTGTTGGAAGGAAATGAGTGAACTCATACAATTAAAGAGAAATTTGAAGCACTAGGTCTCATAAAGGTGAATTACCAAGATTGTTTCTAGGATCTAGGCAAGAGAAATTAGAAGACAGTGTTTCACTCTTGGGATGACTGAGTTTGTATTTTATCAGTCTTAGGTCAATCAGCTCAATATTTAAATTCTATAGAGAAGATATTTGAATAGCATCCTTTGGAGGGCAATATATCTTGAATGGCCTTCCACCAAGACTGTATGTTAATGTAAGCAATATTCCACCACCAAGCCCATTATGACTGTGAAACCAGAATAAAGGGAAATGGATTTGAGGCCGTGAAATGAAAGCCTTTGCTACATTTACTGTAGCAAAACTTCCTCTGAATTTAATGTCTATGTCCAGCAGTATATACATGTAAAATTTTATACTCATTGCAGAATTGACCTGGAGAAAAGATATGTAAGTATCCTCCTTCTATAAGTGAATGTGTCCATATTCCCATATTTTCACCAGTGGGTGGTGTCATATTTGCCAATGGGAGAGGGTGAATAAAATATTTCTGTTATTATTTTAATTACCACTTCTTTGATTATTGTAAGTTGAAATGTTTAACATGTTTATTTGGCCTTTACATTTCTTCTTTGTGAAATGATTGCAACATGTCTTTGTTAAATTTTTAATGCAATTTTATTGAAATACAGTCACACAGCATACTCTAGTTTCTCTTCAGATATATAAATCTTTTCCCTTTTGTTAATTTTTTACCTGTATGATTTATAAATGTGTACTGAATAAGGATATTAACCCATCTCCTGGGTATACTGCAAATATTTTTAGCAGTTTTCTATTTTTCTTTTGATTTAGTTTATGATGGTGTTTACCATAGAAGCTTTTAATTTTTATTTTGTCAAACTCATCATTTTTCTTATTTTTTCGATTTTTTTTTCATAGAAAATTCTTCCCCATCCAAAGATTATTGAAATAATCACCCAACTTTTCTTCCAGTACTTTTATAGCCTTATATTGTACATTTATCATTGATATATCTGGAATTTGTTATGACATATTTGGTATGAGGTTGCAATCCACTTTTTTTTACCTTATGAGTAGCCAATGGTTCATTTCTCTTCAGTCATACAAAATTTGACCAAAAATTTCTCAACTTTTGTGTTATATATTAGCATTACTTACTAGTTTCTATAATGATGAAGTTTCCATCCTTACTTTTGCTTCTCTGATTAGATGGTAGATATTATAACTTTTTCTTGTACTATCATCATCTCTGAAATCTTCTCTATTACTTGTTCTTTAAAAGGTTAGATATGGCTTTTGTATCTTACTTTAAAAGGCCACACTCCAAAAGATCTTTTCTTTTGATATTTTTCCTCCTTGTATGAATAGCCAATCTGAATTGAGTTAAAGATTAAATTTCAAATGATCTATCAGATTCATGGCCCCAAAGCAATGAATGCAAGGACAACATTGCTACTCTTCAGAGATAATTGCTATATTGAATTATAGGGATAGTTTCCATGGTATTGCAACTCTAGTTGTCAAAACTGAATATCTTGTCTGCTTTATAACAGTTGTTTAGGAAAGACTGTTGCTCTGGCAAATGGCTATAATTAAAACAACCCATGCAAATTTAATTTCCTTTGCTGGTATAAAAATTATTTTAAAATAGTATGTCTTTTTCTGTAAGTAGTGATTTTGAGGGAAATATTATGGAATAGGAAATAACAATCCATGTCTTATTATGTAGTTATATCAAACAAATCATCAAAAACTGATATAAAAAAGCAGTAAGATAAAAGTATTTAACGATGACAATTATTTCATTTAGTTGGGTAGATTTTTTCATCCATATGTAACTCAATATTATTTAGTTTGATATTTATTACACCTAAAAGACTGATATAATTATATACCATTGCACCAAGTATTTAGGATGGAAAACATCTAACTCACTTGACTATATCCTATGTCTTTGTTGTAGATTATGGGTTTTATCATTTAAAAGTTCCTATCTTTGCCACATTTAATGCTTTTTGCTTAAATTTTACTTTGACATGATCATTGTTTTTTTTATTCTTTTATTTGACCATTATGCCTTTGTCTTTTTATTTTTAGCTTTCCTGAATCACTTTGTTTTAGATAAGTTAATAGCATATAGTATATAGTTGCATCTTGCTTTGTAATACAGATTGAAAAAAAACTTTTTTGATAAGTGAGTTAAACTCATTTCTATATATATTGCTATAAATGTTGTTTGGTCTCAACTCTATTATAGATTATCATGTGTATTATGTTATATTTGCTGTGTTTTCTTCTCTCAGAGATGTATACTATTTCTTTTTCATTAAAAGTATTATTCAGCATTTATGAAGTTTTGTCATTTTATTCTAATAGTTACTTTTGAATTTAAAACTTTAAAAATGGTTCTATTTCTCTGTTTTCTTATTTAATCTTTTATTGTATATGTATATATAAAATAAACTTATATTTAATTCTTTTACTATGTCCTTTAATTCTACTCTTCTGCCTATTCCATGGTTCCCAAATCGTGTGCCAAGTTTCTCTGGGGCACCACAGCAAGTCACATGGACACTGCAGGATATTTTAAAATTTCAAAGGAAACACAACAACATCTGTTGGATACCACACAAACTGCTAGCATGTGGTGGTTCATCCATAGATCATGCCACAGTCCCTTCAATGACATCATATCTTTAGGAACTTGTAGTGATTGTTGTGATAAAAAGGAAGTACTGCATGAAAATCAATGTGGAACTGGGAATGAGGGTGGCAGTGTCCAATCTAATTCCAGAGTTTGAGAAGTGGTAGTCTGCTTAACAGGCTCACAATCTGATTAGTAAGCAATTGTTGTTACTTAAGGCTGAAATAAAAATATTTCAATTTATGTGTACTATTTCTTCAAATGTGCTACTGTTTTGTTTGGACATAAATACTAAGTTGTTTGGACCTAACTGCTTAATAGATAGTGCTGCAAGGTTTTCTTTCGTTTTGGTTTGTTTTTTGGCTAAGTCTGCTTGGAAAAATTACTGAGGCTCTAAGGGATCCAGGAACTGAGAAACTTTGGGAACCTCTGGCCTGTTCAATCATCATTGTGCTACTTCTACCATTTCTTTCCCTCTCCCTTTTTCCATTTTTTGGTTGCATCATTTCTGCTTTGTCATTACATTTACAGTTTGTGCATTAGTCTTCCACCCTTGTCCCACCTTTCTTTTTTAGCATTATATTTATAATTAAGTCCTTCAAGAAGGATTTATGGGTACAGAATTCACTAAATCACTCTATAGTCTTGCAATTTAAAGGGCAGAGTGGCTGCATATTAAATACTTGGTTCACATTTTCATCAAGTTTTCTTGAAAACACTGCTAATTGTTACCTTTCTTTTTATTTTTTTTGTAAGAGTAAAATCAGAGTACACTTTTTTCCTTGTTAGTTATTTGAACTTGCTGGCCAGAGACCTTGAGAATTTTTTCTTTTTCTTAGAAGTCTAATAGTTTGACTAGGATATGTCTCTGAGTTGATCTTCTGGGTTAAATTTCCAAGTTCTCTTTGGGCTCCTTTTCATGCATAGGTTTAAGCCTTTTTGTTGTTGTTGTTTATGGATGTTGTATTGAATTTTAGTTTTAAATATCATTTCAGTTCCATAGTTTGGGGTTACTTTTCTAGGGATTACATTATTCAAATATTATTCCTTCTTTACTTGCTTTCCATTTTCCCACATTCTTTCTGAAATTTTGCAGTTCTTTATTTCTCATTTTCATTCCCTTGGTTGTTTTCCTGACTTTCTTTCATGCCCCTTAATAAATTTTTATTTCGGTTTATTCTCTCTTAGGTATTGTAGTGGTTTGAAGCTGTATGTACCCCAGAAAAACATGTTTTTAAATTTAATCCATTCCCGTGGGTGTGGTCCCACTCTAAGTAGGATCTTTTAATGAGGCCACTTCAGTTAAGGTATGACCCACCTCACTCAGGATGGGTCTTAATCCTGTTACTAGAGTCCTTTAGAAACATAATGAATACAGAGAGAGAAAAAGCCACAGGAAGCAAGAAGTTGAAATGGAACCCAGCAAGAAGCTGAAATGGAACCCAGAAGAGAAGGAAATATAAGGAGATAACACGGTGTCTTGCCATGTGACAGAGGAGCCAGGGCTCACTGGTAGCCAGTCTTTAGGATGAAAGCACAGTCTTGATGATGCCTTGATTTGTACATTTTCTTGGCCTCAAAACTGTAAGCTAATGAATTCCCATTATTTAACCCAACCCATTTCATGGAATTTGCTGGGACAGCCTAACAAACTAGAACAGATACCTTATAATTTTTTATTTTCATTTCTGAGAGAATTTCATCTTTTTCTTCCATTTCTTTCCTATGTTTAGTTTTTCTTCTCCCTGTTTCTGTCCATTTCTGTTTTCAGTTTTTGAATTTTCCATTCAAGGTGCTTTTTTTCCTCAAATGCTTCTTCGAGTGTATTTAATTCAGTTTTGAGTTGTGTCTACAGTTTTCTTTTGCTTCATGGTTGTTTTCTGGGGAAATTTTCATCAGTTCATATATGATATATATTTTTTTCTTAATTTTTGTAGCAAATCTATATAGATTATTTTTTTCTTCTGTTCATTTTTGTGGATTTTGTTTTTTTTTCCAAGATTCCTAATTCATTAGTGTCCTCTTCTATCTGTATAGCAAAACTGGTTTCTTTGTGAAGTTTTTCTGGGGGGAGTTTTTTGGGTCAGAGTTATGTGTTTTCCAATACTTTAGGACTTTTTTGAGTAGTAGGATCCAAACATTTTTCCTTTTGGATCCTTTTGGTTCCTTTCCCTTTTACTATTCATCTATTCATTTGCCAAAGCACACATTCCTCCCCCACCCGGTTTTTTTTTTTTTTTTTTTTTTGTGCTTTTCTCCCCAGAAGCTACACCTTTGAATACTGCCATTTAACGTTGCATAGGTTTGACTGTTTTACTCATTATGATGAACTTAACGGCTTACTCTTCCTGGAGGTGGTTATGCCTCACTAGCAATCCTCTCTTCCTTACAGTTTTTCTTAGCCTGCTCTTGCTCTGTGCTAATGTTTATAGTAGGGTAGAAGTGTGAGAGAATGCTTTCTGGAATTTGGTATTTTTTTTCTATTTACTTATAGATATTTTTATGTTTGAACAGATTATGCTAAAGGTGTGGCATTTGTCATTTCTCATTCTTCATGTCTTCTTTATTGTTTTTTTTGGGAAATATGTGGTCATAGGTGCCATTGTCTGGTTCTTTAAATATTAGAGTTTTATAGTTTGAGGCAATGTGCATAAATAATTGTGCTGGTTTGAATCTGTTGTGTACCCCATAAAAAGCCATGTTCTCTAATGCACTTCTGTGGGGATAGACCTATTGTTGGGTGGCACCTTTTGATTAGGTTGTTTCCATGGAGATGTGACCGACCCATCTGTGGTTGAGAAATTGATTAGATTATTTCCATGGGGGTGTGACCCCATCCATTCAGGGTGGGTCTTGATTAGTTGACTGAAGTTCTTAAGAGAGCTGAGAGCTGAACAGACCCAGATGCCTGGAGATGCAGACAGGAAGATGTTTGGAGATGCTAAGCTAAATGATGAAGCCCAGAGTTTGCCCTGGAGAAGCTAAGAGAGGGCCCCTACACACTTAGAGAGAAATGCCCTGAGAGAACAAGCAAGGATGCACAGAGGCTGAGAGACAAAATAGAGAGACAGAAGTCCAGAGACATTTTGGAGAAAGCCATTTTGAAACCAGAGTCCAGGAGCAAAGGACCAGCAGATGCCAGCCATGTGCCTTCCCAGATTTGTTCCAAATACCATTGGTACTTCTTCAGTGAAGGTATCCTCTTGTTGATGCCTTAATTTGGACATTTTCACAGCCTTAGAGCTGTAAATTTGAAACCTAATAAATCCCCTTTATAAAGACAATCCATTTTCTAGTATTTTGCATAATGGCAGCTTTAGCAAACTGGAGAAAATATATTTACCCAATGAACTGAATCTACTAACATTGTAAATGTTCTTTTTTTTTAGTTTTAAATTTTTATCTTAAAGTCTTCTTATATTTTTCTAACCAAACCAGCTTTTTTTTTTTCTGGTGTTACATGGTATATACTTTTTCTTCATTTCATTTTCACCATTTTTGTATTGATATATTTTAGTTTTGTCTCTTGAAAAGCATACGATTGGATTTTGCTTTTAATTCTGTCTGACAGTGTGTTTACTTTGATAGAGAATTTAGCCTATTTATAGTCAATGTAATTGATATGTATTGGGCTAAATTTTACTGAATATTTTCTTTTTATTTGTCCCTCATGATTTTATATTCCTCTCTTTCTTTATGGCCTCTCTTATTAACCTGCTTTTATCACTATTCCATTGTTCCTCTCTACTAGCTTGGTAATGTTTAGTAGACATGTTAGTGATTAGTACCTGAATCTTTTGCTTGTCAAATCCTAGTACAAATTAGAACTTTTACCTCTTCCCAGGATTTTAGAACTTCATTTACTCCATTCCCATTGTTACGATTGCTACCGATGTTACATATTTTTATTTTTATATATTTTAAACTCCACAAGACCTCATTATTATTGTTAATGCAGTAAATTTTCTTTTAGAAATACTCACATACTTACCCATTTTATTATTCATAATTATTTCATATATCCATGAATTACCATCTAAGTTCATTTTTCTTCTAATTGAAGCTTTTTTTTTGTTGTTAATTTCCTAAAATTTGCGCTTACTTATTAAAGATTCTGTCAGTTGATTTTGTGTGAAAATGTCTTCATTTTATCTCAAATTTAGAAAGATATTTTCACTTGGTACACAATTCCATGTTGGCAAATATTTTCTTTCAGCACATTGAAGAAATTGTTCCATCATCTTCTGGCTTCCCTCTTCTCTGTTGAAAAGTTGGCTGTCATTCTTTACTGTCTCTCATTTGAATACAATATATCTGTATTTCCCTCTGATTTTTTGATTTTCTCTTTATCTTTGTTTTTTGGCAGTTATATTATGATATATGTAAGTTATATTGCATGGCCTTTGTCTTGTTTTTGAATATATGGCTTTATGTCATTTATCGGTTTGGAAAATTCTCATCTGTTGAACTCTCAAATATTGCTTCATCCCCATTTTCTCTCTCTGTCCATCTAGTACACTAATTAACATTTTGTAGACCTATTTTTCTTTATTCCCTTTGTGTCTTATATTCTTTTTCATATCCTTTAACCTCTTCCCACATCAACCAGGTTGTTTGCTTTGGATCAATCTTCCAGTTCACAAATTTAAGTCTATAACTGATTTCTTCATTATCTGCATTTCCTATGGGTCTGTTTCTAATGTCCACTCTACTTTTGGCTTTGGTCACATTGTCTTGTTTTCATGTACCCATTTTTGTATGTTTATTCTGTTTTGTTATGCTTTTGTGTTGTTAGTTCCAGATATTGTTATTTTAAAGTAGATGGAAAATTTGAAGCCCAAGGGTGATATTATTTTCTTCCAAAGTGGATTCATGTTTACATCTTGCAGGCAGCTATGCTAGGAACACCAGTAATTTCCTATCACCTTAATCTGATTAGTGATTGAGATGATTCAAAGTTTAGCTTCAGTCTCTGGAAGGTCACATCTATTTCTCTATTTCTAACTCATCCATACTCCTTGGGTGTAGCCCTCCAAGTCTCAACTCAAGGCCTGGAGTGTTTATGCATTCTTAGAATTCTCAGCTCCAGTTTTACTCCTTCTTTTCTCAGCTTTTTAGCCTCCTCTATCAGAACTGACTGACAGCAGTCAAAGTGACAGAGAAAAATGGATTCCAAATGCCAGGCTTACCTCTGTGGGTATCTTTCTTCTCTTGGATCTTAATCCCATTATTCTTCACTACATTGTTAAACTCGGATGCTTTCAAATACATTTTTTTGGGGGGGGTTGGGGGTTATGTTTGACTAGATTTTCTAGTTGTTCTCAACTGGAGGGTTTTCTGATAACCCATTCATTATTACTGTTTCTCCTTTCTGCTTTGAAGAGAAATATTTATAAGCTCTAATTTTTAAAAAATTATATGCAGGCTTTATCACCTATTGAATAATTTGAAATTAGTGTATTTCTGTTGGAAAAGGGTGATATATTCTTGGCCAGAGATGTCAGTGCTTCCAGTGTTTGTAAAAGTCCAGTGGTTTTTATCTGGTCCTTCATATTTCTTCTTGGTCTTCCTGCCACTCACCATTCCAGCCTTTCCAGCCTTACCTACTTCTATTTCTGTTTATTTGTTTTTACTTGCATTTGGGTTTCTCATTCCCATGCTCCATCTATCTCTAAAAATAACCAGTGCTCAGTTTTAATTTTCCTAGAGTTCAAAGTCTTTATTGATTAATGATGTTTGCAACCACCTTCAAAAACCATTTTCTGTCTGCAAGGCTGTGATTCCCTCTGAACTTCAATTAATTGTTCCATATTCTTAGAACAAACTTTATGTCAGTGTGTCAGAATAGATCCATATTCTAGCCCCTACTTCCCAGTTGTCTCCTCTGTTAAAAATTATTTGGCTGTGGATAAATAAGCTTCACTCTTTTGTGTGTGCCTGGTAATGTTGCAGTAACACCTGAATAGTGATGAAGCAACATTTTGGCAATGTGATTAAGCTCATTTTGATTCTAAGGTAAATGTTTTCAATCATTGAAACACATGTTATCTTGAATTACTACTGCCTAATCTTTGATTTTATTTGGAAATTATAGTAAATTTGGCATATATGTGCATGGCTAGAAGTCAAAACGTAGGACTTGAATCAGAATCTCTGAAAGGTGTTATCGAAATATGGATGTGTAATGGCTTAAAAAATTGTATTTATAGAGTATTACTGTTGCTCATAGTAAATCAGTAAATGCATTTTTAGAGCCAGTAAATCTTTAACACTCATTATCATTCCATAGTGCAAAAATGAATAATGCCTCTAAGCCATCTTTTATAGGATTTGCCACATAGTGATTGAATTAGGGAAATAGAATTCCTAGCTAAATCCATGCACAAAAGTATAAATCATAGTGTTATTTTTATACTGTATCTACCTTAGAGGAAAATGTTGTTGACACTGTTCCATGAATCAGGGTTAAACACATTGCCTTTTGGGAGGGATATTTTTCACTAAATAGACATTTATAGAATGCCTATTATGAATAAGACACTATGCTAGGGAGACAAAAGTGAATGATATATCTTACTTGTCTTCTAGGTGCTCATAGTTGAATAGAAAGGCTATATAATAACATAATTGCAATATATAATCTGTAAGAAGTACAATTCTACATTAATAATAGGGGTGACAAAAAACAGGTATTTAGTATTACTTTGTTTAGGGTATCATATAGGCTAAATATAAGGTATATGTGGAGATGCAGTGGAAGATAGAGAAATAGTCTTGGGTCATCCCCGTGGGTGGCCTTTGTATACGAATCTTAGGACTTTGAACTTTACCCTTTGGAAAGTAGAGAGTCATTTGATAGTAATACATTGAGGAGTGCTATGATATGATTATTTTTGCCATTTAGTAATGTCATATTGTGTGAGGAGTTTATTAAGTATAGAGACATGTTGGAGGCATGTTGGAGGCTGCAGCATTACCTCATGTCGTAAATAGTGGCAATCTATACTAAGAAAGTTGTAGAAGCTGGAAGGGATGGATTGAAGAAATATGGTTCAGAAAGGATTAGAATGGTTAAAATAATGCCAAATTTAAAGCTGCGAATGAATAGTGGTGCCATTAACCATGGTCATGAATGCAGAAAGTGGAGCTGATTTGGGGGAGGGATTAAAAATGTGTTTAGTGTTTAGATAAGTGATGGCGCCTATAGAACATCCAGATAGAATTAGATAGGAGAAGCAAATATACAGTAGGGTAACCTTAAGCATGGATAAAAATATTATAGGAGAAGATATGGAATAAGAAAGGAAGAGGGCAGTTATAGCTTCCTGGCTTTGAAGCCTACTATAAAGCCACAGTAGTCAAAACAGTATGCTTTTGGCACAAAGATAGACATATTGATCAATGAAATTGAATTGAGAATTTGGAAATAGATCCCCAGATCTGTGGCCAACTGATTTTTGATAAGGCCCCCAAATCCACTGAACTCATTCACATCCAAGAGAATGAATGAGGGCCCCTACCTTACACCCTATACAAAAATTAACTCAAAGTGGTTCAAAGACCTCAATATAACAGACAGTACCATAAAACTCCTAGATGATAATGTTGGGAATCTTCTCCAAGACCCAGTATTAGGAGATCGCTTCATAGATGTTAAACCCAAATCACAAGCAATGAATGAAAAAATAAATGGGAACTCCTCAAAATCAAAAACCTCTGTACCTCAAAGGAATTTGTCAAAAAAGGTGAAGAAGCAGCCAACTCAATGGGAGACAATATTTGGAAACCATGTATTCTGAAAAGAGAGTGATATCTTGGATATATAAAAAATCCTAAAACTCCACAACAATAGTACAAACAGCCCAATTATGAAATGGGCAAAAGATATAAAAAGACATTTCTCTCAAGAGGAAATACAAATGGCTAAAAAACACATGAAAAAATGTTCATCTTCACTGGCTATTAGTAAATGCAAATCAAGACCACAATGAGATATCTCCTCACCCCAGTAAGAATGGCAGCCCCTAAACAAATAGAAAACTACAAATGCTGGAGAGGATATGAAGAAATTGGAACTCTTATTCATTTCTGGTGGGACTGTATAATGGTACAGCCACTCTGGAAGACAGTTTGGTGGTTCCTCAGGAAACTAGATATTGAGTTACCATATGATCTGGCAATTTCAATTCTCCGTATATACCCAGAATATCTGAAAGCAGTGAAACGAAAAGATATTTGCAAACTGATGTTTATAGCCGCATGTTCACGATTGCCAAGAGATGGAAACAATCCAAATGTTCTTCAGCAGATGAGTGGATAAACAAAATGTGGTGTATACATACAATGAATTACTATGCAGCAGTAAGTAGGAATGAGGTTGTGAAACCATACGAAAACATGGACAAATCTTGAAGACATAATGCTTAGTAAAATAAGCCAGATTCAAAAGGAGAGATATTGTATGTTAGCACTATGTGAGCTCTGTGAAAAATGTAAAATACGTCTTATAATGTATAATATAGGGGACCTAGAGGTATACAGAAGCTATGAAGGGGAAATGATAACCTAACATTTACAGATATGATAATGAGGGTGAACTTAATGGTATGGGAATGGTCAGGTGTGACTATGGGTCGTTAATGGAATTATAAGTATCAGTGATGCATTAAAGGTGAACATGTTCGTTAGTGGTTGTTTAAAGGCATGTAACCCACAGAGTAGTACCACAAACCTAAGTAAGTGTTAGCATGGTATAATTACAAGGTATGACACTGGTGCAGAGGGTTAACAACAGAGTGGTATATGGAAAAACTACCCAGAACATATTAAAGACTGTATTTAATAGGAATATCTTACAACACTACACTAACACTAGGGATGAATAATTAGCAGCTGATAAGAGCTGTGGGATAAATTATGTTATAATTGTTTAAAGTTGAGAGTTATGATGAGTGTACAACTAAGTGAAGATAATGTAAGAAACTGACCATTTCTCTTGGGATAGAATATATATTAAGTGAAATTAGGAACCCACTACTAATATATATATATATTTAGATGCTGGGGTGTTGGAATAGCTGGAATTTGGTAAATGACATGGTGGAACATTAACCTATGACATCTTTTGAAATTTGCTCTATAGCTACTTGAATTGTGCTTTGAAAGTCTTTACCTTTCTGTATATAACCTATATTTGCATAGTAAGGAAAGAGCTGAAAGTGTGGTACTGTAACCCATAACAATTGTTGGAATCGCCTATATAACTGCTTGTTGAGCTGTATATCAAAAGTTAACACCTTTCTGTATGTATGTTATATTTTACAATGATGGAAATAGGTGAAGTTTTGGAACTGTGACCCATGACATTCTTTGAAATTTGCTCTCTAACTACTTGTTAAATCATATTTTGAAAGTTATCACTGTTTTGTATATATGTTAATGTCCACAATAAAAAGGCATTAAAAAATAAAAAAAATAAAAAGCCAATGTAGCATGGGCACTCACCAACCAAAATGAATACTAGCTGTAGGGTTGGAGAAAGGCCTTGGAGGCCCAGGTATGTCTAGGATTACCTTGTTTAGTGCATGATGGTGTAGATGTGTGGTGATGGTGTAGTGGTCCCCAGAGTAGGGGCAGGGGTAGTGGGAGGTGAGGGAAGCATAGGGAAGGTGCTCAGGGTATCAGCTATTTACCAAGTAGCATGGCTATCTTTGAGAATTTTAACAACCAGCAAGGCCATACTGGTGCACTAGTGTTATATCAGCTCTGCATGTACGTCATTCTAATTCATGTAGTAGACTAGAGTAATACTACAACTTTTTAAATAAATCAGTGTCCAGTGATGCACACTGAGATTTTTAATTCCTAATATTACATGAAATACTGCAGATTAAAAAACAAAAACAGAAACTACAAGGACACATGAGTAAAAATAAATAAAAAAGAAACCTTATTCCTGTCATTTGTTGAACCTTTGTGAGGATATCCACAAGGCAAATTCCTAGCAGTGGAATTGCAAAGACAAGTTTTATTTTAATAGATATTTCCACTTTGCCCTTTGATGAGGTTAAATCAATTCACATTCTCTAAATATGAGAGCATATTTTTCCATATTTTGGACAAAACCTGGCATTAATGTATTGTCATATTTTATGATTTTTTTTCAATTCGTTAATTGAATGAGTGAAGGAATATTCCATTCTTATTTAGTCTTCATTTTCTAGTAAGTGAAAAGCCATTAGATTTGTTGCTTGGGTTTGAAGTAACAATTCTGAGTCTGTATTCAACTGTAAAATGAAGATACTATAAACTTCAAAGTGATTTTGTCTGGTTTATTATTCTAGATAAATTTTAGAATAATTTTATTAGGTTTTCCAATATTACATTGAAATTTTTATTTTAATAAAATTAAATATGAAAATCAATCTTCTTGAGAATTAGCATCTTTGCAATATCTAGTATGAGTCCTTAATGTATGTATATCACATCAGATTTTTCTTCATATATATCTGAACAAAGTGTACTTTGCTTTCTTTAGGCTCAGCCCATTTCTTGTTTGTGTTATACTAGGTATTTTATAACCAATTGTTGCTAGAGTTAGTGGAATATTTTTCTTTTATATCTTCTGTTCTCTTATTTACAAATGAAATTTACTAAATTTTATAGTTTGTGCTACATTTATAATAATATGGCTTCTTTACAGTTCCTTTATCCTTTTATCTTCATACACACATCCATTATCTATGTTTGTCTATCTATCTATCTATGTATCTATGTATCTATCTATCTATCTATCTATCTATGTATCCATCTAAGCATCACAATATCTGAATTGGATAATAATTTTTATCTCCTCTGTTTCAGTAGTTTTATTGCTTACTCCTGCATCTTAGCATTTTCTGCATATTTTTAGTCTGGCTTTTCTTGTTGCTGAGGCTTTAGTTTAATGCTTGTTTCCTTCATGAGACTATGAGTCCTTGGGGTAGAAGGACTGTATTCTACTTATATTTGTGGCCTGGTAAGTAACATAGCACCTGACACAGAGTAGACACTCAGGTGTTGAATCAGTACCTTACTGAATTGGTCTAGGTAATTCCTGTGGATCTTAGTTCAATGAAATGCAAAGAACAAGACAGAAAAACAGACCTCATTCAAATCTCATGTACACAGGCTTGGTCTCCCCTTGGGCACTGGAGAAACCTGGGCACTTGAGAGACTTATGTGGAAGGAGGCCAAATAGCTAGCTTGCTTTCCCCACAGGGACAGATACAGGGGATGCCTAACTGATACAGTACTAAAATGGAGAGAGGGACCCTTCGGGTCTTTCAGCCTTTGGTTATAAACAGCAAGACTATATTAAATCCTGACTGGTCAGTGAGGCAGAAAAGGTCAGTGGACTCCTTTTATCTTTGGTTCAGTAATAGCCAACATTTAATTGGATATGAAACTGAGACTTTGACAGGTAAGATCATACTAAAATCTAGTCTTCTGCTTCAAACAATATCCCAGGAGGGTATTAAACATGGAGCTTTGATTAAAACAGAATTATTTTAGAATAAATCAATAAAGTATGAAACAAGTTATAATGAATTTACCCATCAGTTGAAATTAACATGCACCACTAATTGCAACAATAAGAAAAGTAGCCACAGGAATAGCTAATGTTTATTAAGTATTTACTAGGTGCCAAGCATGTAATGAATGCTTTACAGAGATTATCTCGCTTTAATCCTTACAGCAGCCTATGAAACAGGTATGATTTTTTTTTTTGAATTTTACAGCTAGGGAAAATACGACTTAGAGAATTTGTGAAATAGTTTGTCCAGGTTCACACATCAGTATGTGGTGTAGCTGATTCACTAAAGAAAACCCTGGTTTTCAACCTTGGATGAAGTTTTAATAACAGGGATTCCTTTAAAATAAATACCAATGCCTAAGCTTAAACCTTGAATGTATTAGTTAATTGGTCTGAGGTGTTTTTTTGTTTTTTGTTTTTTAAGGCTTAGCTTTGACCTCCAAATGTACTTTGTCAATACAAAGAAATGGTAAGGTTTATGTAGCTTGAAAGAATAGTTTTAAGATTTATTTTACTACTTCTATCCTCTATGCAATATTCTCATTTATGCACCCCTCTTTTTCTTCACTGAGCCCGCCCATTTAATTGGCTATCGTCTGTGGAATGTTTCAGCATACAGGCTGGGTGACATAGAGGTCTTATGTGTTGCCTCTGCAAGTTCATCTGTGTTGAGATAGGATTACTGTTACTCAAGCTGTGCTGTTCTTGTTGCAAATCTTCTTTTAAATAGTTGTTCAGTTATTACTTTTTTCTGTGTTCTTCCCAGTTACACCGAATGAGCTGTAGGCTTAGTTAATTAGGTTTTATTCGATGCCTCATTTTATTGGTTTTATAAATATGATTGGCTTAAGAGTGTTTATAAAAGTTGCTGTAGACATTAAATTTATCCAGATATTTTCATGTTGTAAAAAAATTACATAAGACTATATTCTGGTCCACCTTACTATATTTTCCAACATAATACTCTACCCTTGCTCCATTCCCAAACCAAGCAGCATCATTAAAATGAAGAACCATCACACCAATAAAAATGGACAAAAGGCATAAATATTTAATTCATAAAAATGGAGTGCAATAAAGAGATAAACCTAAAAAGAATTAATTCTAATCTATTAATTTAAGAAATGCAAATTAAAACTCCTTGAAGCTTCAATGAAGTAGTTTTATCCATCAGTTGGCAACAATTTTCCCATAGACTTTTCCCCTTTTATATATTATATAATTTCCATGCTTATTATTTTTATTGTCCATGGTCTCCTCCTGTTAGAATGCATGTTCTACAAGGGAAAGAATTTTGTTTATTTTATTCAATGATATATTGTAAGAGCTGAAACCAGTGTTTGTCATGAAGTAGACGACAAATACGTCAAAAAATAATTGTTGAAAGGATGGATTATTTTAATATAATATATAATACAATATATGTGTATATGTGTGAGTTGGTGTGTGTGTGGTTTAGGTATATGGGTATGTATACATATCATTAATAAGGATGTGGTGAATTCCACACAATATTACTACTGGCAGGAGTATAAATTGGTACAACATTCCTAAAGAGCAATCCATCAAGAGATATTATGTTTTTTGGTTAAATATTTATTCTGTTTGAATTATCATTTATTCATATTTCTAGAACTGTGCATTAAATAAACAATCAGTAAAGTGTAGATTTCTTGACAGAAAACTCTGTTCATAGCACTGATAATATTAAGAGAAACAGCTGAATGTTTCAATAAACATGGCATTTAGATTTTTGTTTTTCCAGAATAGATTTAATGATGTAAAAACACAGTGATAGAATGTTAAGTGAAAAATGGAGGATGGATAATAGAGGATTATCCCAATTTTATAAAAAATGAGAAAGAGGGAACAAATTCAGTAATTACAACAGAGTTAATAGTAATATCGGAGTGATGAGAATAAGATTGATTTTACTTGCTTTTCTTTGTAAAATTTTGAAATGCATGAAATTTCTATACAAATATTTATTTGTTAATAAGAAACATTATCAATCATGATAATTGGCTTTATCATTTTCTAGCTCTGAGGAGAAATGAAGGAGTTTATTAGAATGTACCTCCATGAAGGAAAGACTTTTTTTCCCTTTGTTCATGATGGAGTCCCCATCTCTAGAATCATGTTTGGGATAAAGTAGCCCTTGTAAATATGTTTAGAATAAATCAGTGAATGCACAAAGCCTATGTTTCTAAAGGCAATTTTACAGAGTTAAGTGTTAGGCTATCAATTATTTCCTTTTCTTGTGGAGTGAAGCAATTAATCCCTCTATCATTATGTGTAGAGACTACTTTCTTATGGACTGAAAATGATCTTTGATCTCCAGTTAGGGTTTGCTTGGGGGTGAGGATAGTCAGGTAGATATGAATTCCAAGATATAGGAGATTGAAAATGGGTATGACCAAAATCTTTTAACTTCAGTAAGTGTCTTTAATTTAGCCCTCTATCCTCAGATTTAAAGATGAAAACAATAATTAATCAATTAAAAATATTATTGGTTACCAAATGAAAGTATTTATTGTCTGCCATTTATAGAAGACAAAAGGGGTATAAGAATAATCACAGACTTAGCTGGCATTACTTTTGGAGATGGAAAGCTTATTGAAAATGACAACTGATCAATAATATAATATACTGTGTGTTCTAGTTTGCTAATGCTGCCAGAATGCAAAAACACCAGAGATGGATTGGCTTTTATAAAAGGGGGTTTATTTGGTTACACAGTTACAGTCTTAAGGCCATAAAGTGTCCAAGGTAAGGCATCAGCAATTGGTTACCTTTACTGGAGGATGGCCAATGGTGTCTGGAAAACCTCTGTTAGCTGGGAAGGCACGTGGCTGGCGTCTGCTCCAAAGTTCTGGTTTCAAAATGGCATTCTCCCAGGACATTCCTCTCTAGGTTGCAGTTCCTCAAAAAATGTCACTCTTAGTTGCACTTGGGATATTTGTCCTCTCTCAGCTTCTCTGGAGCAAGAGTCTGCTTTCAATGGCCGTTTTCAAACTGTCTCTCATCTGCAGCTCCTGTGCTTTCTTCAAAGTGTCCCTCTTGGCTGTAGCACCTCTTCAAAACATTGCTCACAGCTGCACTGCGTTCCCTCTGCCTGTCAGCTCATTTATATGGCTCCACTGATCAAGGCCCACCCTGAATGGGTGGGGCCACGCCTCCATGGAAATATCTCATCAGAGTTATCTCCTACAGTTGGGTGGGGCGCATTTCCATGCAAATCTAATCAGCACCAAAATATCTGCCCCACAAGACTGCATCAAAGAATATGGCTTTTTCTGGGGGACATAATGCATTCAAACCAGCACACCGTGCTTCATTGGAATTCAAAAAGGCGATGTTTGCAATTATTTTTTAATAAATAGTGTGTGGCTTCAAATAATAATTGTTTACCCAGTTAGATTACACACACATTATCTAAAGTTTCTCTTTTTCACATATTTACTGAAAACTAAAATATGGAATGAATGACCTAAAGATGAGTCCTGGTGGAATAGTATAATAATGTTCATGTTGTATTTTGTATTAAATAGTACAGTGTCAATATGTACAATATTTAAATCTGAGCTTTTGCTTTATTTTTTTCTCTAGGATTCAGAATTTCCCACAGATATGCAACCAAATCCAAACCTGTATTTACGTAAAGAAGATCTTTGTCCATCAAAATTTGACTACAAGCTGAATAACATTTTTAGACTGCATGAACTTCCAGTGAGCTGGTAGGATTCTTGATGTTTTATTAATGCCTTTAAGATTTTATCATCATGTCTAAATTGTGGCAGTCTTGTAGCCATTCATGGTGGAAGTGGTTTGCTCTTACCTTGTTTCAAAATTGCTGCTCCTAACAGTGAAAGAATTTCTCATAGCCACTACAATAATCTTAAAACTAATTTGTTTAGGCACTTGGTGGCAGTACAGACCAAGTGCAATATTGTGCATATTTATTGTAGAGGTTAGATTGAAGTTCCAGCTTTAAATGATACATGAATCATTTTTGGAGAGGTTTGTAGAATTTATTTTAAAGATAGGATGTCTGCAACTATATATTTCATTTGTTTGTTTTACCCACAAATTTTTCAATATATGTTTTTTTCCCATTAAAAAAGTCCCCCTTTATATTTGTTTTGAAGACTACAAATTGGCAAACATTCCACACAACAGTTTAAAGTCAAAGCTTCTTTTATTATTACTTGGCATTTATTAAATATGTATTTTTTCAAGAATCATCATATTTACATTCACAGGAAATATATTGTAAATCTTGTAAAATTTAGAGTACCATTATTGCAATTTTTTGAGAAAAATATTTCTGAGGAAATCTGTATGTAATATAGTTCCATGTTATGTTAAGATTTTAATATGTGTCAGCTTTTGTTGATATTCATGGATACATCATTTTGATTATGGTTCAGGTAAGTAATATTATTTTCAGGCATTTTTTCATACAATCCCAAGTTTATGTCAACAATCTTCAAGAAATCTAAGAATTGTACAAAAATGTATGGCAAACTTTGTCTAATTGTTCTTGTTGTACTTAAGTTAATGAGGACTAATGTCTCAGAACGTCTCAGAATAGGATGACAGTCAATTCTAATAACTTGCATATATTTTACCTGTAGTGAGTTTTTTGTTTGTTTGTTTTTTTGCAAAATTTCCTTTGCTCTTGATGGCTGTATGTGTAATCTACTTTCTAAACCTTATTGGTTTGATTATTTCCTGGCTGCAAGAATATTGTCTATGGTATATTAATTTAGAACACGGTAAATGCAATCTTATCTGTCATGACCAAACTGGTAGGTTAATAAATTGAAAAAGTATGTTAATAAAGAGAACTGTAAAAATTATACCTTCATACCTTAAGTATTCCATTTCGGCTTAAACATGTGTATGCATATACATGTTAGTCTTCTGATGTAAAGCCATGGTTTTTTCTTTAAGATATCTGCTGACTGGAATTCTACACCATGTTCCTTGCGTAAGCTATACCAATAATGCATTATCTACAATTTCAATTTGATTGTTTTTTTCACTGAAGCGAGAACTTTAGAAACTTGTAAGACGATCTCTTCACCTTTCCATAGCATTAATTTAATTTTCATTGAAAGCAATTCTCTTTATCACACTCACATTTCATCACCTTAATTAATCTTTAATTACAATAGTAAACACAACTCTTTTGTGTTGTTAAAGGGGATTAAGGGAAAACTTCCATTAAATGAAAGTGTGAAGAAGAGGAAGAAGGAAACATTTAGTGCTAGTCAAAGACAGAATCAGGATCTCAGCTTGCTTTATTTTCAGCCTTTGGAGCTGCCCTGATGATTATTACTGCCAGCCAGAGAACAGTTTCTGTCACATTCTGCATTGGTTAGCCCATTAGAAGAGAAGGTTCTAGCATTGAATTAGGCAGTAAAAAAATGAGAAAGATAATCACTAATTTTCCAGAGTAACATACCTTAAAGGAAGATTAAGCTGTGATTTTGGGACAACTCATTGGGCCTCACTTTGCTGCCTTCATTTCTAATTTGTTTCAGTTTCTGCCTCTTTATACATCCATTACTTCTTTTCCTAGTGTTTATTTCTCTCCTACTTATTTCATTCTACTACTTTCTCTCTACCAAACCTTCACTAGCCATGATATAGACTTCAACTGTAAATTTTTAGTGTTTCTCAAATAGTGTCATATTCTCTATTTTTAGTTTTAAAAGCAGATCAACTGAACAGTTCCCCTCCCCACAAAGGCTTTGTACTTAAAAAAACCTTTAATAAATGCTTTTTGACTCAATTATGAATTTCTTTACGCAAAAAAGGCTTTGATAAGTAACTTGAATGTATTTGGGTTTGATAATCACTTATCAGTGGAAACAAAGTTCTTCAGATATGGTATATAGGATCCTTAACTCCATCATCATCATCATCATCATCATCTTCATTATTATGGTAATAAAAAGAATATCAATAATTTTGATTTACTAAACCTCTATTAATGCCAGCATTCAACTGCTTTATACGCACTATTTTTGACTGCTATTTCCATTAGGAATTGTTATTCCCATTTCATTAAAAAAAAAAAATAGAAATAAAAATGAAGTTCAGAGAGCTGAGAAAGAGAAAAAGAATTTTGTCAGGTCTGGTTAACTCAAAAGCAAACTAAAAAGTAGTGAATAAGCCACACATTATTTTAAAGAAAAACACTAAGGAAATAATTTCTACTGTATTAAAATGGGGCATACAGTTTTGCCCATAACATACAACTATGTGACCTATGTCTTGGTCCAAATTCCTCCTTTTTTTTTTCCTGAAAAGCAAGGTTTAAGATAGTTAAACTTAAATATAAAATAATTCATAAAATTGCAGCTAAGTACAGAATTCATTAATTATATGTTCTTCTATGGAAAATACAGATTCATCAAAATATATTTTTTTACTATATTTCTCTAACCAAGTCATAACAAAATAAATGCAAATTAAATTCCAGATAATTTTAAAATTCTGAATGTCTTACTAATTTGCACTTTCATAGAGTGCAATTTCTTAGGTTGAAGGACAGAAGAATTTTAAATCAGATTAGTTAAGAGAGTTTTTAAGCATATTGTTTTAGGTAGATATCTTTCTCCTACTCTTAAAGATGGTTCCAGTCAGCCTAAAAAATGTTCTCTAGGAACTTTCATTAGTTAAAAGAAAAAAAGTCCCTTTCTTGACTCTACAGCCCCCGTACTCATTTTCTTCACCACTCAGCTGCAGTCGACACACCTGTCCACTCTTGCCTTTTCTCTCCTAACACCCATTATTAGCATATCTTGGGTTCTGGTTTTCCTGTTGACATTCAGTCTCATCCCTCTCACTGTCTTCAGTAGCTTCTCGTCCTCTGCCAGACTTCTGGTTGTTATTTTGCCTCCAGGTTCAACCTCAGTGCTTCACCTTTTTATCTACACTTTCTCAGGTGGCTTCTTCCATTCTCAGGCTTTAAATGCTTTCTATATGCTGATGATTCATGGTGATATCTCTACCCTTAACTTCTCCCCTGAGCTTGAATATCTAATAAGCTTCTCCAAATTATTATGTCAAAAAAGAACTTTTTGTTTACCCCTAAAAAACCTGGGCTTCTCCAAACCTTCCCCATTTTAGCAAGAGCACCACTGTATGTAAATTTACTCAAGCCAAAAGCTTAGGAGTTATTTTGGTTCTTCACTCCCTCACCTCCAGTAACTTTGATAGATTTCTTCCTCCAGAATATGTTTTAAAATTTTCCACTTCTTTCTATCTGTCCTATGTTCATCTTGTGCTATTGCCAAAGCCTACTAATTCATCTACCCTATCTCACAACAATTTACTCATTTCACAATTATCAAACAGATCTTTTAAAAACATAATTCAGATAATAAGATTCCCTGCTATAAATGTAGTAATGTCTTCCCTGGTTTTAAAATAAAATCCAAATTTGTTGCTGTGGTCTACTGAATACTGCAAGTTGAGACTTCTGCCTACCTTGTTGCCCACATCCCCTCCGACACTCTCCAGCTCTGTCAGCTTATGATAACCTTCTTCCTATACTGCAATATGCCACACTTATTCTTGGCCCAAGGTCTTTACACTAGCTCTTTCCTCTACTTGCAGTGTAACTTCCTCAAATTTTGCATGTTATGGGAAGAGTTATGGGATTTTACTTACATAATAACAGGATCATTATGTTGTATGATGTCAGTGTTATATGACTGTAGTATAGGGATTAGGGTAGAAGTTGGCAGACCAGTTAGGGAACATTTCAGTAACCCACTTATAAGGATGTCCTTCCTGGGCTAGGGTGACAATTGTGGTATAGATGCTGATAAATGGTCAGATTTTTGTTATTTTTTGAAGGGAGAGTCAACAGGATTTTCTGATGGTCTAGATGTGGGGTAATTGAGAAGGGAGTTAAGAATGACTCCAAGGTTTTGGCCAGAGGAAATGAAGAATAGAGTGCCCATTAACTTGGATGGAGAAGACTAAGGGAGGGGCAGGTTTGGAATTTGGGGTTAAGCATGTTAAGTTTGGGAAGTCTATTAGTTTAATATCCAAGGGAACTTTGATGTGGGTGGGACCCCTTCGACTGCAGTAAACAAACTTCACAACTATAATGACATGCAGATAATACTTGGAATCATTACTTATAGGTAGTAGTCAGAATAATTTAAAACCCTTCGTATAATATAAAGACATATATTATATCTTTTGTTTTTTACTATTGAAGTATTAAGGTAAGCAGTTAGCCTCTATTAAATAATTATAATGTTATGCCATTAACTTTTTTTTTTTTTAATCTTCATTTTATTGAGATATATTCACATACCACGCAGTCATACAAAACAAATCGTACTTTCAATTGTTTACAGTACCATTACATAGTGGTACATTCATCACCCAAATCAATCCCTGGCACCTTCATTAGCACACACACAAAAATAACAAGAATAATAATTAGAGTGAAAAAGAGCAATTGGAGTAAAAAAGAATACTGGGTACCTTTGTCTGTTTGTTTCCTTCCCCTATTTTTCTACTCATCCATCCATAAACTAGACAAAGTGGAGTGTGGTCCTTATGGCTTTCCCAATCCCAATGTCACCCCTCATAAGCTACATTTTTATACAACTGTCTTCGAGATTCATGGGTTCTGGGTTGTAGTTTGATAGTTTCAGGTATCCACCACCAGCTACCCCAATTCTTTAGAACCTAAAAAGGGTTGTCTAAAGTGTGCATAAGAGTGCCCACCAGAGTGACCTCTCAGCTCCTTTTGGAATCTCTCTGCCACTGAAGCTTATTTCATTTCCTTTCACATCCCCCTTTTGGTCAAGAAGATGTTCTCCGTCCCACGATGCCAGGTCTACATTCCTCCCCGGGAGTCGTATTCCACGTTGCCAGGGAGATTCACTCCCCTGGGTGTCTGATCCCACGTAGGGGGGAGGGCAGTGATTTCACCTTTCAAGTTGGCTTAGCTAGAGAGACAGGGCCACATCTGAGCAACAAAGAGGCATTCGGGAGGAGGCTCTTAGGCACAACCGTAGGGAGGCCTAGCCTCTCCTTTTATGCCATTAACTTTTAAGAAGGGAAAGTACATGAAATTATAGTAAATGTAAACTGTATGTTTACAGTAAATGTAAGCATATATCTTTAATGAGGTATTTATCTTTTTCGGTGTGTTCCATGAATAAATACATCTAATTAGGAGATTGGATTTTCAATTTATTTCAGATTGTCTTTAGTGCTCTTGTATGTATCTTAAAGCAGCTGTCAGCTTCCAGAAGATGTTCCTACTTGTTTTTTTGGGTCAATTTACCACTGAAATTATGGAAAGGCCTTTTCATTGGTCACAGATGATGCATAAAGCATTTTCAATTCCAGTGTTTCATAGACTTAGAGAGAGAGACCAACAGTTGCCCTTCTGGTGGCTATAATTGTTTTTCATTGTGTTTTAATTATCTAGATTCATAGTAATAATCACAGTGACCTACAAGAAAGCATTGTTTTACATATTATAATTATATTGAGCAATTATATGTAGTGCCAACGGTGTACAAAAATCCCACCTATTAACTCAGCTTGGTAAAAAATGAAATTATGCTTGTTTCCTTTAGGACATTATTTCAATTTTTGAAAAAACAAGATATTTAGTTTTTGCGTAAAACTCTATGGAGTTATTATTATAATAAGACACGTATATATTTCCATGGAATGGCAATGTATTAATAAGATCCCAGTAAACATGGAAACCATCTCTCACTCTAGCTTCTTGCTGGAAGAACTTATAGAGTCTGGTAGGCCACAGTAAGAATTTTGGATTTTATTTTAAAAGAAAGACATTGCAATATTTAATATTTTAGGAAATATGGGTATTTCCTTAGTATCTACTCTGTAACAGAAAGGGAAATGGGAATTAAAAGCAACGGTTAATCTCTATAACACAAAATGTCAAGGAGGGAGGATGGTTTAGAACAAATACCACTATACTTCTTTTTCTCTCAAACTACATTATATTTACACACATATTCATAATTCACTTTAAATGAGAGGTGGCAAGAATTGATGGGGTACATGTAAAGGGTAGTTCCATCAATACATGCCATTACTTGGTGGGTTGCCCTCACCTAAACTTGCTAAGACCTTTTAAGTCCCCAGTAAAGTCAATACAGGTAGAATAGTATCCCAGAATTTATTTTTTTCCTGCTGTTCACAATTGTATGGTGTATGGATTATAAACACCAGTGCTTGAACTGTTGGGCTAAATAAATCTTAAACCAATTTATCTTTTTTTTGTATGGCCTTGACAGAGGTGACTCTGTCCTGTTTAGTTTTTTATTTTTAATTTTTGTATCAACAGTGTTTTTATAATCTAATATAAAATAATAATACTTTTTATTAGACTTATCCACCCAACATACATAATAATATATATACTCTGATTTCAACTTTAATTTAAAACTTTTGTTATTATCTGAAGGCAATAACTATTGACACAGAGTACCTCATAAAATAAGACATTTCAACTTGTATATCGTGTGGTCACCTCAAACCTAGCATGTCTCAAAGCCAACTCCCTCTTTCCACTGTTCCCTTCCCCATCACTCATACTGTCTTTCCCCATTTTGGTTAGCGTCATTATCATTCATATAATCACCTAAGATGATCTGTGAATTTTTCTTACGTCCTCCTTACCACTTACTTATCACATTCAGTCACATAAGTCTCTGTATTCTATATCCAAAATTCTCTGTTCACTCATTCACTTCTGCCAAAGTGCCTCATTATCTTTCACTTAGATTCCCTCGACAGCCTCCTACTGGTCTCTCTGCCTCCAGCTGTTCCTCTGACTCGAATTTATCCTCCCTGTTGCCATTGTAGTAATCTTTCTAAAATGAAGATTACTTAATCATTAATCTTAGATATGATATCTTATTTTTGCTTTAAAATCTTTGATTATTTCCCAAGCCCTCAAGACCCACTTGGCTGATCCCAATCTAGTCCCAACCTTTGTTTCTTGCCTTTACACCCATTATGCTCTTGACTCACTGAAAGATCCTGTCATGTGTTCACGTTGGCTCAGCTTCTTTTTAGCTAAAATGCACTTATTTTCCCCCTGCATTTGCAGATACTCAAGTTTCCTAAAGTGTATCCCTATCTCAAAACCAAACTTCCTTTTTGTTTTCTTATTACTAGGTACATAATATAGAGGATGCAAAGTATGAGTGTGCATAGAACAGATCATATTGAATTCCAATTATTTGTTTATGTGTCTGTGTTTCCAAACCCTGCAACAAGACCTCTTGAGGATAGAAATCATGTGATTTTCATAAGTATGAATAGTCCCTTTAAGATCGGAGGTGCCCAATATGTATTGAAGGAATGAGTGCCTGAGTTGAGTAAAACTACTGTTTGTGGTTGTCATTCTATAGCCAGATTTTTCAGAATGTGTTATCCACTTATGGTCTGGGTATCACCCAATGTCACATTGTCCTTTACAATTAATTTGGTATGAATGTCTAAATATTTCTGTAATCTGTGATCTATGTTCTAGATATTTAAATTATTTTTCCTACTCATAGGTATAGCCATAATTTGCCTACTTTGTGCAAACAGTGTAGCTATAAACACTACTGTCACAGTAACTAGAGTTACTTCTGACATGCACTCAAAGCCCCAGCTTCTCTTACATTCAGAAGTAAAAACGAGATCCCTTTATTATAACCTATCTTAGTTGCCTGAGTTTTTCAGTTTCTTTCTCTAACTTTTCTGTATCCTCAAAATTTACTCTCCCATTCTCATATATTCTTTGTTCTCTCAGTTTCCAGACATATGGTTTTCTAAGTCTTCCTGAAACTCTCCATGGATTCCTTCTTTTCTTTAACTGATTTGACCTTTTTGACTTGCTTCTGAATCCTGACAGCTGAGTAACCCTTAACCCTCATCTTGTTGACCTGGGACCTGGGCTTTCATTCCATCACTTCCTGGTTCTATTCCCCGCTAGTCAGTCTAACCTGATTTTCTTGGTAACTATATTCCATGTTGTTCTCCACTTGGGAAGCAAGGATACACCTGACAAACCGGAAGAATGCATTTATGGAGCTACTTAACAAAAAATGTAAATTTAGAATATTTTGGCTGTTCTGGAATGAATCCACAAGCTTGGGCTGAATTTATGGTTGACAAAGAATAGATGAGAAGGGAAATTTAGACCTTCCAGATACTTTTGGCCTATGAATGTAATAAGTACAGGACATGGGATGGTAAAATGGAGTCAATATCTCCACCCGTTTCCAAAAAGTTCACCTCTGAGGAGGAGAGACATTGATTTGGTCAAAGGCAAGGACACAATTGTTTCACATTGCTAAAATTTGGAGCTGTACATGGGAGGAGAAAAAGTGATATTGAATTGGAATAAACACTGTTTTCCCCTTGATTTCCTTTATTCTTTCAACAATTGTGTAATAAATGTCTACCATGTGCCAGACGCTTTCCTAAACACATTGGGAATAAAATGATAATCAAGAGAGAGAGAGAATTTTTTTTTTTCTGTGCTTCTTTTTATCATTGAAGTAGTGAGAACTGAAGAGCCAATTATTTAGTGTGGGCCTAGGGAAAAGAGAGGGAGGAGGACTGATGTTATGGCCTTAGGGTAAGGCTGGAGGGAACAGGGAAAATGCAGTCCAGCTGCTATAACTTGGAGTAGAGATTAAACAATTTGGATTTACCCAGAGTGTTCCTTCTGCATGTTTCCCTCAGAAGAAAGTAATGGGTGCCTAAGAAGGGAGTTAGTTTCATGTAGTTTCATGACAGCTCTCGCTCCTAATCGTATCAGTGCAAAGTCTGGAAAGCGGGAATTATGTTTAAACAGGGCATGTCAAGGAATAATGAGAAATATGATTTCTGATATAGAATGTAGGCTTGTCCTACACAAATACATGGATAATTTTAGGGAGGTATGGGAGACTTTTCCCACACGTAAAAAGATAACTATAAATTTCTGATCTCAATGTGGAATCCTAAACAGCCTTTCAAAGCTAACATGTGGTATCTGTGACGGTTCTTGCAGCTGCCATTGCCAATGTGCAGGTTTTGTAACTTTCATTTTATTATGTTGAATCAAGCCAATATCAAAGATTCCTCAAGGGGCATAAAAAAATGAATGATGAGTTAGGTATTACTTAGTTTGATTCATTAATAAAATTGAACATTTCTGAAGCTGATAATATTAACTAAATGAGAAATTGTGATCAGTGAATAAAAAGACTACACCCATTTTACATGAATGTTTAATGAAATTCAAACAGCCAACATATCATTACTTTTATTTCTAAATTTTTCTAGCTTTTCTTCCTAGTATTTTCTTCTGTAAAAGTATTGTCAAGGACCAAAAGAGAGATGCAAAATGAAATGAAATAAAGCTTCAGTGGCTGAGAGATTTCACATGGAGTCAAGAGGTCACTCTGGTGGACATTCTTATACACTATATAGATAATAACACTTTTTAGGTTTTAATGCATTGGAACAGCTAGAAGTAAATACCTGAAACTGCCAAACTCCAACCCAGTAGCCTTGACTCTTGAAGACGATTATATGACAATGTAGCTTACAAGAGGTGACAGTGCGATTGTGAAAACCCTGTAGATCGCACTCCCTTTATCCAGTATGTGGATGGATGAGTAGAAAAATGGGGACAAAACATAAATGAAAAAATAGGGTAGGATGGGGGGATGTTTGGGTGTTCTTTTTTTATTTTTATTTTTCATTCTGATTCTGGTTCTTTCTGGTGTAGGGAAAATGTTCAAAAATAGATTGGGGTGATGAATGCACAACTGTAGGATGGTACTGTGAACAGTTGATTGTACATCATGGATGATTGTATGGTATGTGAATATATCGCAATAAAACTGAATTAAAAAAAAAACTTAAAAAAAAAGGATTGTCAAGGAACTTGATTACTTATCCCACCTTATGTCCCTACCCTCTATACACCAGATGTTTCAGCAACAAGAACTCTCCAAAATTTAGTGGCTTAAACCACAAATATTAGATTATTTCTCACGATTCTGTGGTTTGACTGGGCTCAGACAGGTTGTTGTTCTCTTCTATGTGGCTCACTAAGGTCATTCATTCTACTGTACTCAGCTGATGGCTGGGCAGCTAAAGTCCAAGGAAATTTGCTGGCATGTTTGGAATCTAGATCTCCTCCTCTTCTACTCCCTCTTTTCTAGTGGTATCTCATTCTCTAGGACCTCTTCACATGGGTTTTCTTTTCATCTTTGTCTCCATCTCTCTCTTGTGTTCTCTCTTTTTCTCTCCATCAGGATTGCCTAGATTGCCCTACAGCATGGCAGCTGGCTTCCAAAGGTTAGGAAGCAGAAGTTGCTACTCCTCTAAGTGTCTGGTCCTGTAAGGGACCAAAATGGAGCTTCTTATTTTATTCTTTTGTTCACAGCAAGTCATAAGGCCAGTCTAGATGCAAGGGGAGGGAAATGGGCACTTCTTGATGGTGGAGTCGCTTGTACATAAAATGAGGGCAGGAATTGATAGTGGCCATTTTTGGAAGCTCTCTATCCCACCAATCATACTGAACTTAATGAGCTATTTTCAATTCCTGAGCACATTATCCTTGGTCCTGCTTTCAAGCTTTGAACAGTCTATTCCACTGTTTGCAACACTTAATGTTGGTAGTTGACACATCCTCGAAGAAGCCCTCCCTGATCCAACATAGTTGTGTGACCTCCACCTCCCATGTGATCCCACAGAGTGGTAGTCATTTTTCTATCATATCGTATATTGCTATTACCTACTTAACATCTGATTATCTGAATCTTCTACTGGTTATAAGCATCTTTGGGGGAAACGACCAGGCCTTCTTCACCATAGCATCCTTAAGCATATTATAGCTTGTGACACATAGTTGACACTTGAAACAGTTGTTGAATGAATGAGCTAATTTCTAGGGAAAGGAGAGTTTGCAGGTTTTCTATCCAGGTCACATGCATGAGAGATGGGTCAAATATGGGTTTTTAAGGAGTCTTCTGATAGAGATATGAATTAAACAGTTTATCAACGTAGATTTTTTTTCCTATTAACACTCCCTGTTTCATGAAATTTTAGTATCAGTGATATACCATGTATCCTATATGTCTGTTTATGTACTGCAGCCATTTGGAGGGCCACAACTTATTATATTTTATAATGTATTTTGCCTCTCTTCCTCCCCAAGAACCAAATTTTGCCTTCTTGGAGGACATTCTTGCCCTCATTAAGGATACATAAGTTAGGCATTTTGAGTGTTGATTCCTTCAAAAAGAAGACTGGGGTTTTGCTTTTTGGCTATATTCACTATGTACCTTGCAGTCTTGTTTTCACAGTGTTTCCTTTTAGGTTCCTTCAGTATAATTATAAAAATGTCATATTGACATATTACCTTAGAATGCACTGAAAAGTTACCTTTTGAAGAATGTTTGACAGAGAAGCAACTGCTCCCATTGCCCCGTATAACCCTATCTCCCCTTCAGGTATGATTGTGCCCATAAGGCAGCCTAAATGTTTTAAGGTGAGATTGACTTTTCATTTTAGGGAAACCTTCATGAAAAGACTGAGGGCCCATTCATGGATGCCATAGGAAATACTGAAGGGAAACCTGGGGAACAAAGTATTCCAACTTACCCTGTATGTGTGAGATTTTCTCTTCATCTAATGCTACTCTTAAAATATAAATCTTAAAATATGAACAATTTTGTGACAAGAAATAAGGGGAAATTGGAAAATGGGAAGTGAAATAATAAAGTCAAGAATTTTAAGAGATTAAATCTTTTAAAAATATGGTAATAGAAGCATAAAAGCATCTTTAAAGTTTACAAAAGGAAAAAAAAAGAATGTAAACAAAAATGAGAGGTATTAAAATGAAAGAAATCAATAATATATAGGCCTGAAAGTAGGAGCCAGCAAATGAAAGACTTAAACTAGAGGATTAGAAATAAGAATGGCTTTCAATGTAAAAATTACATTGAAGACAATTACAGGTATTTTTTTTATATGCCAGATAAACAACAGAAATATATCTTAGAAGAAGATAAAGAAGATCAGGTAGAAATAGGGAGGCTAAAGATAAAAGAAATACATAGTGAACCAATTGAAGTTGAAGAAAGGAGTAATTTAAAACAACTAGCAAATATCAAAGCAATTGGTAACACTAAAATGACAAGCTCCTGGGTTAGAAAATTGCATGTATCTGTAATGATATAAGAAAACAAGACAGAAAAATGGGAAAAGAGGGAGGGGTGTAAAAACTCTGAGCTATGGGCTAGCAAGGTTGAATCCTGCTAAATGACCCTTTGCCATTTCTCAAGATGCACATTTCTGTAAAAGCCTCTGAGCAAAGTCATTTTACTCTCACGCTGACCTTGTATCTCACCTGTCTGTGAGACACAGCCTTGCCCATGTTGTCAAGAAATTCTGGTCTTTTGGAAGTCTCCATGGCCAAGTGCCCACTTCCTTGCAATATTTGCCCTCAGACAAACCAAAATAAACACTTATTCCCATTCAAGAAATAGCATTTAGTATTGGCATACATTCAAAATATCATATATATCATTGGCATTTCAGTATTCATTACCATTTATAGGAGCAAATGTATTGTATAAACATAGTAGGTCTTTCTATTTGACAACTGTAACCTTTAATTTCACCTAGTCTGTACAAATTATACATAATGGAGACTTAGATTGGAGAATGTTGTTTTAGACATGGATAAAAGGATCAATCTCAAATGTACAATGTCAAAACTACTAGTTGCAGTTGAAATGAAATTTATGTGTGAACATATTTTCTTTACGTAGTTACAGGTTTTTATTGTTTTCTGTTGATTTTTTTAATTTTTAATTTTTAATTTTTAAAAGTATTTGAGAATACTGAATAAAATTCAGCTGTACTGTATCCTGGTAGTATCACTCTGAAAAACTTCTCTACCATACAAATATGTTTTATTGGCCCTGTATTTTGAAAGGTTGTTTAGTTATGATACTGGTATCGACAATATTGATTTGTCAACAATATTGTAAAATACAAAGCAGTGTGTATTTGATGAGGGGGGTGATAATGACAGTTTATAATTAAAGGAGAAATTACTAATTGTTACATAACACATGCAATCTTTGACAACTTTGTGAGTTTAGATATAATGATGTGTAATTAGGTATATTATATTTTTCCAAAATGGAAATACTTTTATTATTTTGTATATTTTAAGAATAATACATTCTCTACTTTGCAAAACAGGTAAACACTATTACTTTTTAGAAAAGAATGCTTTTACAAATCCCTACTACTACCACTGTACACACAATTAGAATCATATTATATAGAATGATCTGAAACCTGATTTAAGCAATTAAGACATTGTGGATATCCTTCCATGTTAACTATCCTATCCTTGTTTAAATATCTAATTAATAGTTATATAATAATTCATTTAATCTCTTTTTATAAGCAACATATCTATGATTATACTTTTTCATAGATATTTGTATACTTATATGCTTAATTTGAATTTCTTATTCTTAATAACATTTTTGCATTTTTTTGCTATTTGTATTAGCTCTTTATGCATGTTTGATTACTTATAGAATTAAATTACAATATATTTTTATGAATTTTCCTTTACTACTCATTCTTAATTTAAACAACCAAGGACACTAGGGAAAAACCTGTAAATTATAAAAAACAGAATTCAGAAACACCTTTTTTTTTTTAGCTATAACTGATGTATTTATTTTCTTCATTCATTAGAAGAATACATATTGGAATAAAAAGTGAAATATTCAATCTTTATAAAATATATGTACATCATATAAATAGCATAATTCTTTGATATAATATAAAAGGTTTAAATCCTTCCACTTAATAAATTGTATCCTAAGTGTATGAAAATTATATTGTCTTAAACTTAAGTAAAAATCCATTGCACCCTAGCTAACTTCCTCTGCCTTTTTCACATTTGGATGCATTGATCTTTGTGCAACGTCACTCAAGCCAATATTGATTTGAAACACACCCTACCCTCTCACCACCTCAGCTCCTCAAGCATTGGGGCTTATTAAATAGCTTTTCTGGTGGCCATTTTGGAGACCATCTAACTACATGAGCCCTGCTGAAATCTTAGACTTCTACCAGTATAAGCTTTATGTTAAGTGTGACAAAAACTACAATGTAAATTGGGTAACAGATGCAAGGGAATTATTAGATCAAGTAACTGAAAGGATCAGAGGTAAGCATAGTTCCAGATCAAGCTTGATTCACTCTTTTAAAGATATCACTGAGGGCCTGATTTCACTGTGGTGTTTTTGTTTTGTTTTTGTTCTTTTTGTATCAGCATTATCCTCAGATTCCAAGCTCTCTTTTTTGGTAGCAAAAGGGCTACAGCAGTTCCAGACTTCATATACTCTCATAGCCCCACCAAGGGAAAGCTACATGGTCCTTTTTTCCATACGTCTCAAAGGAAGACTGGATAGTTCTCTTTCCTGCAAGTTTAAACAAATGCCTCCATATAATTCATTAAATGATTAGATTAAGTGCCATCCCAGAACTGAACACTGGGACCAGGGAGAATGACAACTGTACTGACTTGAGACAATCAAGAACTACCCTAGGAGTGGGCATAGTTTTATTCTGCATGGCTGATAATAGAAAGTGGGCAGAGGTTCCCTAAAAAGAAGTCTGGGTGTTCTTACCTTAGAGAAAAGGATGCTAAACTAATGCCAACTACACTAAACAAAATTCTGTCCCTGCTACACTTACCCGACAATCAGTTAGTGCTAGCTACTTTCTTGTTCCCCTGATTATAGTATATCCTCCTGTGCTCCACCTGGTATCTTTGGGTTTTGCTGTTAATTATTTTGAAGATCCTTTTCTTGTTGTATTTAGCATTGTGTAGTAGAAAGAAACTTACCATCAGAGTAAAGCATTCGGCCATTTATTTGGCAACATTTATCAAATGTGCCCAGCACATAGCACATTCTGCTATGTACTGGACAGGCCAAGCAAAAACAAACAAACAAAATCACTTCTCAGGATGGTTGTAGGGATTAAAATAAATGATCTACGTAATAATGCATCGCATGATTTTCCTGGAGCATGGTATGTGCTCAGCGTATGTTGGTTTGTTCTTTTTGCCTATTTGGAATTCCAGTCCTCTTCTTCTGCTGTGTCTTCTATTCCTCTGGCCAGTAGTACTCCATCTCAGAGTGGAATACCCTCAGAAACAGGGCCTCTATTACCTAGCAATGTATCTTTAAGATATTCTTGACTGGACTTTTAAGTATTGCTACACCAATTCAAACTCATCTTTGATTTCTGGTGCTGTATGGAGATTGGGTTAACTTCGTGGACGACATGATTTGCTCTCCCAAATGAACCTCTGCAGCTGCTTCCTAGCTACTCAGGATCTAACCTGTGTGCTTCTAGAAGGCAGGTCTATTTTCGGCTCTAACCATTCTCTAGCCCTTCATTTTTCTCTAGGTAAGCTGCCATGAGTCAATAGTAAATAGTAAGAGATGACAGTTATAGAGAATAGATTATGTATTTGGGAGGAGCAAAATCTTCAGGTAAAATAGATGATTTACTCTTGAAGTTTGCTAAATGGAAATAATATCCATCATATTGTGCACTTAAATTTTGCATAGTTTAAATGAGAAGTAAGAGTAACAATTAGAAGTCCCACAATTTTCAGATTTGGAAAATATGTATAGTTAATTAAATCATTTAGGGTCTTCTTGAGCTATCATTCAGCATTTTTGATAGTGGTAGTTTGAAAGAAATTGGTTCTAAAAGCAAATTTTTGATTTAAGAAAATAAATGTTAGATTTTTCTATTGCATAATTATTCTGATTTTTTTTCTCTTTAATAATGAAGCACTTCAGAAAGAATTGTCCCTGCTTAAAATTGTCTTTATATTGTGATAAGTTTTTTCTCTGGCCTTTCTTATGCTTGATATAACAATGCTTTCTAGCATTATATTTTAAATTTAAATTTTTCTACTATCAAGTTTAAATTATTCCAGTGATATTTCTTACCTTTCAGAATTGCATATTGTATTCTCTTTAGTGTCTTATGTTTATTCTATTCTTATCCTTGGTAGAAATGATGAAGTAATAGGTCAGGGTTGTGTAAAATGGGGGAACTCATCTCTAAATAGTAAAAGATAAAAGCATAGTAGTACAGTTTTTAAAATTTATTTCATACTAAAACATTTGTACTCACAATGCTTTGATTCTAAGCGTTATCTTTATGAGGCCTAGCAAAACATTATAGATGTGTAAATTTTTACCCATGTGGAGAAAAATGAAAAATATTCTTGTTATTGAGAAGTGTAGATTATATTTTACATGAATTAGCTAAAATGGCCACAGTCACACTTATCAACATATCGTGATCATACTTAGAGTATATTACTGCAATGGTGAAACAATTTTTTTAACAGCAGTGCAAAGTCAATGATACATAGAAATGCATATAAAAGGGAAATAAGCCAATTTAACCAACACACTAGACTTTTGGAAAAGATGGTACAGTAAATTTACTGATTCTGTTCCAAATATGTAGTATGGTAATTGAAATTAAAGAGAGCCAGGGAGAGAGAGGCAGGGGCAGGGGCAGAGGAGAGGGGAGAGGGAGAGGGAGAGGGGATTCAAAACAAGGTAAACATCATCCCTCAAATTATATCCCAAGAATAAGTTGTTCTTTGAGCTCAAGCAACCTAGCAAGTCATACGAGGGAACTGATTTATGTATAATTACCGTTATCCCCGCCTGCTGAACAGGACATGGAGAACCCTCTCCATGGATGTTTTAGGGGTTCAGTGGGACCAGAAACTTTTTAATCTCCATTGCCTTTAAAGGAGCTAGCAGCACTCAGCCCTGGTCTTTATAATTATCGCTGCACTTCCCACTGTGGCTTGAAATAACCTCATCCTGCTACTGGTAATTCCCAATATCCTCAGCTTTCTTCTCGTCTGTCTCTATTAATTGCACCAGCAGGATAGTTCTTTAGGGCCCTCATAGTGCTCCTGAAACTTCTGAGTTCTCTAGGGTCCTCTTAGTGCTCCTGAGTTTGATTAATTGAGTCTGGTTGTAATACCTTCACCTATCTCTTGTTTAAGCTATCACTGGTTTAATCCAGCGATTCCATGACCCTTTTCTCCACTATCATGTATGTATGTTTTATTTTGTAAGATTTATTACTTAACAGCCTGTCATTTTGTCCTTGACTTTCTGTTTTGTAACGAGTTAATCATACATATTTTCTATTTTTCTCTATGCTCTATACTTCCAAAGACTCATTCCAAAGCTTATGACAGGGTCATACACCACCTGACTCATTCTCAACCTTCAATCAATGCTCTATTTTGAGGATAGGAACTACATGCTCTCCAAAAGTCTTCTTTATATCTCTGCATCCTGTATATTTCATTTCTATATATGTCCTTAGGCAATTTGAGGTTCATGGACTTACACAATGAGAGTTTATTTTTCACTCAAATCTGGCCAATGAGAATTTTTCTCTCTGGATAGCTTTTCTGGGCATCTCTTCTCTAAGTGCTAACTCAGGGAATCTCAGGGATTTAGGATCTTTGTATTTTTGTAACACCAGTATCTTCATCATGTGACCATAAAGGTTCTAAGAAGTGGAGAAAGAGAGTATCAGATCTCTCTGTGGGTTTTATAGTCAGCCCTGGGAGTATTATGCATCAGCAGAACTTAGTCACATGGTATTGAGCTAATTTCAGGGAGAGTGGGCAATATGTGCTCAGATTAATGAGCACACAGTAGAGCCTCTGTCACATCATCTTTCTGTTTTTATCCTCAGCCTGGTTCCCATCATGTTTTTGAGGTGTTTGCAGAAGCAAATGTTATGTCCAGTGGGAAAACGGAGCAAAATCTCTCTTTCTGTGTGTTTCATTAGATCAGCTTTGGCAAGAAAGTAAATTGCTGCATGAAGGAGGGTTGAATACCTGGACAAAATCAGAATTCTGTAAGAAAGGAGGAAGCAGTGAATGAGTGCCAGACAAGTAGTCAACTGTGAATATGACAGAGAGCCAGAGCAGAATGGTATCAGAAAACCCAAGGGAGAAGATAGTTTAAAAAAGATGGAGTAGACAATCTTTTGTAAAGAGATCAAGTAAGATGAGGAGTATAATGATGGTTGATTTGGGCAATTGGATGGTACTTGATAAATTGAATATAAGTAGTTCAAAAGAAATCATAAGATTATTCCCCACATTATGGTTTGTTGAGAAGTACATGAGAGCTGAGGAAATGGAGCCATGGTATTTCTTCATAATGCTACCCTCAATGCAGTCAATTTCATTTCCTCAAGAAATGTTTCACTGTGTATGATAGTTTAGGCTAAATAAAATGAGCACTGAACTGTAAAGATAACATAAAAATATTAAAATTTTATTTCAATTGTTCTAGTTTGCTGATGCTGTCAGAATGCAAAACACCAGAAATGGATTGGCTTTTATAAAAGGAGGTTTGTTTGGTTACACAGTTACAGTCTTAAGACCATAAAGTGTCCAAGATAATGCATCAACAATCTGGTACCTTCACTGGAGGATGGCCAATGGTGTCCAGAAAACCTCTGTTAGCTGGGAAGGCATGTAGCTGGCATCTGCTCTGGAGTTCTCCTTTCAAAATGGCCTTCTCCGAGGACGTTTCCCTCTAGGCTTCAGCTCCTCAAAAGTGTCACTCTTAGTTGCTCTTGCTCTTGAGAGGTTTGTCCTCTCTTAGCTTCTCTGGAGTAAAAGTCTGCTTTCAAAGGCCATCTCCAAAATGTCTCTGTAAGCTGAAGCTCTGCTCTCAGTTCCAGGGCGTTCTTCAAAGTGTCCCTCTTGGGTGTAGCTCCTTTTCAAAATGTCACTCTCAGTTGCTCTTCAAAATGTCACTCACAGCTGCACTGACTTCCTTCTGTTTGTCAGGTCATTTATATGGCTCCAATGATTTAATTTAGACCCACCCTGGATGGTGTAACACCTCTGTGGAAATTATCCAATCAGAGTCATCACCCACAGTTGGGTGGGGTGCATTTCCATGGAAACAACCTAATCCAAATGTTCCAACTTAATCTCCACTAATATGTCTGCCCTACAAGATTGCATCAAAGAATGTGGCTTTCTCTGGGGGACATAATACATTCAAACTGGCACATCAATTCATTAAAAGTTGATACTATTCAAAGTTTAACACAATTTCAGTATATTTTGTAATTATTCAATTTTTCAGTCATTATAGACCTAGATTAAAATAGGTAATTTATAAACTTAAAATTATAATAGTGTAGATATGTCTATGCCAATTGCTCTAATAATATAGATAATTGATTATTATTCATTCCTAAAATGGAATCCCATCAGGTTGCTTTACTATGATGGATGTAATCATTTTGATAATATAACTAATCTACACATTCTGGATTAATCACAAATGCTGTTCTGAAGCTGTTTAATTGACGAATTATAATAGTTTACTTAATATCAGCATCAAGAGTCTCTAAACTCCTGATAATCATATTCAAATTTTATCATTTAGAGGTAAATTTATTTTTTTATTCAGAATAACATATCATAAGGTGACATTTTCTACAAAACATATAACATAATCATTAAATCAACCAAATATTTAAATTATTAAATAGTTTATGTTTGTAAAAACCCATGCAATCTGAATTTTGTTTTATAAAAGTTACTAAAATTAGACCCTCCTCATCTCTTACTTGGACATAATAACCTCTTAACCCTGATTTCCTAACTCCAATTTGTCCCAAAAAGTTACTAGATTCTTCTTTCAAAACAGGAAAACCCATCATGTATCATCTCTACTTAAAAGCTCACATCAATTGTTTCCTGTTACCTAAGGATAAAATCCAGATGCCTCTTTAACCTCTTCTCCTATTGCTGTCAATAGGAGTGTTTCCTGATGCATGCTTATGCATCTGCTATGTCCGTGACATAAACATAAGTTATGAAAAATATACTTGAAATATTTTTTTCACTCTGGCAATCATTTCCTGTTGCCCTATCCCACTTAGCACAGTTTGGTTCTGTACTTCTGTGTAGAGGAAGAAATATGGCAGAGAAAGTAGAGGGAAAACAAAGATTTCTTTCCTTACTTTTGTGTTTAAGCCTGGGCTTTTATGGAACAGAAAAGGCTCATGGCATAGAGCAAGCCTGAGGTAAGAACTGGGCTCACCCCCTTTCCCTTTCCCTTCAGATAATTTTGTGGCATGCAAGGACACAAAAGATGTGTTCTATCTCCCATTCCTAAGTATAGTCCTAGGGATATGACAAAACCTCAGTAAACAAATCACTGCATGGTATGTCTAGGCAGGTAGCCTCACAGGATTTCAGCCCTCCAGAATGGAGCAGGAATTGCCAGATGAGTCCTGTCTTCCCAGGAATGGAACAGAAGTAGCAGAGAGAGCTACTGAGCCGAAATAGGCCATGGGGACAAGAAACAAGTCTACGATTAACAAGTTGCTTTAGTGATGTCTGCAAAGCCAGAGGATATTGCAGCTTTGATGGCTCCACCCTTATTGTGAATATAAAATGGGAAACCCTGTGAAATTAGGCTTAAAAGAGAAATTCAGTTAATACAGAGAAAGATAAAGAAGTTATATTTGTTACACACATGAAATTATAATCTGAAATTCACATCTGCTGAGGAAATTTATCCCTAGTTCTTTGTGTGTATTTCAGTAATGGTATAATAAAAATAATCAATTCACCACTGAACTCTAATCATTCTTTTCTTTACTAGGTACCCATATATTACTATGGCTTGATAACAAAAAGAATGCAAATTCTTTTGTAACATTTCAATTTTCCCTTGACGAATGAACTCTTTTAGTGCTTTTTTAATTTTTAAAGAGAATTACCTACATTTTTAACTTTCCACATAAGGAATAACTCTAGGTTAAAGGTTGATCTATAATAACTCATAGTTTTTTCAATAATACATTTATACACTTATTTTTCATTCATTTTACAATATCTATTTAGCTATTAATATGTATCAGACATTATTACAGAAATAAAGACAGTCCCTGTTCTTAAAGAACTCAAAATCTAATGGGGCAAAATACTTATAAAACATGGTACCTATATAGAGGGCTGCCCAAAACAAATGGTCAGGTGGAGCAGAATGTCAAGAAAGCTTCCTGTTGGAGATGGCTTTTGAGATGAGATGAGAGGAGACTGCAAAAAAAATCATTTGGTGGCTTTTTCGTTAGACAGGAAAATGGAAAAAGTTTCAATGTCATTTTTCATATTAATTAATTTATTCAATGCTCCATAATCTGTTATACCTTTTTGCATTAGAAATAGTCATGAAAGTTTTATTATGAGGCTTGTAATTTTATGCCAACTCATCCCCTTACATTTTCTTATAGACCTAACGTTTTGTCCTTGAGCTATAATTAAAACCGTGCCTAAGATTTTTCACATTCATTCCTCGGAATGATCTCTCTTCACCCATGTAGGGTGTTTTTGGATTTAATTCACCTTAGAACCTATGCAAGAAAATAAAATAAAAACAAACGTTTTCATAGTATAGTGTTAATTCCCATTGCCTTGTTCATAGGCTTTTTGGAAACTACTTCTTTCCAATAAACACAAAACATTCCACAAGTTTTGCTTTTTATTACTTACTTAAAGATCTTGTGATTGTTCTATGTACCTTTCCAAGTGACTTATTGTCACAGCAAGGTACTCTGGAAGAAATGGAGTTTGGAATGTGTTTATTAAGGATCAGCAGCCAGTATCACCCTTAGGCTTGGGCAAATTGGGCCCCTGCTATTGCCCTGGACTTTAGAGGGTACTGCCCTTTGGAGTGACTTCCTTGACATTGTTAATTCCCCTTTTGGTACCTGGCAATTTGGGGGATTGACAGTGCCATCTGCTGGGTGGGATGCTCTGTTCCCATGTTTCCTCTTTGGTATACTCTTTGACCCTCTATTCCATGTTGTAGATTCAAGCAGATGCTCTGAGAACTCCTGGGCTCTTAACTTAGGAGGTCTTTTCCAGAACCCAGTAGCTGGGCCCTGGTACCAGGAAGGTGGCTTGTTCAGCAGATTGCTCCTGTTTTCTTATGTGATATTTCTTCCACAGGATAATGTGATATTGGACTGCCAGAATGGTGCTGACATGCTGATTTGGGGTGACTTCTCATTCAAGTTGGACACAGGACAATATAAGGATCTGGGTGTGGGCTTTTGCTAATCTATCTATTGGCTCTCATGTGTGCCAACTCCAGTCTACGGTACCCAAGGACCATTACCCCACCCCTCCTCAGGCTCAGCAACATGTTTCATGCATATCCAGGGTATCGAGGGTGCCTGGGCTATCTTCTCTGAGGCCTTTTAAGACACTTGCTTCATAGTACCAATAGGGCCTTCTGGTTGATGGCCTTACTTGCATCCAAACACAAGTAATTTTATGCACTTCCAGGCCAGTCTTAATCCACACATGATGAGGGACAGACATCCTTATATGAATGGGACCGCTCATGGGCTCCTCTTCTTTCCTCTCTGATGGTTGCAGTGTGTGGAAGACCAGGGTGTGGTCAATATTGAAAAAGATTACATTCTCAAAAAGCAGATTATGGACAGAGGCGGGGCAAGATGGCAGACTGGTGAGCTGTATGTTTTAGTTACTCCTCCAGGAAAGTAGGTAGAAAGCCAGGAACTGCGTGGACTGGACACCACAGAGCAATCTGACTTTGGGCATACTTCATACAACACTCATGAAAACGTGGAACTGCTGAGATCAGCGAAATCTGTAAGTTTTTGCAGCCAGGAGACCCGCGCCCCTCCCTGCCAGGCTCAGTCCCGTGGGAGGAGGGACTGTCAGCTCCGGGAAGGAGAAGGGAGAACTGCAGTGGCAGCCCTTATCGGAAACTCATTCTACTGATCCAAACTCCAACCATAGATAGACAGAGACCAGACACCAGAGAATCTGAGAGCAGCCAGCCCAGCAGAGAGGAGACAGGCATAGAAAAAAAACAACACGAAAAACTCCAAAATAAAAGCGGAGGATTTTTGGAGTTCTGGTGAACATAGAAGGGGGAAGGGCAGAGCTCAGGCCGGAGCCCAGGCCCTGAGGCGCATATGCAAATCCTGAAGAAAAGCTGATCTCTCTGCCCTGTGGACCTTTCCTTAGTGGCCCTGGTTGCTTTGTCTCTTAGCATTTCAATAACCCATTAGATCTCTGAGGAGGGCCCCTTTTTTTTTTTTTTTTTTTTAATCCTTTTTTCTTTTTCTAAAACAATTACTCTAAGAAGCCCAATACAGAAAGCTTCAAAGACCTGCAATTTGGGCAGGTCAAGTCAAGAGCAGAACTAGGAGAGCTCTGAGACAAAACGCAATAATCCAGTGGCTGAGAAAATTCACTAAACACCACAATTTCCCAAGAAAACGGGGGTGTCCGCTCACAGCCATCATCCTGGTGGACAGGAAACACTCCTGCCCATCACCAGCCCCATAGCCCAGAACTGCCCCAGACAACCCAGTGTGACGGAAGTGCTTCAAATAACAGGCACACACCACAAAACTGGGCGTGGACATTAGCCTTCCCTGCAACCTCAGCTGATTGTCCCAGAGTTGGGAAGGTAGAGCAGTGTGAATTAACAAAGCCCCAATCAGCCATCATTTCAGCAGACTGGGAGCCTCCCTACACAGCCCAGCAGCCCAGAACTGCTCTGGGGGGATGGCACTCACCTGTGACATAGCACAGTCATCCCTCAACAGAGGACCAAGGGGTGCACGGCCTGGAAGAGGGGCCCACTTGCAAGTCTCAGAAGCCATACGCCAGTACCAAGGACTTGTGGGTCAGTGGCAGAGACAAACTGTGGCAGGACTGAACTGAAGGATTAGACTATTGCAGCAGCCTTAAAACTCTACGATCACCAGGGAGATTTGATTGTTAGAGCCACCCCCCCTCCCTGACTGCCCAGAAACACGCCCCATATACAGGGCAGGCAACACCAACTACACACGCAAGCTTGGTACACCAATTGGACCCCACAAGACTCACTCCCCCACTCACCAAAAAGGCTAAGCAGGGGAGAACTGGCTTATGGAGAACAGGTGGCTCGTGGACGCCACCTGCTGGTTAGTTAGAGAAAGTGTACTCCACGAAGCTGCAGATCTGATAAATTAGAGATAAGGACTTCAATTGGTCTACAAATCCTAAAAGAACCCTATCAAGTTCAGCAAATGCCACGAGGCCAAAAACAACAGAAAATTATAAAGCATATGAAAAAACCAGACGATATGGATAACCCAAGCCCAAGCACCCAAATCAAAAGACCAGAAGAGACACAGCACCTAGAGCAGCTACTCAAAGAACTAAAGATGAACAATGAGACCATAGTACGGGAGACAAAGGAAATCAAGAAGACCCTAGAAGAGCATAAAGAAGACATTGCAAGACTAAATAAAAAAATGGATGATCTTATGGAAATTAAAGAAACTGTTGACCAAATTAAAAAGATTCTGGACACTCATAGTACAAGACTAGAGGAAGTTGAACAACGAATCAGTAACCTGGAAGATGACAGAATGGAAAATGAAAGCATAAAAGAAAGAATGGGGAAAAATTTGAAAAAATCGAAATGGACCTCAGGGATATGATAGATAACATGAAACGTCCAAATATAAGACTCATTGGTGTCCCAGAAGGGGAAGAAAAGGGTAAAGGTCTAGGAAGAGTATTCAAAGAAATTGTTGGGGAAAACTTCCCAAATCTTCTAAACAACATAAATACACAAATCATAAATGCTCAGCGAACCCCAAATAGAATAAATCCAAATAAACCCACTCCGAGACATATACTGATCACACTGTCAAACACAGAAGAGAAGGAGCAAGTTCTGAAAGCAGCAAGAGAAAAGCAATTCACCACATACAAAGGAAACAGCATAAGACTAAGTAGTGACTACTCAGCAGCCACCATGGAGGCGAGAAGGCAGTGGCACGATATATTTAAAATTCTGAGTGAGAAAAATTTCCAGCCAAGAATACTTTATCCAGCAAAGCTCTCCTTCAAATTTGAGGGAGAGCTTAAATTTTTCACAGACAAACAAATGCTGAGAGAATTTGCTAACAAGAGACCTGCCCTACTGGAGATACTAAAGGGAGCCCTACAGACAGAGAAACAAAGACAGGACAGAGAGACTTGGAGAAAGGTTCAGTACTAAAGAGATTCGGTATGGGTACAATAAAGGATATTAATAGACAGAGGGGAAAAATATGACAAACATAAACCAAAGGATAAGATGGCTGATTCAAGAAATGCCTTCATGGTTATAACGTTGAATGTAAATGGATTAAACTCCCCAATTAAAAGATATAGATTCGCAGAATGGATCAAAAAACATGAACTATCAATATGTTGCATACAAGAGACTCATCTTAGACATAGGGACACAAAGAAACTGAAAGTGAAAGGATGGAAAAAAATATTTCATGCAAGCTACAGCCAAAAGAAAGCAGGTGTAGCAATATTAATCTCAGATAAAATAGACTTCAAATGCAGGGATGTTTTGAGAGACAAAGAAGGCCACTACATACTAATAAAAGGGGCAATTCAGCAAGAAGAAATAACAATCGTAAATGTCTATTCACCCAATCAAGGTGCCACAAAATACATGAGAGAAACACTGGCAAAACTAAAGGAAGCAATTGATGTTTCCACAATAATTGTGGGAGACTTCAACACATCACTCTCTCCTATAGATAGATCAACCAGACAGAAGACCAATAAGGAAATTGAAAACATAAACAATCTGATAAATGAATTAGATTTAACAGACATATACAGGACATTACATCCCAAATCACCAGGATACACATACTTTTCTAGTGCTCATGGAACTTTCTCCAGAATAGATCATATGCTGGGACATAAAACAAGCCTCAATAAATTTAAAAAGATCGAAATTATTCAAAGCACATTCTCTGACCACAATGGAATACAATAGAAGTCAATAACCATCAGAGACTTAGAAAATTCACAAATACCTGGAGGTTAAACAACACACTCCTAAACAATCAGTGGGTTAAAGAAGAAATAGCAAGAGAAATTGCTAAATATATAGAGACGAATGAAAATGAGAACACAACATACCAAAACCTATGGGATGCAGCAAAAGCAGTGCTAAGGGGGAAATGTATAGCACTAAACGCATATATTAAAAAGGAAGAAAGAGCCAAAATCAAAGAACTAATGGATCAACTGAAGAAGCTAGAAAATGAACAGCAAACCAATCCTAAACCAAGTACAAGAAAAGAAATCACAAGGATTAAAGCAGAAATAAATGACATAGAGAACAAAAAAACAATAGAGAGGATAAATATCACCAAAAGTTGGTTCTTTGAGAAGATCAACAAGATTGACAAGCCCCTAGCTAGACTGACAAAATCAAAAAGAGAGAAGACCCATATAAACAAAATAATGAATGAAAAAGGTGACATAACTGCAGATCCTGAAGAAATTAAAAAAATTATAAGAGGATACTATGAACAACTGTATGGCAACAAACTGGATAATGTAGAGGAAATGGACAATTTCCTGGAAACATATGAACAACCTAGACTGACCAGAGAAGAAATAGAAGACCTCAACCAACCCATCACAAGCAAAGAGATCCAATCAGTCATCAAAAATCTTCCCACAAATAAATGCCCAGGGCCAGATGGCTTCACAGGGGAATTCTACCAAACTTTCCAGAAAGAACTGACACCAATCTTACTCAAACTCTTTCAAAACATTGAAGAAAATGGAACACTACCTAACTCATTTTATGAAGCTAACATCAATCTAATACCAAAACCAGGCAAAGATGCTACAAAAAAGGAAAACTACCAGCCAATCTCCCTAATGAATATAGATGCAAAAATCCTCAACAAAATACTTGCAAATCGAATCCAAAGACACATTAAAAAAATCATACACCATGACCAAGTGGGGTTCATTCCAGGCATGCAAGGATGGTTCAACATAAGAAAATCAATCAATGTGTTACAACACATTAACAAGTCAAAAGGGAAAAATCAATTGATCATCTCAGTAGATGCTGAAAAAGCATTTGACAAAATCCAACATCCGTTTTTGATAAAAACGTTTCAAAAGGTAGGAATTGAAGGAAACTTCCTCAACATGATAAAGAGCATCGTGGGACGGAGAACATCTTCTTGACCAAAAGGGGGATGTGAAAGGAAATGAAATAAGCTTCAGTGGCAGAGAGATTCCAAAAGGAGCCGAGAGGTCACTCTGGTGGGCACTCTTATGCACACTTTAGACAACCCTTTTTAGGTTCTAAAGAATTGGGGTAGCTGGTGGTGGATACCTGAAACTATCAAACTACAACCCAGAACCCATGAATCTCGAAGACAGTTGTATAAAAATGTAGCTTCTGAGGGGTGACAATGGGATTGGGAAAGCCATAAGGACCACACTCCACTTTGTCTAGTTTATGGATGGATGAGTAGAAAAATAGGGGAAGGAAACAAACAGACAAAGGTACCCAGTGTTCTTTTTTACTTCAATTGCTCTTTTTCACTGTAATTATTATTCTTGTTATTTTTGTGTGTGTGCTAATGAAGGTGCCAGGGATTGATTTGGGTGATAAATGTACCACTATGTAATGGTACTGTAAACAATCGAAAGTACGATTTGTTTTGTATGACTGCGTGGTATGTGAATATATCTCAATAAAATGAAGATTAAAAAAAAAAAAAAAAAAAAAGCAGATTATGGCCTAAAGAATTCAACAGGAGTTATGTTTGAAAATCTGTTTTACATTTACACTACTTCAATGATATAATGTGAATGTGCTATTTTACATTTATACTTCTTCAATGATATAATGGGAATGTGCTGTTTTACATTTATACTTTAACATTCCAAATGATAAGATAGCATGAACATAAAATAAATTGTTCATACTTTTCTGCATGCTGTGGAGGAGACTTGAATTTATGGTCAATATCAATGAAGTACAGCAATAGCCTTTGAGAACATCTCTGGATGCCAGTATTCATGATGGATGATGTACATCATGAGCAATATTGTGAACATCAATAAATAAATGGAATTAGGGAATTGCATAGGCAAGAATATCTATATTGTTCAATATAAAAAGGTTCTGAAGAACTATAGCATTATGAGCAATGATAGCATTGCTATCTTATTTTCTGTGGTGGAAGATAAGACATTAGCTAGGAACGGCTCATTTGAGAGTAAAGGACAAAGAGATGGTTCTAGATCTGATAGGATAAGATGGAGTAAAGACAGTGTGAAGAATCTTTAAGTGCACTCATTGGACAGTAAACAAATACGTAAATACCTCTTTTCTGTCCATCATTCTAAATTTTTATTGATAAATCAACTTACCTCAGGCTTTAAATATATTTTTTAAAATAATTGTTCATATAGACAGGAGTCTCACAAAAATATTTGCCCTAGGCTTGCAAGGAGGATCTGGGTGGCATATCTTTGTTCTACCACAATTATAATTCCAAGTTAAGTGAGGTAAATTTGTATATGAAGTTTGAATATATTCTAAAATGCCTAGGACAAACAATAAGCCATGTAATTTTATGTTTTCAGTATTATGGAGAAACAAATAATCAAATTACTGCTAATTTAGGGACGATTCATAGCTCATCTATTTACTAAATTTAAAAAATTTTTAGAAGACTTGATTTACAAATTATCAATTAATTTGGCAATCTTCTCATTTTCAAGTGTCTAATTTTCTTTATCACTCTTCCCTGAGAAGTGTTTTGTGCTTTGAAGTATTTTGTGTTTGTTTATATGTCTATGCATAGTATGTACATATATACATACATAAGTATATAAATAGATTGTTTTTTTACTTGTTATGAAATTTATAACTAACCAGGTCATATGTGTATGTGCTAATGAAACAAAGAATGCCACAATTATAAAACTAATAAAACAGCATTCTCCTGCCCCAATCCTCCCTACCTCAAATTCTTTTTTCAAAATCAACCACTTTCACCTTTTAATTGTTCTTTATCTCTACATTTCTTAATAACCGGCTTTTTACAATTGTCTTTTTTTCCCTATTTGAAAACTCATTTATTGTATTTCTTAACCTAGAAGTTGTATCTTGCTTAAATCATCACACACTTCCCCTCCCTCCACTCACCACATATGCTTTCTCTCTCTCTGACCTCCCAACTTATGATCATATAATTTTTCAGGATTCTGTATTGAGTATAATATGACCGTGGAAGTTCTGTTTTCAGGTGAATCCAGTTGTGATAATATTTCCTTCTTTGTACAAATGTTTTATCTGGAGTTAATTGTATTATTTTTTTCTTGTGCTTAATTTTCTGTGTACCGATTATAAATTCATCCTCGAACTATTTGATCAATGTGTAAAACTGCTTTTGATCAAATTGGTTTAATTTTCTTTCCCCTTGGAGACAGTCTTCTCTTTTGCAACCCTGTATCTTCCTTCTCTGATCTGGACCAGTTACTATTTGGGCTTGCTGCACAGCTCTCATCTCAGAGCCCCTTATCAGCAGCCTCCTGGGAATTTCCTTGGCCTTTCTCTATTGAATCCCTTTTCTTGCACACCATATTTTGTTCTGTCTTGATTTATCCCCTCATTTTGGTGTAACCATTCTCCATTATTTCATGAGACAAAAAGCAAAGAAGAAAATTTTGAGAACTTGCATTTCTGAAAATGTCTTATTCTTCACACTTAACAGATGAGCAAATTCTTATGTTAAAAATAATTTTTCCTTAGTATTTTGAAGTATTGCTCAAAATTAGCATGAGAATGTATATGTAGTTTTTCAACAAGAGTTCATCAAAAGGGTTAGGAACCTTAGTATCTACAAATGTGTCTCTAGGTTGGTGTATGTTTATTGGAGAAGAATCTGCTAATCCCCTTACTGAGTCTGAAGGAGAAAAGGTGACTGGAGAATCTCATTATTCAGAATTTGATTTTGGTTAATTATTCTATTGTTGGTATTAGTTTCTCACGCTTTCTCTCAACTGTGCTGGTATCCCTGAGGCCATATCCACTAGGGTTCAATGTCTCCAGAGGGTAAGCCTTTTGTTTTCTGCCAGTGAGCAGGAGGGGCAGCTGCAAATGCACAAGTTTTGAAAGAGGACATCGGGGAGTCCAGCGGTTGCTAATTTAAACTTTCAACCAGTATGCGTGTTTTCAGCTTTCCTCAGTGCCTCTAATTTCCATATTTCTATGGGGAAGAACTGACTTGTTTCTTATATATGTTACCCCTGCAAGCTGTAGGGTGTCAACCTCTGGACTGCTAGATCAGTTAACATTTATTTATATGCTTTCTAGTTTCCAAAATTTTATTGCCCTCTCTCTACAGCTGTTGCTCTTTTATGTTCTTTTTGATCTTGGCTGTTGGTCTTTTATGTTCTCTTTGCCCTTGAGAGACTTTTTTGTTTGTTTTGTTACTTATTCCTTATTGGCATTAGTTGAGTTTTGAGGAGAGGAATTAAGTATATATTAAATGTGCCATTTAAAATACAACTTCTCATCAATACCTTAAATGATATTTCTGCCTTTTTGCCATTCTGCTAAAATGTTTCTCTTCCCGAAATAGTGAATACTGATAATAGTAAAAAATAATTCTGATCAAACGTGGTAGAGTGAAGGTTTTTATTGCATTTTCTATTCTGACAGCTGTCCTAAAAATCAAAATGACAAAAAAAGAAAAAAAATTCTCGCAGAAAATGATTTCAATTTTACCATAATTAGAAATCAGCCGCAACTCCCAAAAGAATACTATGAGGAATAAGTCAGGAAATATGGGAAATAATAGAGGAAAAATGCAACAAATTATGGAACAAAGGGTGTTTAAAACACATATATCTGTAAATTTCTTGCAACATGCAGAATTCTTTAAAAATCAGCATACTATAGAAATTCAAGTCACGCTAGAAGCAGCAACATGTATCATATGCACTGCTAAAAATTCATTCAGGGATAGAGTTGAGAAGCTTAGAGAATCGAGCAAAATAATAAAAACATAAAAAGACATTATGATTACATAGATGAAAGAAGCAAAGGGCCATGATATAAATATCAAACAAAGTGGATGTAGATAGACCATAGACTTTCAAAATGTAATAGAAGATGTGCAGCCTATTTGGAATTTTAATTCTTACAAGCCTGAGTTTTCCACAGTCCTAATTTCCTCTGTATCCAAAGGCTATTCAACAAAGTCAGTGGGTAATTTTCAGTGAGAGTGAAATTTCATGTTATATTGGAAGTTTAGAAAAAAATAAGATTGTTTTGAAAAATATGTATTTTCTTCTTTCAGGGGGGGGTAAGAACTGAAACTAGTTTGATGTTTCAAATAAAACCATAAGGTATTTTTAACTATTATTTAATTCACAGTGGGAAACCTGATTTGCCTTTTTTAAAACAGAAAGTATTAATTTTTTAATTAATATACACAACAGGAGTCAGTCTTACCTACATTCTGGACTTGAGTAGATTTTTTTAAATCACTTTTTCATTACAAAATTCCACTGAAAATCATATACGTAAATCCAGAAATCACTTGCTGCTTTCCTGCCCAAGTAAACTTAGTTTCATTCCCCTATTTGACAGCCTGGGTAAGCTGGGCACCTTTCCTATAATCCTTAACTGGATCTAAATGCAAGATGTAGTGAAGTAGTGGAAATACTCTTCTGAAATGATAGATACTTGGAAGATTTCCTTCCTTAGTACACAAGAAATTTACGTAACCTGTGTAACATCATATGCAATTCTAATGATGAGGATGTATTTTAGAGTAGATTTAAATTAACTTCGTATGCTCAGACTGATGTTACTTCTGTGTGGGATTTAATCTTTTTTTATTGATATATTAATAAAACTATTCCCTACTTTAAAACAGTAGGAATGAAATAAATGTGTTATTCTAAACCTTGAATGCTTAAATATTCTTAATATGAAAAATGAAGTCGTCATGGATACTGTTCATTTTAGGGCCACTTCAGAATAAATAATGGTGTGCTGAAGTCAGCACTTTTCTGAAAAATAAGCCCTGATTTGTAGCATTTGCTGATTTCTGTGGTTTAAATTCTCCCATCATGGATGACTTTGAGCTGCCAAGTCTATATCACTGGTACACAGAGTTGGGAAGAAATGTGCACAAGTGGCCTGTGAGCCCACTTCAACTCACTACTGGAATAAATTGATTAAAATAATCAACTTTTAAATTTTCTTTTTTTAAAAGTTCATACACATTAAAAAAACACCAGTGAAAACAGAGGGGCTTATAATGAAAATCAAGCATTCAAGCTTCACTTTACCAGCTTTAATCCTGCTTCCCAGAGGTTATGCCTTTGAATCCTTTCTGGCTTTAGTTCTGCTGGTTATTTTTCCCCCAGATCTAAATGCTTTTCTAGTATGGCTGCTCTTGATTTGGCAACAATACAAACACTTGCAACTCTTTTCATTTGGAATGTTTTTCTATTTCATAATTTTCTCCCTTCCATTTTCTCTGTTCTCCCCAGTTCCTACTAGTTGTATATAAGGTCATATGGAAATATATGCTATCTTTTCTTTAGTATTTTTATTCATCTTATTTTGCTCTGTTTCAATCCTTCTTTTCATTTTTTCTTTAGAAATCCTGTAGTTATATACTTGTGGTTTTTCTGTTATTTTTTTTTCTAGCTTTGCCTTTTTTGTTTAATGAATAAAGTATTTCTTGAATCTTATGATCCTAATTAAAGTTATTTATAATATTCTTTCATGGTTTCTGAATTATCAATTTTTTTCTTTTAGTTTTTTTTTTTTTCCTTGAGTTTTATCTTCTATACTGTTGGTTTTCTTCACATAGCTGTTGACTTTTGGTTGTCTATTCACATGCAGTAATATGGAACTGGGAGGATTATGAAGTTTTCACACTAGGTCCTTCTGCAGATTTGGAATGCTGACTTGCAGCTCTTGTAGGTTAACAGAATGCTTAGCCTTTAAATTAGGATCATCCTGGGGACCTCCCAAATGTCAGAATGGAGAAGGCTTAAGCCCTAGTATACAGTCTGCCAGTCCTTGTTATCCTCAGGCAATTTGTTCAGTTTATTTAAAGAAGAGATGTGTGTGCATATGTGTGCCTGTGTGTGTTTCTCCTTAGTGGCACATGCCAGATTCCATGTTTCCTGCTGTTTAGGACTGGAGGAGAAAGAAAAATGGATAGAGATGAAGCATGTGGGAAAATACTGATGCAGCTTCATGGATAGGAACTGCAACCATTTAACTCCCCTTCCCTCCCCTTCTAAAAATACTGTACCTGCAGAAACCAAACCCAGAGCTTCTGCAGAGTTCTTCAGGGAATGTGCATCTTTTTCTGTTTCAGTTCTTTTCTGTGCATTCTGGAGTACAGTGTCCTTTGTTGTTTCATCCATTAATATGCTTCAGTCTGTCTTCATTTTTCCAGAAATTTTTGAAACCTGTCATCCGCTAAGGCTCCTTCTTTCCTTACTATTTATTGTTTATGGGTTTATTCCATATTTTTCCTGCAAATAATATGGGTACCAAATATTGGAACCTTGCATGAACATTAATCATCATTGGACTTATTTCACAGTGAATGCGTTTGGAATCTTACAATCAAAGAAAAATCCCAATACCCTCTTTGAGTGCTATTCACAATGTATCTGGTTCCTACATATAGTGATATTTTTTGGATTTTGATTTGAGCCCTCTAACTACATACTGAATAATACCATCAGTTTTTTGTTTGCTTTTTTTTGTTTTTAGGAAAATTCCAACATCAGGAAATTATTTTTTCTCTAAAAGTGTACTCATTCTTAAAGTTCTTGTTCTAAATTCTGTTTTTTAAAATTATAGGCATGTATTGTGATGTTTGGAGTTCATTTATGAAGATCCTTTAATTGGAAAAGCAAAACAAAGTATTATAAATTATCACAATGTTGAGTTATTGGATATGATTTCTATTGTTATCATGAATGAAATATAAATTTGTATTGCTTAATGCTATGTTGGCTAAAATAATCTTTAGAAAACATTTGTAGTCATTATTTTGGCCTGAACTAAGTTATTTCTTTAATTCTTTAATAAATGCTGTAGCTTTTATAGATGCTTATTTCAATAAAGTAACTTGATTTTGGGGTTGGTTTGGGGGACCCACAGCAATTGACACATGAGGACAAATTCAATTTATTGACTGAGAGTTTCACTTTATATTGGCTCAACTGAAGTTTCAAAACTTGAATAGTATTTTATTATAAGATATGATTGTATTTTTCCAAATATTTTAAAACAGATAATTCAAATCTTACTTTGTTATCTTCTAACCATTCATTGTTATTTAATTGGTTGTACTCTAAAAATTAGCTATTTATTCAAGAAATATGTGAAGATGGTGGCACAGAGAGGAGTGGAAGACTTAGTCCCCCCGGAACAATTCATAAATGACCAAAAAACTAGTAAATAACCTGGAATAACTGCGGGGAGACAAATGTGACTGTCCACTCATCATCCACCAACCTGAATTGGGAGGAATGCCCAAGATCGCAGCATAAAATCTGTGAGTAAAACCTGTGGACCCGCACTGAGAGCCAAGAGCCCCTCCCTCATGGAAGCTTTTTGGTGCTAGAGAGCAGCACTGTCTCAGCCCAGCTCCAACTGGGGTTTTAATGTTAACTGCTCAATACAGGCAGTGAATCCTCAACAAGCAGACAGAGGCTTTTGGTGACAGCTGACCTTGGGAGAGTCAGGGGACATATCTGTCTCAGGACAGGGAGCCCAGAGGATCAGGTGCTATCTCTAGCTGACGGGTGAATCTGGGAGCTTTCTGTGGAGAAAGTCTCAGCCATTTTCAGCCCACAGCGCTTTGCAGTAAAGACAGCCTCAGCCATTTTAAAATCAAAGCACTTTGATCAGCAGAGTCAGAGAAACAAAGAACTTATTGATATGTAGATCACCTCTCTGGAGGGGGCATAGCTTCCTAAGGGGAAAGGGAGGGGCCCAGCTCTACTGCCTGCCTTTCCAGAACCAGACCCCAAAGCCTGGGGGAGGAGAGCCACAGGCCACACCCTCTTACACCAGATGGTGACAGGCTGACAGGTGCACCTGCCAGGCAGAAAAGCACAGGTGTTATCAATCCTCTAAGGAAAACCGTCAGGGAAACCAGATACTGAATATTTCCTCCTTCTGTGACCTGAGCCTGTCCTTGTCTGGGAAAACCTGATTGGGGTGGCCTAAGAGGTCAGATGCCTGGACAACAGAAAACTACAACCTACACTAAGAAAAACGAAGCTATGTCCCAGTCAAAGGAACAAACATACACTTCAACTGAGATACAGGAATTTAAACAACTAATGCTAAATCAATTCAAACGGTTTAGAGAAGATTTTGCAAAAGAGATAGAGGCTGTAAAGAAAACACTGGGCATACATAAGGCAGAAATCAAAAGTTCAAAAAAACATCTAGTAGAATCTATGGAAATGAAAGGCACAACACAAGAGATGAAAGACACAGTGGAAACATACACAAACAGATCTCAAGAGGCAGAAGAAAACACTCAAGAACTGGAGAATGAAATACCTGAAAGCCTACACTCAAAGGAGCAGGTGGAGAAAAGAATGAAAAAATATGAGCAACGTCTTCGGGAACTTCAGGATGAAACAAAGTACAAGAATGTATGTATCATTAGTGTCCCAGAAGGAGAAGAGAAGGGAAAAGGGGCAGAGGCAATAATAGAGGAAATAATCAATGAAAATTTCCCATCTCTTATGAAAGACATAAAATTACAGATCCACGAAGTGCAGTGTACCCCAAACAGTATAGATCTGAATAGGCTTATGCCAAGACACTTAATAATCAGGTGCTGCCTGCCGGGCAGAAAAGCACAGTGACTGGAGGCATCAGAGGGTGTACCAATTTTCTAAGACACACCCTCAGGGAAACTGGATACTGAATATTTCTTCCTTCTGAACCTTGGCCCATTCTGGTCTGGGGAGGCATGACTGGGGTAACCAAGGAAACCATGCCTAGACAACAGAAAACTATAACCTACACCAAGAAAAATGAGGTTATGGTCCGGTCAGGGGAACAAACTTGCGCTTCAACTGTGATGCAGGAATTGAAACAACTAATAATAAGTCAATTCAAAAAGCTTAGGGAAGCTATAGCAAAAGAGATGAACCATATAATGAAAACACAGGACGTACATAAGGTAGAAATTGACAGTTCAAAAAAACAACTGGCAGAATCTATGGAAATGAAAGGCATAACACAAGAGATGAAAGACACACTGGAAACATAGAACAGCATATCTCAAGAGGCAGAAGAAAATACTCAGAGCTGGAGAACAAGGCACCTGAAAGCCTACACACAAAAGAACAGATAGAGAAAAGAATGGAAAAATACGAGCAACGTCTCCAGGAACTTAAAGACAAAATGAAAAGCAAGAATTTACATGTCATTGGTGTCCCAGAAGGAGAAGAGAAAGGAAGAGGGGCAGAAGCAACAATAGAGAAAATAATCAATGAAAATTTCCCATCTCTTGTGGAAGACATGAAATTATAGATCCAAGAAGTGCAGCGTACCCCAAACAGTATAGATCTGAATAGGCCTATGCCAAGACACTTAATAATCAGATTATCAAACATCAAAGATAAAGAGAGAGTCTGGAAAGCAGCAAGAGACAAAGATCTATCACATACAAAGGAAGCTTGATAAGACTATGTGTGGATTCCTCAACAGAAACCATGGAGGCAAGAAGGAAGTGTTGTGATATATTTAAGATACTGAAAGAGAAAAACCACCAACCAAGAATCCTATATCCAGCAAAACTATCCTTCAGATATGAGGGAAAGCTTAAAATATTCTCTGACAAACAGAGAATGACCGAGTTTGTGAACAAGAAACCTGCTCTACAGGAAACACTAAAGGAAGCACTGCAGACAGAAAGGAAAAGACAGGAGTGAGAGATTTGGAAAACAATTTTGGGAGATAGTAGCACAGCAATATAAGTACATTGAACAAAGATGACTGTTAATATGGTTAAAAGAGGAAGCCTGGGATCATGTGGGACACCAGAACAAAAGCTGGACGATAAAGACTAGACTCAGGGAAACCTAGGGTGCTCACCGATTGGGATAAAAGGTACAAATATGTTTTTACATGAGGTAGAACAAATGAATGTCAACATTGCAAGGTGTTAAAAATAGGGTGGGATTGGGGGGGAAATAGAATCAATGCAAACTAGAGGCTAGAATTAACAGAAACATTGTATTATGCATCCTTTAATGTCACAAAAGCAATATACCAAAGCTAAACGCATATGGGGGGGGTGGGGAATAGGAGAAAGGTATGGGACTCCTGGCATTGGTGATGTTGTCTGACTCTTTATTCTACTTTGGGTTAATGCTGTCTTTCCTTTTGTCACCTTCTAGCTATCAAGTTTTTTTGTTTGTTTATTTTTCTCTCTCTTGCCTTTTTCTTTTGCCTCTCTGCCTTCTTTGTCTCTTCCTCCATCTTTGTGGAAGAAATGTACTCATATAGAGAGTGGTGATGGTGCTGAATACATAAATACGTGACTATACGGGGAACCAATGATTGTTTACTTAGGACAGATTGTATAGTGTTTGAACAAAACCATCTTAAAAGAAATGGGTTGATGAAGAAGGCTTGAGGGCACTATATTGAGTGAAATAAGAGAGCCACATAAAGGCAAATAGTGCAGGGTCTCACTGATATGAACTAATTATAATATGTAAACTCATAGACATGAAATATAACTTATCAGGATATAGAATGAGGCTAAAGAATGGGGAGTGGTTGCTTATTATGAGCAGAATGTTCAACTAGGGTGAACTTAAATATTTGGAAATGGACAGGGGTGATGGTAGCATGTAATGAGAATAACTAACAGTGCTAAAAGGTGTGTAAAGGTGGTGGAAAGGGTAAGCTCAGAATCAAGCATGTCACCAGAAGGAAAGTTGGTGGTTAAAATATGGGAATGTATAAAACAGTGAATCTTGTGGTGGACAATGTCCGTGATTAACTATACAAATATTAGTAATCTCTCTCACGAACTAGAACAAATGTATGTCACTATAACTAGAGGTTAATAATAGAGAGGCATATAGGGAAAAAATATATACTTATTGTAAACTATACACCACAGTTAGTAGTATTTTAAGATTCTTTCATGAACAGTAACAAATGTACTATACCAAAACTATGAATCAATAATGGAGGGGGTGGTCGTTGTTAGGGGGGTATGGGAGGATGTGAGTTCCTTTTTTTTGTCTTTGTTTCTTTTCTGGAGTAGTGCAAATGTTATAAAAATTGAAAAAAAAATAATTGTCTTGATGGATGCACAGCTGTATGGTGGTGCCGTGGGCAAATGATTGTACACTTTGGATCTTTGGATAGTTGTATGATATCTGAACAATCTCAGTAAAAAAAAAAAATATAGAGTGCAAAAAGTTATTTTGGGGAAATGCACCATGAATTGCCAGATTTGTGGTACAGGTGTTAATACTGGTTCTTCCTTTAAAAGGTGTTGATTGATGTTGACTTATGGCTCTCAAAACGTCTTGAAGGGTGGGTAAGCATTTGGCCAGATAGAGAAGAGTTAGGAGGATCCTGTCAGGATGTATAATATAAATAAAGAGCAAGAATATCGGACCAATGTCAACCTACAACTAAAAAGAAAACACTTGAGGTTTATTCCCTTTCTGAAAAACTGGTGGATATTGAAATTTCTTCTTTTATCTAGATAGAGAAATGTTTATTAGTTAAAAAATTGCTTTTTCAGAATTTTAGTCATACCCACAAAGTCCTCTCTGACTGGAGGTGGAATTGTAACAGGTCTAGGGAAAGGATAGAGATGCCATCTTTATGGCTGCCTCATTAATGTTGGGAATCATCTGGTGGCCATTGTCGATTAATGCCATTTAAGTCAGGCTAAATTTAATCAGCAAAAAAGTCAATTTTCAAAGTCAAGTCCTCTTTATTAAACCTGAGCAATACTTGATATTTTAAACTGATTTGAGGAAAATTTTTGTTCTGGAATTAAAAATAAACATAATAAGAATACTTATTTTATGTAAGGAACTGCCTCAGAGGTGAATGAATAAGGAATTTAAAAATAGTTGCTATTATGTAATTTAAACTAAATACTTCTTAAATCCTTTTGAAGATTGTGGTTGCGGTCTTTGCAGGGTCTTACTTTGTTATCACATGAATCAAAACATATTTATTTATTTGTTTATTTATTGATTTATGAAGGTTTACCTTCTTTAGTGTTCTGATATTTATTAAGAGGAAAGCATTATCTTCACAGCAACATGACAATTTTACTTATGGGGTAAATTTACCAGTCCAAGTTTCAAAATAAAGAAAAATAAAAAGCAAAATACTTAGGTACTGGTGCTATTTAGGTTTTAGTTGAGTTCTTGTTTTTTTTAATTCATTTTTATTGAGATATATTCACATACCATGCAGTCATACAAAACAAAGTATACATTCAGTTGTTTACAGTACCATTATAGTTGTGCATTCATCACCAAAATTAATTTTGACATTTTCATTACTACACACCACACAAAATAATAAGAATAACAATTAAAGTGAAAAAGAACAATTAAAGTAATAAAGAACACTGAGTGCCTCCCCCCCCCCCCCCACTTTTCTACTCATCCATCCATAAACTGGACAAAGGAGAGTGTGGTCCATATGGCTTTCCCAATCACATTGTCACCCCTCATAAGCTACATTTTTATACAATCGTCTACAAGATTCATGGCTTCTGGGTTGTAGTTTGATAGGTTCAGGTACTGCTAGCCATTCCAATTCATTAGAACCTAAAAAGGGTTGTCTATATTGTGCATGAGAGTACCCACCAGAGTGACCTCTCAGCTCCTTTTGGAAACTCTCTGCCACTGTAGCTTATTTTGTTTCCTTTCATATCCCCCTTTTGGTCAAGAAGATGTTCTCCATCCCATGATGCCGGGTCTACATTCCTACCTGGGAGTCTTATTCGACATTGCCAGGGAGATTTACTCCCCTGGGTGTCAGATCCCATGTAGGGGGGAGGACAGTGATTTCACCTGCTGAGTTGGCTTAGCTAGAGAGAGAGGGCCACATCTTAGCAACAAAGAGGCATTCAGGAGGAGGCTCTTAGGCACAAATATAGGCAGGCATAGCCTCTCTTTTGCAGCAACAGTCTTGCCAAGGGCAAGCCCTGTGGTAGAGGGCTCAGCCCATCAAACCACCAGTCCCCCATGTCTGTGAGCACATCAGCAACCATCGAGGTGGGGAAGTCTAACACCCCTGCACCCTCTACCAGCTCCTCAAGGGGGCTCTGCATATTTTTTTCACTGGCTTTTGTTTTTTTTAATTAACTCTTTTTTTTAAAAATTAACTTTATCAAAAAAAATTTTTAAAAAGATATACAATTAAAAAAACATTTCAAACAAAACATAACAAGGGAGTAAGAAAATGACAACTAACCTAAAATAACTACTTTACTTCCAACATGTTCCTACTCTCCCCCAAGAAAATAACGTAATATAGCAACATTTCTTTGAACTTGTTCCTACCATACCCATCAGAAATTAACAAACCAAAGTCATTCCTGGGCATTCCCAGAACATTAAATTTACCCATGATAGCTTTTCTGTTCTTATTGGGTTATCGTTCTCCCTTCATTAATTGCTCTCTATTGCTAGTTCCCCTACACTCTACATTATAAACAATTTATTTTAGGAGTATGTTGTTTAACCTCCAGGTGTTTGTGAATTTTCTAAGTATCTGATGGTTATTGACTTCTAATTGTATTCCATTGTGGTCAGAGAATGTGCTTTGAATAATTTCAATTTTTTTAAATTTATTGAGGCTTGTTTTATGTTCCAGAATATGCTCTATTCTGAAGAAAGTTCCATGATCACTAGAGAAGAATGTGTATCCTGGTGATTTGGAATGTAATGTTCTATATATGTCTGTTAAATTCATTTATCAGATTGTTTAGATTTTCAGCTTCCTTATTGGTCTTCTGTCTGTTGATCTATCTATAGGAGAGAGTGATGCGTTGAACTCTTCCACATTATTGTGGAAACATGCATTGCTTCCTTTAATTTTGCCAGTGTTTGTCTCATTTTTTTTTAATTATATTTTGAAATAAATTCAAACTTACAGGAACAGTTGCAAAAACAATACAAAACCCATACACAGAACTCCATCATACTCCAACCCCCCTCCCCTGATACCCTGATCCACCAACTTTAACATCCTGTCACACCACCATTTATTTCTTTCTCTCCCTCCCTATCTATCATCCATCATCTATTGCTCTGTCTTCTGAACATATGAGAGCAAGTTGCACACATCCTTAAACAAGCAATATAATTCACAGATACAATTCCCACGAACAGAACATTCTTTTATGCAACCCCATTATGTGCAGCTAAGAAGTTCAAGAAATTCAACATTGATACAAAGCATATATTCTATATTTCCTTTTTTTTTTTTTTTTTTCTTATGTCCTCACTGTGTCCCTTTGAGTCTCCTGTCCTCCATCCTCAGATCCCATTCAGGCTCATCCTTGGCATTTAATTGTCATTGATTATTTAGACTATCTTTTTCTTTTTTTTTTTTCTTTTTCAATTGTGGAAACATATATATGGCCTAAATCTTCCCATTTCAATCCCTCCCTAGCATTCCATTAGTGTGGTTAATCATGTTTAGAATGTTGTAATGCTATCATTCTTCCCACCATCCATTACTAGAAATTTCCCTTCACCCCAAACAGCAACCCTATACTGATTTCTTAACTCTCCATTGCCCCTTCCCCCACTTCTCATAACCCATACTCTACTTTTCATCTCTATGGTCATAGTCTCTGATAATTTCTTTGTGTTTACTGTGGGGCTTAAATTTAACTTCTTAAATCCATAACAATCTTGTTTTTCTTTGATACCAACTTAACTTCAATAGGACACATAAACTATGTTCCTCTATTCCTGCATTCCCCCACCTTTATATAGTTCTTTTCAAAATTTACATATTTTACAATGAGTCTATCCACTGATTTGTCATTAGAGTTTATGTATTTTATATCCTGTAGGAAGTAAATAGTGGAGTTACAAATCAAAAATTGTTGATTTTGATTTGTATTCCATTGTGGATGGAATATATTCAGTTTTTTTTTTTTTTTTAATTAATTGAGGCTTGTTTTATGTCCCAGCATGTGGTCTATTCTGGAGAAAGATCCATGATCACTAGAGAAAAATGTGTGTCCTGGTGATTTGGGATGTAATGTTCTATATATGTCTGTTAAAATTCTCTATATCTCTCCCTCCTTTCTTTGTTTCTCTGTCAGTAGGGCTCCTTTAGTATCTGAAGTAGGGCAGGTCTTTTATGGGCAAAATCTCTCAGCATTTTTTTGTGAAAAATTTAAGCTCTCCTTCAAATTTGAAGGAGAGTTTTGCTAGATAAAGTATTCTTGGTTGGAAATTTTTCTCTCTGAGAATTTTAAATATGTCATGCCACTGCCTTCTCACCTCCATGGTGGCCGCTTAGTTGTCACAACTTAGTCTTATGTTGTTTCCTTTGTATGTGGTGAATTGCTTTTCTCTTGCTGCTTTCAGAACTTGCCCCCTCTCCTCAGTATTTGAGAGTCTGATCAGAATATGTCTTGGAGTGGGTTTATTTGCATTTATTCTATTTGGAGTTTGATGGGCATTCATGCTTTGTGTATTTATATTGTGTAAAAGGTTTGGGAAGTTTTCCCCAACAATTTCTTTGAATACTCTTTCTAGACCTTTACCTTCTCTTCCCCTTCTGGGACACCAATGAGTCTTAAGTTTGGATGTTTTTATTTTATCTCTCATATCCCTGAGGTCCATTTTGATTTTTTCAATTTTTTCCCCATTCTTTCTTTTGTTCTTTCATTTTCCATTCTGTGGTCCTTGAGGTCACTGATTCATTGTTCAAGTTCCTCTAGGCTTCTACTGTGAGTATCCAGAATCTTTTTAATTGGTCACAGTTTCTTTTATTTCCATAAGATCATCTATTTTTTTAGTTACTCTTGCAATTTCTTCTTTATGCTCTTCTAGGGTCTTCTTCATGTCCTTTATATCCTGTGCCATGCTCTCATTGTTTGTCTTTAGTTCTTTGATTAATTGCTCCAAGTACTGTGTCTCCTCTGATCTTTTTATTTGGGTGTTTGGGTTTGGGTTATCCATATCGTCTGTTTTCTTCTTATGCTTTAAATTTTTCTATTGTTTTTGGCCTCTAGGCATTTACTTTACTTGATAGGGCTTTTAGGATATGTAGGATTATTCAAAGACTGATCTCTGATTTGTCAGATCTACAGTTTGGTGGCATACACTTTAACCAACCAGCAGATAGTTTCTGCGGGTCACCTATTCCTCTCAAGTCAGTTCTCCCCAACTTTGTCTTTGTGGTGTGTGGAGGTCTGATTCTTGTGTGGTCCAATTGGTGCACCAAGTTTGGGTGTGTTGTTTCTGTCCACCCTGAATTTGGGATGTGTGTCTAAGTGGTTGGGGAGGGAGGGCAGCTTTAATAATCAAACCTCCCAGGTGTTCCTGGAGATTTAAGGCTGTTGTAAGAGTCTAAACCTTCATTTCAGTCTCACCACAGATTGTCTCTGCCACTCACCCACAAGTCCTTGGTATTGGCATATGGTCCCTGGGATTTCCGAGTGGGTCCCTCTTCCAAGCTGTGCCCTTCTAGGGCCTCTGCTGAGGGAAGGTTGTGCTACGTCACAAGTGTGTGCCGTCCCTCAAGTGAAGTTCTGGGTCACTGGGCCATGTATGCGCATTCCCAGCCTGCTGAAAGGATGGCTGTATGGACCATGTTAATTTCCTCCTTTTCACTCAGCTCCACCTTCCCAGCTCTGGGACAATTAGCTGTGAGTGCACAAAAGGCTGTCATCCATGTCTGATATTGTGGTGTGTGCGCGTGTTGTTGGAAACACTTCGTGTCACACTGGGTTTTTTGCAACAGCTCTGGGCTGTGGTGCCGGCACCAGGCAGGAGCGTTTCTAGCCCGCTGGGAAGATGGCTGCAGGGGGCATGGTTATTTTTCCCTTTTGGCTAACCTCTGCCTTCCTCACTCCGAGACAGTTAGCAGTGGGTGCACGAAAAGCTATCTTCTATGCCAGATATTGAGGCATTCCCACAGCCCATTCCTGACATGCTTCACTGTGTGGTTCTCACTGCCGTATCTGCAGCCACTTTTGGGTGTTTTAAAAAAGAACTAGTCCGCCTTCAAACGCCAACCCACAGTTTCCCCACACTGCTGCGTGGCTGCCAGATATTCAGCAGGCTTACTCACTCGTTTCAGAACGCAGACTCCCAGTTTCACCAAGTGCATGGTCCCTGTGGATTTAGCAGACCTTGTCCAACTGGTGCATCACTGGAACTGGTGTTCTGGGTCACTTTCTGGCTTTTATCTGGTATTTTTCACAGAGTTGTTTTTTTGCCCTGTGTCTCCTAGCCACCATCTTAGGCTCTCCCCCCACTAATCTTTATTAATCTAGTTGACTTCTTTGTTTGCAAGTAAAACTGCACCAATTGCTGTTTCATTAGCATAAGTTCCTCCATTACTTTCACTGATGTCACTAATTGTGATGCATTATTCATGAGAATACTTGCAAAAGGACCAGGAAAATAAAAACAATTCTTACTAAGGACAAATATTCCTAATTAAAAGTTTAGACAGATTTCTGTTGAGATTATGCAAATTCAAAGAAGTAAAATAAGGAATTCAGCAATGTATGTTTTTGATAATTGACTTAATGTTTCTGGTTATAAAGTTTAAGTTATATATACACTTTTTTACCATTTACTCAACGCTATGTATTTTCTTGTTTTACTTGAATTATGGAAATATTGCATCAGAATAGAAGGACACATTAAACACAAAGTAAGCAAAATTAAGGAAACAATAAAAATAAAATGAATCAATTCAGGAGAAAGAGAGAAACCATAGAGATATCAATGAAACAAAAAGTTAGTTTTTTGAGAAGATCAATAAAATTGGTAAACATCTGGACAGAATGATCAGAAAAAAAGGAGAGAAGATTCAAATTACCAATATCAGGAATGAGAGAGGGTTTATCATTACAGTTTCTACAAACATTTAAAGCATAGTAAGGGAACAACTATGTGTCTAATAAACTCAACTACTTAGATGAAATGAACAAATTCTTTGAAAGAAACAACCAAAACTCACTCAAAGTAATAGATAAACTGAGGAGCCTTTAGTCTGTAATTGGTGAGGTTGAGCATCTTATGTTAAGTTTATTGCCCTTTTATGAATGTCCTTTTCACATTTTTTGCCCATTATTCTATTGAACTATTAATTCTTTTCTTTTTATTTGTTGGATTTATTGTGCATTTTAATTATTAATCCCTTGCTAATTTTGGATGTTGCAAGTACCTTCTCTCTGACTGTTTTCTGTTGGTTAACTTCATCTGTTGTATCCATTATTGAATAAAAAACTAAATTTTGATGCATTAAAATCCATTTAATTTTCCCCATATGGATCATACTTTTTAGTTCTTATTTAAATCTTTTACCAACCACTAGCTTGAAAATATATTCTTATACATTTTCATAATTGAGCTTTATTGCTTTGCCATTTACATGTAGGTTTTAAAATCCTCTGTATTTCTGTGTCTTTGAGATTTAATATATCAATCAAGCTTCCTATAATCAGTTTCTAAGTTCTATATTCTGTTCCAGTGGCAAAATTTTTCTTGACCAAACAGCTTTATTACTCTTGCTTTTCAGTATATTTTCATGGCAGTATAATGATCATCCCCACCCATTTTGGTCTTTTATTTTTTTTCAGACTTGACTGAAGCATTTATAGAATTTAATTTCCCCATACACTTTTTTGTTTACTTTTTTTAAATGCAATTTTATTGAGATTCATTCACATACCATACAGTCATCCAAAAGTGTACAGTTTTTTCAGAGTGTCATCATATACTTGTGCATTCATCATCACAATCAATTTTTGAACATTTTCATTAGTCCTCCCCCAAAATAAAAATAAGAATAAGAATACAAATAAAAATAAAAGTAAAAAAGAACACCCAAGTCATCTCATACTCCTTTTCCCTGCTATTATTCATTTACTTTGTCTTCCAATTTTTTCTACACTTGTGCATACACTGGACAAAGGGAGTGTGAGCCACAAGGTTTTCACAACCACACAGTCACACCATATAAGCTATATAGTTATATGATCATCTTCAAGACTCAAGGATGCTGGATTGCAGTGCAACAGTTTCAGGTATTTCCTTTTAGGTATTCTAGTACAACTAAAAACTACAAAGGGATATCTATATAATGCATATGAATAACCCACAGAATGACCTCTTGACTCCGTTTGAGATCTCTCAGCCCTGAAACTTTATTTTGTTTAATTTCTCTTCCCACTTTTGGTCAGGAAGGCTTTTGCAATCCCACAGTGCCAGGTCCAGGCTCATCCCTGGGAGGCATGTCCCATGTTGGTACGGACTTTATACCACTGGGAGTCATGTCCCAGGTAGGGTGAGGGCAGTGAGTTTACCTGCTGAGTGGGCTTAGAGAGAGAGGCCACATCTGAGCAATAAAAGAGGTTCTCTGGGGGTGGCTCTTAGATACCATTGTGAGTAGGCTTAGCCTCTCCTTTGTAGTAACAAGCTTCATAAGGGCAAGCTCCAAGATCAAGGTCTTGGCCTACTACAATGATAGTCCCTAAGGCTTGTAAGAATATCAGGAATGCCCCAGGTGGGGAAGTTTAATGTTTCCACATTTTCCGCCAGGCCCTCAAGGGGGCTATGCAAATACTTTCTATTCTCCACTCAAATTACTCTGGGATGTAATGGAGTATCATGCTAACTTGTACAAACTGACCAGATCTCACCCTCTATTCAAGGTTCCACGTAATTATGATGTTTGAATGAACTGACCATACAGATTAACTTATATAGCATGCTACAGAAAGTATAGATTTTACACCAAATAAACATCTCTTTCCTGGTCTCACACAGAGGTTGAGGTTTTAAAACACAGAATACATCGTCTTTTTCCCTTTAGTCTGGTTTACCTTAGTTATAATCAAGTCCATTTCGACCATATCTCTAATTGAAGTCTAATCTCTTTTTCAGCTTTTTTAACATTTGCTGTATGAGGTAATGCTAATATTGATAGCTGCTGAACTGGCTCTGAATCTCAGGTGTCACACAGATACCCAAAGTTACAGAGACCAATGAGCTCAGCATCTCAGAATTTCACCATTATAACACACGAATAGATGTGACTAGTGTAAGAGTTTACAATCTAGGAACCTTTACCGTAGGCCTTCCCCTGATAACCTATGCTCTCAGAATCAATTCTCAGTGTTTGCACATTATAGTCAGTCCATATTAGTGTGGTGTTATAATGTTTGTCTTTTTGATCCTTGCTTATTTCACTTGACATACTGTCCTCAAGTTCCATTTACATAGGTGCATATCTCACTACTTAATTTCTTCTTGCCATCACTCGGTATTCCACTGTATGCATACACCACAGTTCACCATTCTGTTTATCAGTTGATGTACCCTTAGACCACCTCCATCCATTGCAAATCATGAATCTGGCTGCTGTAAACACCAGCGTGCAATGCCCACTCTCGTCCCTGCTCTCACTTCTTCCTTACTTACTTCTCCCTCAGTTTCAAAGGACAGTTTTGCTGCATATATAATTCTTGATTGGCTTTTTTTCTCTTTCAGTATCTTAAATATATCATACCATTGCCTTCTTGCCTCCATGGTTTCTACTGAGAATTTCTCACATAGTCTTATCAACCTTCCTTTGTACGTGATGGATCGCTTTTCTTTTGTTGCTTTTAGAATTCTCTTTCTTTGACATTTGATAATATGCTTATTAAGTGTCTTGGAGTTGGTCTCCTTGGATCTGTTCTTTTTGGGGTACACTGCACTTCTTGGATCTGTAATTTTTTGTCTTTCATAACAGATGGAAAATTTTCAGTGATTATTTCCTACATTATTCTTTTTTCCTCTTTTCCCTTCTCTTCTTCTTCTGGGACACCCATAACATGTACAACCATGTGCTTCATGTTGTCATTCAGTTCACTGAGACCCTGTTCATATTTTTCCATTCTTTTTCCTATCTATTTTTTTGTGTGTAGGATTTCAGCTGTCCCGAACTGTAGTTCATAATTCCTTTCTTCTGCCTCTTCAAATCTGCTGTTGTATGTCTTCATTGTGTTTTTCATCTCTTGTATTATTCTTTTCATTCCCATAAATTCTGCCACTTATTTTTTCAAACTTTTGAGTTCTTCCTTCTGTTTGTCCAGTGTCTTCTTTACATCCTTTATGTCTTTTGGCATATCTTTCTTCACCTCACTGATTTTATTTTTGAATTGATTAGGTTATTTGTTTTATTAATAGTTAGTTGTTTCAATTCCCATATCTCAGTTGAAGTGTAAGCTTGTTCCTTCAACTGAGCCATATCTTCATTTTTGCTAGTGTGATTTGTAATTTTTTTGTTGTCTAGGCATCTGGCTTCCTTGATTACCCCAATCAGATTTCCCCAGACCAGAGGGGCCCAGGTCTCAGGAGGAAGCTCTATTCAGTATCAGGTTTCTCTGAGGGTGAGACCCAACAGATTGTCAGAGTTTCCTGTGAGGCTTCTAGACTCTGTGCTTTTCCTATCCCTCCCAGCAGGTGGCACTTGTCAGCCCACAGCTCCCCACTGGCCTAAAGAGGTGCAGTGTATTTACTTCTCAGTGGACCCTCTCCCAGCCTGGGACCAAGGGTGTCAGAAACCAAGCTTAAGCTGTTTTTGTTTTTGTTTTTGTTTTTGTTTTTTCCCTGAGGAGCATCAGCTCTGCAGATTGGGGAGCTTTACTTGTAGTTCTATGCTGTGATCCGAGCTGTTCCACCCATTCCTGACTGGTGGACGGTATTGTCTGGTCATGGATGTCCCCCCGTCAGTTGTTCCATGCTACTTTCTAGTTGTTCCTGGCTATTTACTACTTGCTCTAGGGGGCTAACTAAACACGACACCTCCCTATGCCATCATCTTGCCCCATCCCCCATATACTTCTGATTAAATTTGTTGACTTCCTTAAAAATACTGGTAGAACTTCTATTGGAATTGTGTTGAATTTATGGATTAATCTGGGAATAAGTGAAATAGTAACAATGTAAAATAATTTTTTCCATGCACATCATAAAACTGTCTATTAAGATCTTCTTTCACACATTTAATTGAAGGTTTACATATTTTTCTATGAAGGTTTTGTACATGCTTTTTTTTATGTCTTTAATAAGTTCCATATGCTTTTCTTGCCTTTTCTTTCAAGCATGCATATTACTCAAACATTGGATTATTGCAGTTGCTTTCTGTTTGCTCATTTGTTTTGATCCCTTCTTTTCATGATAGAGGCTTTCCTTTGATGTCTGGTGGCAATTGGATGACCATTCATGTTTGAGGATGAGACACTTCATTCATGGGAGGGGTTGGTGTGATTGTGCAGTTAGCCACCCATTTTCACTGCGGCTTCCTGACTGATAATATCTGTAGGTCTTTTCTCTCTACAGAGAGCTTCCATACATGAACTTCCAGATATATAAACCTTGTTTCTGGTGTCCCAGAACTGATCAGAAGAAGAGGGATGGGGGGTTCCTATTATTTGGTTGACAGAATATTACCTAATCTGTCTGTTTGAAGTCTGGAACTTCTTTTCTCCACAGTGTAATTGTATCCCTAAGTTTAGAGTCTCTATGGTTGAATTTGTTTAGAGAATATATCTTTCAGCTTTTCTATGAAGGAGGAAAGGGTAGAACCAAGGACTCTGATACCTAGCTGTTCTTTAAATAGACTTTGAGTCCATTCCTCTTTGTATAAGCATGTGTTAGGGTTCTCCAGAGAAAAAACCAACAGATTTATTATTGGAATTGGCTCACATGACCATGGGAATTGGTAAGTCTTAGTTTTATAAGGCAGGACATAGATTGGAAACTCTGATGATGAGGTGAGGTTGTATTCCCGAGGAGAAGCTGGCTGACTGAAGTAGAGGCAGGAATTCTTCCTTCTGACTTCTGATATACTCAGTTATGGTTTCAAGACTTCTAAGTAATTGGATGAGGAGACTCCCCTGATTGCTTTGTTATTATAGATGGAATCAGTTGTAGATGCAATCAGCCAACTATAGATGCAAATCCATCTACAAATACCCTCTCAGTAATCAGGTCAGTGATTGCTTGACCAAACAACTGTATGCTATAAATTAGCCAAGTTGACACATGCAATTAACCGTCACAAGGCCTCTTCCTTTACTCTAATCTTTTAGGTTTTGTGTGACAGAGCATATTACTCTTCTATAGTATCTGCAAAAGCTGTAAGAACTTAGGTTCACTCTCTTTTCCTCTCCTAAATCATTGCCATTTCTCCATCTGTTTCCTGTTTCTCATATTGCAGTTTGGAATTACAGGTATCTCCTACTTTTATCAAAGGTAGAATGTGTTATTCCTCTGCTGGTTTTTTGATATATCTTTACCTTGCTGTGTTAAAACCAGAAGTCAGAAACCTGTCTTTCCATTATGAATTTGTTCATAGTGTTCAGAACAGAAACAATTCCATAAGTTTTCAGGCCAAATGTATGTCTACATTAATAGTATACATATACAGAAATGTAGTGATAATAATTTATTTAATTCAATGAATATTTTACTATGTGCTATTCACTGTGCTAGACAATGATGAACTATATTCTTGTGGGTAAGAGAGATAAACAAATATGAACTCTATGGCAGTTGGAGTTGGTGATAAGTGCTATGAAGAAAAATAGAGCAGATAAAGTGATAGTAACAGACTGAAAAGATATTTTAAATAGGTTGTTGGAGGCTTCTTCCTTGTTGCTTGACACAAGAATCAAATGAATCTTTGAAAAACTTGCTTAGAAATAAGAATGAAGAAATAGTAGTGGTTATTACTTTAGAAAGAAAGTATATCTCTCTTCCTTGTTTTCCCTGCCTTCGGAGAAATAAAGCTGTTTAATGAACGTGCCATCTAAATACCCTTTGGAAATCTAAGTTGCTATTGAAAAAGATCTATAATGCTGTTGTATTCCTTTTTTATGGAGTTGGAGTAGAGAAGAAAAGGGACTTGAGGCTAATCAAAATAGATTACATTTCACTTATGGTACATAGATTAAAATAATGTATTTTATTGTAGCTCTCCCTTCAGAATTTTACTTCTTCGATTTAAGTGATAAGCTCATGGTTTTTTAAAAAGAAAAAAAAATTGTCAGATGTTAACCTAATATATCATTGATATAGTTTCTTACTATCATAGTATCGTTGACAAAATATCATGTAAGCAATATCACCCTTTATAGTCTTCAAATGATACAATAGAAAAGGTACCTGAAATTCATTTTTACAGTAAAAATAGTCCTGGTGTATTATCTATTGTCTTGCATTGTTTTATTGAGAGAGAAGCAATATCAAATACTTTCTGTTGCATTATTTGAAAATGTGCATTTATTTGGTCTACTCCAATTCTGAATTTATTTTTTTTAAATATCTTGTAGATATTTACTATATGACGGCATCTTCCTTTAAAAAAAAAAAACTTTCCAGGTTCAGTGACTTTCTTCTAAAACTACTAAGCATATGCATATAAAATGCTTTTAACTTCATTTTTACCTGTTTTTAAAGAACATTTTAATGAGGTAATGATATTTAAATCATTTTAATTAACATAGAGAAGCAATGTGTTTTTAAAGTGAGGAGAATTTTTAAAATTTTGATTGTTAGATATTACCCAAAATTGTGCATAGAAAACTAGGTACATAGTGAAATCCCCCCTTCCACCACTATCCTGTCTCTGTTCAGTCTGCATATACCCACCCATTTAAGGTATGTTTGTATCATCCCAAAGCATTGTTTTTTCAGATTCAAAGAAACTTTCATATATATTCTTATTTGCCTTTCTTGTAGATAAAATTTGGCATATTTTAAAGTTGTTCTGTACCTTTTTTTTTTATTTTGAAATAAATTCAAAGTTACATGAATAGTTGCAAAAACAATACTAGCCATATACACAGAATTCCTGACCCCCCTCCCCCGATAGCTCAATCCACCAACTTTAACATGCTGTCACATCGCTATTTCTTTCCCTCCCTCCCTCCCTCCCTATCTATCATCCATCATCTATTGCTCTGTCTTCTGAACATATGAGAGCTAGCTGCACACATCCTTGAACATACACTATAATTCACATATGCACTTCCCATGAACAAGAACATTCTTTTATGTAATTCCGTTAAGCACAGCTAAGAAGTATAAGAGATTCAACAATGATACAATGCTTACATTCTATATTTCCTTTTCCTTATGTCTCAACTGTGTCTCTTCGAGCCACCTGTCCTCCACCCTCCAATCCCATCCAAGTTCATCCTTAGCATTCAATTGTTGTCTAGTTAAGACTGTCTTTTTTTTTTTTTCTTTTTTCAGTTGTGGAAACATATATACAGCCTAAATCTTCCCATTCCACCCCCTCCCTAGACTTCCATTAGTGGGATTAATCACATTTAGAATGATGTTATGCTCTTTCCCACCATCCATTACTAGAAATTTCCCTTCACCTCAAACAGCAACCCTACACTCCTTTCTTAACTCCCCATTGCCCCTTCCCCCATTTCTCTTAACCCGAACTCTGCTTTTCATCTCTATGGTTATATTCTCTGATAATTTCTTTGTGTTTACTGTGGGGCTTAAAATTAACCTCTTAAATCACTATCAGTCTTGTTTTTCTTTGATACCACCTTCCCTTCAGTAGGGCACATAAACTATGTTCCTATACTCCTTCATTCCCCCACCTTTATATAGTTGTCTAAAGTTACATATTTTACATTGAGTTCAAAACCACTGATTTGTCCTTAGAGTTTGTGTATTTTTTTATCATGTAGGAATTAAATAGTGGAGTTATAGTTCAAAAATTATTGACTTCTATTTGTATTCCATTGTGGTTGGAGAATGTTCTTTGAGTATATTCAATTTTTCTTTTCTTTTTCTTTTTTTTTTTTTAAATTTCTTGAGGCTTGTTTTATGTCCCAGCTTATGGTCCCTTCTGGAGAAAGATCTGTGATCACTAGAGAAAAATGAGTGTCCTGGTGATTTGGGATGTAAGGTACTATATATGTCTGTTACAATTCTCTATATCTCTTTCTCCTTTCTTTGTCTCTCTGTTGGTAGGGCATCCTTTAGAATCTGAAGTAGGGCAGGTCTTTTATTGGCAAAGTCTCTCAGCATTTGTTTGTCTGTGAAAAATTTAAGCTCTCCCTCAAATGTGAAGGAGAGTTTTGCTGGATAAAGTATTCTTGGCTGGAAATTTTTCTCTCTGAGAATTTTAAATATGTCATGCCACTGCCTTCTCACCTCCATGGTGGCCTCTGAGTAGTCACTGCTTAGTCTTATGTTGTTTCCTTTGCATGTGGTGAATTGCTTTTCTCTTGCTGCTTTCAGAACTTGCTCCTTCTCTTCAGTATTTGACAGTCTGATAAGAATATGTCTTGGGGTGGGTTTATTTGCATTTATTCTATTTGGAGTTTGATGGGCATTCATGCTTTGTGTGTTTATATTGTGTAGAAGGTTTGGGAAGTTTTCCCCAACAATTTCTTTGAATACTCTTTCTAGACCTTTACCCTTCTCTTCCCCTTCTGGGACACCAATGAGTCTTAAGTTTGGATGTTTTATTTTATCTATCGTGTCCCTGAGATCCATTTCAATTTTTTCAATTTTTTTCTCTATTCTTTCTTTTGTTCTTTCATTTTCTGTTCTGTGGACTTTTAGGACACTGAGATGTTGTTCAACTTCCTCTAGTCTTGTATTGTGAATATCCAGAGTCTTTTTAATTTGGCCAACAGTTTCTTTTATTTCCATAAGATCTTCTGTTTTTTTATTTACTCTTGCAATGTCTTCTTTATGCTCTTCTAGGGTCTTCTTTATGGCACTTATATCCTGGGCCATGGTCCTCCTGATGTCCTTTAAATCCTTTGCCATGTTTTCGTTCTTCGATTGTAGTTCTTTGATTAATTGTGTGAGGTACAATGTTTCTTCCAAAATCTTGATTTGTGTGTTTGGAGCTGGATTCTCCATATCATCTGGTTTTATCATATGCATTAAGATTTTCTGTTGTTTTTGGCCTCTTGGCATTTGTTTTGCTTGATAGGTTTCTTTCAAGTTGTAACAAAAAAAAAGGATATCGATCTAATTTTTCATAGACACAGTTTGGTGATGTACACTTTCTCTAACTAACCAGCAGATGACATCTGTGAGTCAACTATATCCCTCAAGTCAGTTCTCAACCTTGTTCCCATGGTGTGGGGGGAAATGATTCTTGTGGGTTCAGTTGGAGAACTCAGTTTGGGTGTGTTGCTTGAGCCGTCTGCCCTGAATGTGGGGCGTGTGTATGGGTGGCCAGGGAGGAAGTGCAGTTCTACTTTTCAAATCTCCCAGGTTCCAGGAGATTCAAGGCTGCCACAAGAGTCTAAGCCTTCATTTCAGTTCAGCCCCAGACCCTCTCTCTCGCTGTCCCACAAACCACTGGACTTGGCGTAGCCTCTCTGGGTTCTCCGAGCAGGTCCCCCCCTCCCAGCTGCGATCCTCCAGGAGCTCAGGTGAGGGAATGCCATGCTACGTCATCAGTGCGCGCTGTCCCCTAAGGGAAGCCCTGGGCCGCTGGACTGTGCCGCGGGGCTCTCAGCTCGTTTCAGAATGCAGAATGTCTGAGGCTGTCTTTACTGCAGCACCTTGCGGGCTGAGAACAGCTGAGGTTTTCTCCACAGAGAGAGAGTGAGGGACAGAAAAACTCCCAGGTTCACCCGTCAGCCAGAGATAGCACCCAATTCTCTGGGCTCCCTATCCTGAGACAGATATGTCCACCAATTCTCCCAAGGCCAGTTGTCACCAAAAGCCTCTGTCTGCTTGTTGAGGATTTGCTGTCTGTATTGAGCAGTTAATATTAAAACCTCACTTGGAGCTGGGCTGAGAGAGTGCACCACACGGCTTCCGTGAGGGAGGGGCTCTCAGCTCTAGTTTCTCGGCTCTCAGCGCGGGTCCACAGTTTTACTTACAGATTTTATACTGTGATCTTGGGCATTCCTCCCAATTCGGGTTGGTGGATGTTGAGTGTACAGTCACGTTTGTCTCCCCGCTGTTATTCCAGGTTATTTACTATTTTTTTGTTCATTTATGAATTGTTCTGGGGGAGACTAAGACTTCCAATTCTTTCTATGCTGCCATCTTCCCAGAATCTGTACCTTGTTTTTATTGCTTTCTATATTGGTATACAAAGAGCTTTATCATTTATCTAGTATCTGCATGGTATTACATTGTATGATATACCAAGAATCATTTAATCTGTCTCCGATTCATCCATATCTAGGCTTTTTCCACTCTTTTGCTACCACAGGCAATGATGTACTTATGTTGCTTTGTATGTGTAAATTTGTGGGAAAAATCCCCAGAAGGGAAATTTCTGAATCAAAAGTCTAGCTTTTAAATTTTGGTGAGTATTGCCAAATTTCCTCCATTGTGTCATTTTTCCTCCTCCCCCCACCCCCCCACCCCACCACCAACAAAAATTGAAAGTGCTTGTTTCCCTAAAGTTGCACTGAGTACTTTTTCAAGTTTGTAGATTTGTGCCAATCTGATGGGTGAAGAAGGACATCTCAGGTTAGTTTTAAATTTTATTTCTGTTTTTTAAGTGCAGTTGAGAATAATTTAAAAGTCACTCTTTAGGTTTCTTTATCTCTTCAAAGCCTTTCTTTTGGGCTGGTTTTATCAGTTTCTAGAACTTTATGCATGAGAGGATTTACTTCTTTTTTTTTTTCCGTGCTATAAACTGAAAATATTTTTCCCAGTTTGTCATTTCTCTTTTGAGTTTTCTTGTAGTATTTAATTTAAAATTTTTGAGTAAAAAATTATTAAGGCCTTTCTTATTCAGAGTTTTAAAGGTTTCTCCCATGTCTTCTTGCATATTTATGATTTCGTATTTTACATTTTAATGCATTATATGTTTGAAATTTATCCTGGTTATCATAAAGTTTGGATGCTAGTTTTTTTTTTTCTAGATGCTACAGAGTTGTTCCAACACTATGCAATAATCATTTTTTCTTGATATAGTTAAGATGCAAACTATATTAAATGCTATACTTCTAACTGGGTTTATGGAACTCAGTTTTGCTTTTCTACCTAGTGTCTATGGAACCAAAATAGAACTCGGTTGTAATGTGTTCTTTGTAATCCAACATAGTCTTCTGTATTTTAAATCATTATTTTGAGAAAAAGCCCATAATATAACATTCAGATACAAATTTTTATATTAAAGATTTTAAGCATTTTTCACATAATCTATTTTTAAAATGTTCTTATAACTTTTTCTCTAAAGTATTGAATTACAAATTATATTTGATGCATTATAAATGAAATCTCACATTGATGGAATTTAGAAGTTAATTTTTAAATTTTTTAATAGTTAATTTAGACAGACACTTCAAATCAACAATATGAAAACTGAATTTATTATTTTCTCTTAATTCCATACCAGTGTCTCAAGGCTCATATCTGGGAGTCATTCTTGTCTCTTGCATCTCATTCACTGGTCCTTTTTCATACTCCTAAAAATCTCTTAGTTTCTCTACTTTTCTCCAACACTAACCTTGCTGCCTCCATCTTGGACAAAGTACCATCATCACTCGCCTGTTTTAGATCAAAAAGTTCTGCATGAGGCTACCTGTAAAGATTAACATTCCATATCAAACTAGAGAGATCTTCTAAAGAAGAAAAGTGATCTTGCCACTCCCAATGTAAAACCCTTGAATGTCTTTTCATATTTACCCTTGGAACAGCAGTGTTTATGACACCAATCCCCCAACACTGCATAGTATGCTTAAAAAAAATTGTCAGTCAAATATTTTAAAAGGGTAGCTTGTTGCATATGTGTGTCTATATTTGTATTCCTTGAATTACTAGTAAGGTTAAATAATTTTTCATGTTACTAAACATTTGTATTTTGGGGAAGGGGGTTGCTGCTTCGTATAATTTGCTCATTATTATTTGGTTCTTATTTCCTTGTAATAGCTATTTTAATTACGAATTTTAACCCTTGTCAGTCATTTAGCATCTAAACCTTTTTCACAGTGCATCATTTTTTAATTTTATGGTTTTGTTTAACAAAAGATGCCTGCAGGTTTTGTTGTTGTTGTTGTTGTTGTTGTTTTAATTGTTCAAACCTATCAATATCTTCCTTTGTGAGTTTTTGCATTGGTGTGGAAGTTCATGCTCAGTAGTAAATACTGACCTGTTTTATTCTCTTACTATATTTATCTTGCTTTGTTCCTTACAATTTGTAGAATATACTTATGTGTCTGGGTAAAATTAAACATTAAGAATGGAATAGTTTGAAAATCTTTAAATTGCTGGTTCCTCCCAGGGAATGGTTATACAGAAAAATGAGAATGAGAATGAGAAATAAGGTCAAGGAGGGTGATAAAACAAAAATAGAAAGAATGGTGTAAGCATCTATAAAAGTTTATATTTTGGAAAGACTTTTTTCTCCAAATTAAACAAAATTTGCATATTGACTTGGCTAATACCACTAAATTAATTTTCTTCTCTAACTTAAATACACTTGAAATGCATTCTAATGATTATGTTATTCCTAACAATAATCCTATTAACTCCTTCCAAAGATTTTTTCTATATAATAAAGAAGATGTTAGGAGAATAGAATGATGTATTCATTATAAATGCTTTATGACTTTTTGTGTCATTATAAGATATATATGTGTATATATATTTCCACTTGAGATGTAAGCAGTTTTCTCGTGGAAACAATATTTGAGAGTAACAAATAGTAATCCAGTATCTTACTACTTTATTAATCATGTCTTTATAAAATTTTATTTTATTGGTTCCTTATAAGCATATTAGTACTTGAATGAATATAAGCATATTAGTGACTGATAAAGTAACTGCATAAAAATCAGCTCCAGAGCCAGAGTCTCCATTTATCTCCTGCAAAGCATCACATAAAGTTTTAGACATTAACTATGAAACTGATGAACTCATAAATTCTGTAATGTCTTTTGAGGCGATGCAAAATTTAGTAAAGAAACATGGTTTTGTACTGAAAAGGACAAGTTGGAAGCTTTGTCTGACAATAAATACTATTAAATGTTAATATTAAAATTAATAAAATTTTACGATTATATGTTTCTTGATTTTTATCTCATTCATTCCAGAAGCATTTTATTAAACACCTTCTAGATGTTGGCTGTGTACTTGGGAATATGGTGAATAAAAAGATATAAAAGATAAAGTTTTTATTAACTAAGAATATTAGAAAAAAATAATTTTCTCTTTAAAAATGATTATGTTTTTCATAAAAATATAGATCATGGATGGGTGCAATATTTTTGGTTCTTTGAGATATTTGGGTATCTTTGGAAATCTTTTTTGATTTGTTTATTTTTTTCATTTTAATATGGAAAATTTCAAACACCCATAAAAGTCAAATGATAATTATATAGTGAACCTCTATGTACCATTGCTCAACTCCAACAACTATCAGCTTTATATCATTTGTCAAATTATTTTTCCCTTTTCTCCCCTCCCTTCCTCCCTAAGGTATTTAAAGAAAAAAATTTCAGTGTATATCTCTAATAGATAAAACTTAACAACAAAAAACCTTAATAGCATGATCACATGAACAAGATTGACAATAATTCTTTTTTTCTTTTTTAGTAATGCGGTTTTATTGAACTATATTCACACAGCATACAAACCATCTGAAGTAATCACTGGTTGACAGTATTATCACATAGTTGTGCATACAGCCCCGTGATCAAATTCCAGAAAATAAGAAAAAGCCCTAGTCCTTCCATACTCCTTATTCCCATATTATTGATCCATTGTTTTGATATGGTACATTTGTTACTGTTGATGAGACAGTACTAAGAGATTGCTGTTAACTATAGTCCGTAGTTTGCAATAGGTACATAATACCCCTCTATTATTTTTTTTTTTCTTTTTAATTTTTATTGGGATTCTTCAGATACCATCCAATTATCCAAAGATTCCAAAGTGTACAATCAGTTGCCCTGGTACCCTCATACAGCTGTGCATCCATCGCCGCACTTAATTTTTGTTCAATTTTTAGAAACTTTTCATTACTCCAGACAAGAAATAAAGTGAAAATGAGAAGAGAAAAAAAAAAAAAAAAGGAAAAGGAAACTTGAATCCTCCCATATCCCTAACCAAACCCCCTCAATTGTTGACTCATAGTGTTGGTATAGTACATTTGTTACTGTTTATGAAAGAATATTGAAATACCACTACCTGTAGTATATAGTTTGCAATAGGTATATATTTCTTCCCTATATGCCCCTCTATTATTAACTTCTAGTTGTATTGTCATACATTTGTTCTGGTTCATGGAAGAGTTTTCTAATATTTGTACAGTTAATCATGGACATTGCCCACATAGGATTTGGTTTTATACATTCCCATCTTTTGAACTCCAACTTTCCTTCTGGTGACATATATGACTCTGAGCTTCCCCTTTCCACCTCATTCACTCACCATTCGGCACTGTTAGTTATTCTCACATCTTGCTACGGACACCTCTGTTCATTTCCAAACATTTAAGTTCATCCTAGTTGAACATTCTGCTCGTACTAAGCAACTGCTCCCCATTCTTAAGCCTTGTCCTATATTTTGGTAACTGATATTTCATGTCTATGAGTTTACATATTATATTTAGTTCTTACCAGTGAGACCCTGCAATATTTGTCCTTATGTGTCTGGCTTATTTCACTTAGTATATTGCCCTTGAGGTTTTGTCATCAACCCATTTATTTTTTTTGAGATGGTTTTGTTCACACACCATACATTCCATCCTAAGTAAACAATAGAAGGTTCTCTGTATGGTTACATATTTATGTGTTCACCACCTTCACCACTATCTATATAAGGGCATCTACATTTCTTCCACAAGGCAGGAGGGAGAGTCAAAGAAGGTAGAGAGGCAAAAGAAAGAGGAAAGAAAATGACAGCTAGGAAGTAGCAAAAGGAAAAGTAAACTTAAATCAAAGTAGAGTAGAGTCAGACACTACCACCAATGTCAATTGTCTAACATGCCTCCCCTATGCCCCCCTCTTATCTGCATTTACCTTGGCATATTGCCTTTGTTTCATTAAAGGAAGCATAATACAATGATTCTGTTAGTTACAGTCTCTAGTTTATGTTGATTGCATCCCTCCCCCAATGCCTCCCTGCTTTTAACACCTTGCAAGATTGACATTTGCTTGTTCTCCCTTGTAAAAGAACATATTTGTATATTTTATCACAATTGTTGAACACTCTAGTTTTTACCAAGTTACACAGCCCCAGTCTTTATCTTTCCTCCTTTCTTGTGGTGTCTCACATGCTCCCCACCTTCCTCTCTCAACCGTATTCATAATTATCTTTGTTCAGTGTACTTACATTGCTGTGCTACCATCTCCCAAGATTGTGTTCCAAACCATGCACTCCTGTCTTCTCCTTCCACTCTGTAGTGCTCCCTTTAGTATTTCCTGTAGGGCAGGGGTCTTGTTCACAGTCTCTCATTGTCTGTTTGTCAGAAAATATTTTGAGCTCTCCCTCATATTTGAAGGACAGCTTTGCTGGATATAGGATTCTTGGTTGGTGGTTTTTCTCTTTCAGTATCTTAAATATATCACACCACTTCCTTCTTGCCTCCATGGTTTCTCCTGACAGATCCGCACATAGTCTTATTAAGCTTCCTTTGTATGTAAGGGATCGCTTTTCTCTTGCTGCTTTCAGGATTCTCTCTTTGTCTTTGACATTTGATAATCTGATTATTAAGTGTCTTGCATTGGCCTATTCAGATCTATTCTGTTTGGAGTATGCTGCGCTTCTTGGATCTGTAATTTTATGTCTTTCATAAGACATGGGAAATTTTCATTGATTATTTCTTCTATTATTGCCTCTGCCCCTTTTTCCTTCTCTTCTCCTTCTGGGACACCAATGCATTCCTGTACTTTGTTTCATCCTGAAGTTCCTGGAGACGTTGCTCATATTTTTTCATTCTTTTCTCCATCTGCTCCTTTGTGTATAGGCTTTCAGGTGTTTTGTTCTGCAGTTCTTGAGTGTTTTCTTCTGCCTCTTGAGATCTGCTATTGTATGTTTCCATTGTGTCTTTCATCTTTTGTGTTGTGCCTTTCATTTCCATAGATTCTACTAGTTGTTTTTTTGAACTTTTGATTTCTGCCTTATGTGTGCCCAGTGTTTTCTTACAGCCTCTATCTCTTTTACAAAATATTCTCTAAACTTTTTGAATTGATTTAGCATTAGTTGTTTAAATTCCTGTATCTCAGTTGAAGTGTACATTTGTTCCTTTGACTGGGACATAGCTTCGTTTTTCTTAGTGTAGGTTGTAGTTTTCTGTTGTCTAGGCATCTGACCTCCTAGGCCACCCCAGTCAGGTTTTACCAGATGAGGACAGGCTCAGGTCACAGAAGGAGGAAATATTCAGTATCTGGTTTCCATGATGGTTTTTCTTAGAGGATTGAGACACCTGTGCTTTTCTGCCTGGCAGGTGCATCTGTCATCCTGTCACCATCTGGTGTAAGAGGGTGTGGCCTGTGGCTCTCTTCCCCCAGGCTTTGAGGTCTGGTTCTGGAAAGGCAGAGAGTAGAGCTGGGCCCCTCCCTTTCCCCTTAGGAAGCTATGCCCCCTCCAGAGAGGTCATCTACATATCAGTAAGATCTTTGTTTCTCTGACTCTGCTGATTAAAGTGTTTTGATTTTAAAATATCTGAGGCTGTCTTTACTGTAAAGTGTTGCAGGCTGAAAATGACTGAGACTTTCTCCACAGAGAGAGAAAGACACAGAAAGCTCCCAGATTCACCCGTCAGCCAGAGATAGCATCCGATCCTCTGGGCTCCCTATACTGAGACAGATATGTCCCCCGACTCACCCAAGGTCATTTGTCACCAAAAGCCTCTGTCTGCTTGTTGAGGATTCTCTGTCTGTATTGAGCAGTTAACATTAAAACCCCAGTTGGAGATGGGCTGAGAGAGTGCTGCTGTCTAGCACCGCGAAGCTTCCGTGAGGGAGGGGCTTTTGGCTCTCAGCTCTCTGCACGGGTCCACAGTTTTACTTACAGAATTTATGCTGTGATCTTGGGCATTCCTCCCAATTCAGGTTGGTGGACGATGAGTGGACAGTCACTTTTGTCTCCCCGCAGTTCTTCCAGGTTATTTACTAGTTTCTTTGTCGTTTATGGATTGTTCCAGCGGGGGACTAACAGTCTTCCACTCCTCTCTATGCTGCTATCTTAGCTCCTCCCTTGACAATAATTCTTTAATATCATTTAAGACCTAGCCCTCATTCAGTTTCCTTCAATTGTAGAGAATTCATTTAACTGTGAATGAGATACTCAATAAATAAAGCTATTTTATTCCTTCAAGAAAATACAAAAATCATAGGCATTAGTTCTCTACAGCTGTCCCTTCAACAAAGTAACAACTGTTGTCCTACAGGGACCCCATCTGTATAGTTATCTACATAATTTCCAAATGCAGTTCTCTGGCATTGTTTCTTCTCATTTCAACTTATAAGGTCAGCAAGTGCATAAATTTCTAACCTTATGTGATGACAAGCAAGTTTTCAAAGAATGAATTTTTGTCAGGTGCATGAAATCACTCTGGATAATTGCAATCATTTTTCAACTGGAACAAGAGGAAAGGAAAATTTCCACCCTTATAAAAAAGTCAACAGCTACATGGTAGTCTACTTGAGCCCCTGTTATTTATCGATTGAATTAGAGTGGAGAAAAAGATTGTGACATAGTCAAATCATACTGGGTATCTAAAATCATATTCTACTTTTTTTTTGCTATTAGACCATAAATCCAACATACATGAAAATCAACTGTAAAAATGAAGTGAGAGTCAAAGACAAATATGCAACCTGATCTCTATCGTAACCAGCCTGGATGTGTATACCTATTGCTCGTATATTATAAATGTTTAATTTGTGTATACAGTGCTCATTCAGGAAACAAAAGAGTGTAAAATTATGACATCATATCTATTCTAATTACCCTTTGGTATTTTTCTTTTAATGGAAACCTCCATAAGAGAAAAGGAATTTTTGTTAGGTTTGTGGATCCCAGAAAATTAGTCTGGAACATAATGAAAAAGTATTTTTGATGTGGAGGGTCAAAAACATAGTAGAATGTTTATTATTTGGGGAAAAATAAAGCTAGAAACCATATTTAGAAAGTTTCCAACTATCTACCTGCTTGAATTAACAAACCTACAATGTGTCATTTTTCCTTCACAGAAAAAACTTCACATATATATTTCAAGCAATTCTAGTATGACCAAGAGAATCCACTTAGGTACACATGTAATATTAATGGAATAAGTTTTAGCAAACCTCAAAAAATAAAGTTTACAGTTTTAATGCATGTGCATGGAAATAAAATTTCAAACATTGATGAACAAGATTGAATAGCAAATATCTCCTTCATAATCCACATCCTCAGCCCCCTTTCTCAGATTAGCAACTTTTGTCCATCTCTGTTTTTAGTTCTTCTGGTGATTATAATTTGCATGCTTGTATGTTTCTTGATTTGTATAGCACCATATCTGGTTGTGGTTTTAACCAAGGATATAAAAGACTTGTAATTGAAAACTGCTAAAAGAAATTAAAGAAGATCTAAATAAATGGCAAACATGTCATATATATGGATTGAGAATTTTAATATTGTTAAGATGTCATTACTACCTGAAGTGATCTACAAATTTAATGAAATCTCTATCAGAGTTCCAGCAGCCATTTTTCAGAAATAGAAAAGTGATCCTCTAATTCTTTTGGAACTGCCAGAGGCTCCAAATAGCCAAAATAATTATGAAAAAGAAGAAGAAAGTATGGAGGACTTAGAGTTCCAATTTTCAAATTGTACTGCAAAGCTACAGTAATCAAAACAGTGTGGAACTGACCTAAAGATAGATATACACACCAATGAGACAAAATGGGATATATCTGTGACCCATCGATTCTCAACAATGGTGCTAAGAACATAAAATGGGGAAAGAATTGTCTCTTCAACAAATTGTGTTGGGAAAACTGGATATCTATATGCAAAATAATGAAGTTGGACCCCTTCCTCACAGCATTTATAACAATTAACTCAATTGATCAAGAACCTAAGTATAAGAGGTAAAATTATAAAATGATTAGAAGATACATAAGGACAAATCTTCATGACCTGGGATTCGGTAATGGATTCTTAGATGTGCACAAAACACGAGCAACTAAAGAAACAACACATAAATTTGACTCCTTCAAAATCAAAAACTTTTGTGCATCAAAGGGATATTATCAAGAAAGTAGAAAGACAACCTACAGAATGGGAGAAAAGTGCTGCAAACCATAAATCAGATAAAGGCTTAATATCTAGAATATAATAAGAACTTCACAATGCAACAACAAAAAGACAAATAACGCAATTTAAAAAATGGGCAAAGGAGTTCATTAGGCATGTTTCCAAAGAGGAGCTGCAAATGGCCAATAAGCATTATTATTATTATTATTAATAATAAGCAACATTAGCCATTAGAGAAATGCAAATCAAAACCACCACGAAATACCACTTCACACCCATAAGGAAGGCTATTATTTAAACAATGGAAAATAACTGATGCTGGAGAGAAATTGGAACTGTAGTACATTGTTGATGGGGTTGTAAAAGTTTGCAGCCTCTGTGGAAAACAGTATGGCAGTTCCTCAAAAAATGTATAGAGATTATATGACCTGGAAACTTTACTTCCAGATACATACCAAAAAAGTGAAAAGAGGGTCTCAAACAGATACTTGAACACAAATGTTTGTAGAAGGATTATTCACTATAGCCAAAAGGTAGACATAACCCAAGTGTCCATCAACAAATGAAAGCGTAAACAAAATGTGGCACCTACACACAATGGAATATTATTCGGCCATAAGAAAGTGTTTAGTTCTGAGATATACTGCAATGTGGAAGAACCTTGAAAACATTATGCTCAGTGAAATAAGCAAGACACGTGAGATATTTAGAAATAGCAAATCCACAGATACAGAAAGTAAATTAGAGATTGCCAGGGGATGGGGAGAGTGTATATTTGGTGGATATGGAATGCATATAAATAAAATTAATTTTTTGAAAAATTTGGGTATTTTGACCTACAAGGAGGAAGGTCCCTGACAAAGTCCCTGGCTTTCAGCTGAGATTTAGAATTTTGTGCTTTGGTATGGCAAGCAGAATATCTAAACTGTACTTCTGTCAAACTTTCCTCTTAACAGCATTCCTATTGGAAGCTTTGTTTTTAAGTAAGGTCAAATAAGTAACAGCCTGGGTCTCATAAGAACTGACATCCAGTTTTGAATCAGTTCAGGGTCTTTATGGTAATGCGCCTCTAGCCTAATAGAATGCCAGAAACAAAAGACAACATACGGATGGTTTGAAGCAGTGATGGGGATTATTGGAGACATTTGGTAAAATAAAGGTGGGAGGAGGGAAGGAAAATCCCAGTTTTGCTAAGGGTGTAGTGAATTAATTATTGTGGGGGTCCATATTGAATTGGAATAGAAGTGAAAGAGAAGGTTTATAGCCTGGGTAATAAGCATGGCTTTGTAACCTGGAGGTCATGGTGACTGAATATAGGAAGTTGTGACTAGAAAGCTAGTTCTCACATTTGAATAGTTCAAAGGTTGTGGAGTTTGCGTGATGACAAACTTCAGAATATGGCAAAGTGAGTGTGTTGCAGGAGTGGAGAGGAGGATAACTGAGGAAGAAGAAACCAATAAACTGTGTGGCTAGGTAGTTGGAGGAATTATGTAATTGGATGGTGAAGTTGCATGGAATGCTGCCTGCATTGAAATCAGGAGGAAGTCAAGGCCTCGCTGACTCAGAGGAATTAGAAAAGTTATATAATTAGCATTTTCTCTAAAGAGGTTTAAAATTTAACAGTATAATCATACAAAAATAAAAAAAAACTTTACCCTTTGGCTAAGGTTTTTTTTTTTTTTTCCTTCTCTTTTTCCTCCCACCCTTCTACTTTTAATCAGTTAATCCATAACTTAAGAAAATATAATTTGAGGAAGGGGATTTTTAAATTACTTTAAAATTCCAGATAAGTATTGAGAGGAGAGAACGTTAAGTTTCATAGCTATGCTTTTATTGCAATCATAAGTAAATTGCTATTCTTCATAGTAATTTTCAACATAGAAATAATGACTTAAGCTCACTGTATAACATCTGGTATACTCTCTGTTGACTAAAAATCAATTAGAATTTTTAATTATTTTTGTGCAACATCTGCATAGCAATTTGATTCAAAGCCAAATAAAATGGTATTTCTGGTGATGGGGAAGAATGATACATTCATGACTCAACAGAATGCCCTTTCTGAGAATGTAGAATTTGAAAATACTTGGCTTGTCTTTCCGTATTTGGTTATCAGATTTGGTAAAAAGTATACCTGATTGTATCCTAAGAGATTGTAGGACCCAATATCAAAATTCATTGTTCAATTTTCTTTATACTTCTTTTGACTCTAGCACTTGATTTTCTCATCAAACTTCTTTTTAGAATTGGCAAACAGCTTCAAATAATCCCAAAATGATTAATTGCTGATGATATGATTTTCAACCATTTGTTTTATCTTTAGACATTGCCAGTACTATTTAAATCTGATTAGGAGAGTCAAATGCAAACAGAAATATAAGAGTGACCAAATCTTTGTATACCAAGTTGGACGCTCTTATTTAACCAATGTAAATTCTACCCAATTTGAACTTCATTTTTTTATCCTTGATAAGTTACAATCATCTATAACTGAATTTTTTGCTCTGTGATAATTCTGACATCTCTATTCTTCAATCAGACACTTGTTTTTGAAAAGGAAATGTAAATAAAATTCTTTCACCAAAGTCAACATTAATTTGTAGATGATTGTGTCATGTTACTGATCTCTATTGCTTGTATTCTAAACATAAATGCTTTGGAAAATAGGAGTTATTTCTCAATGATAAAAGCTCAGCCATTAATTTCATACTTGTGTAAAACTACCTTGAAATACTGCACTCTTTGTTCCTTGCTGCTCTAATTGCTTTGGGAATGCCCTTTTCATTTATGTTTTGTAGGTAACATATCTGTGGTTTGTGATTTCTTCTTTTCCTTTTTCTGAGTTTTGAATCCTTTTAATTTTGTCATAAAATTTTATACATATTTCTTTTTTTATTAGAGAAGGGTTTACAGAACAGTCGCACAAAATACACGATTCCAATACACCACCCCACCAACAAACCTGCACTGGGGTGGAACATTTGTTATAATAGATGATAGCACTTGTTAAACATTGTACTTGCACTGTTAATTTAATTCCATGGTTTAACTCAGGGCTTACTGTTTGTGTGGTGTAGTTCCATGGATTTTAAAAAATTTTTTATTCTGTCACCATTTGTGCAATGTAACATTTCCCCTCTTAATAACATATGGATATATATTTCAGTGTTATTTATTGTTTTCTTAATGTTGTGCTACCATCACCGCCATCCATAACCAAAATATTTCCGTCATTCCGAATAGAAACCCTGTACATTTTAAACCTTAACTTTCCAATCCCTATCCCCAACCAATCCCATGACAACCTATATTCTAGATTCTGACTCTATAGCTTTGCTTATTCTAATTGTTTCAAATCAGTGAGATCATACAATATTCATCCTTTTGTGTCTGGCTTATTTCACTCACATGATGACTTCAGGGTTCATCCATGTCATCATATGTATTAGGACATCATTCCGTTTTATGACTGAAAATATTCCATTGTATGTATGTATACCACATTTTATATATCCATTCATTGGTTGATGGACACTTGGGTTGGCAATTGTGAATAATGCCATTATGAACATCAGCGTGCAAATATCCATTCTTGAAACTGCTTTCAATTTTGGGGTATATACTTAGCAGTGGGATTCCTAGGTCATATGGTAGTTCTATAATTAGCTTTCTGAGGAACTGCCAAACTACCTTCCACAGCTGCTGTACCATTTACATTGCTACCAGCAGTGAATAAGTGTTCTTATTTCTCTACATCCTCTCCAACACTTATTTCCCATTTTTTATAGCAGCCCTGTTAAAAATGGGATGCAAAATGCAATCTCATTGTGGTTTTGATTTGCATTTCCCTGAAGGATAATGATGTTGAGCATCTTTTATGTGCTTTTTTGTTATACCTTTGTTCTAGTTTGCTAATGCTGCCAGAATGCAGAACACCAGAAATGGATTGGTGTGCCGGTTTGGATATATTATGTCCCCTAAAACGCCATTATCTTTGATATAATTTTTTGTGGGCAGATGTATCAGTGTTGATTAGATTGTAATTCTTTGAGCCCCACCCAACTGTGTGTGATGACTCTGATTGGATAGGTGTGGCCTCACCCATTCAGCATGGGCCTTGATGAGTTTATTGAAGCACTATATAAGCTCAGACAGAAGGAGCTAACTTGCTACAGCCAAGAGGGACACTTTGAACAATGCACAGGAGCTGGGAAGAGAGGAGCTACAGATGAGAGACAGTCTGAAGACGGCCATTGAAAGCAGACTTTTGCTCTGGAGAAGCTATGAGAGGACAAATACCCCAAGAGCAACTAAGAGAGACATTTTTGAGGAATTGCAGCCTCGAGAGGAACGTCCTGGGAGAAAGCCATTTTGAAACCAGAACTTTGGAGCGGATGCCAGCCACGTGCCTTCCCAGCTAACAGAGGTTTTCTGGACACCATTGGCCATCCTCCAGTGAAGGTACCCAATTGCTGATGTGTTACCTTGGACACTTTATGGCCTTAAGACTGTAACTGTGTAACCAAATAAACCCCATTTTAGAAAAGCCAATCCATCTCTGGTGTTTCACATTCCAGCAGCATTAGCAAACTAGAACAATTGGCTTTTATTGTTCTAATAATACGTCTGCTCCCACAAGAATGCATTAAAGAATATGGCTTTTTCTGGGGGACATAATATATACAAACTGTATAAATTATTGTATATCTTCTTTGTAAAGATGTCTGTTCAAGTCTTTTGCCCATTTTTAAATTGGATTTTTTGTGTTTTTGTTGTTAAGTTGAAGTATTTCTTTATATATTCTGGATTTTTATCATTTATTGGATATGTGTTTCCAAATATTTTCTCCTATTATGTAGGTTGTCATTTTACTTTCATGATAAAGTCCTGGGAGGATCAAAAGTCTTTAATTTTGATGAAGTCTCATTTATTTTTTTTCTTTTGTAGCTTGTGCTTTGGGTGTAGAGTCTGAGAAACCATTGCCTGACATAAGGTCCTGAAAATGCTTCCCTACATGTTCTTCTAGGAATTTGATAGTTCTAGCTCTTATATTAAGGTCTTTGATCAATTTTGAGTTGATTTTTGTATGTGGTGATGTGTTGTGAGACAGGCATTTTTTTTTTTTTTGTTTTGTTTTGGCAAATGGAGGTGCAGTTTTCCCAGCACCATTTGTTGAAGAGAATATTCTTTCCCAATTGAATGGTCTCTGCCACTTGTCAGAAATCAGTTGGCCATAAATATGAGGGTTGATTTCTAAGTTCTCAATTCTATTCCATTGCTCTATATGTCTGTCCTTGTGCCACTGCCATGCTGTTTTGATTACTGTGGCTTTGTAATTAGTTCTAAGACTGGGAAGTGTGAGTCTTCCAACTTCATTTTTTTTTTCTCAAGATGGCTTTAACTATTCAGGACTCCTTACGCTTCCATATAAATTTGATGATTGACTTTTCCATTTCTGCAAAGAAGATTGTTGGAATTTTTATTGGGAATAGCATTGAATATATAAATTGCTTTAGATACTATTGACCTCTTAATTATATTTTATTTCCAGTCCATGAACACAAATATCCTTCCATTTATTTAAGTTTTAATTTCTTTTAGCTATGTTTCAGTTTTCTGTGTACCAGTCCTTTAAGTCCTTGTTAGATTTATTCCTAGATATTTGATTCTTTTAGTAGCTATCAGGAATGGAATTATTTTTCTTGATTTCTTTTCTCCTTCCAGTTGTTCATTGCTTGTGTATAGAAACACCATAGATTTTGGGTGTTGATCTTGTACCCCACTACTTTGCTAAATTCATTTATTAGCTCTAAGAACTCTGTTCTGGATTTTCTAGGATTTTCTGTAAATAGGATCCTGTCATCTGCAAATAGGGAAAATTTTACTTCTTCCTTTCTGAGTTGGATGCATTTTATTTCTTTGGGTTGCCTTAGTGCTCTCCACAAATTTCCAATACAATGGTTGAATAACAGTGGTGACAGGGGGCATCCTTCTTTTGTTCCCAATCTTAGATGGAATATTTTGTCTTTTACCATTAAGTAAGATGATAGCTGAGGGCTTCTCATATATGCTTTTCATCATGTTGAAGAAGTTTCCTTATATTCATAGTTTTTTTTTTTTTTTTTTTTTTTTTACTTTTTATAGCGATTGTTCAGATACCATACAATTATCCAAAGATCCAAAGTGTACAATCACTTGCCCCTGGGTACCCTCATACAGCTGTGCATCCATCACCACACTTAATTTTTGTTCAATTTTTAGAAACTTTTCATTACTCCAGACAAGAAATAAAGTGAAAAATGAAAAAAGGAAAAAAGAAAAGGAAACTCTAATCCTCCCCTATTCCTAACCAACCCCCCTCAATTGTTGACTCGTAGTATTGGTATAGTACATTTGTTACTGTTTATGAAAAAATTTTGAAATACTACTAACTGTAGTATATAGTTTGCAGTAGGTATATATTTCTTCCCTATATGCCCCTCTATTATTAACTTCTAATTGTATTGTCATACATTTGTTCTGGTTCATGGAAGTGATTTCTAGTATTTGTACAGTTCATCATGGACATTGCCCACCATAGGATTCAGTTTTATACATTCCCATCTTTTGACCTCCAACTTTCCTTCTGGTGACATATATGACTCTGAGCTTCCCCTTTCTACCTCATTCACTCACCATTCGGCGCTGTTAGTTATTCTCACATCTTGCTACCAACACCCCTGTTCATTTCCAAACATTTAAGTTCATCCTAATTGAACATTCTGCTCATACTAAGCAACCACTCCCCATTCTTAAGCCTCGTCCTATAGCTTGGTACCTTATATTTCATGTCTATGAGTTTACATATTATAATTAGTTCCTATCAGTGAGACCCTGCCACAATTGTCCTTATGTGTCTGGCGTATTTCACTCAGTATATTGCCCTCGAGGTTTTGTCATCAACCCATTTGTTTTTTTAATATGGTTTTGTTCACTCGCCAAACATTCCATCCCAAGTAAATAATTGATGGTTCTCTGCATGGTCATACATTTATGTGTTCACCACCTTCACCACTATCTATATAAGGGCATCTACATTTCTTCCACAAGGCAGGAGGGAGAGTCATAGAAGGTAAAGAGGCAAAAGAAAGAGGAAAAAAAAATGACAGCTAGGAAGCAGCAAAAGGAAAAATAACCTTAAATCAAAGTAGAATAAAGAATCAGACAATACCACCAATGTCAAGTGTCTAACATGCCTCCCCTATCCCCCCCTCTTATCTGCATTTACCTTGGTATATCACCTTTGTTACATTAAAGGAAGCATAATACAATGATTCTATTAGTTACAGTCTCTAGTTTATGCTGATTGCATCCCTCCCCCAATGCCTCCCCATTTTTAACACCTTGTAAGGTTGACATTTGCGTGTTCTCCCTCGTAAAAGAACATATTTGTACATTTTATCACAATTGTTGAATACTCTAGATTTCACCAAGTTACACAGTCCCAGTCTTTATCTTTCCTCCTTTCTTGGGGTTTCTCACATGCTCCCCACCTTCCTCTCTCAACCATATTCATAGTTATCTTTGTTCAGTGTACTTACATTATTGTGATACCATCTCCAAAAATTGTGTTCCAAACCACACACTCCTGTCTTCTATCACTCTGTAGTGCTCCCTTTAGTATTTCCTGTAGGGCGGGTGTCTTGTTCACAAAGTCTCTCATTGTCTGTTTGTCAGAAAATATTTTGAGCTCTCCCTCGTATTTGAAGGACAGCTTTGCTGGATATAGGATTCTTGGTTGGCGGTTTTTCTCTTTCAGTATCTTAAATATATCACACCACTTCCTTCTTGCCTCCATGGTTTCTCCTGACAGATTCACACAGTCTTATTAAGCTTCCTTTGTATATAAGGGATCGCTTTTCTCTTGCCGCTTTCAGGATTCTCTCTTTGTCTGTGACATTTGATAATCTGATTATTAAGTGTCTTGGCATAGGTCTATTCATATCTCTTCTTTTTGGATCTGTAATTTTATGTCTTTCATAAGAGATGGGAAATTTTCATTAATTTTTTCCTCTATTATTGCTTCTTCCCCTTTTCCCTTCTCTTCTCCTTCTGGGTCACCAGTGATACGTACATTATTGTACTTTGTTTCATCCTTGAGTTTCCGGAGACGTTGCTCATATTTTTTCATTCTTTTCTCCATCTGCTCCTTTGCGTGTAGGCTTTCAGGTGTTTTGTTCTCCAGTTCCTGAGTGTTTTCTTCTGCCTCTTGAGATCTGCTGTTGTATGTTTCCATTGTGTCTTTCATCTCTTGTGTTGTGCCTTTCATTTCCACAGATTCTACTAGTTGTTTTTTTGAACTTTCGATTTTTGCCTTACATATGCCGTGTTTCCTTTACAGCCTCTATCTGTTTTGCAATATCTTCTCTAATCTTTTTGAATTGATTTAGCATTAGTTGTTTAAATTCCTGTATCTCAGCTGAAGTGTATGTTTGTTCCTTTGACTGGGCCATAACTTTGTTTTTCTTAGTGTAGGTTGTAATTTTCTGTTGTCTAGGCATGGTTTCCTTGGTTATCCAAATCAGGTTTTCCCAGACCAGAACAGGCTCAGGTCACAGAGGGAAGAAATATTCAGTATCTGGTTTCCCTGAGGGTGTGTCTTTGAAAATTGCTCCAGCCTTTGATGCCTCAGGTCACTGTGCTTTTCTGCCCAGCAGGTGATGCCTGTTAGCCTCTAATTCTTGACTGGTGTGAGGAGGTGTGGCCGTGTTCTCCCAGGCTGCGGGGTCTGGTTCTGAATGGAAAGTGCCCCACCCCTTTCCTCCTAGAGAAGACAGACCCCCCCAGGTGGAGGTCATTAGCATTTCAATGGTCTCTCTCTCTGCTTGTGCTGTCTCCACCCTTCCCCAAGTCACAGCCCTGGAAACTGAAAATGACTGGGGCTTTCTCCACTGAGCCGAAAAAGAAACAGATAGTCCCCTTCAGACCCAGTCCAAGGCGACCCTCCAGCTCTCCAAGGTCAGTTGCCACCCAAAGCCTCTGTCTGTTTTTTTGGAGATTCATACCTGTAGTGAGCAGTTCACACTCACTACTTAAAACCCCAGTTGGAGCTCAGCTGAGCTATATTCACTTGCTGGGAGAGAGCTTCTCTCTGGCACCACGAGGCTTTGCAGCTTGGGCTATGGCGGAGGGGGTCTCGCGACTTGGATCCTCAGGTTTCACTTACAGATTTTATGCTGTGTTCTCGGGCATTCCTCCCAATTCAGGTTGGTGTATGATGAGTGGATGGTCTCGTTTGTCCCCCTGCAGTTATTCTGGATTATTTACTAGTTGTTTCTGTTTTTTTGTAGTTGTTCCAGGGGGACTACTAGCTTCCACTCCTGTCTATGCCCCCATCTTGCCCAACTCCTCTATTCATAGTGTTTTAAATGTTTTTATGAAGAAAGGGTGCTGTATTTTGTCAAATGAGTGATCATGTGCATTTTTTTTCTTCATGCTGTCAGTATGGTATACTACATTATTGATTTTCTTATACTGATCCCACCTTGCATGCCGGATATAAATCCCAGTTGATCATAGTGTGTAATTCTTGCAATATGATGTTAGATTCAGAATTCCAATATTTTTTTGAGGATTTTTGCATTTATATTCACAAGAGATATTAGTCTGTGCTTATATTTTCTTTTGGTATCTATATCTGGCTATAGTATGAGGGTGATGTTGGCCTCTATTCCAGTTTGCTAAAGCTGCCAAAATGCAAAATTCCAGAAGTGGATTGGCTTTTATAAAGGGGATTTATTAGATTACATATTGTGCTGGTTTGAATGTATTATGTACCCCCAAATGCCATTATCTTTGATGTAATCTTGTAGTGTTGATTAGTTGATTAGTGTTGATTTGACGGTGATTCTTTGAGTGTTTCAATGGAGATGCAACCCACCCAGCTGTAGGTGATAACTCTGACTGGGTAATTTCCATGTATGTATGGCCTCATCCATCCACCATGATTAATTTACTAGAGCACTATATAAGCTCAGACAGAAGGAGCAAGCATGCTACAGCCAAGAGGGACACTTTGAAGAATGCACAGGAGCTGAGAGAGGAGCTTCAGCTTAAAAGATGGCCATTGGAAGCTGGCACTGATATTTTGGAGAATGCCATTTTGAAACACAACCTGGGAGCAAGCAGATGCCAGCCACATGTCTTCCCAGCTAACAGAGGTTTACGGATGCCATTGGCCATCCTTCAGTGAAGGTACCCTTTTGCCTTGGATACTTTATGGCCTTAAGACTGTAACTTTGTAACCAAATAAACCCCCTTTATAAAAGCCAATCCATTTCCGGTGTTTTGCATTCTGGCAGCATTAGCAAACCAGAACACATAGTTACAGTTCTGAGGCCATAAAAATGTCCAAATTAAGTCATCAAGAGGTAGATAACTTCTCAGAGGAAAGGTCAATGGCATCTGGGGTTCCTCTGTCACATGGGAAGGCACATGGCTGAAGTCTGCTGGACCTCTCCTAGGGTTAACTTCTTGTTTCCATTGCTTTCTCCAAAATGTCTCTGGGCTTCTGTCTTAGCTCTTTTTTCTCACCTGCTGCATGTCCTTGCTTGATTCTCCCAGGGTGTTTCTCTCCAAGTGTCTGGGGGTCCTCTCTTAGCTTCTCCAAGACAAGCTCTGGATTTCATCTCTTAGCTTCTCTGCTGGTTCTGGTTTCAATGGCTGTCTTCAAAATGTCTCTGCCTTTTTTCCTCTCATAGAGGATGCCAGTAAACTAATTAAGACCTACCTTGAATGGGTGGGGTCACATCTCCCTGGAAATAATCTAATCAAAAGGCCCCACCCACAATTGGGTGTGTCACATCTCCATGGAAACAACCTAATCAGAACTTCCCACCCACAATAAGTGTACCCCCACAAGACTGGATTAAAAGAACATGGTTTCTCTGGGGTACATAATAGATTCAAACCAGCACAGCCACATAGAATGAGTTAGGGAGTATTCCCTACTCTTTAATTTTTTGGAAGAGTTTGAGCAGAATTGGAGATAAGTCTTCTGGGAATGTATCTTTTCCTTTATGGATTTCTTTCTTCCTGTTTTATTGCATAAGGTCTCCATTTAAAGTTTACTTAGCTTTTTACATTTCAATATAAGGTTATAACACTCCCCCATTTTTTTTTTTTAAATAAAAGAAGACAGAGACTCAGAGAGTTTACTAACTCCATAGCTCTTTTGAGCTACTAATAACCTTTGTTATATTTATTAATAACTATTGAAACAATGTAAGGTATGGGTGCTATTGAACATCTGTTATCAGCTGCCTGGCAAGCATTTCCCTTCTAATTGTTTAAGGGCCCTGTGCCGGTTTGAATGTATTGTGTCCCCCAAATGCCATTATCTTTGTGGTCTTGTGGGGCAGAGATTTGCTTGGAATGTGCCCCACCCAGCTGTGGGTAATGATAATTTTGATGAGATGTTCCCATGGAGGTGTGGCCCCGCCCATTCGGGGGTGGGCCTTGATCAGTGGAGCCATATAAAACATGCTGACTCAAAGAGACTAAACAGAGTGCAGCTGTGAGTGACGTTTTGAAGAGGAGCAAGCTTGCTAGAGAGGAATGTCCTGGGAGAAAGCCATTTTGAAACCAGAACTTTGGAGCAGACGCCAGCCACGTGCCTTCCCAGCTAACAGAGGTTTTCTGGACGCAATTTGCCATCCTCCAGTGAAGGTACCTGATTACTGATGTGTTACCTTGGACACTTTATGGCCTTAAGACTGTAACTGTATAGCCAAATAAACCCCCGTTTTATAAAAGCCAATCCATCTCTGGTGTTTTGCATTCCGCAGCATTAGCAAACTAGAACAGGCCCTAAATGTTCTTTGATACCCCACTCTTTTCTGCTAAGTAGTATTGACCTAGCTCCAAGGTCACAGTTGATCTTGATTGGCTTAAGCTAATCAACACATCCCATTTCCAGCACAATTAGAGCTGTGGAGATATGGGGGATGTTGGGCCTGAAAGTGGCTAAAAAGGAGCATTTCAGTTTTCCTCACAATATCATGGTGCTGTGATACAAAACTTAGGACTGCTGAAGCCATCATGCTATCATAATAGAAGACAGCTGAAGAAGGAACTAATACCCATAAGAAAAAAGCCCAGACATAGATACTGTAATGTGTAAGGCATGAATCAAGCCTCGGCTGAAGCTGGCCCTGTCAATGAAATTTCCATTTAAAAGAGCTAAAAAATTTATTTTTACATTAAGCCAGTTTCAGATGGCTTCCCTGCCCCAGTCCATCCCCTCCTGTAGCCCCCCAGACATTCCCTAATAAGTGTGAACTATGGAATACAGGAGAATCTCATCCTGTGGTTATAATGTAATCTTCATTTTTGCTTGTAACTGAAGTAGAGAGCACCATTTTGTCTGAGGTTTCAGTAACCAAATGTTGAAACACCTTTCCCTACTGCCTTTTGCAAAGAAAGAAAAAAAAATTTCCCCATCTAAGATTTTTTTCCCCAAAATCTGATCTTCCATAAGATCTCTTGATTAATTTTTTAAAAATTCAGTTAGATAATAAAAGAGAAAAATGTTTTGGAAAATCTGCATTTCTCTGACTTTGTTAAACAAATTTTGATATTAAAAAATCTTGAGGATGTTAAAAATCAATTTCAGTTTCAAAAGGTAACAAAAAGTAGAAAAAAGTGTCCGATGATCAGAGAAATTTCATGAAAAATCAACTAATCTAGCATTAGAAATTTAAATATCAACAAGATCCTTGAAGATAGGGATTTCATGGTAGCCAAGTTCTGATTCCTTATGTATCCCAACAGAATGTCTAGTCCCAGACTATAGGATTGGCCAAATCTATTTAAATTTTTGTCCTGTCTGTAACTTCTGCTTTATCGGAGTTTTGATATGATGAACATTTGAAGCCAACATCTGGGAAACACAGTTCGTTTATGGACATTGCAGCCTGCCAACTGCATGGTTACATACCACAACTTGAAAAGAAGATAGGGAGGAATTGAGGTTCAGAAGGAAAGTAAGGTTGGAGTTCAGATGCACAAGAAATTATTATTCTAAATATAAGAACAAAGGGTGAGGTCAAAGTTCTTAGAGATAAAACACAGAATTTTTGCTCATTATTTGTTGGAGGTAGTATTTTCTCTACAAGAGAAAGTGTCAGAAACTAGTTAGAGGAGGGGTGGGGAGGTAACGTAGGGACAGAGAGGGAGAAAGGAAGAGAGAGAGAGAGAGAGAAGGAGGGAGGGAGAGAGAGAGGGAGAAAGGAAAAAAAAGGAAATGAACTGGACATGGATCTAGAGCAGGCACTTGAAGTGAGACTTAGGGGAAAGGATGCCATAAATCTATGTGATATAGTCTTGGAAAAAGGAACTTGGTCATTTCAACAACTCATTCATCAGCATTGTTCACTGATGTCTTTACTTTAAGAATTTATTGGCAGCTAAAAAAATATTTTAATAGTAATGAATCCAACTAGCATGTGTTGTGGCATATTGGAAACATGGTTAGAAGATGCTCTTACCTTTTTTGTTTAAGGTCTTGACTGATTAACAGTAGCTTTTAAAGGACCCTTAAAATAAAATTTCCTAAATTTTGTATGTAAATGATGAAAGCTTTTTCAGAAATCTAAAGAAGTTGTTTGAAGACAACCAAAGACCATTATATATTTCTTGCTAAACAGGTCAATTTCATTCATGCAACTGATAGCAAGTGGTTGGCTTTTGTTTGTGTTTTTTGTTTTTGCTTTTAATTTCACTCATTATAAAATACAGCAAAGTTTCTATCCTTGGAGATTTAAAATATAGGCTCTGTCAAATCAGTAAATTAATTTGTAAGCATTTATATTTGCAAGAGTTTAACCTTAACAAATCATTTTTAAAGTGACAGAATTGTCAGATCTGGTTTGAGTTATGAGTCTTGTCCATGACAAGGATGTAGTACCAAAAAGATTAAAAGAGGCAGCTTATTGAAACATTTACCCCTGGAACCCCCATTTTTTGCAAGTGAAAGCATTTAATCTAATTACCCCCATAACATATTATGATGTATACAGTGATGAGTGTACAGAAGTATACCATTCATTTAGAGTTGTAGTTTTAGTGATTACTCCTCCAGGAGCTTATAGTAAGAGAAGAGACTGACAACTAAATACAATTAAAATTCTTACTATTAAATGCTATAAATGAAGTACTGCAAATAACAGGGAAGGAGTTCGTATGTCAGCCTGAGGGTAGAGGTAATGAGAGAAAACATTCTGAAGAAGATGATTGTTGAACTGATTATTTTAGAATTTAGCTCAGGAATTGGGGGTGGGTTTAATGGTGGAAAGAAAGTGAATGATGACGATGAGGGAAGGAAAAAAGTGCTATGTTTCAGGAAGACTCTAGAAAATTATATCTGTTGAGAGAGAACTGCAAGATATCAAATGTGTTGGAACAAAAACTCATAGGTAAAAAAAATCTGCAAGAAATTGAAAATTGTGGGACAAAAAAATGTGAGAGATGAGATTGACGAGGTGGGCAGAGGGCAAATTATGATTGATGTTGTATGGTATCTGTAAAAAGGAGCTTGAGCTTTGTCTTATAGTTAATTTGCAGTCATGATAGTTTTTAAGCAAGGGAATGACATGATGTGATACATTTTAGAAAAGAGGATGAGTTAGAAAAGAGAAATACTGGAGTCAGGGAGATAAGATATAACAGATATTCTAGTAAGAATTGAAGAGGACCTGTTCTAAAGATTGGAGATGGGACAGCCTAGACAAATTTTTAAAAATTTAGAAGGAGAATCTAGAATTCAGTCTATAATTTTTGGAATGAAGAAAAAGGAGAAGACTTGGTATCTAGCTTGGTCACTGAGTGAATGGTGGTATTCCCTGTGTGGGTGGTGGGAATAGGGGGTGTGGAGGGAGACAGTATCCAAGAAAAATGAAGTATCCAAGAAAAATGAAGATTACTAGAGAAAGTTGGATGTGTATGTCTGGAGCTCAGAGAAAATGTCTGACCCTTGAAGATGTAAATTTGGGAGTCACCTGGTGTTGAAATGTTTATTACTATGAATTTCTATTATTAGTGAAGAAGGAGAAATTATTCTCCTGTGGAATTTTATAAATTGTCACCCAAGTAGTATGTAAAAGGACTTTTTATTTATTTAAGCAATATATTAAACATAAAAGGCACATGCATAATTTATAATACTTTCAGTTAGTTCATTTCCTCCTTTTTTATCTATTTAGTAGAATATTATTATGTTGGCCATTACTTATAATTCAAGAAGACTATCCTCATATGCTTAGTTTAACAGGAAATTGAATATGGACCATTACAATGAAGACCTATCGTAATTTAATATGACAATCATTTAGACTGTTTGAAAGCTTTAAAATTATTTTTAAACAAAATGCTGGCCACCTCACATATTTGTGATTTTTCTTGCAAGAAAATCCAAAAGTATAGCATAATGACATTGTGATAAAACTTCCTATCCATTTTGAGAAATTATAGTTGAATAGCAAAGTATCAGGAAGTAAAATCAGTACTTTTATCAAGGTTTTACATGCTAGAAAATTGCTGGTTTAGAAAAATGAACTCAAATTTAAATGATAATCTTATCAACTATTCTTGAAAGGGAAAGCCTTATTATTGATAGTGAATGAATACTTCATTTATTAGGTTTTATAGTAAAATAAACAAAAAAGTATAGCAAAATGTTTATTAGATTCAACAGTACTTTTTGTGAAAAGGAAGGAATAATGTAGAGTGAATTACTTGATTATGCTAACCTATAAAGTTCCATAATACATTCTCCTCAGTTCTTTTGGACTAATGTAAATTGTCCAAATTTCATAATGGAAAATTAGATCGATAATGTAGATAGGCAAACAAAAATATCTTTGTATTATTATTTTATATAACCAGAAGTATAATCATACCCTCCTATTTGAAATAATTTGTCTACAATTTACTTTGTTATATATTTATAGATATTTTATTGATAAACAAATGGAAGCTGCTAATTTTTCAAGTCAGTTAAAAGATTTATAAATTTTAATTAATGATCAACGATCTTCCAGTATTGCACCTAGTAAATTGCTTCAGTTTCTGTTACACAAATTGGAACAGATGGGACCGTAACTGTGGCTCTGACTGTGGCAAATGAAGTTTTCTTGGGACCTATGCCCCATCCTCCATTTCCCAAAGAACTCTACCAATAGCTTTATCTTTCCTTGAGAATAATTTCCCTTTATCATTGAGGATTCTGGGTGCTCTTTTGAGTTTATAAATTTTGTCATCTGTACCTCACAAATAATACTGTTCCCTCCCAGTCTTTTTCAGTTCTGCATAATTATGGTTCTTTTGAAATTTATTAATGTTCCTATCCTAATCTGTGACCAACTTGATAGTCAAAAAGACACATTAACATATAAAAGGTCAGAGTGTTTGGCTATGAAAAACATGCTAGAAAATTGCTGGTTTCCTACAAAAGCTATTATGCCTAAATTCCAACCATTTTTACATATTATTATGCAATTTTGTTTCACATTCTGGTTATCTTTATCTTCTAGGCTACAAGAAGCACTAAGATCTGTCACTTAAGCTCTATTACATTCTGGAGTACACTTTTTAAAATCAATTCATTATCTGAGTTTGCTACAGGAAAGATCATTTAATTCTGACCTTACAAGGGTGCTGTTTTGAAAAAACTTTGAATAGTTATTCATACTTCTAGGAGCACATCTGCACAAATTCTAGTTTCTGCTTTCCTTGCCAACATCAATTAGTAGTAGGAATTTTATTATTTTGCAGTACTGTGTTCTCAGGGAAGACAATAGCTCTAAAACAGGAAGGCCATGAGGCTCAAAATTAGGGCTAACATACCACTATATATTATAAAATGTAACAATCAATTGTCATAGTCTTATACCTATTATGCCATTTCATTAGATTACTGCGTTTTAAAATCACTTGCCCTGTATCTCTCATTTATGTTTTAAATTTTGTTTATGTTAAAAAATGTAATATAAAGAAAAAGCTTTCAACATTACAAGGTTAAGGCTTTGGCATGTGGAAACAGTTAAAGAAAGGACTTCTAATTTTAGCAGAAGTATGGAAAGAAAAATATGCTTTACTCTGGATGATGAAATATTGTTATATAAAATCTAAAGATGCTAACATGCGCACATATACACATCTATGTAATCACAAAAATAGGTCTACGTGGTTTACTCGTGTGAAATGACCATGTTTACCAGTTGTCTCTGATTGCATCAGTCTAGTATTTTTACCTTTCTATTAGATCAGTCTAGTATTTTTGCTTTCTATTAGGGAAAATCAAATAAATCCCATGTAATTATATACACAGATTTCTTTTAAAGTATTGTCCTTAAACATTAGAATTAAAAAGTTTATAAAAGCTACATGATCAATCAGCCAAACTGTTGGTTGAAAATGCAAATATATTTAGCAAATTAAATACTTCTACAATCCTTACCCTACCCCTGTCGTTCGATATTCTGTGACACATCTGGCAATCTTAACAATGAGTATAATAGAGTAGATGACTCCTTAGTCCTTTTTAGCTTTAAAATTCTATGGAGACCTGTGGGAAGTCTCTCTTAACAGGAAGGATGTTCAATTGAAGACAAGAACATTCTCCATGAAGGGAAGAAGTTCAGGGTTTGAATGGTGCTTAATGAAGTATCCTGCTGTGCCACACAGAGAATGAAATTTGAGGTTGTTTATGTGAATGGATCTCTAAAATGGAGTAACCACCTTGTCAGGCTGGATGTTCTGTTCTCATAGCAGGTGGCACTTACAGAGATCTTTTCTCCTCTTTCATCTTCCTTTAAGAGGCAGCTCTCCTAACAGAAAAATATAATATATTGTAATGTGTTTTAATTCTTTTTTAAAATTGTATCAATCTCTGCTTAAATAAATACAATCCCCATCCAATCACTGAGCTTTCTGTATCCTAGCTTTCTTCTGATTAGGGAAAGCCACCTCAGTCCAATTTTTTTTTTTGTACTAGTAGAAAACAGCCTAATTTACCTACCTCTTACTCAAAGATTAGCTAGTCTTTTCCTGGGAGCTGCTTTGGAAGTAAGGAAAACTGTGATCTATTGCCTTCATAACTATTTCATGTTATACACACTTCTTGCTCTTTTCACTCAGGACTCCTACTATACCTTTTAGATCTAACACTGTATTTTCCTGTAAGTCCTTGTCCTCTCCTTGCACAGACCAGATCCTACATATTAACACTCTGTATCAACCTTGGTCAAATACATGGAATGATAATCACAACTTTGATAATTTGGAAAATGCCTTTCTCCTTCTCCCTTTCTTTCTCACCATCTGTCTTATTTCTGTTCATGAGTTCTTTATATGACTTGGCTTTATATGACATGGATTTTACTTGCAAAATTTTAGGCACTTTTACTTTCAAAGTTCAAATAATAAGGCTTATTTATATTTGATATCCTTGAAGATTTGGTTCATGTTGTGAATCATCTTGTTTGCCAGTTTAATTGCTAATATTTTCCCTGGAATTCTTCAGAATGATTTCCTTCTCTTTTGTAGATCGGTGTCTTCGGTAATCCCTCTTAGTTAATGGTTCTACCTTAACCAGAGACCTGACCCTCTTACCCCCTATTCCATCAACCCCCATGTCTATAAAGGACCAATTCCTATGGCTTTGATTTCATCTACATTTTTAAATGTGCCATTTCTACCAGTGCTGATGTATGTCAGACCCTCATCATGTCTCTTGCAGATAGGTGAGGGCTCTTCTCTCTCCCCACTTTGAAACTTGCTTCCTTCCATTTTAGAGATCCAGTCACATAAACAACCTCAAATTTCATTCTCTGTGTGGCACAGCAGGACAACTTGCTTTCTACCCAGTTGTATCTCTCTCAAAGATAAAAATGTCTTAGAGCATCCCACCATCTACAAAATTAAGTCCAAATTCTTTAGCTTAGCATAAAAGGCCTTCAGTGACCTAGAGGTGGTCTAATATAAGACAGCTCTTCCTACAAACTTCTTGGAGTTCTTCCTCTTGACCATGTCATTTCATGCTTTCGTGCATTTTCTCATGCTTTCCCCTCTACCTGCATCACTCTTCCTCCCCTTTCTGTACCTGGACAATACCTCCTCATTTCTTAAGTCTCAAGTATCATTGTTTCCTGGATGTTTTCCCATTTCCGTTTGGATTCCACTAAGTGAAACCTTCTCTGGACTCCCAGTAAATGTTACTGCAATTACTCATTTACATTTCTGACTGCTCCAGTTTGAAGTAGGGAATTGGCAGATATATATCCAGGGCCGGATATAGAGACAGACTCATAGGATAGAATCAACAGATGTTTGTTGAACTGAATGAAACTGAACTTTTTCATTCTTTTAAAACCTTCATCTGGAATATGTAACATGCTATTTTAAAATATATTTTCCAATGTTTAGAATAATTACTTTGTGTTTGAACAGCATGAAGAATGTGATGATTTATGAATTCACTTACTATCACAATGCCCATATCCATATCCTTTCTCTCTCTCTATTTATCCGTTTAAATCATCTGCTATATCATCTGATGTATCTAATCTAATTTGCCCAAAGATTTAGAATTATTTTAGATGGCTCCCTTGACCTTCTCTAGTAATTTTTGACACACTGTAAATGCAACTACACCATTAAATAAGTATAATGGATGTGTTTCCTGTGGAAATAGATATACTCAAATTTTAGATGATGATTTAGAAGCATGATAAAATTGAACTTTTGAAGTGTGCAAATGATAGGCTGCTATCCCATCAAAAATAGAACAGAAAATAAAAAAGAATTCACATTAATTCTTACAAACTCTTCCCTCTATCTCCAACATAACTGTCATGCAATTAAAACTCATTGAATACTCTGGCAAAAAAATCTAGCATCATGTAGTTAGTTGCATTGATAATATCATTGTTTTTTCACTAAGTTTAATAACAATTGGATTTTTCCAGCTAGAAAAAGTTAGACAAAGACAGACAGGTTACTGTTTATTGTCAATTAGTTTAACAAGAAATGCAGCTTTTCTTTTCAGACATATCAAATTTGACACATTTTGCACATTCTAGGATTACTTTTAAATGTTTTATGTGGTAACTGTCAGAAGTTTAAATGATTTAATTTTTTATTTGCAGAGCTAATAGTTTTAGAATTTTCTTGTTATACAACATCAGGATTTTTGTACCACCTGTAAAGTCATATGAATTCTAAAATAGAAATATGTACTTCTAGACATTAAATAAATTGCTACTTAAATTAAGTAGCATATTGGACTTTCACTTCCAACTAGGTCAACAAATATTAGAATTTAAACATTCTGAGGTTTGTTTCATTTTATAGTTTGAAATATTAATCAAGTAATCCTTGTATGTAAATGGCAGAAATCACTATTTTGCAAATTAGATGGCATTTTTTATTAAAATTGGATATATTTATTCTGAAAGTTGTATTCATTATCCAATAATATAATTAAAAAGTACTCTGATCACCATAGTGTACTTCATCCATGTGCTTATGTGCTTCATTAATTAGTAATTGACTGAAAGTTATTATTCATCATGTTTCAGTGTCCTTAAGAGAGATCATTTTGCTATCCAATTTCGAACACAAAATGATTATATATTACCAGGAAAAGTTCTTTGTTTAACTTTTTATTATATCACATTCAAAGATAAACTTGATAATTTATTGATAAATAGAATAATTTTTTTTTTTCTTTTACAATGGGGTTTTATTAGTTTACAAATTTACAGTTCTAAGGCCACAAAAATGTCCCAATTAAGGCATCAACAGGATGATACCTTCTCTGAAGAAAGCCCAATGGCATCTGGGGTTCCTCTATCACATAGGAAGGCACATGGTGACATCTGGTGATCCTTCTCTCCCAGGTTTCGTTGCTTTCAGGTTCTGGCTCTTTTAGTTTCTGTGGGTCCCTGCTTGGTTCTCCCAGGGATTTCCTCTCCAAGCTCTCTGGGTGTTTCTCTCTCTGTGAGCTCTCTCTGTCTTTATCCTCTCATAAAGGACTCCTGTAGATAAGATTAAGACCCACCTTTAATTGGGTCTTCATCTCAATTGAAACAACCTAATCAAAAGGTTCTATCCACGGTAGGTCTGCCCCCACAGGAATGGATTAAAATAACATGGCCTTTTCTGGGGTACATAACACCTTCAAACAGCACAGGCAAATCTGCCATTTGGTGTGTTCTGAAGTTCACATGGAATGAGGAAACTGCCTGATCAGAGAAGCCCAGAACCGGAGACCCATTGCTGTCTGTAACATTTTAGGCCAGTGGATGGGGTGAAGTGGGGAATCAGGTCTGCCCTTAAGGGTCCACTCTACTGTCATATAGACAATAAAGTGTATTACAGTTCAATTACATCCTTTCATGATCTTTTTTTTTATGTATTGCATTTTTAATGCAATTTTATTGAAATATATTCATATACCATACAATCATCCAAAATGTACAATTGTTCACAGTATCACCATATAGTTGTGCATTCATCACCACAATCAATTTTTGAGCATTTTCATTACTCCAAAAAATAAAAATAAAAATAAGAATGAAATAAAAGGAAAAAAGAACACTCAAATCATTCCATACCCCTCCTCCCACCCCCATTATACATTTACTTTTTGTCCCCATTTTTCTAATCATTTGTCCATACACTGGGTAAAGGGAGTGTGGGCATAAGTTTTTAACAATCATACATTCACACCATATAAGCTATATAGTTATGCAATCATTTTTCAAGAATCAAGGATACTGGATTGTAGTGCAACAGTTTCAGATATTTCCTTCTTGCTATTCTAATAAACTAAAAACTAAAAAGGGGTACCTATATAATCATAAGAGTTACCTGCAGAATGACTTCTCGACTCCATTTGAAATCTCTCAGCCACTGAAACTATTTTGTTTCATTTCTCTTCCCCCTTTTTGTCAAGAAGACTTTCTCCATCCTATGATGCCAGGGCCAGGCTCATCCCTGGGAGTCATGTCCCACATTGCAAAGGAGATTTACACCCCTGGGTGTCATGTCCCATGTAGGGGTGAGGGCAGTCAGTTTATCTGCCAAGCTGGCTTAGAGAGAGAGGCCACATCTGAACAACAAAAGAGGTTCTCTGGGGTGATTCTCAGGGACCTTTGCAGTAACAAGCTTCATAAGGGCAAGCCCCAAGATTGAGGGTTTGGCCTAACTAAACAGGTAGTCCCCAATGCTTATGAATGTATCAGGAATTCCCCAGCTGGGGAAGTTTGATATTTCCACATTTTCCCCCAGTCCCTCAAGGGACTGCCCAAATTACTCTGGGATGTATTGGGGCTTCACGCTAACCCATACAAACCAACCGATCTCATTCCCTATTTAAGGTTCCATGTAATTATGGTGTTTGAGTAAACTGACCATACAAGTTAAATTATATAGTGTGCTTCAGAAAATATAGATTTTGCACCAAATAAACATCTCTTCCCTTGGTCCCACACAGAAGCCGAAGTTTTAAAACACAGTGAATATCATCCTCTACCCTTTACAGTGATCTACCCCAATCTCAACCAAGTCCATTTTGTTCATATCTCAATCAAAGTCTGATCTCCTTTTCAGCCTCTTTAACAATTTCTGCATGGGGCAATGAAACACTCCCAGCTGCCGAACCCTGGCTCCAAGTCCCTGGTGCCACACAGACACACAAAGCTCCACGGACCGACCAGGTCACCCACAAACAGCTCAGCATCTCAGCATTTAGAAATAACTGTTACAACTCATGAATAGATGTGATTGCTGTAAGAACTTACAGTCTAGGAACCTTTACAATAAGCCTTCCCCTGATAACCCATGCTCCCAGATTCAATTCTCAGAGTTTGCACATTATTGTTAGTCTATATTAGTGAGGCATTATAATGTTTTTCTTTTCATTTCTGGCTTATTTGACTCAACATACTGTCCTCAAGGTCCATTCACCTAGTTGCATACCTCACAACTTCATTCCTTCTTGGTGCTGCTCAATATTCCACTGCATGTATACATCACAGTTCGTCATTCAGTTTATCAGCTGATGTACCCTTAGCCACCTCCATTCATTGCAAATCGTGAATACTGCTGCCACAAACACCGGTGTGCAAATGTCCACTTGTGTCCCCACTCTCAGTACCTCCCAGTATACAACCAATAACAGGGTCGCAGGACCATATGGCAATCCCATAGTTAGCTTCCTATGGTACCATCACACTGCCCTCCAGATGGGCTGCACCATTCTACTTCCCCACCAACAGCGAATAGGTACATCCTTCTCTCCACATTTTCTCCAGCACTTGTATCCCTCTATTTATTTTTTAAACAGTTTTATTCACACCCCATACAATCTATATTAAGTAAACAACCAGTGATTCCTGGTATAATAATAGTTGTGCATTCAGCACTACAATCTATATGAGGACATTTCCATTTCTTCTGCAATGAAACAGGAAGAGGAGAAAAAAAAATGAAGAATAAAAAAAGATAGAAGTAAAAATAAAACAAAATACAATGAAAAGGTCATACAACAACAACAACAGGAATCCCATACCACTTCGTTATATCACCCTCTTATACACCTTTAGCTTTGGCATAATGCCTTTGTTACAATTAATGGAAGCATCTTATGATGTTACTGTTAATTATAGACTCTATTTTGCACTGATTCTATTTTTCCCCCATACCATCAAGTTTTCAACACCTTGCAATGTTGACATTCATTTGTTCTCCCTCATGTTAAAACATTCCTATATTAATACACTTAATCACCATCATTGACCACTCTTAGGTTTCACTAAATTGTACAATCCCAGTCTTTATCTTCTTTCTTTCTGGTATCATAAATGCCTCTAGCCTTCCTCTTTCACCCATACTCACACTCATCTTTGTTCAGAGTACTTATAATATGGTAGTGCCGTCACACGGTGTTGTGCTATCTATTTCTGGATCTATAGAATAAATCCTTTTGAACATTCTGCAGTCCGTCAGTATCAGATGCCTAATCTCTACCCTCTTTCTATCTCCTGATAACCTGTGTTCTCAACTTAAACTTTCAAGTTTCACTCATTAATATTAGTTCATATTAGTGAGACCATACAATATTTGTCATTTTGTTTCTGGCTAATTTCACTCAACATAATGTCTACTGTCTACCATTTTGTCTTTTGGATTTTATATGTTCTAGTTTGCTAATGCTGCCGGAATGCGAAACACCAGAAATGGATTGGCTTTATAAAAGGGGGTTTATTTGGTTACACAGTTACAGTCTTAAGGCCATAAAGTGTCCAAGGTAACACATCAACAATAGGGTACCTTCACTGGAGGATGGCCAATGGCGTCCAGAAAACCTCTGTTAGCTGGAAAGGCACTTGGCTGGTGTCTGCTCTGGAGTTCTGGTTTCAAAATGGCTTTCTCCCAGGATATTCCTCCCTAGACTTCAGCTCCTCAAAAATGTCACTCTTAATTGCTCTTGGGGCATATGTCCTCTCTTAGCTTCTCCAGAGCAAAAGTCTGCTTTCAAAGGTCATCTCCAAAATGTCTTGTAAGCTGAAGCTCCTCTCTCAGCTCCTGAGTGTTCTTCAAAGTGTCCTTCTTGGCTGTAGCAAGCTCACTTCTTCTGTCTGAGCTTATACAGTGCTCTGGTAAACTAATCAAGATCCAAGCTGAATGGGCAGGGCCATGCCTCCATGGAAATTATCTAATCAGCGTTACCACTTACAGTTGGGTAGGTTGCATCTCCATGGAAACACTCAATCAAAGACTTACAATCTAATCAACACTAATAACATTTGCCCCCACAAGATTACATCAAAGAACATGGCGTTTGGGGGGACATAATACATCCAAACTGGCACATATGTCATAGCTTATTTTCTTTTTTTTTTCTTCTCTCTCTCTTTTTACCCTTACTGATAGTCTTCATTTCTACACTCTTCTTCAACCCTCTCTGTCCTGTGTTTTCCTGTCTGTCTGTAACACTCCCTTTAGTGTTTCTTGTAGAGGAGGTCTCCTGTTCACGAACTCTCTCCGTTTCTGTTTATCTGTGAATATTTAAAACTCTCCCTCATTTTTGAGGGACATTTTTGCCAGATATAGAATTCTTGGTTGGCAGTTTTTCCTTTTCAGTATCTTAAATATATCATACCATTGCCTTCTTGCCTCCATGGTTTCTACTGAGAAATCTGCACATAGTCTTATCGAGCTTCCCTTGTGTGTGATGGATCACGTTTTCCAGCTGCTTTCATAATCCTTTCTTTGCCTTTGACATTTGATAATCTGAGTATTAAGTGTCTTAGCATAGGTCTATTAGAGTCTGTTCTGTTTGGGGTATGCTGCGTTTCTTGGATCTGTAATTTTGTCTTTCAAAGAGATGGGAAATTTTCAGTGATTATTTCCTTCATTATTGTTTCTGCCCCTTTTCCCTTCTCTTCCCCTTTGGGGACACCCATGACACATATACTTGTGTACTTCATGTTGTTATTCAATTCCCTGAGATGGAGCTCATATTTTTCCATTCTTTCTACAATTTGTTCTTTTGTGAGTAAGATTTCATATGTCCTGTCCTCCAGCTCATGAATCTTTTCTTCTGCCTCTTCAGATCTGCTGTTGTATGTCTCCATTGTGTTTTTCATCTCTTCTGTTATGCCTTTCATTCCCCTTAGTTCTGCCATTTTTTTTTTCAAGCTTATGGATTCTTCCTTTTGTTCACCCAGTGTCTTCTTTATATCCTTCATCTCTTTTGCCACATTTTCCTTCAGCTCACTGATTTGATTTAGAAGATTTGCTTGAACATCTTTGATTAGTTGTTTCAGCTCCTGTATCTCATTTGAAGTGTAGGTTTGTTCTTGTGACTGGGCCATATGGTCTCTTTTTCCAAATGTGACTCCAATTTTTTGTTGTCTAGGCATCTGGTTTCCTTGATTACCCCAGTCAGATTTTTCCAGACCAGATGGGCCCAGGTCTCAGGAGGAGGGTATAATAAGTATCAAGTTTCCCTGAGAATGAGACTCAGCAGATTGTCAGACTTTCCTGTGAGGCCTCTAGACTCTGTGCTTTTCCAGTCCTGTCTGGCACATGGTGCTTGTCAGCCCACAGCTCCCTGCTAGTGTAAAGATCCCCTGTCCCAGCCAGAGGCTGAGGGTGTCAGAAGCCAAGCTAAAATTGTTTCTGGTTCCCCCCACCCCCACATCAGGCCCTGTGGTCTGAATTCACTGAGGAAGGACAGCCACTTGGGCTGGTTCCTGCCCCCCTTTTCTTAGGGAAGATACACCTGTTAGGGAGTTATCTTCTAAACTTGAATTCCTCCTTTGTCTCTCTGCCCCTCTTAACTCTGCCCTTGCCTGGGTCAGCACTGACAATTGAAAATACCTGAGGCTTTCTCTAATGAGCTACTTAGAATGGGGAAGAAAAAAAAAAAAAAAAAGAGAAAGCAAGCAAGCCCCTTTTCAGAGCCAGTCCAAGGCCATCAGTTTTCACTGGCTGACTGGAGTTGGTACCCAGTTCTCTGTGCCCCTTTTCTTGGGACACAGTTGTTTTCCAGGATTCTGAGCTCAGCAATCTCCAAAAGCCTATGTTTTTTTTTTTTTAAATTAATTTATTATTTTTTTTCCCATCAGCCCCATCTCCTCTCTGCCAGGAGAGACCTCAGATTTCCTTTCCTGCTTGCTCTGGGTTTATCTGTGCTTGCGGCTTGTATTTAGTACTGCAGATTTGTTAATTTAAACTGCAATTAGAGCTTGGTTGAGTTACTTTCCCTCCCTCCAGGTAGCCTGCTTCTTTTTTCCACAGGGAAGTGTTCCAACTCAGCCTGCTGTGCTGGTCAGGGAGGGCTTCCAGCTCTGCAGTTTGGGGGCTTTGCTTACATTTCTATGCTGCAGTCTTATCTGTTTCATCCATTCCAGGCTGTTGTACAGTGTGCATCCAGTCATAGGTATCCCCCAACAGTTGCTCCAGACTATTTACTAGTTGTTTCTGGCTATTTTCTAGTTGCTTTAGAGGACTAACTAAATTCCCCACCTCAGTATGCCACCATCTTGCCCCACCTCCAATAAGTTTTAATTTATTAAGCAATAGGCCAGATACATTTCTCTATGTAAAAGAATAATATGGTAAAGAATAATGCATTGATTGAAAGCAGGAGGAGATTGTAGGGTAATGGTTCAGAGCTTTTATATGCTGATTTGAACCCTAGATAATTTTGTATTATCCTTTTCTCATAAAATTTTTTTCATTTTAAAATTTTAGTTACTTCAGGTTACTGAAAGTTTAACTTTTTTAAAATGTCATTTTAGGCTTCCGGTTACATACTTAGTTGATTATAATCTCCTCTTCAAATTGTGCTATGATCACTTCAAAATGTATTCACTTTTTTTAATGCAACCTAAAAATTAGAGACTTTGGAAAAATTCTTCAAATCTGAGGCCTCTCTCTAACCTAAATTTCAGATAGTTTTTGGACTGACATATAAGAATATGATTAAACAGATTTTCAAATGAAAACAATTGGAATGCAAAGATTTTGGCACTTTGGGATACTCATTTACTTATTTTTGCCACTGGGAAAATCATAGTAAATTAAGATTAAGGATTGTTAGTGGTATCTAGTGGTAGTGTTAGGTTGTTTGGTATTGGAAGCTAAGGAAATGGAGATTTATGAAAGACAAAGGCTTGTGCTTGCAGATAGATGCATCTCTTACAGGTATGTGCCAATTATGGAGAAAATGCTTCTGGCTAACGAAGTTAATGCCATTAGACCTTTGGAATTAAATATACTTCTCTCCATCTGATTCTACGGTCACCAAGCAACCTTGTGATTATTTAGCCCCATCCTAGCTTGTTACCTTGCAGTGAGAGAAGGCCTAGTCAGCTGAAAATGTCCAGGCAGTTCGCTTCCTCTTTTAGAAAGGGCTGGAGGTTACAAAGGCACTTTGCTCAAGTTTGTGAAAATAAAACAAAAATGCAAAAGACATTGCATTGCATGATACCAAAGACTGGTTTTTAAGAACAGGCACAATGAAATAAAACTGATGGGAGAATCTGCTTCCTCAGCGATGTTGCCATGAAGTGAAGATGGCAATTCACTAGAGCCTTACTCATTGAAGGTTTTTGGTGCCTGGAATCTGATTTATTTTGAAATAATTCATTTTTTCATAAGCTCATTCATTTATTAATTCAATACATATTTACTGAATGTATTTTTTGTTCAAGATAGTTCACATTTTTTAGGAACTTATTTCATGCAGTTATCAATGGTATGTTGAATCACATTTGCTGAAAAAAAGGCTACTAATTCCTACATTTTAAACATTTACTAAATATTAGCATTTCAATTAAAATTTTTATTTTGTTCTATTAGAATTTATTTTTTTTCTAGTTAATTTACTTCAGTATCACTTTTGGCCAATTAAATATAGTGACTCAAGTCTATGTACCTTGTCTCTGAAATCTTGACAAATGCCACTGTTTAATAAGCAGAAAGAGATCATTATTAAATATTATGCAAATGATTTCCATCACACAGTTTTCCAAGACCAGAACTAATAATCATATTTTATCTATACACTGGGTAGTTTTAAGATGCCTTTGGAGGTGAGCAAATCAATCTTTATTAATAATGTGTCAAGTAATATGTTATTGGTTATAGAGGCAAGCCTGCCAAATGCCAGCTTCACTGGCTTGTAAAATTCAGAATACTCAATATTGATGATCACTGGGAAGAACTCCAAATAATTGAAGACTGAACCCAATAGAATTGCAAGGCTTAAATCAAGTTTTATAAGAATGATCTGGATTACTCTCATGAATCGCTTCTTATATGTACTATCATATAATTTTTTGTTCAATGGAAATTAGAACTAAAGTGTATCAAGATCTGAAATAAAATAATAAAATAAGAATTATACTTAATTTTGGGGAGGAGCTGGGAAGGAGGACTGGCATGTTTTGGCAATGGGTCGTTGAGATGAAACACAACTAAATTTTGGTATGAGTCATATTGCATAAACTTCACTGGGAAAACAAACTCTGTAGACAACCTAGTTATTTACTACCTTTGAATATGAAATATTAGATTCAGAAAGTTGACGTTTGGAGGGTATTTGCTTTATGTCTTCTAAATTAAGCAAATGTACATTAGGAAAGGTTATGTCTTTTCAGTGTCATTCCGCTATGTTATCAAATGCTTATGATCTGTTTATTTGTTCTTTATAAGAAACATCTCAAATAAAGTATTCTTTTCAGAATGTAAGGACTCAGTAAAAAATATATAGTTTTAAAGCCCAGCTTACTTATAACAATCTAAAAATGTAAGTAACCCAAAGATTACAGAGTGAAGAAGAGGAGGAACAGTTATTAAGGAAATATTTCTGAAGGATTGTATGAGAATTCTATGCTGCTTCTTGCCTGCTTTCTTAAATATCAACTAGAGATTACTCATAATTTCCAAACTATCCTCAGGCTCAGTGAAATAAATTATTGGTTAAAAGTTCGTATTTTACATTTTTTTCTTTTAATCTAATTTAATTTTGTTTTATATAAAACACTGAGAGAATGAATAATCTTCTTGGTTTCTTGACCAATACCTTTTCCCCATGTCTCTATTCTATGAGTCTTATCCCCTCCCCCCACAATACAGTTCAGATTTGCAATATTTTACATTATTTTTTCTCCCTGAGAAGGGCTATTGAATCTTGGGGATTTTTCCACATTGCAAGTTATGGGTTCTCTGCATTTTCTATCTCTTCTCTTTTCTTAAGGGATTCAAAACCATCAAGATTAGAATTAGTTTTGCATTAAGACTGCTATGGAAGGCTTTAGATTTCTGGGTATCCTCTGAGGAGGCTTTTCTCATCTATATTTTATTTGTATTTATCAATAGTTTAATAAATATTGAGTTCTAGTATGCTTTAGGCATTTTAACGGGCACTGGATCTGCCTCACCTGGATAAGTGAAAGTATAACTAAGTTGTCCTTTCAAAGGTAAGTACTTTTCAGTTATTAATTGTCTATACCCACTTCTTGCTATCATTTAATTGTTGGTCACAATGTGGGGGATGAGAATGATGATGTACTATTAGTGGGAACATAAATTTTGGCAGAACTTAGTGAAATTAGCCATGCATATCCCTGTGACACCAACTGTTGAATTCTTACCCCAGGGAAATAATTGTACAAGTCCAGAGGAAGATGGACAATTCTTGAAAATAAAATGTTGAGTGAAGAATTATGATCAGCTAAATTCTGAGCACCTTTCTGAGGTGAATTTTAAAAATCAGCAGTGGAATATTAAATCGCTATTAGGTACAATTTTCTACCCATAAGTAGGCAGAAAATAATTTGTGATAACTATCTGCATATTGTTTATCTGTTGTCGGTTTTAAATGTTACATATTTTTCTCAAAGAGTTGTCCGTTTCTTAATTTTACATATGGCATCCTTCATTGAATAAGATCTTTAACTTAAATTGTTTTACCCTCTGGAGTACAATCTGAAGAATTCCTTCTCTGTTAGATTACAACAATATTCTTCTTCATCTTCATCTTTTAGCTTTATGGCTTTATCTTGTAATGCATTTAGGTCTTTAATTCAGTTTGAGTTCATGTTTGTATAGACTACAAAGTGGGCTGATTTATCTTTTTTTTTTTCTTTTCTTCAACAACTTCAAAATCTCATAGACTTAAAACAACAGATATTTATTTCTTACTCATTTACATGAGGGGACAGTTAAGCCTGATGGACTCTTCCAGGATCAACTGGACCTCATATGTCTTTTCATGTTGGGATCCAGGCTAAAAGAGTGGCCTCTATCTAAGGCATGGTGTTCTCATAGAAGAGGGTGTGAGCAAGAGATGAAAGACCACACAATGCTTGGTTGTTTTACTTTTTTGCATTTCTCAGTTTTTACTATTGAGGTTTATGGTATGCTTATTTATGCATTAACCATTTGACTTTTCTCTTATGCAAATTATCCATTTATATCTTTTGCCCAGTTTACTGTTGTATTTCCAGTCCTTATTTTGTTAATCAAAGGTAGTCATCATGTCTCCATATTCTGTTTGTTTTCTCCAAGCCTATCATTAGTCTTTTCTTTATCTATGGTGGCTTTTGCAAAAAAGAATTTGGTTTTATTTTTCTTTTTGTCCTTTTGTTTCCTTATTCTTTTTCATTTTTTTTGATGGAACACCAAACCTTACTGGTTTTGCTACTGTGATTTTCATTGAGTGAGTTATCCTATTTGCTCTTCTGTTTAAAAATTGCTTTGGCTAAATTAGACCTTAATTCTTCCATATTAATTTTAGAGCACTTTGTGAAATGTCCCTCCCGATGGTGCTAGCATTTTACTGGAATTCATTGATACATAAACACTTTGGATACAATTAATGTTATTTTGTGCTTTCTATACTTTGTTAGTGCTTAGATATTCTCTATGTTTTTATTGTTAGTTAGGGGTAACTCATTGTCCTTTATAAATTTTTGTTGTTTAAGGTTGATGTAGAGGAATACGAATTAATTTTGCATGTTTACTTTTTATTAGGTATATGTGCAGAACATCCTTATTGGTTACTATATGTTGTTGATTTGCTTGGGTTTACTCTGTAGATCATATCACCAGCAAATTATAACAGGTTTTCTCTAATATTCTCTTTCAACACTTGTGATTTTATTTTTTTGACCTGAAGTCAATCTTTTTCAGCATTGTATTAAACAGTTACAATCATAGTGAACATCAGTGTCTTGTTCTTAACATAAATGGAGATGTCCCTAAGATTTTATATTACATATGATGTTTGCTGTAGGGTTTTGGTGTATATCAATGTCCTCAAGCCAAAGACTCCCTGAAACACTCTTGAAATTGAACAAATTGGATTTATTGCTTGTTTCATCAAGTGAGACCACACAACAGGGAACTGTGTGACAACTGAGTAAAAAGGAATTATTAAAGGATTTGAATTTGTGTTAGGTGATTTGGCGGTTTAAAACTTGGTGATTTAAGAAAGAGGAATTTGGCTCTGGATTGGGTGCTGTCGGGAAGTAGGGTTGATTCTTTGATTGGCTCTCTTCATAAATTTTATTTTGAAGGAGCAAAGACTAGATGAGTTAAGCTGAAGTTCCATTTGGCAAAGCAGCAATTGCTCTTATTAGCCAGGAGGGGGGAATGTGTGGTCACTTTTGTGGTTTGGACAATTTTCATGTTTTTGAGTGTTTTCAGACTTGATTATGGAGTGGTTTTTGAGTTGCTTTGGTCTTATCTGATGTTTATATTCTGTTAAATTATTTATGTACAACAGGAAAATACGGTGGCCTAGTTCTGAGCATCAGGTCAGCTCCTAGTAATACCATGATCTAACTGACAATCTCAGGCTAGCTTTCAGTGTCAGGGGCTGCTTTTCTGTTTTCCTTGAGTAACCATTATCATGTTAAGTAATTATATTCTCACATTATTCCTTTTTGTTACAAACTTTCTGCTACTGTTATAAGTCTACATAATTTCTTTATCTGTTTTTTTCTTTCATCTTTCCCTCTGACAATCCTCTATCTACATGAATGCATCTTGCTAAAATTTCAATCATATGGCTTCCCTGAGTCAGTCCTTCAACTCTCCACTGACTTCAAGAAAAAATACTAAACTCATACTATGACCATAAATATTCCTTTGATTCCACATTCTCTTCCAGCTACCATTCCATTGCTCCATTTCTCTTTACAGCAAAATTCCTCAAAGGATTTTTTATACTTATTGTCTTCACTTTCTTATCCATAGCTCTCTCTTTTAAAATATACATATATTTATTGAATGATTGATTGATGAAACATACAAAAACAGAAAATAATATAATGAAGTTTATGTCCCCATTGAAATTTTGTGAAATGTTACTAATTTTATCTTCATCTTTGCACACCCAACTATTCCTAAACACTGAATTATTTTAAAGCAAACATCAGACATATTATTTCATCTGTAAATACTTTGGAATGCATTTCTAAAAGACAAGGGCTATTTTTATTGAGGTATAATTTACATAAAGTACAAAAACTTTATCTGTATAGCTTGATGCATTTATACATATGTATGCCCTCATAACAACCACATGTATCAGAATATAGAACATGTGCACCATCCAGAAGCTTTCTTCATGTCTCTTCCCAGATGGTATTCCTCAGATGTAACCATTCTGACTTCAACAGCATGAGTTAGTTTTACCTTTTTTGAAAGTTCTGTGAGTGAAATTGAATAACATGTTTATCATACCTGGTTTCTTTCACTTAACATAGTATTTCTGAGATTAATCCATGTTTTTTGAGCATTTGTGCTCTTTCTTGTTTTTGATTATTATGAACAAAGCTGCTGTGGACATTCATGTATGTATCTTTTAGTGAACATATGCTGGATCATAGAGGAGACATAAATTCAGCTTTAATAGACATTACTGAACTGTTTTATGAAGTGGTTGACCCAATTTACACTCCCACCAACAATGTATCAGTGTTCTGGATGCTTCACATCTTTGTCACCATCTGATATTGTTAGTCCTCTTTATTATAGCTATTTTGTTGAAGTATATTGATATCTCGTGTTTTAACTCATTTTTTTTCTGATTGCAAATGATTTTGAGTATCTTTCACATGTTTCTTGCACATTGTTTCTAGTTTTTTGCTAATTACAGATAATGTAGCCATGAACATTCCTGTATATGTCTCCCTACCAGGTCCATTTACTGAATGTCTTCCTGATCCTGGTCATTAATTGGTAGCTAGATCTACCACAAAGGATGCTCCCTATACTCATTTTTCATACCTGAATTTCATTGTCTACATCTGACTCTAAGCCGCCCTTTTCTAGTTTACTAATTTCAGCTGACTTCTCTGTCCCTCACTCCATCCTTAGTAAAGAATGCTCCTCTAACTCTTGTGTCATCCAGACCCTTGGTGAAAGACTTCCCTGTAGTCCTACCATTTCACCTTCTAGAGAACAGAGAACATGCTGAATAAATTAATCCACAGAATATTATGAGAATCATCTTGTAAATAAAGGAGAGAGAAGGCAGGCATTTATAGAGAAGGGCAAAATATTCTCAGAGAAGAAAATAGCAGAGGCATCTGAGAGAGGAGAAATCAGTCAGAGAAGGTTAAAATTAAATTTCTTCCATGAAGATATTTTGCATTATTTTTTGTTTATGTTTTTAAAGTACAATCAGTTGTTAATAATGTAACTATAAATGTATATTCTAGTAAAAATATCTGTTTACTTTTTAAAGCACATTTTTAGTTTTTTGGAGTTAATTTTTTCTTAATTGAACTTTTCTAAAACAAAAAACAAAACAAAACAAAAAACAAAAAACCTTAAACCACATCTTCCTCACTGTATAAGTAATGAATTAGGTGAATTTGTTAACTTTCTAGATGAATACTGTAGACCTCTGCATCTGGCCCTGTGAAGTTTAGGAAAATTAAGTCCATTCACTCATATCATCCGTATGTGTAAGAACATTTCAAAATTTTCCCATGCACTGTAATTTAATCATTTACTTTTTATAAAAGAGAGCTCTAGTAGCTATGCTATTGTCATTTTATGACTACCAAAAGATCAAGTGAATTACTCATATTGACTTAGCCAATAAGGGCAGAACTTGGGAACACTTCTGAACTACTGATTTGAAGCCCATTGCTCGGTCCACCAGTTATTTGCTCTATTGACTGCATGATCCACACTCACATGCATTTTAAAATTTATTTAAAATAAAATAGGGATTCTGACTGAGAAGCTTTCATTTGATTTTGCTCGGAATATTTATATTTTTTTCTTTAGAGAAAGTTAGTAATTTGTCAGGTGCAACTGCCTCAAATTTTAGGAAGTCATTTAAGTAATTTCCCTCCCATTAAGTCTAATAAGCACCTTTCATAGTTTTTTAATCTTGTACTTTCTGGATCTCGATAATTTTAAATATTTTTTAAGGTACTAAATTTAACTATGGTCCTTTTATAGTATGAAGTATAATACTTTTTTTTTTTTCCAGTGAGGATTTATCTATAGTAAGAATTCTTGAGACCACAGATACATACCTTAAATTTCCAGGCTTTTGTTTTCTTCCCCTGGATATTTTTAATATTTCCCTTTCTGTTTTCCTGTGTGTTGACTTCTAATTTATTCTTAATCCTACATCTTCTGGTGCTGCTAATTTTCTTACATATCATGTTGACTAGCCAGTCCCCATCTTAGACTTGTCAGTGACAATCTATTGATTTCCATATCTCACTGAACATCTCCCCAAACATCCAAATTCATGTTTTATTGCCTCTTGCCTGAATTATTAGGACTCTGTCCTTTCAGGCCAGTTTTCTGCCCACTCCCCAAATCATTTCCTTCTAAGTCCAGACTTCCACTTATATGATTCTCATCATTAAAAGTACGATCATTCCTTATTTTCTGCCAGGTTTCCAAGACTAAGCAGATTGATGTTTTAGTTCAATCTCTGATGATGGTAGTGGTCATGGTGGTGTTCTGGTAGTGTGTGTGCATGTGTATGCTTATTCATAGCATTTTCATGTTTCCATTCCTCTAAACAAAATTTCCTCTGCCTTTTCACAATCCATCCAATGTAACTACCAAAGGAAAAGAAAAATCAATTCCCAATTAGGGCTTAGTCAGGTTGGATCATGCTGTGCTGAGATTCTGGGCTGGGTCTCATACTAACTCCTCTGTCATTGCCATGCTGTTTTAATAATGGCTGCTTTTATTTAAAATCTGATTTTTCCCCCAATTTTAGTTCTCATGTTATTGAAAATTTTACTATTTAATATATTCTTGGTTGAAATAAAGTAGTCTATAACTTTAAGATGGAAATCCATAACTATCTGTTAATAGCATATCTTTTTACTGTATGTTTTTATATTCCACAATCGGAAATAAAACTATGCTACTTGAAAAATAAATCTAATGGTTCCCATATTGGAAAATGAAAAAAGCTTAAATATCTTAAAAAAGCTGCATTAGATACAGTATGGAGGAGTTGAATCCACTTTTATGGTTTTATTTGGCTTAAAATGGAGTGTTTAGAAAATAATACTTTGAATTGTGTCTTCTATTTTATATACTTTACATGTAGCAACATCATTAACTGCTCCAATTTTTTAGAAGATTTGCTAAGCAAACTAATAATAGTGTTCCCATGAAAAATCAAATTCTTTACCAGGAAACACATTCTGTCATTTATACATATCCTATTATGTTGTGTAATAATATGTGATAACATGCAAGTATGTAAATGAGGACATACTAAGTTATATTTCAAAGATATAAAGAGAACTTTTGTTTCAGATTCCTAATATTTTATAAAAAAAAAAAAAAAAAGAAAAGCTTACCTATTGTGGCTCTCTGAAAGTTACCTCTTTTCAGAATGTCCTCTACAATCCACATTTGTATGGGTGGGTCTGTGAAAGCCAAGAAGCAATAGCTTAATGATAATAATGATAGTAATAGTAAAAATTGTAGTGCTTTATATAAATAAAGTGATATTTATTTATTCATCTTATATATTTATATCATTTATTTGTGTATGTATATTATAATTTTGGTTGATTCATATATATTACAATAATATAATTTTGAGCGATACCCTAAATATCTATAGCAAAAGCAGAGTGAAGTTTTGAAGTCAAAGATGTTGTATTTCTCATCTTTAGTTTAGATATGTAATATTTGTTTTTAGTTTTTTGTTATTTTACAAACATTTATTAAATAATGTAGTGCAAACTGTGCAGAGGGAAACTATCAAGATGAATATATTTTATACATAAGTTAAAAATGTCTGAAAGTTTTAGTTGCCCCAGAATCAGTCATTGGAATTCTTTTTTTTTTTTTTTTTTTTTTTTTTTTTTTTTTTTGTCAATTAGAGAGATCTTCAGTCTTTAAGTTATTGATTCCCAAATGTTTATCTCCAGTCAGGACATCACTTCCAACTCCTAAATCTAACTGCCTACTTCACATCATCACTTGTGTAGATCTAACGCTCTGAATCTGCTTCTTTCTTATCTCCGTAAATGGTGGCTCCACACTCTAGTTGCTTGGCTCAAAAATCTTGGAATCAGACTTGAATTATTTCTTTCTCCATACCAAACATCCCAGTAGTCAGGAAAACCTGTCAGTTTTACCTTCCGAGTATATCCAGAATCTGACCATTTCTCTTCATCTCTGTTTTTAGCCAACATAGTCCAAAGCACTATTATATATAATCTAGATTGTTATGTAGCTTCCAAACTGGTCTACCTGCTTATGCATTTTCCCCCCTCACCCCAGCTAAGTCTGTACTTAATCTCAGTACCCAGAGTGATCTTGTAAGAAATATAATCAGATCATGTAACCTGTCTGCTCTCAAAACCCATTGGTTCTTTATTTAACTTAGAACAAAACGCACAGTATTTCCAATAACCAAAAGACCGTACATTATTTGGAATCCTATTGCTTCCTGAACTCATCTGATGTGCTTCTCTTTGCTTACTCTACCCCAGCCATATTGACTTCCTTGTTTGCTTTGAATAGACTAAACATTTGCTTCCTTGGGGCTTTTGCACTTGCCATTCCCACTGCCTGCAATAATCTTCCCATATGTATATGTATATGTATATGTATATGTATATGTGTATGTATACAATATACATATGCCTGCAATAATCTTCCTATATGTATATGTGTATGTATTTTTCCCTCATGTACTTTAGGTACACCGAATTCATATGATGTCTTCTCAATGATGTTTGGAGAAAATCTAAGTTTTGCAACTGTCTCCTGACATTTCCTAACCACATTCTCTACCTTTTTTTCTCCTTAGCATGTATCACTACTTAGTCGTTTCTTTGTCTCTCCTCTAGAATATATTTACTATAAAGGCAGTAATTTTTGTTTCTTTATTTTCACTCCTGTATGTCCAATGCTTGATACATAGTAGATGCTTAATGGGTTTTGGTGAATGCATGGATAGTTCTTTCTCTTCTTTCCCCTTTAGAGAAGAACATTTGGAAGAGGGTGGGAGGGGATTGCTTAGTATAAACTTTTATGGAAGTTCTCAGCTCAAAATTTCCAAATAGAAACTCTAATGTTATGATGAATCCTACCTTTCAGTCCCTTTGTCACATAGGGAGGTCAGGGAGCAAGAGCTTCTTTAGCTTTGGGAATGATAGCAACCCACTTCAAAATCCCAACCTGGTGTTTCATTCAGCAAATATCCTGAAAGGAAGATATGGTAAATAATGTTTCTCAAACAACTTAATCACTGAAACATTATTGACTGGGGTGTGTGTATGGGAGGAGGAGGTGTTCTGGAATTTTATGAGGCTGGGTCTGTTTTGCTAATAGAAAGTAAAAGTTCTTAGCATTTACTAGGATTTTTTAATGCAAGGGGTTGATTAAAATAAGTTCTGCTGGTATCTGGATTTTTAAAACAAATTCCATATACAGGGATGTAAAGGTCATAAGACAACACTCGGTGTAGTTTTTCCTTTTCCTCTCTTACCCTGTACCTCTCAGTGCTAGCATTGTACATCGTACATTGTGCTAGCATCATACATTGTACATTGTGCTAGCATCGTACATCGTACATTGGTGCGAATCAATAGGTTTCAGTCTCTCTGTAACAGAAATAGTGGATGCAATTTACTTTAAACTATTCTCAGTTCAAGCCTTGATACCTTGCCTGTTACAGATGCTTTCCCCCCTTTTTGTCTGTCTTTCCTCTGGAGGCATCAGAGAATGAACACCCATCACAACAGCCCCTATTGTTTTTCTTGGAAAAGGGGCTGGATGGCAATTTCTTGAAGTCATGGTGTTCAGTCTCATGGTCAGGTTGATCATGAAAGTTGGAAATAGTCCCAGATTGGTCATTACATACATTTGACCTTTACATTTTGAACGTGATTACTCTTCTTTGAGTTTATCTATGAAACTCTCTTATTATGCTTTCATTAGGCATGAAAGGACATTCTATATGAGAGTCAGTTAATATTGCACTGTGAATGTATAATGTATGCTTATAGAAAATATGAGTTATGACTTAAATAAATTTTTAAAAAACACCAACACAGAAATTATGGGCAATGAGTTCTCCAACAGTGAGGTAGAGGGAAGGGAATCAATGTTTCCTTGGAACTTCTCACTGCAAAAGACTTATGCTAAGTGTTTTATATACATTTACATTCATTCTTAAAGCAATCCTTCAGGATTGGAATTAAATTTTACTGATAAGAAACTGAGAGGCTCTGAGTGGTTAAGTGATTTACCCAAGGTCAGGTTGATAGTCAGACTCTTCATTTGCAAGTATTTATTGAACACCTACTACAGGCACTGTTACTCTAGTGGAGTGAGACAGACAGTAAACACTGTTGCAATCCTCATGATTTGTAGGTGATTGAAAACCCACCGATGTGAGTATCAATACTGTTAATAGTAGTGAACAGTGTATTTGGATTCTTGACATTTTACTCATTGGAGCAGTCTTTTGAAACAAACTTCATTTTGTAATTGTAGACATGATACTCTAGTTAATAACAAATAAATAACCTGATATTTTTTAAAAATTATTTATTAATATTGTTATTTAACATTAGAAAATATTAGCTTGTATCATAAAAAATAGCTGCAGTTATACCTTAGAATATAGACCCAGAGTATAGCTGAAGATGATAGTATATATATTATTGTGCAGTTTACAAAATGAATGTTACTTCATGCAGTTCTCACAATAACCCTATGAAGTTGGTCCATTTTGCCTCTGGGAAAACCTAAGCTCAACCTGGATAATGGGTTGTCAAAGCCATACTGTTAGTGGTAAAGTGAGGATTCATACCCATGCCCTCTGGTACCATATTCCATGATCTTTTCTGTGACAATATGTAAACTCACTTCCTTCTTCTCTGTGAGTGAAAAGAAATATCCTCTAGCAAATTGTTCTAATTTTACTGCATAATTAAGCAGTTTATGGTATAAGTTAATGTGTTGGCACAGTTAACTATTTTTTATTTACTTTTCTTTCCCTGTGGAATCTGCTGCTTTGCAGGAGGCCTTTTAAATGGAAACATCCCATTAACTTCCTTAACAAAAATGTGGGGAAACAAACACAGCAATAAGTATATCTACAATCCCTGTCCTTAGGCACCCTGAAAAGATGTAGCCTCCAACATAATGAGCAGTAAATCATAGAAGGGGGTGAGGGGCAGCAAGAGGAAACTAGAGGGTAGTCTAGCTTATTTTTTCTCAAAATGTGATCTATTTCAGAATCCAGAGGGAGCTTATTCAACATGCACAAAGGACTGTATCAGAATCTCATAGCAGGGTCACAGATTCACCATTTTTAAAAAGCTCCCTCCAGTTCACTCTGAGTCAATGCTTTATTTAGGTTGTGGAAAGTACCTCTGGGTAATTTAAACAAACAGGGATGAACAGGGACCTCTCAAAAGATGGTGGTTCGTTCCTGGATTTCAGCACCAAAAATAAAACCAAGCCAAAAAAAAAAACAACAAAACAAAACAAAACACAACAACAAAAAAGGATAATGAAAGTAGAGGAACTAGTATTGAGAACAGGAAAAAGCCAAGTTAATCCTTGTAGGTTTCAGAAGCAGGAACCATAGAAGGAACGATCTGTTTAGGACATTGTGGCTCAAACAGGTTGGATGCCAAGCATTTTTAGTGTCTTTGCTTCCCCAGGGTAGCACAGGCCAAGTACTAGCCCCATGTCCAATGGGCAGCCAGGCTTCTGAGGGCAGGCGGGATCCATTGGGAAAATTATAACTCCATTAAGGAAACTGGACGCTATTAGGAAGGGAAATTAATATTGACAGTCCAAACACAACTATCTCTCCATAGTGCTTAAACATTTAGTTTCATTCATTCATTGAAGCCTAGTACTGCTATCCTCAAGCAACTCCTAGCCTAGAAGCAGCATTTAAATCCTGGATGAGCTTTAATGCCAGCAAGTGACAATGAGTGCTAGAGCTTTAAAAGGCCTCAGCCTAGCCAACTGAGCCCCCGTTGGTGTTGTATGTTTGCATAATTTTCCCTTGTGCGCACCTGATTCTTCCCCTGTCCTTACCCCAAGGGGACCTGTTAATTTTTTTATTCAATTTTATTGGGATATATTCACATACCACACAATCCTCCAAAGTGTTCAATCAGTTGTTCACAGTATCATCAGATAGTTGTGCATTCATCACCCCAGTCTATTCTTTGAACATTTTCCTTGTACCAGAAAAAGTGAAAATAATAATAAAAAATAAAAATAAAGAAGGACTACCAAAACACCCCCCACACACCCTATTTTTCATTTAGTATTTTGTCCCAATTTTGTACTCATCCATCCATACACTGATAAAGGGGGTGTGACCTGTAAGGCTTTCACAATCACACTGTCACCTCTTGTAAGTTACATTGCTATATAATTGTCTTCAAGAGTCAAGGCTATTGGGTTGCAGTTTGATAGTTTCAGGTATTTACTTCTAGCTATTCCAATGCATCAAAACCTAAAAAGGGTTATCTGTGTGGTACATAAGAATGTCCAGCAGAGTGACCTCTCAGTTCCATTTGGAATCTATCAGCCACTGAAACTTTATTTCATTTCATTTTGCATCCCCCTTTTGGTCAAGAAGATGTTCTCAAGGACCTGTTAATTTTTTGCTGTAGTGTCCTGGTTTGATTAATTCAATAATGTTTTATTGTGGAAAACAAACAAACAAACAAACAGGGTTGTCTGTAAATCACTTTTTCACTTCAGTTGGACAACTGGTTTGATTGTTCATGTAACTGTATAGATTTCATTGGGAAATTAGATATAAAGCAAAGGTATTAAAATTATTAACCTATTTGAAAGAAAGGAAAAATATCTCTCTTGACATCTGTTCTAGTTTGCTAATGCTGCGGAATGCAAAACACCAGAGATAGATTGGCTTTCATAAAAAGGGGGTTTATTTGGCTATACAGTTACAGTCTTAAGGCCATAAAGTGTCCAAGGTAACACATCAGTAATTAGGTACCTTCACTGGAGGATGGCAAATGGCATCCGGAAAACCTCTGTTAGCTGGGAAGGCACGTGGCTGGCGTCTGCTCCAAAGTTCTGGTTTCAAAATGACTTTCTCCCAGGACGTTCCTCTCTAGCAAGCTTGCTCCTCTTCAAAACGTCACTCACAGCTGCACTGCGTTCTGTCTCTTTGAGTCAGCATGTTTTATATGGCTCCACTAATCAAGGCCCACCCTGAATAGGTGGGGTCACACCTCCATGGGAGTATCCCACCAGAGTCACCACCCACAGCTGGGTGGGGCACATTGCAAGCAAATCTAACCATCACCAAAACGTCTGTCCCACAAGACCACAAAGATAATGGCAGTTGGGGGACACAATACATTCAAACTGGCACAACATCTTTCTTTTTGGCCTGCCTAAATGTGGGTGATGCTTAAGGCATGAGTAAAGGGGTAGATCTGTTACCATTATTGGATTCCATATATTCTAATAGTTCTTGCTGTGCTGTTGGTCTTCTCAGGATATTAACTTTAGTATTTCCTCTGCCTAGAACACTTCTCCAAATCATCACATTTTTTTATCCTTCTCATCACCCATATTTCAACCCAAAGGACATTTTCTTAAAGAGCCTTTTCCAACCATCAACTATCCATAATACTCCCCAACCCTGCCACTGCCTTCCACCCTGCTTTCACAACCTATTCACTCTCTAGTTCATTACCATGTGCTTCCTTCATAGCACTTGTCATTATCTGAGATCATTTATTTGTGAATTAGTTTGCTTCTTTAATATGTGTCTCACACCCTCATCCACCCACCCAAATAAACTGTAAAACCCATCGGAGCAGAAATGCGTCTGCATTCTTCACCATGGTATACTTAACACCACCATTTATTTCAAATACTCGTTGCTTGAAAACATGGATTTCATGATGCCGTATTCTGTAGCAGAGACGTAGAAGGCCCTTCTTTTCTATACTATCTTTAACCACATCCCACCACCATGAATATCTTATCTAGAACACACACTGTGCATAGACTTCGCTGACTGTGCTATGCTCTTCTATTCTTTGTGAGGATTTCTGTTTTGTCTTTACAGAGAGTTTATAAAGGGTGAATCCATAGAGGATGGATTGGGTTTGCTAGACATATGATAATTTAATGCATTAGTTTCTTTCATTTATCTTATTATTATTCCTTAATTTTCTCTCCAGATTTCCCTACCTTTCCTTAAGTAGGATTTTAACTATGCTATGTATAAATTAGTAATTTAAATACAGTTATTCTCTTAGTAACTTGTTCTAATACTGGGTTAGATAGTTGGCTCATATTAACAAAGTTAAGTATCTTATTTTAAAATAAGCATTATTTCTGAATGTAACTATTTAAAAATAACTTAAACTTTTAAGCCATAAATAGAAAAAAATATTAGAGCTGTAAAGCAGATGCAATTTAGTCTTACCACAGGTCAGGAGTGTTTAAATTTTATTCAGTATTAGGAAATATGAGAGATGTCACAACTGAAATATTATAAAATGTGTTGATTAAAATATGTTTATATTTTATTGTCAAATATAATTATATACATTGTCATGGATTGAATTATGTCCCCCCAAAAGATATGTTCAACTTGTAACCTCCAGTCCCAATAGGATCTTTGAAGATGTTATTAAGATGATGCCAAACTGGGTTAGGGTGGGTCCTAATCCAGTATAACTGGTGTCCTTATAAGGAGAGGAAATTGGACACAGACAGACAGAGAGAGAGAGAGAATCTGGCTATGTGACAGGGGCAGAGATTGAATTCTGCCAAAAGCCAAAGAACTCCATGGATTGCCTACAGGCCACTGCCAGAACCCTACAGACTTCAGAGGGGGAATGGTCCATCTGAAACCTTGATTTTGGACTTCTAGTAAGTTCTTGTCACTAGTGCCTAAGAAATTCAGAAGTCTCTGTAAGCTCATTCTTACCATGTTTGGATAATTGAAAAATGTCACTTGCTCTTGATTCATACCATGGTCGATTAGTCATTTTTTATTACTAGCTAGTTTTATTATTTAACTTTAATTTTGTAATGGAAGCTATAAAACCTGTTTGGGTAATAGAAGTTCTTAAGAGTATTTGGTTAACATTATTGAAATATAATTTGGTATAAAATTAGAATTTGTTATAGCAAAAAAAGACTTGCATTTCATTATTTATTTTAAGAAATCAAATTGTTGCCAAATAAGCAATATGTTATTTAGATTGATCTTCATTTGGGAGCCCGTGAATTCTGATCATGGTTTTCCAGTGGAGATACTGTGTCAATTTATTTATTTATTTTTTTGTTGTTGTTGTTTTGTTTTGTTTTTTAAATTTATGCTACAACCCTCAGGATTCTGTGAGTGGTAGAGTTTGGGAGAGAGATCACTGAACATCTTTTAATAGGATAATTTATTTTGTATTTCTAGTTATTGACAGATAATACTTTAAATTTGTTAAGATGAACTCTTCAAATTATAATTACTACATTTTCAGTATAATTACTGCTTTCATCACAGAGTAAAACAAAGTATGTTTTTATTTATCTTCATTTATTAGAGTATTAATGTTTCAAAGAATGAAACAATTAACATAAGAAATGTTTATTTCAGCTTATGAGATTCGAGTCTTAGAGTGACAAATGATTACCATGACATTTCCTACTCTTGTGAGTAAATATTCGTGTTAAAATGAAAGAAGTTATCATAATCAGGCAAAATAAGACTGAGGACATTTTTGGCTAATTATGAGTCAGAAAATAATAAAGTATTTTAACTTTATCCACTTAAAATACAAGTTTCCATGTGTCTCATGGGTATTTGTGTGTGTCTCTGTATTTGATTTATGAGGTATAAAAACTTTTTTTTTATTGACTAGCAATCTAATATTTGAATAAGAGCTTAATTTTAGATTATGATGTTCAAGTTACAGGAAAGACACAATGGATCCTAGCCCTTAGAGTTTACTATCTATTTGGAGAACCAGAACACATTCATGAAAAGATAAATAACAATGCCAACAATACATCTCATAAATATAGCAGAATATTATGCATAAATGTCAATCTATTTTAGAAATGCGGTGTTATGTAGTTAGAAGAGCATGCTATTGGTTTAACTAGTCTGAAAAGATTCATGAAAATGGGAATTTAAAATTGTTCAATTTCATGAGGCAGAATATTGATGAATGAGACATTCAAGAAAGGATTAGGGAGAACCTAAGATGGCAGCTAGTTGAGAAAGGGCAAAAAAACACCTTCATGAAAAATACTAGATAAAAACCAGAAAGTGACCCATAACACCAATTCCAGAGATACACCAGCTGGACAAGGTCTGCTAAAACCACAGGGACCGTGTACTTGGTGAAACCAGGAGTCTGCTTTCTGAAACAAGTGAGTAAGCCAGCTGAAAGTCCCATGACCACGCTGCAGTGTGGGGAAACTGTGGGTTGGTGTTTGGAGATAGACTAGTTCTTTTTAAAAAAAAAACAACCCAGGAGCGGCTGCAGATACGGCAGTGAGAGCTGCACAGTGAAGCACTGCAGGAGCAGGCTGTAGCCAACACCTCAGTGTCTGGCATGGAGGATAGCCCTCCCAACACCCACTGCTGATTGTCCCGGGGCCAGAGGGACAGAAGGGAGTGCCAAAAGGAGAAAGAAACCACGCCCCTTACAGCCAGCTTCCCGGTGTGCTGGCGACACTCCTGCCTGGGGCCAGACCCACAGTCCAGATCCACGCCAGGAAACTTAGTGTGACGGGGAGTGTATCCCACGGCACCGTGCACACACCACAATATCAGCTGTGGACAGTGGCCTTGGGTGCACCCACAGCTAGTTGTCCCGGAGCTGGGAAGGTGGAGCTGTGCAAAAATGGGGGGGGGTTGAGATGCCCCATTCAGCCATTTTTGCATCAAGCTGAGAGCGCTCCTGCACGGCCTGGTGGCCCGGGGCTTCCCTTGAGGGAAGGCGTGCACTTGTGACATAGCACAGCCTTCCCTCAGCAGAGGTCCTGGAAGATCACAGCTATCAAGCAAAGCAAAGGCCAAGAGGCCAAAAACAACAGAAAATCTTAAAGCATTTGATAAAACCAGACGATATGGAGAACCCAATCATAAACACCCCAATCAAACGATCAGAGGAGACACAGTACTTCGCACAATTAATCAAAGGACTACAGTCAAAAAATGAGAGCACGACACAGGATATAAAGGACATGAAGAAGAACATGGCACAGGATATAAAAGACATAAAGAAGACCCTAGAAGAGTATAAAGAAGAAATTGCAAGAGTAAATAAAAAAATAGACGATCTTATGGAAATAAAAGGAACTGTTGGCCAAATTAAAAAGACTCTGGATACTCATAATGCAATATTAGAGGAAGCTGAACAACAACTCAGTGTCCTAGAGGACCGCAGAACAGAAAATGAAAGAACAAAAGAAAGAATGGAGAAAAAAATCGAAAAAAAAATGAAATGGATCTCAGGGATATGATAGAGAAAATAAAACGTTCAAATTTAAGACTCATTGGTATCCCAGAAGGGGAAGAGAAGGATAAAGGTCTAGAAAGAGTATTCAAAGAAATTCTTGGGGAAAACTTCCCAAACCTTCTACACAATATAAATATACCAAGCATAAATGCCCAAATAAATCCACTCCAAGACATATTCTGGTCAGACTGTCAAATACTGAAGAGAAAGAGCAAGTTCTGAAAGCAGCAAGAGAAAAGCAATTCACCACATACAAAGGAAACAACATAAGACTAAGTAGTGACTACTCAGTGGCCACCATGGAGGCGAGAAGGCAGTGGCATGACATATTTAAAATTCTGAGAGAGAAAAGTTTCCAACCAAGAATACTTTATCCAGCAAAACTCTCTTTCAGATTTAAAGGAGAGCTTAAATTTTTCACAGACAAACAAATGCTGAGAGATTTTGCCAATAAAAGACCTGCCCTACTTCAGATACTAAAGAGAACCCTACTGACAGAGAAACAAAGAAAGGAGAGAGAAATATATAGAATTTTAACAGACATATATAGAACCTTACATCCCAAATCACCAGGGCACACATTTTTCTTTAGTGATCACAGATCTTTCTCCAGAATAGACCATATGCTGGGACATAAAACAAGCCTCAATAAATTAAAAAAAAAAAAAAAAAAAAAGCTATTGAATATATTCAAAGCACATTCTCTGACCACAATGGAATACAAATTGAAGTCAATAATTTTTAATTTGTAACTCCACTATTTACTTCCTACAGGATATAAAGTACACAAACTCTAATGACAAATCAGTGGTTTTGGACTCATAAAATATGTAATTTTTGACAAGAACTATATAAAGGTGGGGGAATGGAGGAGTTTAGGAACATAGTTTATGGGTCTTTTTGAAGTTAAGTTGGTATCAAAGAAAACCAAGATTGTTATGGATTTAAGAAGTTAAATTTAAGCCCCACAATAAACACAAAGAAATTATCATAGAATATGACCATAGAGATGAAAAGTAGAGTATGGGTTATGAGAAGTGGGAGAAGAGGCAATGGGCAGTTAAGAAATGAGTGTAGGGTTGCTGTTTGAGGTGAAGGGAAATTTCTAGTAATGGATGGTGGGAAGGTGATAGCATTATAACATTCTAAATGTGATTAATTCCACTAATGGAATGCTAGGGAGGGGGTGGAATGGGAAGAGTTAGGCTGTATATATGTTTCCAGAATTGAAAAAAAAAAAAAAAAAAAAGACAGTCTAAATAGATGACAGTTGAATGCCAAGGATGATCCTGGATGGGATCTGAGGATGGAGAACAGGAGGCTCAAAGGGACACAGTTGGGACATAAGAAAAAAAAAAAAAAGGAAATATAGAATGTAAGCTTTGTATCAATGTTGAATTTCTTGAACTTCTTAGCTGTGCTTAGTGGAATTGCATAAAAGAATGTTCTTGTTCATGGGAATTGTATATGTGAATTATAGTGTTTGTTCATGGATGTGTGCAGCTTGCTCTCAAGTTCAGAAGACAGAGCAGTAGATGATGGATGATAGATAGGAAGGGAAAGAAAGAAATGGCAGTGTGACAGCATGTTAAATTTATTGGATCGGGATATTGGGGGAGGGGGTCAGGGTCTGCTGTGTATGGGGTTTGTATTGTTTTTGCAACTGTTCCTGTAACTGTGAATTTATTTCAAAATAAAATTAAAAAAAGAGAAAGGATTAACAGAAGGAGACAGGAAAAGTAAATTGAGATAGTCCAGAGACAGAGAGAATATGAGTATGATCAGAAAAGATTGTGTGTGGAAAAGTGAGATATATTTAAAAAGGAAGTTTAGGATAGGTTGTAGAGAACTCTGCAGAAGTTTAAGTACTGGAATTGTATACTTTAGCAATGGTGGACCATTTAATGGTTTTTGAACAGGGGATTATTGTGGTGAAAATAATTTTTTTGGAAGAGTTCTTTGAGAAAACTGTGGGAGATTGGATATGTTAGTTTTCAAAGTGTGGTCCATAGATGGATCTTCTGATTAAAAATTATCTGGTGAGCTTGCTAAAAATACATTTTCAAAGCCCCTAAACCCAAGCATTCTGATTCAGTAGGGCAGGGTGGGATCTAGGATTCTGCATTTTTAACAAGATCCTTGCTTATTTTTATTCATTTCATAATGGAACCTGAGAACCATTGGAGGAGAGGCCAAAGCCAGTAAAGCTCTACTTCTAGGCTGCCAAAGCTCCAACATCTCACACCACTCATTAGGACTTGTCTTTGAGTTTGACTTTCACATTTAATTTGAACTGGTCCATCTCGAACATTTCTGATTCAACAATACATCTGAGCAATTGAAGATAGTTTCTTTCTTTTATGCTAAACCTTAAATGATAGAAATTGTGTCTTTGTCCTAAACTGTGTTCAAAGCCAAGACCTTCAGGAAGATATTATAGGTCATCTTTATTAAATTGTCACAATATTAATGAGGATTCTCTTGCATAGACTAGAAACCAACTCAAACTAGCTTAAGCAAAACTTGGGAGATTTATTGTCACATGTATCCAGATTATGAAAAGAACATTAGAGAAAATAGCCTTAGGAATGTTAGGATCTAGAAATTTGAATATCATTAAGTCTTTCCTTCCTTCCCTCTTCTCCCCTCCTGTCTCTTCACCTCTCCTCCTCTCCTCCCTCCTCCTCTACCCCTAACCTCCATCTGCAGACTTCACCTATAGAATTGATGGCAAATCCATTCTTCCAGTTGCTAGGCCAAAAACCTTGCAGTCATCTTTTATTCTCTTCTTTCTCTTACAGCCACATGTACTCTACCAGCAGATCCGTAGTCTCTACCTTCAAAATATGTTGAGTCTAACCACTACTTACACCCTTCTTGCCGCTAACCTACTCTTGTCAGTCTTGGAATATCACAATAATACTAAGTCCTGAACTTCCTGCTTTTGTCCCTGACCCCATCAAAGTGTATTTCCAACCCAGTACTCAGACTGATCCTTTCAAAACATAATTCAGATCATGTCATTTTTCTACTCAAAAGTCTGTAATGTCTCTTCATATCACTCAAGAGCTAAATTTTGGCTTGCAAGACCCATATTTGACCAGGTCCCTGCTCTCTTTGACATCCCATTCTTCTATTTACTTTCTCTTCCTTTCACTTTTCTTTCAACCTCAGTAGTCTTGCTTTTTTTTTTTTTTTTACTGTAAGTCTAAAATGGTATTTAAGAAAAGACATGCAACTCCTTAATTGTTTAACCATTCATGTATCAATTTGAATCATTATATAAGGTTATATGTTAATCAGTTGAGCATATGTAGAATATGAAAAAATAGCAAAGCTTTCAAGTTGTTCATGACATCTGTAAATATCTCCTTCGTTCTTTCCCTTTCAAAAAATCAAATCATTCCTATACCTTATATTTGGTAGGTATCGATATTTAGTATTGAAAGTCTCTGAAGCTGTTTTCTCTGTCTGAACTGACTGGCTCATGTAAAATTTGTTTTTAATACATAAAATTTAATATGAAAATATTAGCATAAAATGATAGTGTTAATACATAAAACCACCATTTTGCTTTATGATAATGAACAATTACTGGTTTATCAGGTATATGCAACATTTTCTTTTTTCACTATGCTGTCTCTAAATTGAAGGTAAAATTTCATGGTTTTGTCCAAATCATGAATTCTATGTTTCCCTTGTAATAGAGAGAACAAAGATAGGCAAGTCAGGTATTAGAGTAGTCTGGGAAATACTGATGAAGCATCTACCTTTAGGCTTATCTGAAGTAATCAGGGTTTCCTTATTGGTATTCCATTTTCATACGATATGCCCATTTTTATTGTGTTCTTTTGTTCTATTGTCTAAATCTAGAGAAATGGTATCTTTGTACTTAGTAATTAAACTAGTCTCCATTTTTTATGGATGTTGTGCATTTGTTACTTTGATAAATAATAATTTAAATGGAGGAGAAGGCAGATTGTTCCTGTAATACATATTTAACTTGGAGTAGGCTGAGCAGTTTAAAAAACTTTAGTAATGCATGCAAGCCATACTGATTAATATTTAAAAACTGCCTTAGAAAAAAACCACAAGCAGATGTGTTAGTTATAATCCAAGACATACCAGAGTAATCATCAATGAATCAATTTTTCCTAAATTCTACTACTTCCTATTTCTATCTGAACCTGTCTCTCAATATCCAAATACCCTATAAGAATAAATAGTCTCAAAGGTGAAACTTATGCATTTATCAGCTTATCTATTAGAAAATTATAGTGCGCCACTCCATAATGATCCATATTTAACAATCTAACAAAATAATAAAATAAAAAATAAAATAACGAAGCACTTTATTAATTACATGGGACTTAATTAGTAATTATATAAACTGGTATAACACATTTATAGCAATTTAAGGAAAATGCTTTTTCTCAATTTTTGAACTTTTAAAAATATGTGAAAGCCTTGTAGAAATTAAACTAGAGGAAAATATCTTTTTTTGGGTTTTGATTATCATTATACTAAATTACAAATGATTGTACTTGAACAAATTATATGATGGTGATGTTTTTCCTTTAAAGGAGGGATTTCAATGGCTAAAGGCTAATTCAGGCTATTTATCATCAACTTTGAAAAAGTAAAATAGCAGTATAGCCCATTTAGGAGACACATTAATCTCCCAAGTGGCTTCAGAAGCAAGCAGAATTTTAAAAAGCATTTTCAAAAATGATTTGAAATATACCTCTTCTGTTCTCTAAGAATATATCTCTTATATTCCTTTAAAATTTTAAGTCTAGAGAAATACTAGATGCTATTGCTTTAGGAAGTATCAAAGTAGGAATGTTTTGGCCAAGTTTATATATGGAGCCTTGGAAGGAAAGGCTGAAAAATAGGAGGGGAATTTTTTAATTACAATGATAGAGAAAATTCTGCCTTCCTCTTGCACATTAAGTTCTCTTAGAAAACTGAGTGGTAAATGACAGAGCTGGCATTTGAACCCAGGTTTGTCTAACTCAAGTCCTCATATCTTTGACTGCTATACCTTAATATTGTTGATAAGAAGGTATTTTTCTGAGCCAGATAACCTGGGTTCAAACCCCTACTCTATACTTACCAGCAGTGTGATCTTGGGCAAGTTACTTAAACCCCAGTCTCACGTTTCCAGCTGTAAATGAAGGTAATAATAATAATAATAGTACTCCCTTCATAAAGTTGTTGTGAGGATTAAGTGAATTAATAAATTTAAAACACTCAGAAGGACCAATGGAACATAGTAAGTGCTGAAGTAATTTAGTGAGTAGACTAGTGTAGTTATTTGGAATTATGTTTTGCTATCAGTCTAAGAGTGTTTCCTGGGAAGTTACATTGCTTACATTTACATATTCCAAGGAGAATTTTTTGAAATGCATTTATTACTATCTTGAGAAACTAGCAAGTGCTAAAAGCTCTGATTCAGAAATAAGTTGCTTTCTATTTCTCAAATTTGGACCACATTGATCCTTAGCACTTGCTGTTGTTTTGCCTATGTTCTCCTCCTTGGATTTTCATAGTCAGCTCAATCCATCATTCAGGTCTCTGTTCCATGGCACCTCCTTAGAATAGCCTCCCCTGACTATTACCACAGCAATCCCCCAACTCTAGTAACTCTCTGTTCCACTGTTGTGTATCATTTCCTTTTGTCATTCATACCTGAATGACATTCTTATTCATTTATTTGTTTATTGCCTAATTGCCCTGCTAGAATATAAGCTGTTTGAGGGCAGAAATCATGTCCTGAATAGGCTATTTATTGTCTGTCTTCCCTCCAACTCATCTAACTGTTGAGTATGGCATTGCTTTTGCTTGGTCTTCTAGGTACTAGTTAGAAACATAAACTCTGCTGCTCACTACTTACCTAAATCTTGGTTGTGGGGGAAAATACATATATGGAGGTCTCTGAATGATCTGTTGCTAATATCCATTCTTAAAGATATTCTTTGTTTTATTCTAAGTTTTTAACCAGGCCAACATCAAACTGGGTACCAGGCCCTCATCATTTTCCCACTTGTAAAATTACTTTTATTGAACTATGTTTTCATATTATGTTCTAGCCTAGGGTGGAATGTTATAAGAAACAGACTTAACAAAACTTAGCATTATGATTTTGCAAACATTATAATTGAGGATTTCACTTATGCCCTACAAAAGCAGAAACAACTCTAATTAGTTAAAACAGAGGGAATTAAAGGCAGGGCACTGGTTATGTGGGAGAGGGAAGAGCTGAGAATCCAAACAGGGGATAATGAGGCAAGTGAGAGAATAGTAATGGACTAGCTACCACTTCTGGGCTGGAGGTTCAAAATGAGAAGGCATGTTCTTAAGGCCAGGCGTCAGCATTCCCTGGAGGGAGGAAGCTGGAACTGTGCAATGGGAGCCAGATTCAGAGCCATGCAGAGGACACAACAGCTGCTAGAGATGCCACATGAGACAGAAATTTGGGGAGAAATACCCTGGCTGTTACCTTCTGTTACCCCCAGTCTCCAGCTACCACTTCCCATTGACTGATAGGGAAGTGTGAGGGAAAGTAGCTTTCCATATCAGTCCTCTGAAACATTAAGCAGAGCTGGGGGACAGGATTAGATTTAAAAGTAACCTGGCCCAGCATGGGCATACCATTCCATAAGGAAGTATAATTGCACATTGTATTCAATACAGGAAATATGTGTGACCCTTCATAGCAATTGATTTGTTTATATATAGTAGGCACTAAATTATGCCACAAATCAAAATTCTCTCTTTATGTTGATTTCTGAAGAACACAAAGTCAATTTTGTGCCTGTCTTCTAGCACGGCACATAGGAGATTTATGGAATATATTTTGAGTTCTACTCTTAGCTCCAGACTTATTCTCTAAGTATTGCTAGTCACTTGGCTAGATGTTGCAGCTACCACTGTGGGTTAGTAATGCATATGGTCCTTGGGGGCTATACCTCTGAGGAAATGGCTACTGTGATTCTTTGTGCTATCATTCTAACCAATCTGTCTATTGCCCTCATAGATGAGGCTTTGAAGGGATAATGTCAGCAACTGTCACATACCAATTGAGCTTTGGTAAAAGTCTGGCTCTTTATCTGACTCCAAAGCTCTTTGTACTCCTCTGGATTTTTCATATTCCCTATTTTTTTCTCTGATCCCTTAGCTTATGTGTTACTTCCTCTGAGAAAAGTTGTTTTCTTATCTCTGTTTTAGCTATTAGAAAACTGTATTGTAATTGAGCATTCGCCTCTTTCAGGAACTTTGAGGGCAGGTGCAGTGTTATTTATATCTTTATTTTTGGCACCTACCATAGTTTTTGATGCATGCAACATGCTAATAGATACTATTTCAATCGAGTAAATCAAATGAACACATTGGTAAGTTTCCTTCTTAGTGAGGTAAACAACATATTTAATAACTCTACAGGTAGCATTTATTGAAATATGGGTAGTAACGAAATTCAAAGTCATCTAGGCCATTTGGAGAAATACAATGTCACATAAAAAAGTAAATCTGATAAAGACTAGTTGTGGGATGTAAACTTCCCAAAGCAACTAAGTCAAGAAGAAAATTAAGAGAGACACTCAAGTTGTGCTCATCAATAAATCATGATGATATGCAAAATAAATGAGTCCATTGTGTAATGTCTTATGATCAAGCATTAGTTACTTATACTTCCATGACCAATTTTCTAAATCTGGCACATCCGCTTCTTTGGTTGATAATGTACAGTGCTTTGAATAACAGCCACATAGTTGGGCAAGAAGGCTCTTCATAGTGTTAAATATAAAGATAATAAAGAAACCAAATCTCTTCAGTGCATAAAATTACAAAGGACCAGCTATATTTTTAGGTGCTTAGAAAGGTCATAAGTAGGCAGATTTTGCTTTGGGCTTTACTAGGTTCCTGGGAGGAAGCAGTAGTCCCATTTAGGTCATGGTGCTATTTATAAAACTGGGAACATAAGCACCTGGAAAAGTCTCAGGTTTTTCCTCACTTCACCAGAAAAGGCTGGAAACCCAGTTGCTGAGAAAACCAGAGCTTACATTTGAACCATAATTAGACTTTTGCATGAGAATATGGGTGAGGTAGTGCTAAGGCCTATGTCCTTTCTCTTTAAATGCAATTGTGTAGATAAAGTTCTACACTTTAAAAAAAAAGCTTTACGTGTTCATTGGCAATATTTCTGCATTGGAGAGAAAGAGAAATACTTTGGACATTGATGATTGAAGGGGTGGAAGCAAAAATAGTGTCAGTGATATTGTGAAGCTCTCATGCTCACATTTATTTACCAATTTATTCATTCTTTTCTCCTTCTTTTGACAGTCAGTTCTGGAGTTCCTTTTATTTTGGACACTAAAAATAAAGCAACTAGATGCTTATCCTCCAGGAGTTCATAGGGTGATAAAGTAAAAAGAAAAACAACTAAAGTGATACACTTTGAAAATTGATAAACTTGCAGACACTGCTTTGAGAGCAGAAAAGAGGAAATGATTAATTTTGTGTAGGGAGTTTGGGAAGTCAAAAAGACTTCATTACAGACAATTCCATTTGAAAAGAGGCTTTAAGGATATCATTTCTCCAAGTAGTAAAGGAATAAAGCCCTAGCAGTCAAGAAGAAATGAACACTCTGTGATTTAGAACAAGAATCAGTATCAATTTCAAAGTTCCCATCCTTAACAACTGGCTTTGAGGACACTGGTCATATTGGGCTCATTTTAATTTAATGCCCCTTTTGCTCCACTGTAACCCTTTCCACACCATGTGAAGAAGACCTTCCGCCATGTATGATCTTATGTGGCTTTTGATTCCTTCATAGTTGGTCCTGTACTGGTATCATGTTAAATTACAAGTTACTGTGTTGTATTTTCCCCCCTCCTTATACAGACAGTACTTGGCACATGGTACTTTGCTGAGTAAGATAGGCTGGCTATAACTTCAGAGAAAGTACAGAGGATAGGAATTAGAATGCAAAGATCAATGTGGCTTTTGTGTTTCTCTGTCTGTGGTAATTTTGGAAAAAAAGGGAAAAATTTGGCAGCAGTAACAACCATACCTAGTATATTATTAAATCTTAATGCTTTTCAAGGCACATGGGTCAACATAGCAGTGATTTTAGAGCAAAGCTGTATAAATTTAAATTTGTTAACATTTGTTGCGTTGAACTATTAGGCTAGCTATACTTCCTCAGAGAAAACAGAGCATATATTGTCTTTCAAAGATCTATGTAATCTTATGCCTTGTATTTCTGTTTAAAAGTAACAAAATTGGTTCAATTATGGCATTGATTTATTTTGAAATTAAGCAGATTAACCCATTTGCCCTTACGAATGTTGTTTTGGGGAAAAAGAATTATATAGAAGGATGTGTATTTTTCTGAATTTTTTTATTAGAGCATTTGAAAGTTTACAGAAAAATCATAGATACAGTACAGAGTTCCCATATTAGAAGGGTGCATTTTAATCTTTAGGTTATTCTTTCTAAAATAAGGAACAGCTATATTTTAAGGAGGGTTTTGGTACATGTATCTGATATGTAACAACCTTATAAATTATTTTATTAAGTCTAGTAGTTTATGGTAATATTTTGGATTTTCTAGGTTAAAATCATATTAGCATAAAAATATATTTCTTTTTTCCCCATGGTTTATATTGATTATTTGGTTTTCTGATTGCAGTTGCTCAAAACTCCAATTTTGAATAATAAAATCAATTATTTAGTTTTCATTGTAAACTTCTTGATTTTAATTGAAATGAGTTTAATGTTTTCTTGTTTCAGATAATGTTTTTCTGTTGAGTTTTTCACAAATAATTTTTATCATAGTTATTTTTCTTTATTCCCATTTTAATAAAGTTTATGGGAAGAATGAATCTATTACATTATTATTACTTTTTTCTTGGGTGATTAATTTTCTTGTTTGATTTTTTTTTTTTCCCTACCTTTCTCTGGAAGCTTGTGATACTTTTTTTTTTTCTTAAATTGTTGGAGTCCAGGAATTTGATAAGAATATAACTAGAGTTACTATTTTTCTCATTATTTATAGCTTTGTCACTGCTTCAATCTGGCGACTCTGTTCTTTTTAAGCCAAGCAAGTTTTCTTCATTGTTTAATGGTCTATCCTATAACTATTTATCTTTCTTTTTCTGTAAATCCAGTAATTTACAATTTAGTTTTTCTGGGTCTAAATCTTGCATTTCCTTTCTTTTCTCTTGAGAAAAGATCTATCAGTATCCTTGCTTTATGCTTTCAGGAATTCCAGATCACTAATTTGATTCTCAGTCATGTCTACCTTTTAATACATGTTTTAGGCCTTTTGCCTTCTAGTTTTTGATTTTTTTTTTTTTTCAGTTCTAAAGCATTTCTCTTTTTTGTGGGACTTCTGTCTCACTAATAGAGATTCAGAAAATGGTTTTCCGTATGAACAATAACAACAAAAGGTGTAATTTGATTTCTCCTCACCCTATTTACAACTAATTGTATGGTCCACAGAATGAAGTGTCAAAAAATTTATTTTTAAATCTTACTTTTAAAACTTGGGGAAGCCCCTACATGGGACATGGCTCTCAGGGATGTAAATCCCCTTGGCAACGTGGGACATGACTCCCGGGGATGAGCCTGGGACCCAGCATCGTGCAACTGAGAAAATCTTCTTGACCAAAATGGGGAAGAGAAACAAAATGAAGTAAAGTTTAAGTGGCTGAGAGATTTCAAATAGTCGAGAGGTCACTCTGCAGGGTATTCTTATGCACTATATAGATATCCCTTTTTAGTTTTTAGTGTATTGGAATAGCTAGAAGGAAATACTGAAACTGTCGAACTGCAACCCAGTAGCCTTGATTCTTAAAGATGATTGTATAACTGTGTAGCTTACATGGTGTGACTGTGTGATTGTGAAAACCTTGTGGCTCACACTCTGTTAATCCAGTGTATGGACAGATGAGTAGAAAAATGGGAACAAAAATTAAACGAATAATAGGGGAAATGGGGGGATGGGATGTTTTGGGTGTTTTTCTTGTGTTTTTATCCTTATTTTTATTTTTTCATTTATTTTATTTATTTTTTTGAGTAATGAAAATGTTAAAAAATTGATTTTTGTGATGAATTTACAACTATATGATGGTACCATGAACAACTGTACACTGTGGATAATTTTAGGGTATGTAAATATATCTCAAAAAACTGAATTAAAAAAAATCTTGGGGAAGTGTAGGATTTCTTAAAAAAGACACAAAGAGAACTCATTATAAAATAAGAAAACTGGTAGATTTGATTATGATGGAATTAATAATTTTGTTGTATAAAAGACACCTTAAAGAAATTAAGAGAACCTACAGATTGTGAGAAGGCATTTTTATTATACATAACCTACAAAGGAATAATGACATGTAAATAAATCCTACAAATAAATTATAAAGTACAAACCAATAGAAAAATAGGCAAAAATTATGAGTAGCATTTTACAGAAGAGGAAATGCATATTGCCAATAAACATACAAAGAGTTTCTCCAGACTCTATAGTGATCAGAGAATTATATATCTTACCATATGAGTTCTATTTTATATCCATTTGATTGGAAAAATTAAAAACTCAATTATACCAAGTGATACAGGATGTGAATCCTCAGGGTCCATTATACATTGCTTCTTAAAGTATGAATTTGTACAAATGCTTTGGAAAAGAGTTTGGTATGATTATGTATAGCTCTGTTTACTTCTAGATGAAGTAATTCCACTACTGACTATATATTTAGGAGATATCTTGCCTGTGTATGCCAGAAAACATGAATAAGGATATTCATAGCAGCTTTGTTCACAATAGCAAATACATGGAGGCAACTAAAATGCCCATCTGTGGGAGGATGTGGTCTATAGTGGAATGGATTCTTATGCCAAAGTAAAATGAGTAAAAATCAATAATGAAATGCAACAGTATGGATAAAACTTTGCTTATTTAAACTGAATATAATTAAAATGAAAACATATTTTTGGAAAGAAAAATGGTTGAGGCAAAACTAAATGAAATGGAAAGAAAGGGATTGGCAAGCACACAGGATTCAGAGTTTTCCCTTGGGCCAGGGAAGTGAGAGAATGGAATGAGAGAGGACCACATAAATAGATACGAATGGTGATATCCTAGTTTTTGCATTGTACAGTGGGTTCACAGTTTGTCAAAAATGACAAACAGATAACTAAAAACAGATTGCCATTCATGGTCCAGTTATGAGACTGTCATGGACTGTGACTTACAATTGATCAAATTCTGTATGCCATGGTTTGGGGGTGGGGGAAAGTTGTCATTTATTTACTCCAGAAGCATTATTTTTCAATAGGTCAATTCTGAGTCTTCTGCTTCTTTCTCCTCTGTTTTGAGCCTTCATTAGGGGTATGCTATTATTTTCCTTTGTCCAGTTGTTTAGGACTCAGGTCCATCTGTTGGGGTACCTTAGGTGGTGGTGATTCCTAAAGTGGTGAATGGTGCATTTGCTCTGCTCCTTTGGATTTTTGATTTGGCAGCAAGCAAATTGGAACTTCCTTGTTGCAACAAGTCTCAGAAGGAAAGTCTGTCTGCTCACCAGTCTCCTTGCATCTCCTCCTCAAACCTTGAGGGTTGGCCTTAGGCCAGAGACACTAAGGCAGCATATGGTACCATACCTCAATTCTGAGGATCTCTGTAGGCTAGGCTCTTGCCAGGATCTGTATCAGCATGATCTGCATTATGGGTCTCTCCATCAATAGGCCCCAGGCGCTGTCTGCTGGAGGGGGACAAGTCATACCCCAAGTATCTTTATTAGGACCAAAGGAGACCTGAAGGCTCTGTTCCCTCCTCTAATTCATTTCTCCCTTCTGACCACCTGAGGCGGAAGTGTTAGACTTGGAACAGAAGGGGAACCAGGGGCTTAAAAAATTGCTATTTGACCAGGAATCTTTACTCTCTGAGAAAATCTTTTAGTTAAGCTACAGTTTTCCTTTTCGTGGGATTACCAGTTCAGGATTGTAAGAATTCTCTATTTTATCTATCTATAGCAGTGTATCTATCAATCATCTATCCATTCCTTCATTCACTCACTTATTCTTTATTTTTATTCTTCTTCATTTGCAAGTCCTGGATGTTTTTCAATTCTGACTTTGCAAAATAAAGGAAAGAAGTAGCTCTAGCAATAACAATCAAAGTTTTAACATTTATAGCCGGCAGAGGAGGTTTGAGAATGATCTAACTTTGTTAATGGCTACAAAGGGTGTTAATTGAGTAGCAGGTGTTTTATCACCTATGTCTATTTGAAAAAACTGTAGCACAGATGCAGAAAACTCAAGTGCATCTATAGTTTGTATAACAAAACTCTATATTCATTGGGTTCCATCTGTCACACTAACCTCAAACCACACTTAGTGCCAGCCAATTAACACCTTGATTAAGCTATAGACCACCTGCAGCTACACTAATGTGTGAAATCACTGTCTCTTATATAAACTCTTTGTAATTCTTAGATTAAAACAGCATAGCAAAAGGGGAAAAGAAGATTCTTATCCATCAGGTCTGCTATGTGCACATATATATCCATATTTACTAAGGCATGCACATCAGCTGTCTCATTTTTCTTCTTTCTTCATCTGCTTTAGTCTCTGAGACATAGCTCTCCAGCAATGGAAGACTTAGCTAAAGGCCCTCCAGACTCATAAATCCATGGTTTGCAGGCTAGTAAAAACATGATATCCTGTTCCCTCAATTCAAATTTTAAAAACCCCAGGGAAGTGCTCAGATTTGTTTAGCTCAGGTCACATACTCTTTCTGGATAGGAATGGGTACCCTAGTTGAACCAGTTTAAGTTAGTTGTCCAATCCTATGGCCAAGATAATGGGATATGATTGGCAGCCCCTATCATAACCATGTGGGAGGGGAAGGTGAACAAAATATTTTTGGATTGGAAAAAAATAACCTTAATGAACAATGTAGGACAATTGTTGTGCGTATGTATTGTTTAATGTAAAATGTAAAGTCTTTGTTTCAACTAATTTTTTTTAGTAAAATTGACATTGCTCAGTTATGAATTATGGAGTAGATTTTCTTTTCATACTGGATAAAACAATAACTGCCCATCAGAGAAAACTAAGGTATTGGTAAAAATATTTTTAAGCAGAAAAGTGGCATTGTGAATGATGAATTTCATTGACAACTTACCTAGTGGCAGCTTGCGTGGTTGATTGGAAAGGAGAGACCTTGAAAACACAGGAGTAGATTATGATCATCCAGATGTGATGCTGTAATGGAGGAGAGTTAGAGCTACAAGGGTAGGTCTCTGTTGGTGGAGGAAGGTGACACAAGAAGTGGTAGATTGGTGATGACTGTTATATTCACTTTGCCTCAATGGTTGCAGTGGTTATGGATGAAATTTTTCTCAACTCATCATAGCAAAAAATACCCTTTATAATAAAAAAATCAAACAGGATGATGGAGAGATTTAGCATATAGGAACAGGAAAATAAACTAGAGTAAAATAGATTTGATTCTGTAGAGTTCGTTGTAGTAAGAAGCTCATTGTAGAGTTATTCAGGACTGTGGGAAGAGATCCATCCAGTTAATCAAGACATACATCAGAGTGCATTCTTTATAAAAGGGCTAGGAGACTGTCATTCTATACCTATCCTTCTATAAAAAGGAAGAAAAAAGAAAAGGAAGTTCCTGAATGTAATTGTATTCTACTCTGAAGGGGGAGAAAGGCAGTTAGCTGGATTTATTTCATGTCTGGTAAAAGTTAATTAAAAATTTTTTTCTTACTCTGAATTGTTGTTTGGATAAATATTAAGAAATCAATAAATAGTCCCTGAAATGTAATGGAACAAACCATGTGTTTATGCATGTATCAATCAGGGTTCAGAGAAACATAGCCACTAAAGCTGTGTGTGTGTTTGTGTGTGTGTATGTGTGTTCATAAAGAGATTTGTAAGAGGAATTTGACCATATGCAATTGTAGGAGCTGATTAAATAGTATCTATAAGTCTTTTGTTTTCCATTTGATGCTGGAGCTTGAAATTTTCAGGGCAGGCAGTTAGGAATGTAAGAGGAATATAAAGTAGAGGAGAGCAAAGACAAGATGAATACCATGAGCAGGGCTAGAACCTACAAGGACAGACGGAACATGTGTCAGTCCTCATTTGCACCCAGATTTAACGATGTGGATGTTCTGCAGGAGAAGCTGGTACCCATTTTTCCAGAGCTAAACACACACCTGGCCCAGAAATTGAAGAAGCTGATTTCCCATGTTGCTATCCATGTTAAAGAAATGTTCAGGCAGATTGGTGACAGTATGTATAAACAACAAAAGAACATGATCCTGCCCTGACATTCCAACTGTAAAAATCAACATGGCTGCTACTTTGCTTTTGCCCTCAAAATCTTCTATGAAAAAGTATCTCTTGTGGCCCACCCTAATTGGAAATATACAGAGAAGAGAATTCTAGGAAAGATAGTTCAAACTTACCAGGTTGGCACATTGCAAAGCCACCATAGTTCACCCCTTTTTGAAACTGAAACCCCCACACATCTTTTTAAACCATACTTAATTTACAGGTAAATAGAGTAATAAAAGTCATACTTCTTTCTAATATGAAAACATGATACAACTATCCTGCCTAAAAATATTCACTATTCTTTTCCAAAACAGCATACAAAGTCCTTTTTTGTCTTTGGATGAAATTCATTCTTCTTTTAGCTGAGTCACATTGTCCCTTTGATAACCTACAATTTAATAGTGATATTTATATTGTTGATTACTAGTAACACACTCTGTTATATAATAGGATAATGGGAGGTGGGAAGACAAATATTTGTCTTACAGATGTTGTGCCAGTTTGAATATATTATGTCCCCCAAAATGCCATTATCTTTGATGCAATCTTGTATAGACAGAGGAATCAGTGTTGATTAGATTGTAATTCTTTGAGTGTTTCCATGGAGATGCACCCAACCCAACTGTGGGTGATGACTCTGATTGTATAGTTTCCATGGAGGTGTGGCCCCACCCATTCAGCATGGGCCTTGATGAGTTTACTGGAGCACTATGTAAGCTCAGACAGAAGGAGTGAACTTGCTACAGCCAAGAGGGACACTTTGAAGAACGCACAGGAATTGAGAGAGGAGCTGCAAATGAGAGACATTTTGAAGACGGCCGTTGAAAACAGACTTGCTTTGGAGAAGCTAAGAGAGGACAAATGCCCCAAGAGCAACTGAGAGTGACATTTTGAAGAGCTGTGGCCTAGAGAGGAACATCCTGGGAGAAAGCCATTTTGAAACTAGAATTTGGAGCAGATGCCAGCCACGTGCCTTCCCAGCTAAGAGAGGTTTTCTGGATGCCTTTGGCCATCCTCCAGTGAAGGTACCAGATTGTTAATGACTTACCTTGGACACTTTATGGTCTCAAGACTGTTAACTTTGTAATCAAATAAACCCTCTTTATAAAAGCCAATCCATATTTCTGGTGTTTTGCAGTCTGGCAGCATTAGCAAACTAGAATAGACATACACACATATTCATATCAAAATAGGAAAGATAAACTCAGCTATTATATTATAGTCTTCATTCCTGCAATTGGTTATGTGTTCAGAACATACATTTATATCTCCCTTCTTCTACTATTTCATTTTCTTAGGTTTCCCTCAGAAGATGGCTACCTCAGGGGAGGCCATTATAGGTTCTTTAGAGAAGGGGAGACTAGCTTCTTTGGACAAGGGTTGATGGGATGCTTCCATTGGCAAAAGAAGACTTGACTAAATTTAGCAATTCATCTTCATTGGAGTTTGCCCATACGACCTCATTGTAATTTTTAGGGTCCCATTCCTTTCCAACTAACGCACTAACTTTAACAAAAATGATCCTGTTAGTTTGGGAATTCAATTTGCATTCCAATTCATCCATTGTGATTCGATTTTGGATTTGGTTTTCAGATAGCTTAGCTCTGTGGTTACAGGAGATAAGGATTTCTTGGAGGGTAGTCTTAGAAGTAATCAGGATCAGGGCCCTTTTATGGATTTGAATTAGGAATTTAAAGCCCTGAGATCATTTTCCATCTATACTTACCAATTACTGGATCAATTAGAAGCAAAATCACTAGGAGGTTTACACACACTCACAGATACACATAAACATGATTTTTTACAAGGATATGACTATATGCAATTGTGGGAGCTGGTTAAAAAGTCTCTGTAAGCCACTGGCTTTGCATCCTAGGCTGCAGCTTGAAGTCTGTAGGGCAGTCAGTAAGGATGGAGAGAGCTGAATGATGAAAAGTGAGGGAGAACAATAAACAAGGTGAAAACCACAAGCATGAGTTGGAATCTAGGTGAACAGGCTAGAGCACGTGTCAGTTCTCACCCCGGAGTTGGTACTTCTGAGTTGGAGGTAAATACAAAACTGTCCATGGAGTTTGAGAAACTGAAGGGAAGTGGGGGAGATCACAGGAGACAGCATATATATAAGTAGCACATGTGTGTAGTATAAAAACACATGTAGACTCTGCCCTAACCTCCTTTAGAGCATAAAAAACAAAATATCTCCTGCTTCCCTTCTGTCCTCCAAATCACATGCAGAAAAGTGTCTTACAGACCACTCTAATAGATATGAAACAATCAGGGGAGGGAATTCTAGGAAATGTCCTTTAGCCAAGGCTCTTCCACATATTAGAAAGCCACCACAATGTATCTTTAGATTATTTCTACATTGTTTGGGTATTGTATGTATACAAATAATTAATATTTTTAAGTTTGGGTTTTAAAATTAATCTAATTGTCATCAAGATCAATTTCTTATTAAGTTCAAACATAGAAGTTATGAAGAATGTATCAAATACAATTTTATATAGGTTGCAGAAATTTCTACATGCCTATTACAGGTAATAGCAAGTCTACTTTCTGATTGGTCTTATGTGCATATAATATACTTTTGAACTTTGACATTCCAAGCAACTCGCTTTAACTATTTACCCTCCCTATTACATCTTCTCACATATTGTGAGGAGTTAAAAAACACAATCTCTAGACATAGTCTAAGATCAAATGTCGACATTGCTTGTCATTAGCTGTGACCCCAGGGACTTTACTTAACTGCTGTTTGCCTCAGTTTTTATCCTGTGTAAAATAGAACTTTGTTCCAGGATTAAATTAGTTGATATTTATAAAGTGTTTAGAATAGTGCTTGGCACATAGTGAGTTCTATATTTTCCTTATATGGAATATACTAGGGGAGGGATTAGGTTTTTTGGTTTATTTGTTTAATTTTTCCTCATCTTTTCCATTTATAGTCATCAGTAATTTTCAAAAATATTCATTTTTTGGACCAAGCTTTCCTAAAATATGTTGCCAACCTGTATAATCATTTAAACAAGCTATGCTATATAATAAATAATATATATGTAGTAAGTTTTGTCATATATTTAGTTTTATAAGGAAGTGATAAAATATATTCCAGAGTGACTATCATTTTACATTCCCACCAGCAAGGTATGAAAATTCCTGTTCTTTACATCCTTGTTAGCATTTGGTATTGTACATATTTTTAGCTGCTGTAATAGATAGTGTTATCTCATCATGGTTTTGATTTGCATCTTCATAATGGGTAATGATGTTGGACATTTTTTTTCATGTGCTTATTTGCCATCTGTATATCCTCTTTATTTAGACTCTATTCGTATCCTTTGTTTAATTTCTAATAGGATTTTTTTTTTGTCCTGTTGAGTTTTTGGAGTTCCTTATATATTCTAGATACAAGTCCTTTGGCTGACATATGATTTGCAAATATGCACTCCTAGTCTGTAGGTTGTCTTTTTATCCTCTGAACAATGATTTGGACAGGGCCAAAGTTTTAAATTTTGGTGTAGTACAATTTATGTATCTTTTTTCTTCTGTGGATCATGATTGTTGTGCCATATCTAGGAATTCTTAGTCCAGCCCTAGGCCCTGAAGATTATCTCCTATGTTTTCTTCAATAAGTTTTATAATATTTCATTTTATAGTGAAATCTGTGATCCGTGGACCATTGTTTCAGAGCCATTACTGGGTCCAGGTCTTTTTTACTGCTGTGAGTAAGGACAGATGTTACAACCACCATTCAAGCTCTTTGCTTAGCTTCATATATTTAATCTGTTTATTAAAGTAACAGATTTATTAAATTAAATCTCGGAGAACATCTTCCTTTGGTTGAATGTGGAGTGGTGGTTGGTGGGAGTTTTGACATAAAATGTCTTCCTTAGAAGAAAAAAGATGGATAAACTGCTTTCTTCTATAGTCATGGTGTAAGGTTTGAATGCTGGTTAAGTTTTGGGCAGCTGCTTCTGGTAACTTTTGTCACTGGCTCTTTGGAAAATTAAACAAAATATGACTTTGTTTATTTTTCCATGTTGCTTAAATCTTTTGAGTTCCCATTTGCATTTCTCTTCCCACTTCTTATCCCTATACACAGATAGTAACTACCTTGCAAAATATAATTTAACTGAGGTAATTTGTTGTGAAATTTAAATTAATCATTTTAACTTACACAGGTCAATTCCTTTTCTGTGCTTTTAAGTTTTTAAGCAAAGCCTTGGTGTTTTATGAATTTCCCATTTATTGATCAAAATGCGTCTGCTAAAAGAAAATTTGATATTTATCCACCTCTAAAATTGAGTAAATTTTTGCTCCAAAATAAGCCCAACCCCTCAAATTAGGTACTATTGAATTATTGTTCTTTCGTGAGACCTATAAACCATATGTCCACTTCTGATCAATTTCTGTAATATAAAAATCACATTTCTTTATGATTTGTATTCATTTTCTTGATACAGTCTCTGCATAAAACACATAAAAGTATGGTTATATTTCCTTTCATACAATAAGTGGAAGATATTTGGCTACAAAAATGCATGTTAAGTTTGATTCAATGAAATCTTTTACATTTTTACAGTATTCATTTTTATTGGTGTACCTTGATGATAATTTGAGCCTGAATTTGAGAAAAATAAAATTTATTATTTATTAAAATATAGAAATTTGTATATGCCAAAGTAGATTTTACAGGTTTGTAATTTAAATTAGAAAGTCAGTTCAGTGATATTCTATTTGCCTGCTAGAAGAAAATTAAATACCCAACATTCAATAAAAATATACCACGTGCTAGGAAATAAGATCAAATGACCCCAACCCAAGAGAAAAATCAGACATTAAAAACAGATCCAGGTGATACAGATAATAAAGTTATGAGAAATTACTATGATTAATATGTTAATTAGATGAAAAGCAGCAAAATTTCACCCTTAAAGGATAACCAAATGGAAATCCTATAAATAAAAACACAATAAAAATTAAAAAGTCAATAGGTGAGTTTAATAGCCAATTAGACAAAGAAAGTCAGTAGAAAAATTCCAGATTAAAACAACTTGGCAAAAAAAAAAAGTTTTAAGAGACCTATGGGACATAGTGAAATGTCTAACATATCTGCGATTGGCACCCTAAGAGGAGAAGAGATAAAGAATGGATCAGAAGCAAGATTTGAAGATATACTGACCCATAAGAGAATGAAATTCAGACAAAGATAGAGAAAGCCATGGAAGCAAGAAGCCTAAGGCAATGAAACCCAGAAGAGAAGGGAGAGACCAGCAGACACCACCATGTGTCTTGCTGTGTGGCAGAGGACCCAAGGATCATTGGTTGCCAGTGTTTGGGAAGAAAGCATTGTCTTAATGATGCCTTGATTTGGATATTTTCATGGCCTCAAACAGTAAACTGACAAATAAATAAATAAATTCCCATTGTTAAAAGCCAACCCATTTCATGGTATCTGCTTTGAACAGCCTATGAAACAAAAACACAGTGTATCTATATGTGTATATTTACATATATATACATGTATACATACATATGTACATGTGTATACTGTTAACATAATAATAATACATAGCACTGATGCCACTTATGACTATTTAAAATGCATAGTAGTAAATGTGGTGAGATTGAAACCTGGGTTTGTAATCGGATTCTACCATTTCCTAGTTGTTTCATCTTAGTTCATTTATTTAAACCCTCTAATCCTGAACATTTTAATATTTTAAGGGGATATTTTGCTCATGCAATAGAACAGAATACATATAAATCTAGTGGTTGACTGGTATACAGGAAAAACTCAGTAAATACAGTAGTGATGATAGTAAAAAATACTAATTAGCTAAAACTGTTTAGACAGGATATCAGAGGGAAGAAAAATAAAATGATTTATCCTGAAACCTAGGGCCCCAAGCCCTAGACTATATATGCCTAAAAACAAAGCAAAACTTTAGCTTCTCAGTCTGAAATACCTAAATTCAAATTAGTCCACACTTTTACCTGGTAACCTGTTGGGAACATGCTTTACATGTGTATAACTAAACAATGTTGGGGTCGTTTTCCCAGTTAAAGGAGCACTCACCCTCAAGGAATAATTCAAACCTCCAACTTTAGTGATAATGAAAACTGCTTTCTGCTTAAAAAAAACAAAACAAAACAAAACAGAAAAAAAAAACAAAAAAACCAACCAACCAAACAAACAAACAAAAACAGGTTGCAAAATGAGACGAAATAGTTTCAATGGCTGAGAGATTTCAAATGGAGTCGAGAGGCCACTCTGGTGGACATTCTTATGCACTATATAGATAACACCTCTTAGGCTTTAATGTATTGGTATAGCTAGAAGTAAATACCTGAAACTACCGAACTCCAACCCAGCAGTCTGGACTCCTGAAGACAATTATATAATAATGTAGATTACAAGGGGTGACAGTGTGATTGTGAAGACCTTGTGGATCACACCCCCTTTATCTAGTGTATGGATGAGTAGAAAAATGGGGATAAAAACTAAAGGACAAATGGGGTGGGATGGGGGGATGATTTGGGTGTTCTTTTTTTCACTTTTATTTTTTATTCTTGTTCTTGTTCTTTCTGATGTAAGGAAAATGTTCAGAGATAGATTGTGGTGATGAACACATAACTATGTTATCATACTGTGGACAGTGGATTGTATACCATGGATGATTGTATGGTGTGTGAATGTATTTCAATAAAACTGAATTTAATAAAAACAAAACAAAACAAAACAAAAAACAGGTTGCAGTAACCTCAGCTGTCGGAAGTTATAGTAGTAGTTATCCTCCTTGTAGGAGTAATAACTGAAAGAGAGGCTTCTGGGATGATGGTAATATTTTGTTTCTTTGATCAGGGTGCTGGTCATATAAATGTATTCAGTTTCAGGGTGAGTGTTATCTCAAAGTCTGTACTTGAAATCCCATCAGCTGCTTCATAGAAATATAGTTTAATGATACAAATTTGAACTTACCCAATCCCTAATCATACATAAGAAAAGTGAATAGGACTTAATTACATCTGAGCCAATGTCCAATTTTATAAGTGAAAAGGAAATTGCTTTAGATGAAATTAGTTTCCTATTAAAAAAATACACAAATTATTGGGGGTTCTTGCAGAATTTCCTAGGTATTTTTGCAAACTATTTCTAGTAGTTTTTGGAATTAAACATGGTTATAAGGCAATACTTTTTGACTATGTAATCCTTTATTTTTAATAAAAGATAAATACTTGGGTATTGTAAACTTTCTTCTTGGTCCTAATAGGATACCATAGGCTGAGGTGAATATTTGTAGGAAAATGCACTTATTTCAAAAGTACAACCTGCTGTTATATGCACGTTGTAATTGTTGGTATATATCATTTTCATTATGATTAGAATCACTTATTGCACAAATTTGCACAGCATTTTGCCTATACAGTTATCAAAGAAGCCATGCTATGTGTTCATATATGTCATTTTAATTTTGTTTGCTCAGGGAATAAGAGACCAGGCCTTTAAGGCTGTGGCTTTACTCACTAACAAAAGAGCCTACAGGAATTACATAGGAACTGTGTAATTACAATTCATTTATAACTTAAGGAGCAACGTCTATTTCTAACAATAAAAATATGCTATATTTTGAATAATTTAAATATTGTATATGCTTCAAAATCAACAGTTTAATTTCAAGAATTTTTATTTTAAATGTACATGTTAGAAAGTACACTGAATATCTCAGGGAGTATCTCAGACAATCTTTGAAAGTGTCTGTTTCATACTGAACAAAATAAGTGGCAGATACTGTGTAAAATTTAATTTAAATAGGACTTTTCCATGCTGTCTGGATTTTGTTTCTTTAGGTCTTGATGTCACGAGAATGTAAGTATTCTCCAATTCCTTCATTTCACTGAAATTCCCAAGTACTTGACAGAATTCTTTCTTTTCAAGCCTTTAGAGTATCATGATGACCTATGTAGTTTCTCTTCATTTTTAACAACGTTAAACAGTTTGTTCGATTTATGGTTTTTATTTCTATATAAGGTTTTATCCTTGCTGTAAATTAATTGATTCTATAAAATAAGTACAAGTGCATTATTATAGAGTATATTATGTAACTGGTTAGATTTATCAACATACACAAGTATGTATTTTTTTAAAACATTGCAAATCATTAGAATACTGAGTTTTTTAAACATGTGAACTCTACAGTCATACTTCAAAGGTTCCAATATCAGTTGACACTTAAAAGTGATAGCCTTGATCAAGTTACTTAATTTCTCTCTACTTCAGTTCACTTGTCAGTAAGATGGGGATGACAACAGTACTTTCTTATAGGGTTGCCAGGGGTTTATATGAGGTAATGTATTTAAAGTCTTAGCACAGTTCTTGGCACCTGATGAGAGCTCATTGAAAATAAACTATAATGTTATTTTACAGAAATATTATATATTTGACTATGTATATGATTGTTTTTAAAAAATCTGATTTCTTCAATAAATAGAAAATCAGACTGCAGTGGACCAAATATTGAAAACAACCATGTAGTGAAGAAGGGACTTTCACACTTTCCTGCTGCCTCAGCATCTCTGAGATCATTAGTAACATAAGGGGCTTTTGCGTTGCCATAATGCCTCAGCATCTTAGACCCTATAATTAGGTCCCTCAGTGACCACCCCGACACCTGCTTATGTAATACAAACAGTTTCTCCTTGTCCTCCCGGAGTCCTGCCTGGGTTCATGTCATTGCAAAAGTTAAACACAAACGCTGCAGTCCCCACTCTTGTTTGAACAACCACTACAGTTCCAGCCATGTCGCATTATAAACACATATCCCCAGATCCACTGTAACCCTTTGCCCCTCTCCTGCTTGGCTGAGCGTACACTCCCAATGTGCTTCCCCTGTGACCCTGTGAGGCCTGCTGTTCTTCTCTGTTCTAGCACCTCCAAGTGCTAGCAAAGTTTTCTTTCATACATCTCTGGTTGTCACTTGTCCTTGCCACACCTATCTATGCAAAGAGCCTATATGCCGGTGATACAGAGGATAATTTGAAGTGAAGTACAAAATTTGCTCTTTTAAATTTTCATGTCTTTATGCAAATGTGTCGTGCTTTTAGCAACTTTCAAAGTCCTTTCAGGAGCATGTTCCTACTGAGTTATTCATTCCAAGGTCTTGAAATCTTTTTCTTGGAAGAATCTTGTTAGAAAAGAAGACGATGGTCTTAGAAAATTTGTGATCCTAAGTCTCCTCTTAAAACCAAGATCTCTTTTTCTCTGTCACTTGTTATAACAGTCTAATATCCATGAATAGAGAAAAAGATATAGTCAGTATTCATACTGGCTTCTCTATAAATATCTTAGAAGGAGAAAGAAACAGAGGAAGAGTTAGTAGAGGTTTTAGTGTTCTTTATTTATAAAAATCAAGAATTCACCTAGAATTTCCCCTGTGATTGTTTATCAAAAAGAAAAATGCTGTATACCCTGTGGATCAACTAATTGAAATGCATTCACAGTCCCCTTCTCCTTTGTTTTTCATTTCTTCATAGGGTGGAAAACTAAAATTACTGATTTCCCAGGCTTGTTTGCAGCTAGGGTCACTCAGGCAACATGACTCTGGCCGTGAGGAGGGTTTCCTAACTGAATAAAAAGGCCCCAATTCAAGAAGAGAAATGTTCTTTTTTTTTCTCTCCCCTTTCTCCATCTCCTGAACAAGACCCTTTCTTCTCCAGTCTCATATTAAGCCATCTTCCCCTCCTCTCACTGGCCCACACCCTCTTTCACTTACTTAAATGCACCCTTTTCCCAGAACACTCTCCTCAGCAATCCCCTGCTTTGGGTGTCAGTTTACTTGGTATTTCCTTAGGAAGCAGACATCCTTGCCTAGCACCTCCATACTAGATCAGGCTCCCTGTTTGGTGTATTCCTGTGTACCCCTCATTAACACTTTCATGTAAGTGATGAAATATCTGGCTACAAGCCACAAACAGCAGGAATATGTATCTGGTTTATCCCTGCACTATAAAGAGGCAGCATCTGTTGAGTCTGACATCATGAGGCAAGCACTGTTCTTAGCACTTTACATATATGTTCATTACAGTATCCTATTTTACAAATGAGGCAATTGAGGTAATGAAAAATTAAGTAGCAGATGAGTGGCAGAGCTGAATCAAATGCAAGCAGCTGGCTTCATAGCATGTGCACTTAACCATTATGATATACTTCTCCAGAAATATTCTGAAGTGGGGAGAGATGGAATATTTTATATATGAAAAACACCAAGAACCACTCCATTGTGTGATTAGTGTATGTTTTAAATAATATTTAAAACTTTTACTGTAATTATTTTATACATTCTTCAATGTAACTCTAATGTCTAAATAGCTATTGCTTTTTATAAGTTCCTTTTACTACAGCTCTATGTTATGTTATGTGTGAAGGCAGTTCTCAAGTTTTAAAGTGTATAAAAAACCACTGCAAAATCCTTTAGAAAATGCCTATGCGTGGGCCCATCTCTCAGATCTTCTGGTTCAGCAGTACTAAGTTGGGGATCCAGTAATCTTAAAAAAAAAAAAAAAAAAAAGAACCCCAGTTAACTCAAATAGTGAGTTCACTGATAAGACATGGATTCTGGGAATGGAATGACCCTGACCCTGGCATCGAGGAATTGAGAATGCCTTTTTGACCAAAAGGAGGAAAGAAAGGCAACAAAATAAGGTTTCGGGGGCTGAGAGAATTCAAATAGAGTCAAGAGGCTGTCCTGGAGGTTACTCCTATGCTAGCTTCACCTGGATATGCCAAAAGACCACAGTATGATAAGCCCAAGTCAACAGTAGTCCTGAAAGCCTTAAAGAATACCCGATCCCTATCTGAGACTCTCTAAATGTTTCACTCACTAAGTTTACTCTTCAGAAACTTAAATCCTTCATAGAACTCCTATGCTAAGTTCCAAAATCCAGAGGCAATAGCCTCTTCAGGAACATCAACTAGATGTGTCCCCTTCTCTCATAAAGTTGATAACTCTTTTCAACATGATCAAGTTAGGGTGGTCACTGCCTAGACATCCCTGAAGATCAGAAAGCAATTCAACTAGAGGAAGGGGTGGCAACAGACAAGATGGAATTTAACAAAGGATTATGAATACTGAATCTATATATAATTTTCTTTTCTTAATTGCTCGGGTATTAGAATAGCTAGAAGGAAAGAACAGAAATGGTGGAACTTTAATACATAGCATCCTTTGGAGTTTGTTCTATAGCTACTTGTTATATTGTAATTTGAAAGCTATCACCTTTTGTATATATGTTATATCTCACAATAAGGAAATAACTGAAACTATGGTACTATAACTTATAATAACTCTTGAAATTTCATATATAACTACTTGTTAAATCATACTTTGAAAGATATTGCCTTTTTCTATATATGTTATATTTCATATTAAGAAATAACTGAAAATGTGGAACTGTAACCTATAATATTCTTTGAAATTTGCTAACTGCTTGTTAAATTGCACTTGGAAAGTTATCATTTTTATGTATATATGTTATATTCTACAATAGAAAATAATAAAAAAAATTTAGGTAAGAAATAATGAGGTAAAAAATGTGATAAAGTTAAAACTGATCTTGTGCTAAGAAAAATCTGCAATTACAAAGTTAGAATATTCACATTATCAAACTTTTTTATTAATATAGAACCCTTTTTTAAAACATCCCAGAAGCCAAAATTTGCTTTATTTTTAGATTCCCTCTGGATGATGCAACTAAAGTATTAAAGATCAAAGTGGATTAATCAGGAATCCTAGAAATTGATTTTTGGTTCACAAAGCAATCTTCTGGTCTTTTTAAACACAGTTAAATACAATAAACAAAGCAATTTTCAAAATGATACAGATGAATTTTTTTTTACTCTACTAACAATATGTTATAGTTAGAATTGCATCTGATGTCTAATTATTGTGCTTATTTTATCAATGTGATGTTGATTGTATTTAACTATAGGAAGATGCAAAAATAAGCTAAACTAACTTTCCCTTGCTATGTATTTTTGTGTTTGTTTATGCATGTACATACATATGTATGTATATATGTATGTATGTATTTAAATGTTAGTGGTGAGGGGTTTTGCTAGGTGTCTGGTTGTTGTTTACCACTGTGTTTGTGTAATATTACATTCTACCTTCTATATGTTTGTCCTGCATACAAGTTACTAATTATGAAAATAACGGTCGGAAAATCTTTGCTGAATATGCCCCAATAGACTTTAAACAAAAGCTTACAAATGTTAATAAAGATTTCTCTTGGTGCTCAATAATATAGTAGACTACTTTCTCACTAAATAGAAGTTTTTAGATTGGAAAAAAACTATAAAGATATTTATTATATATTATAATGTGTGCTTTAATTAAGGCCAATATTTAATTTGATAATCAGATTGTATCCAAATGTTTGTCTTTCTCTAGCATAAATATAATTCTAGGAATGAACATATTGGACTTCTCTAGAGTGACTCAATTTATTTTCAATATTAAGTAGATTAGTCAATATTTAATGTGCCCTAGTGTGTGACAGTAGTATATCCTGATTGTTTCTTTTGAAGACTTAATACCACTTTAATGCAAAAATATCCTCTGTCACTTAGTTTTCCAAGTCTTTTGTTTAAAAGGTTATTTTACAAATCAATGGCATTTTAATGATAATGCAATTATTTTTTCCTGAAGGATAATGCTAATTAATTAAAATCTTCAAAATTTTCTACTTTGTGAAATAAAATATAATTCCTGAATTAACCCACATTGTAAATGTACAGGAGAACTTGCTTTCCACATGAGGATATATGTCCCATCCTTCCTTCTCAGAGATGTTGCTGTTTCCACCAATATAATGGTTTTTAATTATCACTCTGGCTGTTTTCTGGGATTTATGATTATATATATGCCATTGTTTTGCCTTACCAGCTGCTCTAACCTATAGCATTTGGCATTATAACCATTCATTCATTCATTCATTCACTATATGACAGAGCAAAACAAAATAAAACCAGCAATAACAACAGCTACAACAACCTTATTAAAAATTTCTCTAGGACAGACATTAGACTAGGTGCTAAGATTCAATGGTAAACAAATCAAATGATCTATTCCCCATCAATCTTACAGACTTGGTGGGGCTGGGTGGGGAGATAGACATCAATCATTAAATGATTGAATATGGAACTGAGACATGAAATACGAGTAGCAGTTACAATTTGTAGGGGATTGGGAGGAGGAGTTTAAGAGCTCTCAAAGCAGAAGGATTAACCCGTGAAAGACCCTCTGCAGAGAGCAAACACAGAATATTTTAGGAAGTGAAATAAGGCCAGTATGGATAGACCAAGAGGTGAAGAGGTGAGACCAAAGTTGGAGTGGTTGGCAGAAGCAACACCAAGAAGTTTCCGCATGTTCAGAATGTTGGTTGCTATCTCAATAGCAATAGAACACTAAGAATAATAGTTGGCCATGTAGTCAAAATTTTTGCAAAACCTAATAGGAATATAAAATTGAAGACATGCTTACTCATATATCAAATACTAAATAGAGGCATCCTTTGAAGTTAGAGGATACTTAGGACAAATTAATTAGTAATATGTTCTTTTCATGGCACTAAGTAATGGCATTTATTTTTCTAAGGATTTTTAGTTTAGTTGTGCCAGCAATACATAAATAAATGTATTTAATAGCAATGAGCAAAATGTAAATATTACAAATTAGTAAGTGGTTAAGTATGAAAAGTTTTCTAGATTATAAATTGTTAAGGAAGACTTAGAAACAAAGGATAAAAGAATAGAATTGACTATTCCAAGAGTTTCACAATCTGTAATGTAGATGGGTTCAAGAATGAATAAAAAAAATTTCTTGAATTATACATTTAGGGTATCAATAATATATAATCATGGTGGTGTAGGCATATTAATCATTCTGAAATCTGGGAATTTTCAGGTTAATTTCTGTATAGTAAATAACATATTATCCCAAGAAATAACCCTAACAGTTACTGTCTGATTAGGACTATTGAGCTGCGCCATTTGCCAATTCATGGTAAATGCTTATTTTTATAGTGGAAGAAAAAAAGAAATACTGTACTTAATTCTAAAGCCCTCTTGTATACCATGACTATAGTTCCTATAACTGTTACTAAGTAACATCTTAGGTTTGTATCAGACTTAAATTTAGATGTACATGAATATATAAAAAATTTTGTTAATATAGTATTCCACAATCTATGCTTTTCAAAAAATTTGAACAATGTTATTTTTAAAAAAGTAAACAGAAAAAGCAAGTAAACTTCTGTGTTTCATATATAAAATATATATTTAAGGTAAGCAATATCAAGTTTTTAAAATCATTTTAGACCTAGTAAAATGGTTGCTCCCAAACATGTCTAGTGATATTGTAATGGCTGAAACTTTTATGGAAAATAATTTGATAATGTATGTACCAAGGGTCTTAAAAACATCCATCCTGTTTGTCCTAATAATTTCATTTGTTTCATTAAAATATTCTGATAAGGATTTATTAATGAAATTGTATTGTGTATTATTTTGATGTCTTAAATAAAACCAAAAAGCAACCTAAATGTCAAAAAAATACAGGATTGATTAAGAGAATAATGGTTCATGCATTTAAAGGGCTATTATTCAAGCCTTAAAAATTGATGCTTACAGACTTTAATGGCATAACATTAAACTGTATATGGTATGCATCATATATTAGTTTCCTATTGCTGCAGTAACAAATTATCACAAATTTAGTGGCTTACAACAATGCAAATTATCTTACCATTCTAGAAGTCAGGAGTCCAAAAATCAGTCTTGTGGACTAAAATCAGGGTGCTGACAGAGTTGGGTCTTTCTGGAGGCTCTAAAGGAGATTCCATTTTTGCTTTTCCCAGCTTCTAGAGGCTATTCTCATTCCTTGATTCATGGTCCAGCACCATGTTGACTTTTTTGCCTCTGTTTCAGTTGTCATGTAGCTGTCTCTGTCCTGGACCTTCCTTCCTCCCTCTTTATAGGACCCTTGTGATTACAGTGGAACTGTGTAGATAATCCAGGATAATATACCCATTTAAAATCATTAATTTTGTCACATCTGCAAAGCCCCTTTTGACATGTAAAGTAACATACTCACAGAGTCTGAGCATGAGGATGTAGACATCTTTGGGTGCCTGTTATTCAGCCAACCACACATAGGATGACATATTTTTCATTTAAACAAGGTCACTGTTGAGAGTGAAAGAGGGCACTCAATAATTATGTCATGAGAATAGAAGTAAATAGGAACTGTTCTTAGAATACCAAGACAAATGGTCACCTAAATTTCCAGCTACAATGATTAGAAATGATGAGTTGTCTTAGGTCAATTGGATTTCCTTTCTTAAGGTGACCTGTTTTTGTTGTTTTTGGAATCTTAGATATTTTTTTCTCCTTATCCTTGTAGTTGTGGAATGTCACCATTATATGTCTAGACATAGACTTTTTATTCATTATGCCCAAGGATTCTTGAGCTCTCTCAGTCTCAAGATAAATGCTTTCTTCAGTATAGGAAATTTTTCTTTTATTATTTTTCTCATAACTTTCCTATAATACTTTTTCTCTTCTTTTGGAAGTCATTTACCACACCCCCCCCCCCGTTTCTTAAATTTCTCTCAGATTTCCTATTTCTGTCTTGTTGAAATGGTAAGATTTATTCCACTTTATTTTCCTATTAATTAATTTTCTCAGCTCAGTCTGCCCTGCCATTTTGATATCTGGACTCTGATTTGAAGCATCTTCAAACAGTATTTCCTTTGCTCTGGCTTTTCTCTTAATATTTCAGTCTTGCTCTTCTCACACTTCAGCTTCCTGTAATCTGTGAAAATTTTTGGTTCCCTGATGATTTGTACCCCTTTCTATTCATAGTGCTGATATGGATTAATTCATTTTTTTTAAATATTTCTATTGTCATTTAAATGGAATTTAGGGGGATATGCTTCCATTGCCTTTCTAACTGGAAGCAAAATTGTGGCTGCATATTATTTCACTGTATGAAGAGGTTATGATTAATTTATCCAGGCATTATTATAAGTCATTTTTACTACCTTACATATTGTGAAGTATTCTACAACAAATGTATGTATGCAGAAATTTGGGGGCACATCCATGATTATGTCCTGAGAAAAAGAGTCAAAAGATATGTTAATTTTAGACCCTTCGGTTCCACAAGAAACTTTGTTCATTTTAACTTTCTTTTAACTTGTATGAAAATGTCCATATGTCTTTTTTACATATTCCATAAGACAAATTAACAACTTTACAAAGCTAAAAGTAATACCTAAACATTTAGGTTGTTTCAGGAAGTAGATTGCTTTATCTCATGCCGATCTCAAGTGTTCTTATTGCTACATACATAAATCATTGAACTTCCCTTTCTTTGTCAATAATACAAAATCTGGAGTTAATACAATGCTGTTTTTCCCCCATTTTTCATAAAATTACTGTATAATAATTTCTTTCCACAATATACTAAATTATACACAAAGCACCTTTACCTTGTTTGATCAACAATAATAATTGTTAAAATTTGATGAGTGCTTTCAATGCACCATGCATTTTTAATGCAATTTTATTGAGATATATTCACATAACATACAATCCCTCAAAGTGTACAATGAGTTGTTCATAGTTGTGCATTGATCACCACAATCAATCTTTGAACATTTTCATTACTCAAAAAAAAAAAAATAAAAATTAGCGTAAAAAAGAACATCCAAAATATTCCATACCCCTCCTCCCCCCATTGATCACTTTTTTTCACTCATTTTTTTTAATTTTATCAAAAAATTTTAAAAAAACAAACAATAAAAAAAATTTCAAACAAAACCAGAAGAAAGGAATAAGAAAAAACAAATAACCTAAAATAACTACATTGCTTGCAATGTGTTCCTACCCTACCCCAAGAAAATAGACAGACTATAACTCAACAAAGGAATAAGAAAAACAAATAACCTAAAATAACTACATTTCTGCAAACTCGTTCCTACCATACCCCCCTGAAATTAACAAACCATAGTCATTCCTGAGCATTCCCAGAACATTAAGTTTACCCTCTATAACTCATCTGCTCTTATTAGATTATCGTTCCTCCTTCACTATTTGCTGTCTACTGCTAGGTCCCCTACATTCTACAATATAAACCATTTATTTTACATTTTTCACAGTGTTCACATTAGTGGTAACATACAATATTTATTTTTGTGCCTGGCTTATTTCACTCAGCATTATGTCTTCAAGGTTCATCCATGTTGTCATATGTTTCACGACATCATTCCCCCTTGCTGCCGCATAGTATTCCATCATGTGTATATACCACATTTTGTTTATCCACTCATCTGTTGAAGGATATATACTGTATGATATATGTCCTATGGGTTGTTTCCATCTCTTGGTAATTGTGAATATTGCTGCAATGAACATTGGCATGCAGATATTTGTTCATGTCACTGCTTTCAGATCTTCCAGGTATATACTGAGAAGTACTATTGCTAGATCGAAGGGTAACTCTATATCTAGTTTTCTAAGGAACTGCCAGACTGTCTTCCAGAGTGGCTGTACCATTATACAGTCCCACCAACAATGAATGAGTTCCAGTTTCTGCACATCCTCTCCAGCATTTGTAGTTTCCTGTTTAATGGCAGCTAGTCTAATTGGTGTGAGAGGATATCTCATTGTGGTCTTAATTTGCATCTCCCTAATAGCTAGTGAAGCTGAACATTTTTTCATGTGTTTTTTGGCAATTTGTATTTCCTCTTCAGAGAACTGCCTTTTCATATCTTTTGTCCATTTTATAATTGGGCTGTCTGTACCATTGTTGTTGAGTTGAAGGGTTTCCTTATATATGAAAGATATCAGTCCTTTGTCAAATACATGGTTCCCAAATCTTTTTTTCCCATTGAGTTGGCTGCCTCTTCACCTTTATGACAGATTCCTTTGAGGTACAGAAGCCTTTAAGTGTGAGGAGTTCCCATTTATCTATTTTTACTTTTGTTGCTTGTGCTTTGGGTATAAGGAAGGTCTAGAAAGTGTCCTCCTAATACAAGTTTTGAAGATGTATCCCTACATTATCTTCTAGGAGTTTTATGGTATTGTCTCTTATATTGAGGTCTTTAATCCATTTTGAGTTAATTTTTGTGTAGGGTGTGAGGTAGGGGTCCTCTTTCATTCTTTTGGATATGGATATCCAGTTCTTCCAGCTCCATTTGTTGAATAGACGATTAGTTCCCAGTTCAGTGAATTTGTGGGCCTTATCAAAAATCAGTCGACTGTAGATCTGAGGATCTATCTCCGAATTCTCAATTCAATTTCATTGATCAGTATGTCTATCTTTGTGCCAGTACTGTGCTTTTTTGACTACTGTGGCTTTATAATAAGCTTCAAAGTCAGGGAGTGTAAGTCCTCCCACCTCATTCTTTTTTAGAGTGTCTTTAGCAATTTGAGGCATCTTCCCCTTCCGTATAAATTTTATAACTAGCTTTTCCAAGTCTGCAAAGTAGGTTGTTGGAATTTTGATTGGAATTGTATTGAATCTGTAGATGAGTTTAGGTAGAATTGATGTCTTAATGACATTTAGCCTTCCTATCCATGAACATGGAATATTTTTCCATCTTTTTAGGTCCCCTTCTATTTCTTTTAGTAAATTTATGTAGTTTTCTATGTATAGGTCTTTTACATCTTTGGTTAAATTTATTCCTAGGTACTTGATTTTTTTAGTTGCTATTGAGAATGGTATCTTTTTCTTAAATGTCTCTTCAGTTAGGTCATTTTTAGTATATAGGAACATTACTGACTTATGTGCATTAATCTTGTATCCCGCTACTTTGCTAAATTTGTTTATTAGCTCAAGTAGCTGTGTCATTGATTTCTCAGGGTTTTCCAGATATAAGATTATATCTGCAAATAATGATAGTTTTACTTCTTCTTTTCCAATTTGGATGCCTTTTATTTCTTTGTCTTGTCAGATTGCTCTGGCTAGCACTTCCAGCACAATGTTGACTAACAGTGGTGACAGTGGGCATTATTGTCTCTTCCTGATCTTAGAGGTAAGGCTTTCAGTCTCTTGCCATTGATTACTATGCTGGCTGTGGGTTTTTCATATATGCCCTTTATTATATTGAGGAAGTTTCCTTCAATTTCTATCTTTTGAAGTGTTTTAATAAAAAAGGATGCTGGATTTTGTCAGATGCTTTTTCAGCATCTATTGAGATGATCACTTGGTATTTCCCTTTTGAACTGTTAATGTTCTGTATTACATTGATTGAATTTCTTATGTTGAACCATGCCTGGAATGAACCCCACTTGGTCATGGTGTATGATTTTTTTAATGTGTCTTTGGATTCGATTTGCAAGTTTTTTGGGGGGAATTTTTGCATCTATGTTCATTAGGGAGATTGGCCTGTAGTTTTCCTTTCTTGTAACATCTTTACCTGGTTTTGGTATTAGGTTGATGTTAGCTTCATAAAATGAGTTAGGTAGTGTTCCATTTTCTTCAATGTTTTGAAAGTGTTTAAGTAAGATTGGTGTCAGTTCTTTTTGGAACGTTTGGTAGAATTCCCCTGTGAAGCCATCTGGCCCTGGACATTTATTTGTGGGAAGCATTTTGATGAGTGTTTGAATCTCTTTGCTTGTGATTGGTTGGTTGAGGTCTTCTATTTCCTCTCTGGTCAGTCTAGGTTGTTCATGATTTTCCAGGAATTGTCCATTTCCCCTACATTATCTAGTTCTTTGGCATACAGTTGTTCATAGTATCCTCTTATAATTTTTTAATTTCTTCAGGATCTGCAATAATGTCACCTCTCTCATTTATTATTTGGTTTGTTTGGGTTTTCTCTCTATTTGATTTTGTCAGTCTAGATAGGGACTTGTCAATCTTGTTGATCTTCTAAAAAAACCGACTTTTGGTGTTATTTATTTTCTCTATTGTTTTTCTTTTGTTCTCTATGTCATTTATTTCTGCTTTAATCCTTGTTATTTCTTTTCTTTTACTTGCTTTAGGATTAGTTTGCTGTTCATTTTCTAGCTTCTTCAGTTGTTCCATTAGTTCTTTGATTTTAGCTCTTTTTTCCTTTTTAATGTATACATTGAAAGCTATAAATTTCCCCCTCAATACCACCTTTGCTGCATCCCTTAAGTTTTGATATGTTGTGTTCTCATTTTCATTCCTCTCTATATATTTAGCAATTTCTCTTGCTATTTCTTGTTTAACTCATTGATTGTTTTGGAGTGTGTTGTATAACCTCCAGATATTTGTGAATTTTCTGTCTCTGATGGTTATTGAGTTTTAATTGTATTCCATTGTGATCAGAGAATGTGCTTTGAATAATTTCATTTTTTTAAAAAATTTACTGAATCTTGTTTTATGTCCTAGCATATGATCTATTCTGGAGAAAGTTCCATGAGCACTAGAAAAGAATGTGTATCCTGGTGATTTGGGATGTAATATTCTATATATTTCTGTTAATTCAAATTCATTTATCAGATTCTTTAGGTTTTCAGTTTCCTTATTGGTCCTCTGTCTGGTTGATTTATCTGTAGGAGAGAGTGATGTATTGAAATCTCCCATAATTATTGTGGAAACATCTGTTTCTTCCTTCAGTTTTGCCAGTATTTGTCTCATGTGTTTTGGGGCACCTTGATTGGGTGCATAGACATTTATGATTATTATTTCTTCTTGTTGAATTGTCCCTTTTATTAGTATATAGTGACCTTCTTTGTCTCTTATAACATCTTTGTGTTTAAAGTCTAATTTATCTGAGATTAATGTTGCTACTCCTGCTTTCTTTTGGTTGTAGCTTGCATGGAATATTTTTTTCCATCCTTTCACTTTCAACTTTTTTTGTCCCTGTGTCTAAGATGAGTGTCTTATAAGCAATATATTGACGGTTCATAGTTTTAAATCCATTCTGCCAATCTATCTCTTTTAAATGGGAAGTTTAATCCATTCACATTCAGTGTTATTATTGTGAAGGCATTTCTTGAATCAATCATCCTATCCTTTGGTTTATGTTTGTTAGATATATTTGTTCCCCTCTCTCTCTTTATTTCCTTTAATGTACCCTTACTAAATCTCCATACCTCTGTCTCTTTTCTTTGTTTATCTGCTGGTAGGGCTCCCTTTAGCATCTCAAGTAGGGCAGGTCTCTTCTTAGCAAATTCTCTGAACATTTGTTTGTCTGTGAAGATTTTAAGTTCTCCCTCAAATTTGAAGGAGAGCTTTTATCGATAAAGAATTCTTGGTTGGCAATTTTTCTCTTTCAGAATTTTAAATACCACTACCTTCCACCTCCACGGTGACTGCTGAGTAGTCACTGCTTAGTCTTCTGTTGTTTCCCTTATATGTAATGAATTGTTTCTCTCTTGCTGCTTTCAGAATTTGCTCCTTCTCTTCAGCATTTGACAGTCTGTTCAGAATATGTCTTGGTGTGAGTTTATTTGGATTTATTCTGTTTGTAGTTCGTTGGGCATCTATCATTTGCATATTTATGCTGTTTAGAAGGGTTGGGAAGTTTTCCCCAACAATTTCTAAGTGAAGACTCTTCCTAGACCTCTACCCTTCTCTTCCCCTCTGGAGCACCAGTGATTCTTATATTTGTGTGCTTTATATTGTCCATCATATCCCTGAGACTCATTTTGATTTTTTCAATTTTTTCCCCATTCTTTCTTTTGTATTTTCCCTTTCCATTCTGCACTCTTGCATTTGCTTATTCTTTCCTCAGCTTCCTCTAATCTAGTACTGTGAATATCCAGAATCTTTTTAGTTTGATCAGCAGTTTCTTTTATTTCCATAAGATTGTCTATTTTTTTATTTACTCTTGCAAATTCTTCTTTATGCTCTTCTAAGGTCTTCATCTCCTTTATATCCTGTGTCATGATGTTGTTGTTTGTGATTACTTCTTTGATTAATTGCTCCAAGTACTGTGCCACCTCTGATTTTTTGATTTGGGTGTTTGGGTTTGTGTTAGCCATATCTCTGGTCTCTTCATATGCTTTAAAATTTTCTATTGTTCTTGTCCTCTTGGCATTTGCTTATCTTGATAGGGTTCTTTTAGGATATGCAGGCTTGTTTGAACAATTATTTATAATTTGTCAGAGCTACAGTTTGGTGGAGTGCTCTTTGTCTGGCTTACAAGCAGATGGCTCCCTCAAGCCACCTATTACCCTCATGCTAGTTCTCCCCAGCTTCGTCTATGCAGTGAGTGGGGGTCTCAATCTTGTGGGGGTCCAATCAGTGCACTAAATTTCCATTTGTAGCTGGTGCAGCCAGCCTTCAAGGTGGGGGTGTGCCCTGTGCAGTTAGGGAGTGAAGGTGGCTTTAAAACTCAAGTCTCCCAGCCATTCCTGGAGACTTAAAGCTGTTGCACTAGCCAAAACCTATGGCTCAGACTCCCATAGTCTCTCTCTGTTGGGGGCCCACAAGTTATTGGGATTGGTATAGGGCCTTTGGGACTTCCACGCGGGACTCTGCCTCCAAGCCATGCCCTCTGTGGGCCTCCACAGAGAGAAGACAGCACAATGTCACAGGCGAGTGCAATCCCTTAGGGAAGCTCTGGGCCATGACATGGTGCAGGGGCTCTAATTTCCCCCTTCTGCAGACCTCTGCCTTCCTAGCTCTGGGACAATTAGCTGCAGGTGTGCAAAAGGCTATCGTCCATTCCAGATACTGAGGTAGGTGCATGGGGCATGGAAGGCACTCCCCACTGTGTTCAACCAGGTGTCTCTCACTGCTGGATTGCAGCCACTTTTGGGGTTTTTAAACTAATCTGTCTCCAAACACCGACCCCCAGTTTCTCCTGACCATGGTGTGGCTGCTATTTCCCTAGCAGCCTCACTCACTTGTTTCTTAGTGCAGACTCTAGGTTTCACCAAGTTCACAGTCCTTGTGAATTTATTGGACCTTGTCCAGCTGGTGCAATGCTGGAACTGGTATTCTGGAGCACTCTGTCTTTTATCTAGTGCTTTTCATGGAGAAATATTTTGCTCTGTCTCTCCTAATCCACCATCTTGGATCCTCCCCCTGAAGCATGCATTTTATACTGGTTTATGTGTTTATTCATATATACATAAGAGGAGACAATCACATTTTACAGATGTAGACACTGAGGAATATATACATTGAGTAAGCTACCCAAGTTCACACAGTTGCTAAATAGTGAACCTGACATCTAATCTAAGTAGCTTGATTCCACAATGCACCTTCTTAAAATGTCACTGTTCTTTCTCCTCTGGGAGTGAGTTGAATTATTGCTTTTTAATTTCCTGCCTTTCTTTGCTGGAGGAAATTTTTTTTTAAAAAATGACCAGGCTGTTTTGTTTTCTTTCTCAACAATTTAAAGCATAATTTGAAAAAAGTTGAACACCTGTCTCATAGTCCCATTAAGACACCTATTTGATTTTTTATTTGCTATTTATTTTTATATTAAAGACAGTCTGAGTTAGGGAAGTAATGATAGCAACATTTATTAAAATTTTATTTTGCAGTAGGGATAACTGGGGTAAGTGCTTTATGAAGTTATTCCATTTAATCCTCATGATAAAATTGTGATTGATATTGTGATTCTCCATCTATGAAACAGGAAACTGAGGTTCAAAGAAATGTTATAAAATGTGCCACTTCACTCAGCTACTAAGTGCAGGTTCCCAGTTATATTCAGAAACCTCTAATTGCAGAACCAGACATTTCCACCTTTATTGTTACCTGCCTGTACCCATTAGGATTCAGCCACTCTAAAAGAAAACAAAAACATCAGGAAAAGCTAATATGTTTAGTAACTTTTAAAACCAAATTATTTTTGAGCTGAAAGGGATTTTAAACATCAACCAGAATAATTTATTTTACAGATTAACAATTAATTAATAAATTAATAATATTTTGTCCAGTTTCACACAGCAGGGGGTCTAGTATTCAACTAACTTTCTTTCCCATTTCATTACTCTTTCTGCTATACCTTGCTGCCATATATAAAGTTGGATCAATTTAATGAGTAAAATCTTAAAAATATAATCTAAGGAGAATAATTAGTGAAAAAATTATACGGAATGACCATGACTTACTCAGATTTTAACTCTTTGATTTCCCTCTCTCCTCCACTCTCCTCCCCTCTCCTTTTCTCTCTCCTCTCCTCTCCTCTTCTCTTCTGTCTCTCCTACTCTTTTTTTTTTTTTTTTTAATGCTTCTTCTAAATCTTACAATGGGACATCTGGGAAGTTAAACATATTCTTATAATTCACAAATAGTGATTGGGAAGCAAGTGATAGGGAGATAAGTAATTCTTTACATAGAGAATAAAAGAAAAACAGCATTGCATGGAAAGTTTGCTGGATAGGGAAATTATGTCAGAGCAAGATGATCAGAGTCAGGGATGTTACTAAGATATTTATTTCCAGGTTGCAAAAAACAATACTCACCAGTTCAAAATACCAATAGTTTACTTTACTTGCATAACTGCTTTACAATTGACATTAATTCCCACACTAATAATGCAATTCTATTACAATAAAAGAAAAATATTCACATCTTATTTTGAAAAATAAAAAAATAACTTACTATCATAATTATATTCATCCGGACATATGTCAATATTTAATTTTTTCCTAACTGAAAAAAAATAGTTGGCAATAGCAATAGAATAGAAGTAATTTGTTGGCTAATTTTTTTTTAATAATAGAAATTTTTTTTTAATAACAGAAATTTCTAAAGGATTTACTGCAACTGATAGCAAACTGAGGAATATAATTGTTTTTATAAAAATAAAAGTGCATAGAAACTCAGCATAATTATGACTTTAAAGATTTTCATTAAGGAAAAAAACATCTTGATTAAGAGAGGAGAAAGGTGGCAATAAGGAACAGGAACTCAGGAGGGGCTCAGAGCTCCAGGAAATGTTGGAGTGAGTGGCCAGCAACCTATTCCCAAGAGCTAGTGAAAGGCAGGACCATGCTTGAGCCAATGTTCCAACCTCTGGTGTATGTGTCGCTGTCCCATTGGACTTCACTTACAATACACATGTTCAAAGATAAAATTAAGAATTTCAATATGGTAACCATCAAGCAATAAAACCCAAGTGCAGGGCAGTGCCCTTGTAAGTTTGGGACCCTGTGAGACCCTGTTACAACTGTACTGGTTACATGCCCAGGAAGCTGGTCCATAGTAATAAGTATTACTTTTTGACTTTTCCTATCTGTGGGGTCTAATTTCAAGGAAGTATATACTAGTCAGTGGAAAAGTGTCTTTCAACTCCCCCCTTTTTTTTCTCGTCTCCCACAGGTCTGGCAAACTATCCCAATATCTAGTTTTACGAGTCATCTGTTGGGAGAGAGTATTAATTGTGAGTGGAGAAAAAGAGGAAGCCAGTAATGTGATCTATATAGGCTCAGATTGAGGGCATTCCTCAGACTTACAAGTTGATTGAGTACTATGGATATTACCTGGGAAGGTTTATCTATCAATAAGCAATATGCACAGAGCTAAAGGAGTTAGTATTCATTCATTCATTCATACATCAAATATTCTTAAGTGTTATATTAAGTGTTAAACAATTGTTAAAAAAAGATATGATTCTGTATTATAGAGAGGTTGAAAAACATGAATAAAACAAATTTACAAATAAATGAATGCTGTAGTTACATATTGCTATAAAAGAAAAATAAAGTGTAAATGAATAAGTGGAGCAATTACTTTAATTTTGCTGGTATTTAATTACAAGGGACCCTATATTGATAGTAGGTCTTTGTATATCTACTGTCTCAGGATCTTCTGTCTTTCCCCACTCATTTTATTTGATTAGATGTATCAATTATAACTATGAAGGCATCTATAACTTAAGAAAATTTATTGTAGAGAGGCATGGCTTCATTCTCTCAAGTCTGTTTTAGTAACCTACAGCCTGATACAATAAATTTGTTTCTGGACTTGGTCCCTTCTATGTTTAATCATGTGGTTGTCTCTCTAGTGCCAATACACACAGTTTGTATGCATGCTGTTCAGTGTGGTATTCTTAACCAGGAACAAAATTCTGGTACTACAAAAAAAAAAAAAAAAATCTTCAGTGATATCAGTTGTTACCCCACCTATATGTTTCAACAGTCTGATAAAATCTAGAAAAGCAAAGACCATATTTATAAGGATACTCAATCCTTTGCCTAACATTGATATTCCAATCAGGAGTCAAACCATCATTTTTACATTTACTTTACCTTATCACTGTCCAGTTGATAGGGTTTTAGAGCTTTGCCCTCATCCACTTTGAACTATAAACCTATTCAGTTCGGGTGGGGGGGAGGGATGGGGACAAGGTCCACCAGTATTCATTTAAATGAAATTATAATGTTCTTTATTTATAAATATGATGGTGGGTTTTGATGTGGTCAGTGGAAATGGTAGAGGAGAGAGACCTCAAGGGTCACCTTGAGGCTTTGCCACATGGTTCAATGGCTGGAAAAAAAGGACAACAGAAAGAAAAGTGCAGGGGTTCAAAAGAGAAGAGACATACCTGTGGCAGCTATGAGAGAGTAGAAAACTAAATACAGTAGATACCCGGCAAATGGGGCACCATAATCTGGTTGCCCAATGCATTTCTGCACTTTATACAAAAATGCATTAATGTGCTGTAAGATCCCTTGTCCATTAAATTGAGGATGGTGACTAAGGAAGGTAATGGAGAAAAACTTAATTACTATTTCTTTGTCATATTCTTCTCATTCTTGAATATCTAGTTCAGGGAAGGTAAAGAAAGAAAAAAAAATCTGAAAATACCAATACGTAAAAGATTATTGTTGGTTAGCCATCTCTCACACAAAACTTAGAAATAAGAAACATGGCCAGTGATCATTGTCTTTCTTTCCTATTTTCTTTAAATGCTTTGTTTCACTTTTTCCAGATGAGGGGCATAAGGTAGAGAACATAATTTTGTATAATAGTAGTTGAGCTATTAAAGAATCCTATTTTGAAATAAAAATTGGTATCTTTTTCATATTTAGATAATTTTCTGATTATTTTAGTTCTGATATGGGTGGCTTTTCTCCCTAATTCATGCACAGTTGGCCTCAGAGACACCAGGACACACACTAATTTCTATTTTAATAATTCAGGGACTCACCCACGTATGCAGTAATTATGATTGTGGGCATCCAAGGAAAATTAGTATGTAATGTCTTAATTGAAGCTGGGCAACCCAATTTTATTTACAGATTGAATGCTATTAAGTCTTTAGAGTGGCATGTTTTCATTTCACTCTCATGTAATTAATATTTAGCATAGCTCTTTGGGTAGCACATTACATTATTAATGCATATTTTGTGAGGTATGTAACAGTAAGTAAAAAAATCTCATTGGAAGAGAGCCCATAAATTTATTATTATATTAAAATGCAAATTTTGCCTCTTGCTTACCAATTTAAAATATGTATATTTATGAGCTGCATATTTGCTTGTCTACAGGTACTACTTGAACAAAATTGTTAAAATCATTTTGGTTGTGCTTAGATGGGGATTTGTTTTCAGGTTTTTAAACTGGAGTTGTGAATCTTTCCCAGTGGCATTGTGAACTCATAGGTATGATTTGAATACTGTATTTGATTTGATCCTGATTATGTTTTCTTTAGAAAACTGTGATTCATATTAGTAGCATATTGCCAAAGTTACATGGCTGTTAAAAACTTTGAGCCTTGGGACAGAAGAGTAAAAATTTCATGTTTTTATTTCTGCTCTTGTCAGAAGACGTTGTTTTGACTGTGGTATTCCCTTTAAGGCAGTCTGTGAGGAAAAGCATCATTTATTTTAGTTTAGTTATGAGTAGTCTACAGAAATCCTTTTTCTCTTTTTAAAATGAATTTTTCCAAATATCCAGGAGTAGAAAACTAATAGTTAAGCACAATACTCTATCATTTTAGTTAAAACCAAATGGATGTTTTGCTGAGCCATTTTTACTTAAAAAAAAAAAAAAAGATAGAGAGTAACTCCAAAATCTTTATTTCCCTAGTGTTAAATTAGGACAATAAGAATTCTCATCTAGTCCTGGTGGTTCTCAGATTGGAGTGAAAGCCACTTGTTTTAATGAGTGGTGTTCTGTGGAGACGAAAGAAAACTGCATTTTTTCACTGTAGCTTATTGCACAGTGTCGTCACCCAATCTAACATCATTGCCCCTCTCTTCCTCCTTGTTTCCACTTTCATTCTCATTTCTTGCAATGGAAACTGTGCCTCTTAGGGACTCTATATGTTCTTGGGTGACACTAGAGAAAACCAGCCTTTACTCAGCAGTATCTTATTTTTTGCTGCTTCCTCTTGAGTGAAGAGATCTAGCAATCTGAAAGTGGAAACATTTTATTTCTCCTTTTCATTCAGCAAACATGTTCTTTCTAATTCTTAAGTATCATCTGAAATCATTTGTTGTTATTCATTTTTTAGCTACTTTTAAAAAATTAATTTGGATAATTAGCTTCATATCACAAAAGTAATGTTTCTCGTAAATTGTATCACTCATGTAACTTAGAATTTGGGAAGAGAGCTACTTCGTTTTTTTAATCACTTATCTTTTTCCAAAAAAGGATAATTTTCAGCTGATTTTTAGCCATTTCAAAATCAAACTTTTCTTCTTGAATTTAAATATTTATAATTCCTTTATGTCCTAGGAAAAATAGACTTGTTCATATACTGGTAGTAGATAAAGAATTATTCCAAAACGAACTCTCTAACTCAGATTGACACTCAGAGCACTAATTTTTTTTTAAATTCAGTTTTATTGAGATATATTCACATACCACATAATCATCCATGGTGTACAATCAACTGTTCACAGTATCTTCATATAGTTGTACATTCATCACCCCAATTTATTTTTGAACATTTTCCTTATACCAGAAAGAATAAGAATAAAAAATGAAAGTAAAAAAGAACTCCCAAATCATTCTTCCCATCCCACCCTATTTTTCATTTAGTTTTTGTCCCTTCTTCTACTCATCCATCCATACATTGGATAAAGGGAGTGCAATCCACAAGGTTTTCACAATGACACTGTCACCCATTGTAGACTACATTGTTATACAATCATCTTCAAGAGTCAAGGCTACTGGGTTGCAGTTTGATAGTTACAGATATTTACTTCTAGCTATTTCAGTGCATTAAAACCTGAAAAGGATTATCTATATAGTGCCTAAGAATGTCCACCAGAGTGACTCTTGGCTCCATTTGAAATCTCTCAGCCAGTGAAACTTTATTTCGTTTCATTTCACATCCCCCTTTTGGTCAAGAAGATATTCTCAGTCCCACAGTGCTGGGTCCAGATTCATCCCTGGGAGTCATATCCTGCATTGTCAAGGAGATTCACACCCCTGGGAGTCAGGTCTCATGTAGGGAGGAGGGCAGTGAGTTCACACCAAGCTGGCCTAGCTAGAGAGAGGGCTACATCTGAGCAACAAAGAGGTACTCAGGGGGAGATTCTTAGGCACAGTTATAAGCAGGTTTAGCTTCTCTCTCCTTTGCAGTAATGAGCCTCATAAGGGCAAGCCCCAAAATAGAGGGCTTGGCATACCAAACTATCAGTCCTCAATGTTTGTAAGAACATCAGCAACAATCCAGGTGAGGAAGTCCAATACCTCCACATCCTCCCCCAGCTCTTTAGGGGAGCCCCAAATATATATTTTTATGCTCCACCCAAATTACTTGGGGATGTGTTGCTATTTCATACTAACCTATAAAATCCTGCACCAAATAAACATCTCCTCTCTTGGTCTCACATGGAAGTTGAAGTTTTAAAACACAGTCAGTATCGACCTTTACCCTTGGGCCCAATTTGCCCTAGTCCTAACTAGATCTGCTTCATTCATATCTCTAATTGAGGTCTGGGCTCTTTTCAGCTTTTTTTGACAGTTGCTACATGAGCTAATACAAGCATTCGTAACTGCCGAGCCCTAGCTCTGAGTTTCAGGTGTCACACAGATATCCTAAGTTCCAGAGACCGATCAGTTTATAAACAAAAGAATCAGCATCTCAGAATTTGGAGATAGCCATTACAATTCAGGAATAGATGTGACTGCTCTAAGAGCTTACAATCTAGGAACCATTACAATAATCATTCTCCTGATAAGCTGTGCTCTAAGATTCAATTCTGAGTTTACACATTGTAGTTAGTCCATATTGGTGAGGCTTAGTGTATGCCTTGGTTTCTGGTGTACTTTGCTCAAAATGTTGTCTACAGGATCCATTCACCTCGTTGCATGTCTCACAGCTTCACTACTTCTCATAGTTGCTCAATATTCCATTGTATGCATATACCACAATTCACCATTCTGTTCCTCAGTTGATGTACCCTTAGGCCACTTCCACCCATTGCAAATCATGAATATTAGCTCCATAAACACCAGCGGGCAAATGTTCATTCATGTCTCTACTCTGAGATCTTCCAACTGTATACCCCACAATGGGGTTATAGGACCTTATGCCACCCACATACTTAGCTTCTTGCAGAACCATCACACTGTCCTCCAGAAAGGCTATACCATTCTGACTCCTCACCAACAGTAAATAGGTACATCTCTCTCTCCATGTTTTTTTCAGCACTTTTATCCCTATTTATATCTTTTCCTACAATTTTATAGAGATATTTTCACATACAATTAAGCACAGGTGTATAATCAATTGTTCACAGTATCATCATATAGTTGTGCATTTATCACCACAGTCAGCACTTGAAAATATTGATTACTACGACAAAAAAAGTTTTTTTAAATGGATAATAAAAAAGATAATGAAAAGAAAAATAAAATATCATACAATACAACATGATAGTGAGGTCAGACAATAATACCACTACCAAGAATCCCATATCCTTCCCTTATATCCTCCTCTCATACACATTTAGCTTTGGTATATATTGCCTTTGCTGCATTTAATGGGAGCATATTACAGTGTTATTGTTGACCATAGATTCTAGTTTGCTTTGATTATTCTTTTTCCCCAGTACCATCCCTTTTTCAACACTCTGCATGGTTGACCTTCATTTGTTCTCCCACATGTAAAAACATTTTTATATTTGTACATTTACACATTTTATATTTCTACATTTATATTTGTAAGTGCACAATCATTTACCATTCCAGTTTTTGCTAAGTTTTACAGTCCCAGTCTTTATTGGCTATCTTTATCTCTGGTGTCATACATGCCCCTATCCCACCTCTTTCAGCTTTACTCACAGACATCTTTGTTCAGTGTACTTAAATATTGTGCTACCATCACAAAGTATTATGCTATCTATTTCTGGATCTATACAATCAATCCTGTTGAATATTCTGTAGTCCTTCAGCATCAAATGTCTGACCTCTACCCTCTTTCTATCTCCTGATAGCCTGTGTTGTCAGTTTTTTAAGTCTCAAAGTTTGCTCATTAATGTTAGTTCATATTAGTGAGACCATACAGTATTTGTCCTTTTGTTTCTGGCTAACTTCACTCAACAAAATGTCCTCAAAGTTCATCCATGCTATTATATTTTGTTGTATCTTTATTCTGTCTTATGTAGCTGCATAATATTCCATTGTGTGTTTGTACCACAATGTGTTTATCCGCTTGTCCATTGATGGACATTTGGGCTGTTTCCATCTCTTGGCAATTGTGAATAATGCTGCAGTAAACATCAGCTTACAAATGTCCGTTTGTGTCTTAACTTTCAGTTCCTCTGAGTATATATCTAGCAATGGAATGGCTGGGTCTATATATGGCAAATCTATACTTAGCTTCCTGAGAAACTGCCACACTGTCTTCCAAAGTGGTTGGACCATTGTACATTCCCACCAACAGTGAATAAGTGTGCCTCTTTCTCCACATCCTCTCCAGCACTTGTAATTTTCTGTTTTTTTGGATAATGGCCATTCTGGTAGGTGTGAGATGTTATCTCATTGTGGTGATTTGCATTTCCCTAATAGCCAGTGAAGTTGAGCATTTTTCATATGTTCAATTTGTATTTCCTCTTCAGAAAAGTGTCTGTCCATGTCTTTTGCCCATTTTTTATTGGGTTGTTTGTCTTTCTGTTGTTGAGTTGTAGGATCACTTTATAATGGGATACGAAACCCTTATCTGATATGTCATTTCCAAATATTGTCTCCCATGGTGTAGGCTGCCTTTTTCCTTTTCTGACAAAATCCTTTTATGTACAGAAGTGTTTGATTTTGAGGAGATCCCATTTGTCTATTTGTTCTTTGGTTGCTCATGCTTTTGGTGTAAAGTCTAGAAAACCACATCCTATCACTAGATCTTTAAGATATTGCCTTACATTTTCTCCTAAGAGTCTTATTATCTTAGCACTAATGTTTAGGTCTTTGATCCATTTTGAGTTAATTTTTGCATAAAGTATGACATAGGAGTCCTCTTTCATTATTTCATTCTTTTGGAAATAGATATCCAGTTCTCCCAACACCATTTATTGAAGAGCTGCTCTGTCCCAGTTACTTTGGCTTGACTGCCTTATCAAAGATCAGTTGTGCATAGATGCGAGAGTTGATTTCTGAACACTCAATTGGATTCCACTGGTTGGTATATCTATCCTTATGCCAGTACCATGCTTTTTTGACCACTGTAGCTTTGTAATATGTTTCAAAGTCAGGAAGTGTGAGACCTCCCACTTCATTCCTCTTTCTCAAGATATTTTCGGCTATTTGGAGCACCCTGGCCTTCCAAATAAATTTGGTTATTGGTTTTTCTATTTCTGCAAAGTAAGTTGTTGTGATTTTAATTGGTATTGCATTGTATCTATAGATCAGTTTAGTTAGAATTGCCATCTTAATGGTATTTAGTCTTCCAATCCATGAACGTGTTATGTTTTTACATTTTTTTTAGGTCCTGTTCAATTTCTTTTAGCAGTTTCTTGTAGATTTCTCTGTATAGATCTTTTGTAGTCTTTGGTTGCTATTGTAAATAGAATTTTTTTTTCTTGATTTCCTCCTCTTGTTGCACATTACTTGTGTATAGGAACACTACAGATTTTTGCATGTTGATCTTGTAGCCTGCCACTTTGCTGTGTTTATTGACTAGTTCTAGTAGCTTTGCCGTAGGTTTTTTCTGGATTTGCTACATACAGAATCATGTCATCTGCAAACAATGTAAGTTTTACTTCTTCCTCTCTGATTTGGATACCTTTTATTTCTTTTTCTTGCCTAATTGCTTATGGCTAGGACTTCCAGCACAATTTTGAATAACAATGGTGGCAATGTGCATCCCTGTCTTGTCCCTGATCTTAGAGGGAAAACTTTCAGTCTTTCCCCATTGAGTATGATGTTGGCTGTGGGTTTTTCATATATTGCATTTATTGTATTGAGAAAGTTCCTTTCTACTCCTATTCTTTGAAGTATTTTCATCAAGAAAGAATGTTGAATTTTATCAAATGCCTTTTTTTCATTTGATGATCATGTGGTTCTTTTGCTTTGATTGATTGATGTGCTGTATTACATTAATTGATTTTCTTGTGTTGAACCAGACTTGTATACCTGAAATAAACCCCACTTGGTCGTGTTGTATAATTCTTTTAATGTGCTGCTGGATACTATTTGCTAGTATTTTGTTGAGGATTTTTGCATCTATATTCATTAAAGAGATTGGTCTATAATGTTCTTTTTTTTGTAGTATCTTTGTCTGATTTTGATATTAGGGTGACGTTGGCTTCATAGAATGAGTTGGGTAGCTTTCCCTCCACTTCAATTTTTTGAAGATTTTGAGCAGGATTGGTATTAAGTCTTTCTTGAGTGCTTGGTAGAATTCACATGTGAAGCCATCTGGTCCTGGGCTTTTCTTTTTTGGGAGCGTTTTGATGACTGACCCAATCTCTTTGCTTGTGATTGGTTTGTTGAGGTTGTCTCTTTCTTCTTGGGTCAGTGTTGGTTGTTTATGCTTTTCTAGGAAGTTGTCCATTTGGTCTAAGTTGTCTAGTTTATTAGCATATAATTGCTCATAATATCTTCTCATTGTCTCCTTTATTTCTGCAGTTTTGGTAGTTACGTCTCCTTTCCCATTCTGATTGTATTTATTTGCATGCGTTCTCTCTCTCTTTTTTTTTTTTTTTTTTGTTAGCCTAGCTAGGGGTCCATCAATTTTGTTGATTTTCTTGAAGAACCAGCTTCTGGTTCTCTTGATTTTCTCTACTGTTTTCCTGTTCTCAGTTTCATTTACTTCTGCTCTAATCTTTGTTATTTCTTTCCTTCTGTTTGCTTTCGGATTCGTTTGCTGTTCTTTCTCGAGTTCCTCCAGGTGAACAGTTAATTATTCAATTTTTGCTCTCTCTTCTCTTTTAATATAGACATTTAGGGCAATAATTTCCCCCTCAGCACCACCTTTGCTGCATCTCATAAGTTTTGCTATGTTGTGTTTTCATTGCCATTGTCTTTGAGGTATTTACTAATTTCTCTTGTAATTTCTTCCTTTACCCACAGGTTTTCTAAGAGTATGTTGTTTAGCCTCCATATATTTGTGAAATTTATGACCTTCTGCCTGTTATTTATTTCCAACTTCATTCTGTTATGGTCTGAGAAAGTGTTTTGTATAATATCAATATTTTAAAATTTCTTGAGACTTTCTTTGTGACCCAACATGTGGTCTATCCTAGAGAATGTTCCATGAGCACTTGAGAAAAAAGTATATCCTGCTTTGTGGGGTATAGTGTTCTATAAATGTCTGTCAAGTCTAATTTATTTATCATATAATTCAACATCTCTGTTTCCTTATTGATCCTGTGTCTAGATATTCTATCCTTTGATAAGAACAGAGTATTGAAGTCTTCACCTATTATTGTAGAGGTATCTACTTCTCCTTTCAGTGTTCTCAGTGTTTGCCTCATGAATTTTGGGGCACTCTGGCTTGGTGAATAAATGTTTATGATTGTTATGTTTTCTTGATGAATTATCCCTTTTATTACCATATTATCTCCTTCTTTGTCTCTTTTAATTGTTTTACTTTTGAAGTCTAATTTGTCTTATATTAATAAAGCTATTGCCACTTTTTTCTGGTGGTTGCTTGCTTGAAATATCATTTTACAACTTTCACTTTCAGCCTATTTTTGTCCTTGTGTCTAAAGTGAGTTTCTTGTAGACAGCATATAGATAGGTCCTGTTTTTTAATCCATTCTGTCTGTCTATGTCTTTTTATTGGGGAGTTTAATCTATTAACATTTGGTATTATTACTGTAAAGGCAGCACTTTCTTCTACCATTTTGTCTTTCGGATTTTATATGTCATGTCTTATTTTTTCCCTCTCTCTCCTTTTACCCTTCCTGATAATCTTCATTTCTACACTCTTCTCGAAATCCCTCTCTCCTGTCTTTTCCTATCATCCTGTACTGTTCTCTTTAATATTTTTTGTAGTTCTCGTCTTTTATTCACAAACTCTCTCAGTGTCTGTTAGTTTGAAAATATTTTAATCTCTCCTTCATTTTTGAAGGACAGTTTTGCCAGATATAAAATTCTTAGTTGGCAGTTTTTCTCCTTTAGTATCCTGAATATGTCATACCACTGTCTTCTCACCTCCATGGTTTCTGTGGAGAAATCTGTACATAGTCTTATTGAGCTTCCCTTGTATGTTATAGGTTGCTTTTCTCTTGCTGCTTTCAGAATTCTCTCATTATCTTTGACATTGGACAATCTGATCAGTAAGTGTCTTGGAGAATGTCTATTGGAATCTATTCTGTTTGGGTATGCTGTACTTCTTGAATCTGTAATTTTCTGTCTTTCATAAGAGCTGGGAAATTTCCAGTGAATATTTCTTCTGTTATTCTTTCTGCCCCTTTCCCCCTTTCTTCTCCTTCTGGGGTTCCCATAACACATATATTCTTGTGCTTCATGTTGTCATTCGGCTCACTAAGACCCTGCTCATATTTTTCCATTCTTTTCACCATCTTTTCTTTTACATGTGTGCATTCAGATGTCTTATCTTCCAGTTCACTGATCATTTTTTCTGCCTGTTCAAATCTACTGTTGTATCCCTCCATTTGTTTTTCATCTCCTTCATTATCTCCTTCATTCCCATAAGTTCTGCCATTTGTTTTTTCAAGTTTATGAATTCTTCTTTATGGTCATCTGGTGTCTTCTTTATAGCCTTCATCTTTTTTGCCATATCTTCCTGCAGTTCATTGAATTGATGTAGGAGATTTGTTTGAACATCTTTAGTTAGTTGTCTCAACTCCTGAATCTCAGTTGAGCTATTAGTTTGTTCCTTTGGCTGGCCCATATTTTTGTGTTTCCTAGTATGGCTCATTTTCTTAAGCTCTCTAGGCATCTGTCTTTCTTGATTATTTTATTCTGGAGCTGGTTTTCACAATTTTACCTTGGCTTTCTTGATATTTGGCTTTGCTGTCTATCTTTTGGTGTTCTGTTCAACTTATCCTAGTCCTCTTAGCTTCTATTTAGTTGGTCAAGATTTTCCACCTCTTGTTTTTCTGTTTGTTGCCCTGCCTCTATGTAATCTTTTTATGAGAGGGTCTCCTCATATATGTCGTACCCCAATCAAGTTTTCCTAGTCCAGACAGGCCCAGGTCTCAGGAGGAGGGTATGGAGTTTCCCTAAGAATTAGACCCCACCGTTTGTCAGACCCTCTTGTGAAGCCTCTAGACTCTATGCTTTTCCTATCCTGTCCAGCAGGTGACACTTGTCAGCCCCTAGCTCCCCAGTAGTGTAAAGAGGTGTGTTGCCTTTAGTTCTCTGCAGACTGGGTCTCTGTTAGGGGCATGGCTGACTGAAACTGGTTTCTGAATTCTGGCCCCTGGGGTCTGAGTTCTTTGAAGGAGGGCTGCCAGTTGAGCTGGACCATGCCCCTCTTTTCTTGGGGAAGTTATGCCCTTTAACGAATTGCCTCCCCCACTAGGTTCATGGCTTTGTCTGTCAGACCTATCTCAGCTCTCTCAAATATCTGAAGCTTTCTGTAAAGAGCTACTTAAAATAGTTATTTTAAAAAGAAAGAAAGAAACAACTAAAACAACAACAAAAAAAGATACCTGTCCTACTTTGCTAATGCTGCCTTTTTGCAAAACACCAGAAATGGATCAACTTTTATAAAGGGGGTTTATTTGGTTACAAAGTTACAGTCTTAAGGCCATAAAGTGTCCAAGGTAAGTCATCAACAATCAGGTACCTTCACTGGAGGATGGCCAATGGCGTGCAGAAAACCTGTGTTAGTTGGGAAGGCATATGGCTGGCATCTGCTCCAAGTTCTGGTTTCAAAATGGCTTTCTCCAAGGATGTTCCTCTCTAGGCCACAGCTCCTCTTCAAAATTCACTCTTGGTTGCTCTTGGGGCCTTTGTCCTCTCTTAGCTTCTCTGGAGCAAGAGTCTGCTTTCAATGGCCATCTTCAAACTATCTCTCATCTGTAGCTACTCTCTCAGGTTCTGTGCTTTCTTCAAAGTGTCCCTCTTGACTGTAGCAAGCTCGCTTCTTATGTCTGAGTTTATATAGTGCTCCAATAAACTAATCAAGTCCCATGCTGAATAGGTGGGGCCACACCTCCGTGGAAATTATCCAGAATTACCACCCACAGTTGTGTGTAGTGCATTTCCATGGAAACAACCTAATCCAAACATTCCAACTTAATCCCCACTAATATGTCTGTCTCCACAAGATTGCATCAAGGAACATGGCTATTTCTGGGGGACATAATATATGCAGACCAGTACATTACCCCTTTTTAAGGAAAGCCTTTCCCCAGACTAGAAGTTTTGTCAGTGTTTCAGTATGAAGTATTTAAAGATGCACTTTGGGCTGTTATCTGGATAATTACTCTCCAATAGCCTCAATTCTGCCCTTGCCAGGGGGCTATTGAAGTGTAAATAGATGAGAAGTCAGAGAAAAGAGAAGCAACAAAATGTAGGGGGGGGGGAACAAAAAACAATAACCCCTCCAAAATTGAGCCTTTTTGGAGCCAGGGAATGAGTTTCTCATCTAGCCCAGCCCTTCTCTGTCTAGCACCCCCAATTCCAAAAGTCAATTAATTAATTTGTTTATTAATTCTGCAGTTGAGGCTGGGTTGGGCCCCCATTCTTGCTCCCAGCAGATTGTTTTTTTTTCCCTTTCAGGGAACCTGCTGTAAAAAAGTCCACAGGGTCTGGGCGGGGAGGGGCACCAGATCCGTTGTACAGGCGGTCTTAAAAATTTTGCTGCAATCTCAGCTTTTCCACCCAATCCAGACTTGTGTATGATGTGTGGCTGGTCACTGGAGACCCTGAGAATACTGTTTCGTACAGTTCCTAGTTAATTACCAGCTGCCCTAGAGGAGAGACTAAATTCCACACCTTACCATTCTGCCATCTTGGACTGCCCTCCAGCACTAATCTTTTTGCCCCATTCATGCAAATATTAAACTTCTCTCATCTTTGTTATTTCTGGTTTTTAAATGTGCTTGCAATGTTGTAGAACTTTGAGCTTAATTGTTAAATTCCTCAAATGCCATAGATATCAACAAGTAAAATAAAACCAGAAAATTAAAGCAGAATTTGAATTCCAAAACAAAATATGGATAATTCTCAGATGATAAACCAAAGAAAGGTTAGCATTTTCTCTCCAAATATTTCCAAAAAAGCCTGTGGATCTGTCACATAGTCACTACAATGTGCTTTAATTGAGAAAGCAGCCATGAAAATGATTCACTACTATCATCCATGATCAACTCCTAGATTATTTTCAAATTGAAAGTGGCCTCCCAAAAATAACATGAAGTGATTGTAAGGGGTAATTGGAATAGTCTTCATTTTGATAGTTGTGTTTTTATTTTAACATACTAGATATATATATGTTTATTACAGAAAAACAGTACTTTGACTGATATTATTAGGATAATGCTAAAGACAATTTATAAGTAAAAGAATAAATGAGTCTCTTTAAAAGAAACCATTAAGGAAAAAATAGGACATATGGAACTTGCTTACGACAGACATTTTGAAAATGGTGGGAGGGAAAACATATGACTTGGCAGAGATTAGAACAGTGACCAAGACAGCACTTCACATCTGCTGGTTTCACCGTATTTCTCCTGGAAGCATGGTGTCTCTCTTCCCTGGTGCTTCTGCTGCCTGCCATCCTGTCTCCGCCACAAGAACTTCTTTCTATATGCATCCTTTCAACTTTAGCTCCTGCTATACACAATACATAACTATGTTATTTACTAGTTCCTCTACCCAAAGTTCTTTTCCAGACCTTACCTACCTTTGCTATAGTCCGTTATGGCCAGTATGCTTCAGTGTTGTTAGTTCTATGTAGAATTGTGAGCAAGACACATTAATTTGAAGGATAGTGTGATGCCAGCTCATTATATGGCCTCTTATCCCAATAGAGCTCTTTCCTAATAACTAATTCTCATAAATAATCACATCTCTAACTTGCTCCCTAGCCAACTCTTTCTTGAACATCAGAGTTTTGCACTTTTGGCCTTTACTGATAATGTTCAAATAGATGTTCATGAAATGTTTGATCTCGTCCTCCAGATGCAAACCCTACCCATTCTTCAAGGACCCAAATACCACTATGCATATGAAATTATCTGAATGCTACAGTATTTAATGAGTTCTGTCTGTAACTGTATTTTCTTGACACTATATTAATTAGTAACCATTAAGTTAGGATATTTTAACAATAAAAAGTGTTATTTCTAGAAATAACACTTTTTACAAAAAAAGTTTTACAAAAATGTCTCTCTTTAAACTAATAAACCTAATATAATCATTCTAATGTTACTATAGGCAAAGTGGCTTGTACTACCAATATATATTAATTTACATTTTCATTTCAACATGTGGTTGTTGGGTCTAGATAAATAATAGAGTACATTTATCATGACTTCAGACTGACAATATTGGATTGGCAGCTTCAAAATTTGTCAGCATCACCTATCAAATTGAAATCTACCAGAGAGTACAAGAAGATTTGTAAAAGCTTAAAGTTACCCTGTCAATACTGGCATTTCATTAAGAATTAGTTAAATCTTCTATCACTAAAATGTGACTGATGTGTATGTTATGTGGAGTGTGTGCATATTCATAGTTAATAAATGAGATATTATGGGTCATTTTTAGGTTATACCATAAACAACAGTATGGGAAGAAATGTGGAAGTTTTTAATTAAAATTATATCAGAGCATACATACAGTCAGGACTAATTTCAACTAATTTCCATGTCAAGAAAATAAGGGACAATATCTCTTTTCTTCAAAAACCATTACTGAATTGATTTTACACTTAAATTTCATATTGATTCATATGTTGAAAACAAAATTAATTTAATCTAAAAAAGTGAAAACAGACCACTTCATTTGTTCAACTTACTGTAATGTAATATGGTGGAAAAGTTGTTGAAGTTCTACTTAAGTTAGAATGTATTAAGTTTCCAGGCCCTTAGAGAAATATTTTTAAAAGATTCTATGTTAGTTTAAGTCATTAATGAGAAATATACTTAATTAAAAATAAGCCTATTCATTTATGTAACAAATATTTATTGATAACATGATAATGTACTGTGATCCCAGAACTCTGCAAAGTGATAGGGATAAATTGGTGAGCAAAGCAGACACATTATCCATCCTCATGGAGATAACATTCTTTTGAGGAAAACATACATTTTTAAACAGCCTGAAATTCAAAATTGCCTCTGTCTTAATATAATGAAAGAGTGGTATGCAAGAGTGTGAGAGTCTGTGGTAGGGGATTTGACATAATGAAGCAGGTCAAGGAAGACTTACTGAAGAGGTGACCCTTGGATTTACATCTGAAGGATTCATAGGAGTTGTCCAGTGAAAGGAGGATCTCTGCAGGCAGAAGAATGGCATAATTTCCCATCAGCAAAATGGAATTCAGTAAGTATCGGAACTGAAAGCAGACCAGTGTAGATTGAAAAGGAAGAAAAAGAGCAACATGATCTGAGGGGTTGGAGAAGTAGACAGGGACAAGACTGCAGAGAACATTGAAGGTCATATTTAGGAGTTTTATTTTATTTTGAGAGCAAAGGACTTAAGCTATGTGGAAAATAAATCATGGTAACTTGGACTGGAGTGGTGGTAATAGTTATGGAGAAAAGAAAATGGGAAATGGGAATTAAATGGAATATTATGAATAATCTACAGAAATGCAAGCATATTCAAGGACATCACTTTGGCAATTTTCTTCTCTTTCCCATGATTTTTGATTTTTTCAGTCTATACTGCATCATTCCCATCAGCATTGAAGCATTCTCCTTTATTCTATCTTTTTGTTGTTGTTTTGTTGTTAACAGATTGAGATATAATTGACATATAATAAAATATACAGTTAAGTTGTAGAATTTGATCAATTTTGACTTAGGTACCCACCCATGAAACTATCACCACTATCAAGATAATGAACATATTCAAGCCTTAAAATTTCCTAATGCACCTGTGGTAATACTATTTATCTGTGGTAATGTTCTTTTTTCTAAACTCTATTTTTAATCTGACATTAAAATAGCCACCTAACCTTTCTTTTCATTGTTATGAGCATGGTATAATTTTCCATCATCCTAATATTAACCCGTTAGTACCTTTGTATTTAAAGTGGGTTTCCTACAGACAGCATAATTGAGTCTTGCTCTGCTCATCAATATAAAAATCCCTGCTTTTTAATTGAAGTTTTTAGTTCATTTACATTTAATGTGGTTATTGGCATGGTTAGGCTTTAATCTACCATGTGTTATTTGTTTTCTATTTGTCTTATTTGTTCTTTGTCCTGTTTTTCCTCTTCTGCATCCTTTTGGGTTGGTTGTTTTATTATTCCTTTTTATCTCTGTTGTTGGCGTATTAGTTATAATTCTTTGCTAATTTAAATGATTCTTTTAGAGTTTAAAGTAACATCCTTAATTCCTTGTAGTCTATCTTCAAGTAATAGTAAATGATATAGCACTTCACAAATGGCATAAGTAACTTATAAGAGTATATTTCCATTTCTCGTATCCTGGCCTTTGTGTTATTATTGTCATACAAATTATTTTACATATGTTATGAAATCTATAATACAAGACAGTTATTCTTGAGAGAAATTTGTATAATGAGGAAAATATCATTAACACCAATCTTCTTTGCAGTACTATTAATGCAATCTATTAAATTTGTCATCTGACAGTATAGCTTTATCTCTAGAAATTTGACTCAACTCTCTTTTTAACTTGCATGTTTCTATTTAACATGCTTAATCATTCCTCTCACTTTCCAAACACTTAGAATACAAATATAATGACTTTTAAAGTTTTCTTTTCTACTAATTTTATCAGTTTTGATTGATTTTCTCTTCATGATTGGTTTTACTCTTCCTTATAATTCATATTTTCCTATTTCTTGCATTTATGGCCAATTTAATTACATGCCAGACATTGCAAATATTATCTTGGTTGCTGGATATCTTTGTTATCCTATAAATATTCTTGAGCTTTGTTCTGGGAAGCACTTAAGTTACTTAGAAACAATTTAACCTTTCAGAAGCATTTATTCTTGGATACTTTTGCATTGTCCTACTACACTCAATAGCCCATGAATTATGACATTACCCAGTCTGTGAAATGTTCACTATTTCCAGCTCTGTGTGAGCTCTGAATATTGTCCCCTCTGATCTTTTTAGTTGGTTCTTTTCATTGCCCAGGTATTTTTCTCACAAACATGCACTACCCAGAACCCAGCTGAATACTCAAGGGGAAATGTCTGAAAACTATGGAGTTTTCTCTCTTTACTGCTCTTTTATCTTCAGTATGCTTTCCTACAGACGCTAACCACATTGGCCTCATTGGACTCCTGGCTCTGTCTACTTGATTCTGAGAGAACACTGGGTTCTGCCTGCATTCTCCTTCTTTGCTCCATGGTGAAATTCACTCCAGACAGTAAGCTGGTGTAATCAATGGGCTCAACTAGTTTGTTTTTTTTTTTTGTCTCTTCGGAATCAGTGTCTTTTGTCACCTGATGTCTAGTGTCTTGAAAATCATTGTTTCATATTTTTGTGTCTTGCTTTTAGTTGTTTCAGGGAGGAGGGTAAATTGGGTCCCTGTTATTCCACTTTGGTATAACCAGAGTTCCCTTTTTATCTTTTATTATTATTACTTTTTTAAACTTTCTTCTCTTGACTCATTTCTGCCCCAGCTGCTAACCCATTTCTTCTCTTCCTTTTGCAGAAAATGTCCTGGAAAAAGGTTTTTGTACCTTTAAAAAAATCCAATTCATTTACTCATTTTCTTTTTAAAATTCCTTTCAATCAGGATTTCATTCACTCTGAAATTCTTATCAAGTTACCAACTACCATATTTTGATAAATCTAGTAGTTGTTTTTGATCTTTTTAAAATATATCAGCAGCATTCAGCTCAGTTTATTAATCCTCTCTCCCTTATAATTTTTTGTTTTCTTTTGGCTCCTGGGACACCAAACTCTTCTGGTTTTCCTGCTACCTCACTGGCTGCTCTTTCTCACTTTCTTTTGCTTCTCTGTCCTCTGCTTGTCAACATATAAATGTTGGCATGTCCCAGGACTCAGTCCTTGGCCCTCTTCTTTTCTGCATTAACACTAATTCCCTTAGTGTATTAAATATCTTTTTATGGAAAAAAATCTGAAATATATGTTTCCAAATCAGTTATGTTTTCAAACTCTAGATATATATCAAATTATTTCCTTGACATCTCCACTTAGTTAATCAATATGTAAAACTCACCATGTCTAAATCTGAATTCTCCTTTCTCACCAAATCCAGCTGTATTTACAAACTTTTACATCTTCATAAGTGGCAGCTCCTTCCTTCGTGTTTCTCATGTCCCATATTTTGGAATTATCTTCCTTCTCAACTCTCTTTCTCTTACATGCCATGTTCCGAATGTCTAGAAAGCCTGTTGTTTCCACCTTGTCTTAGTTTCCCAACTGCTAAAACAATTACCCTACAATGGATTGTTTTAACCAATGGGAATTTATTAACTCATGATTTTGAGACCAGGAGAAATCCAAAATTGAGGCCTCAGAAAAGTGATGCCTTCTTCCTAAAGACTATAGCATTGTGGGGCTGGCTACCAGCAATCCATGGGTCCTAGGATAACTTTTCCATCATATGGTAACGCACATACTAGGGTCTCCTGCTTTCCCTTCTGGGTTCCAGTGAACCCAGATTCCAGATTATTCCTGTAGCCTTTCCCCTTGTGAACTTCTCTATAAAGTCTCTAGTAGGAGGATTAATACTGATCCTTATTCAGCTGACCACACTATAACTAAAAATATCCAACCAATAAGGTCCTATTTACAATGGGTTCAAACCCACAGGAATGGATTAAGAACATGCTGCCCCCTACCTCCGCCAGATACATAATTCAATCTACCACAGTCTGCCCTCTGGACCTCAGAAAGACCTGTTCTTCCCATATGCAAAACACATTAATTCCATCCCGGTATCCAAAAAGGCTGAAGTCATTTCAATAATAACACTAAGCAAAGTCTCATTAAAATTACGTATGAGTGTTTTCTGTCCGGGGGCAAAATTCCTCTATCAGAGGAAAACAAATTGTCTGTTCCCAAAATACAATGGTGGACAGGCATAGGATAAATAAAAAGGAGAAACTGGAAGGAAAATAGGGATCATGGGTTCCATGTAAGTTTGAAACTCAGCAGGGCAAACCCCATAAGTCATTGTGGATTAATACTTTGTCCTTCACTCCTGTTGAGTCAGCAGCCCCATTCCATCCAAATGCTTACAGAGTGGCCATGCCTTCCCTGAACACTAAAGTGTAGGCCCCACCCCTTCCAAGTACTGAAGTGGCTTCCAGGCTCTCTGTGAGTGCTGAGGCACAGGCCACACCATCTCTTGAGCTTTGGAGGTTTGGCACGCTCTCTGAACATCAGGGTGCTAGGCCTGCCCCCTCCAAGGACTAGAGCAGGTCCCCCTTTCCACACAAAAGAGTGGGCCTGCTCTTGGCCCAAAGAAATCTTTTTGGTCTAGACCTCTCTTTCCTGTCTCTTCCCTTAAAGTCATTCTTACTTTGATATGCCCTCTCTCTGTTTCTTTCAGTCCAGGCAGGCAATGGTTCTGCTCATATAAATTTTGGAAAATCCTTGTCGACTTTGAGTGCAGTTCAGGGGGAGTCAAACCATCAGAAAAAAGGACTTCCCACAGATCCTTCCTGGATAGCTACTTTTCCAGTCCTGACTTCCTCTGAGATATCTGACCAGATCCCTGTTCAGCCACACTCTCTTCAGCAAAAGTTTGTTCAGTTAAACACTCACATAGAACTCCATTCTCTAGGGACTCACTTCCAGAATATCAGTGTGGGCCTGATAGAGCCCATTATATGGATAAGCTGAGAACTTTTGAAGTGACCATTTCTGGTTCCTTTGTGCTTAAGAGTTTAGTTCTCAGCTTATGCCTTTCCTCTCATATTTTACTACAAGCTACAATGAGAAGCCAGGCTGCATCTTCCAAAAGCTTAGCTTGGAAATCTCCTCAGCTATATATCCCCCAAGTTCATTGCTTTCAAGTTTTGCCTTCCATCCAACATCAGAACACAGTTTCACCAATTCTCTGCACTTGTTAACAATGATCACCTTTCCTCCAGTTTCTAATAACACACCATTTCCTAAGGCCTCACCAGAGACACTTTTAACATCCATAATTCTACTAGCAGTCTCTTCAAAGCAATCTAGTCTTTTTCTAGCAAATGACTTGCAATTCTTCCAGCCTCTACACATTAGCCAATTCCACATTTTTTAGGCATTTTAATAGTAGCACCTCACTTTCCAGTACCCCAAAGTCTTTTTGCTTCTCAGTTGCTAAACTAAATGCCATATTGTATTACAGGTTGGCTTAAAAATGGGAATTTATTGGCTCATGGTTTTGAGGTTAAGTGAAATCCAAAACCCAAACATCAGCAAGGTGGTCTTTACCCAGAAGACTGTGACATTCTGGGCCTGGATGCTGAGTGATCCTTGGTTCTGTGGCTTTTCTGTCACATGGCAATGCTTATGGTGGCATTCTCACCTTTCCCTTCCAGGTTCTGACTTCTGGTTTGTCCCTGTGGTCTTTTACCATGTGACCTTCTCTGTAAGTCTTCCAATAATAGGTTTAAGACCCATCCTAGATTCAATTGACTATACCATTTCTAAAAATATTCATCTTCAAAGGGTCCTATTTATAAAGGGTTCATATCCTCAAGAATCGATTAAAATTAAGAACATATTTGTTGTTGTTGTTGGGGGGTGGGGGGGTGGGACACACACCTTAAAATAGATCCAGTATGCTACCACTTCCTCACACTATCCAATTCTGCAATTCTGGTCCAAGCTCTCATCATATCTTGCTTTTCGTACTACAATAGGCTCCTCCTTAGTTTCCCTTCTTCTGCAATTTCTCCACCCCCTATAATTTACTCTTAACACCACAGTGACAATAATACTTTCTAAATGTAAGTCAAATCATGTCATTCTGTTCAAAATTCTCCAATGACTTCCCCAGTTCACTCACAGTAAAAGCAAAATTTTAACAATAACCTATGACATGACTTGACAAACTTTCTGTAAGGAGTCAGATAGTAAATATTTTAGGCTCTGCAAACTCTGTCACAGCATTCAACTTTGTTGTAACATGAAAGCAGCCATAGACAATATATAAATGATTGGGCATTTCTGGGTTTATTTACAAAAACAGGTGTTGGGCTAAAATTTGCCCCATACACCATTGTTCATTGACTCCTGTTCTAGTCGGTCTGAATGATCTGGCCTCTGTAACCTTGACTGCATCTTTTACTATTTTCCCCCTCACTTACTCCACTAAATTTCCTTTTAATTCCTCAGACATAGTAGTCATGAATTTGCCTTAAAGCATATACACTGGCTGTTCCCTCTGCCTGAAATAATCTTTTTCCAGGTGTTTGCCTGACTAATTTACTCCCCTTTTTCAAAAATTAGCTTCTAGATAAGCTTGATCACCCTTTTAAAAATTGCAACAACTTCCCTTGATAGCCAGTCTCCAAAGATGATCCTCAATGAATCTTCTGTAGTCCCCCTCCTTGAATCTGTGCTGGCTCTGTAATTTGCTTATAACTAATAGAATGTGACAGAAGTGACAATCTAGGACTTGTGAATCTAAGTCAGAGGAAGTCTTGCAGCTTCTGTTTTGGTTCCTTAGAACACTAGCTCTTGAGATGGTGACTCTCAGTAATGTTCTCAAAACCCAGCCTCCATGGTACAATACCCAAGTTATACAGAGAGACTATCTATAGGAACTTTGGTCAATAAACTCAGCTCCTTCCCATTGACAGACAGCATCAACTGCCAGCCATGTGAGTGAGCTGTCTTGAATCTCCAGCCCAGACTGCAGCCCTGGCTGCAGTGTCTGAAAAGCACATAAGAAACGCTTAGTAAGAACTACCTAGCTGAGTCCAGCTAAAACATAATACTATGGAAGGTAATAATAAATTGTTTTAAGCCACTGAATTTTGGAGTGGTTTATATGCTATGATAATTGGAAACCCCCTTTGCCATGCGGTTCAGTTGCCCTTCCATTACTTTTTCTTTTTTCCTTAGCATTTATTATCCTTTAACATACTGTATGATTTACTGATTTATTATGTTTATGACTTATTTGTTGCCTGGATGTCCCAAATTAAATGTTTTAGGAAGGCAGAAATCATTTTTTGTTTTCTTCCCTGATGTATCTTAAGAGTCTAGAACAGTATGTCTGGTACATAACAGGGATTTTATAAATTTTGAAAAATTCATTCAGTTTTTCAAGAAAGATTGAATGAATGAGTCTATCATAAAGAAGTTAAACAAGAGTAACTCAGGAGATATGGCACATTACCAAAACCAAAATGCTAGATTAAGATATAAAACAATTATCTATGGAATGTCCTCTAAATTAGAGATTTATAATTAATATTTAGCAAACATGAGGGACCTGCTAGGAAAAATAGAAACTTTTTGAAATTACTTTCAAATATTAGACAATCATGAGCCTCTAGGTAATGATTTAATATAAAACTTTATGACGTGAGTGATGAACAAAAGCTAAATATTTCTATTGAAAAGAAATAATTAAAATTTAAGGTGAAGAACATACAGCCATAACTTTTCAGTAGAAGGATTTGTTGCAGTTTCATTTTGAGTGATTGGAGAGTTAATATATAATTATTAAAGATTAAAGAGTTATCCATATTTATTAATATCAGTTTGCCATTATATAATAAAATTTTTCCTAGACATTAACTTGCCTGATTTATTGTGTTGTTATCCAAACACAGCTCAAAATGATTTCTGTAAAAGAGTGCTACCTTACTGTTTCTTTGAAGACATTTTATCTTGAAAACTATATTTTAGTTCTTAGTTGAGTAAATGATATGAAGAATGACTTCATGTTTTTTAAAGGAAAAAAGTAATTTTTAAAAAAGTTTACTGAAAACACTTTCAAACTATAGGGTCTAAATTTTTAAAACATTCATGTAGATTTATTTTTCAGTGTATGACAGGAATTTTGATATGGTTATAAAGAATCATCAATATTTGACTTCTAAGTCACATGCTAATACACATTTTTAAGAACACTGTTACAAAGAAAAATGTTGATTATGCTTCTGTAAGCTTAAAATGTATGTGGATTTTGTATTAATCCTCTTTGACTCCTGAACTTTAGCATCTTACAAGTCTGACTGGATAATTTATCAATTCTCATGCTCAATGAGTTCAGTCATTGAGCACATGGAATTCAAGGCAATGAGGCATAACTCTTGGGGTACTTAAAAATATCAGTACCAATGGCACACAATCAGCATATAAATTCAGTTGTCATGAGCAAAGGACAAAGGCTAAGAATAAGCCTCAATTTGGGGGCAAAACCAGAATTAATACAAGGCCCTACTGCATACACATAAGGTCGATTTTTACTCATTGCTTCAAAGACTGGAATATTTCACACTTATTTTTCCTTCCATTAAGCAACCTACACTTAAAAACAAAAACAAAAGATGCTGTACAACAATGCATGATGTAGCTTGCTAAATAATTTGCTTCTTTTTTTAAAGTGCTGCCAACAGATTCTAAACTAGTATTTCTTTCCTTATGTGATGGAGTGTCATGTTAACTAGGTACTAAATTGAGTCAATAAAGTGCCAACTTGGATGTGTAGAAATGAAACTTTATATAAAGAGTGACTTAAAATTACTTAGTCTTTGGTGGTAGAACACCTTTTCGGTGTGAAGCTGAGTATTTGCTCTTGTAGCTTTTAGTCAAGTAAGTCAAACTCAAATGTTACAGAACATGATGATAATGAGTAAAGTAGCCATAATGGGATGGAAGCTTGCAAGTGCTGTCTGAATGAGGAAACCCCTACTTAGTTCTAGCAGATAGTTGCTATGATGGAATGTGGGCCCAGGGTTGTCAGCACTCTGTTCATGCAAGAAAATCCAGAAATATGGATTTATTATATCATACCTCCTAACTAATAAATATTGAGATTTACTTCATTCTGTTGAGCTCTTTGTAGAGGTGAGAGAAAAAGAAAGAAAGAAACCGGAATGAACAAATAAAATGTTTTAGTTTGCTAGGCTACCAAAAGTAGATATCATAAAATGGGTTTGCTTTTTTTTTTTCAAAGTATGCAATCGGTGGTTCACATTATTATCACATATTTGTGTATTCATCACCATGATCATATTTAGAGCATTTGCATTACTCCAGGAAAAGAAATAAAAAGAAAAAAGAAGACCCCCAAACATCCCATACCCCGTACTTCTCCCTTTTATTGACCACTAGTGTTGCACTCTACCCAATTTTAAGACTTTCAATAGAGGTAGGTTAACTAAGACAGTGTAGTATTGTCAGAGATCAATATATAGATCAGTGAAACAGAACAAAACATCCGGAAGTAGATCCATGCAAACATGGGCAACTGACTTTTTTTGTTTTTTTTTTTTTTTGCTATTTAGTTATACAATCATTATCAAAGATCAAGGCTGCTAGGTTACAGTTCAGTAACTTTGGGTACTTCCTTCTGGTTATTCTAAAACACTAGACAATAAAAAGAAATCTATGTAATGATTCAGTAGTCACAGTCATCTGTTAAATCCTAATTTCTCAGTTATACCTCCTCCCTCTCATTTGATCTTTTTTTTTTATAATTCAGTTTTATTGAAATATATTCACATACCATACAGTCATCTATGGTATACAATCAACTGTTCACAGTACGATCATATAGTTATGCATTCGTCATCTCAATCTATTTCTGAACATTTTCCTTACATCAGAAAGAATCAGAATAAGAATAAAAAATAAAAGTAAAAAAAGAACAACCAAACCACCCCCCCATCCCACTCTATTTGTCATTTAGTTTTTGTCCCCACTTTTCTACCCATCCATCCATACACTAGACAAAGGGAGTGTGATCCACAAAGCCTTCACAATCACACTGTCACCCCTCATAATCTACATTATTATACAATCGTCTTCAGGAGTCCAGACTACTGGGTTGGCGTTTGGCAGTTTCAGGATTTACTTCTAGCTATTCCAATACATTAAAACCTAAGAGGTGTTATCTATATAGTGCACAAGAATGTCCACCAGAGTGACCTCTCTACTCCACTTGAAATCTCTCAGCCACTGAAAGTATTTCATCTCATTTTGCATCCCCCTTTTGGTCAAGAAGGTATTCTCAATCCCACAATGCCAGGTCCAGATTTATCCTCGGGAGTCATATCCTGCATTGCCAGGGAGTTTTACACCCCTGGGAGTCAGGTCCCACGTAAGGGGGAGGGCAGTGAGTTCACCTGCCGAGGTGGCTCAGTTAGAGAGAGAGAGGACTACATCTGAGCAACAAAGAGATATTCAGGGGGAGACTCTTAGGCACAATTATATGCAAGTTTAGCCTCTCCTTTGCAGTAACGAGCCCCACAAAGGCAAGTCCCATGATAGATGGCTCAGCACATCAAACCGCCAGTCCCAATGTTTGTGACATCAACACCAGTCCAGGTGAGGAAGTCCAGCACTTCTGCACCTTCCCCCAGCTCCTCAGGGCAGGGGTGGGGGTGGGGGGTGGGGGTGGGGGCATGGCTGGGGCTGCAAATATATTTTTTATTCTCTGCCCAAATTACTTTGGGATGTGTCACTATTTCACTCTGACCTATACCAACCCACCGTATCTCTCCTATTCAAAGCTCCATGCAATCATGGTGTTTGAAAAAACTGACTGTAGTATATATATATACTGTTTAGAAAATACAGTTCCTGCACCAAATAGACATCTATTCCCTTAGTCTCACATGGAAGTTGAAGTTTTAAAACGCAGTCAGTTTCGACCTTTACCCTTTGGCCTGGTTTGCCTTATCTTAATCATATCTTCTTCATTCATATCACTAATTGAAGTCTGGGGGTCTTTTTCAGCTTTTTTTTAACAGTTGCTGTCTGCACTAATTCATATCTGCTGAGCTCTAGCTCCGAATTTCAGGTGTCTCAGAGATATGCATTGTTCCAGAGGTCAATCAGGTCATACACTAAGGGATCAACATCTCAAAGTTGAGAGATAGGTATTACAATTCAGGAATAGAGTTGACTGCTGTAAGAGCTTACAATCTAGGGACCATTACAATAATCAAGTCCATGTTAGGCTATGTTCTAAGATTCAATTCTGAGTTCACACGTTGTAATTAGTCCATATTGGCAAGGCATTATAGTGCCTGCCTTTAGTTCTGGCGTACTTCACTCAAATACTGTGTACAGGATCCATTCACCTCATTGTGTGTCTCACAGCTTCACTCCTTCTCGCAGTTGCTCAATATTCCATTGTATGCATATGCCACAGTTCACCATTCTGTTCCTCAGTCTATGTACCCTTAGGTCACCTCCACCCATTGCAAATCATGATTGCTGCCTCCATGAACACCAGTTTGCAAATGTCCATTCATGTCCCTGCTCTCAGATCTTCCAATGACATACCCCATAATAAGGTTGCAGGACTTTATGGTCCCCACATACTTAACTTTTTGTGGAACCACCACACTGACCTTCAGAAAGGCTACACCATTCTGTGTGGTCATCAACAGTGGATAGGTACATCTTATCACCATGTTTTCTCCAACACTTTTACTCCTATATATATTTTTTCCTACAGTTTTATAGAGTTATATTCACACCCCATACATTCATCCACAGTGCACAATCAGTTATTCATGGGTTTGCTTTTTAGCAGTGGGAATGTATTAGCTTACAAGCTTAAAATTTTAAGGCTGTGAAAATGTCCAAATTAAGGCATTATCTAGACAATGCATTCCTCCTGAGGACTGGTTGTCGGCATCCTTGGGTCCTCTGCCACATGACAAGGCACGTGGTGGCATCTGCTCATCTCTCCCTTCTCTTTTGGATTTCCTTGCTTTCAACTCTCTCTCTCTCCCTCTTTTCATCCTGTTTATAAAGGACTCCATCCAGTAAGAGGATTAAGACCCATCCAGGGCCGTGCCTTAACTAACATAACCAAATTTAAAGGTCCTACTTACAATTGGTTTATATCCAGAGGAATGGATTAGGTTTAAGAACATGATTTTCTAAGGTACATACAGTTTCAAACCACTATACTTACTCTCCACCCTCCTGAACCCACAAAGACATTTTCTTTCCATATGTTAAATACATTCATCCCATCACAATATTTCAAAAGCCTGAATCAATTCATTAACAATAGTAAGTACAAAGTCTCATCAAAATCAGTTATAGTGTGGTCTGTCTGGGGGCACAATTCACCTCCCCCTGTGGACTTTTATAATTTGGAGAACAAGTTATCTGCTCCCAATCTACAGTGGAGAGACAGTTACAGGATAAATATTACAATTCCCATAGGGTGAAATTGGTAAGAAGATGGGTCACAAGTCTCAAACAATTCCAAAATCCTACAGAGAATTCTCTATTAGATTTTGAAGTCTTAGAGTCACCTATGGAAAGATGTTTTCTCCTCTGGGCCTGTTAGAGTGGCAGTCCCAACCCATCCAACTGCTTGCTCAGTGGCCATGTTCTCCCTGAATCTGGAGTGAGGCTCAACAATTTTAAGTATTAGGCTGGTGGTTGGACTCTAGGCTCCACCCTCATCAAGTATTGGGATGGCAGCCAGACTCTCCATATTCCCCTAGGCATTTAAGACAACCAGGGTGGCAACACTCTCCTTGAACATTGGGATTGAAAGCCCTCCCTCTCCAAGTGCCAGGGCATACTCTCCCTTTCCACACACATGGGTGAGCTCACTTTCTTGGCCCAAGAAGATGTCTTTTGTCCAGACCTCAGCTTTGTGGTTCTGCCTTTGAGGTCATTTTTCCTTCAATGTATCCCTTTTCTGTCCCTTTTAGTCCAGGATGGCAGTCATTCTCATACAGATCTTGCAAAAAACTTGTTGGTTTTTTCATGTAGTATACAAAGGTCCAAACCATTTGACAAAAGAACTTCCCATAAATGCATTCTGGATAAGTGCATTTCAAATCCTAAATTACAGTGAAATGGCTTGATTCCATGTTCAGTTAAACCCTCACATGGAGAACTATTCTTTGGGACTCACTTTCCAGAAGCTCAGAATTTTCTGAACCATCAATTTCTAGTGTCTTTGTACCCAGGAGTTCAGTTCTCAGTTTATCCCTTTCTTCTCACATTTTACTGTAAGTTGCAAGGACAAGGCAGGCTGCACTTTCCACATTTAGTTTGGAAATCTCAGCTAAATATCCAAATTCACCAATTTGAAATTCTGCCTTCCATCTGATATCAGGACTCAGTTTTGCCAAGTTTTCTGTCACTTTAAAACAAAGGTTGCCTTTCTTCTAGTTTGCAATGAGACATTCATCATTTCTCTTATAAGGCATCATCACAAGTACCTTTATTGTCCATATTTCTACTAACAGTCTCTTCAAAGCAATCTAGGCCTTTCCTGTCAAGCACCTCACAATTCTTCCCACTCCTACTCATTACCCAGTTACAAAGCCTTTTATTTTTTTAATTTTATTTTGAAATAAATTCAAACTTACAGGAACAGTTGCAAAAACAATACAAACCCCATACACAGAACTCCAGCATACCCCGACCCTCCTCCCCTGATACCCCAATCCACCAACTTTAACATCCTGTCAGACCACCATTTCTTTCTTTCCCTCTCTCCCTCCCTCCCTCTCTGTCATCCATCATCTATTGCTCTGTCTTCTGAACATATGAGAGCAAGCTGCACACATCCTTGAACAAACACTATAATTCACATATACAATTCCCATGAACAAGAACATTCTTTTATGCAATCCCATTAAGCACAGCTAAGAAGTTCAAGGAATTCAACATTGATACAAAACTTACATTCTCTTTTTTTTTTTTCTTATGTTCCCACTGTGTCCCTTTGAGCCTCCTCTCCTTCATCCTCAGCTCCCATCCAGGATCATCCTTGGCATTTAATTGTCATTGCCTATTTAAACTGTCTTTATCTTTTTCTTTTTTTTTTTTTTTTTCAATTGTAGAAACATATACAGCATAAATCTTCCCATTCCAACCCTCCCTAGCATTCCATTAGTGGGATTAATCACATTTAGAATGTTGTAATGCTATCACCTTCCCACCATCCATTACTAGAAATTTCCCTTCACCCCAAACAGCAACCCTACACTCATTTCTTAACTCCCCATTGCGCCTTCCCCCACTTCTCGTAACCCATACTCTACTTTTCATCTCTACGGTCATATTCTCTGATAATTTCTTTGTGTTTACTGTGGGGCTTAAATTTAACCTCTTAAATCTATAACAATCTTGTTTTTCTTTGATACCAAATTAACTTCAATAGAACACCTAAACTATGTTCCTGTCCTCCTCCATTCCCCCACCTTTATGTAGTTCTTGTCAAAAATTACATATTGTACATTGAGTCCAAAACCACTGATTTGTCATTAGAGTTTATGTATTTTATATCCTGTAGGAAGTAAATAGCGGAGTTACAAATAAAAAATTATTGACTTCTATTTGTATTCCATTGTGGTCAGAGAATGCGCTTTGAATATATTCAAATTTTTTTTTTTTTAATTTATTGAGTCTTGTTTTATGTCCCAGCATATGGTCTATTCTGGTGAGATCCGTGATCACTAGAGAAAAATGTGTGTCCTGGTGATTTGGGATGTAATGTTCTATATATGTCTGTTAAATTTTTCTATATCTCTCTCTCTTTTCTTTGCTTCTCTGTTGGTAGGGTTCCTTTTAGTATCTGAAGTAGGGCAGGTCTTTTATTAGCAAAATCTCTCAGCATTTGTTTGTCTGTGAAAAATTTAAGCTCTCCCTCAAATTTGAAGGAGAGTTTTGCTGGATAAAGTATTCTTGGTTGGAAATTTTTCTCTCTCAGAATTTTAAATATGTCATGCCACTGCCTTCTCACCTCCATGGTGGCTGCTGAGTAGTCACTACTTAGTCTTATGTTGTTTCCTTTGTATGTGGTGAATTGCTTTTCTCTTGCTGCTTTCAGAACTTGCTCCTTCTCTTCAGTATTTGACAGTCTGATCAGAATATGTCTCGGAGTGGGTTTATTTGGATTTATTCTATTTGGAGTTCCCTGGGCATTCATGCTTTGTGCATTTATATTGTGGAGAAGGTTTGGGAAGTTTTCCCCAACAATTTCTTTGAATACTCTTTCTAGACCTTTACCCTTCTCTTCCCCTTCTGGGACACCAATGAGTCTTAAATTTGGATGTTTTATTTTATCTATCATATCCCTGAGATCCTTTTCGATTTTTTTCCCCATTCTTTCTTTTCTTCTTTCATTTTCTGTTCTGTGGTCCTCTAGGATGCTGAGTCATTGTTCAACTTCCTCTAATCTTGTATTATGGGTATCCAGAATCTTTTTGATTTGACCAAGTTTCTTTTATTTCCATAAGATCTTCTTTTTTTTTTAATTTACTTTTGCAATTTCTTCTTTATGCTCTTCTAGTGTTTCTTTTTGTCCTTTATACCCTGTGCCATGCTCTTCTTCATGTCCTTTATGTCCTGTGCCATGGTTTCGTTGTTTGATTTTAGTTCTTTGATTAATTGCAGCAAGTACTGTTTCTCTTCTGATCTTTTGATTTGGGTGTTTGGGTTTGGGTTCTCCATATCGTCTGATTTTATCATATGCTTTAAGATTTTCTGTTGTTTTTGGCCTCTTGGCATTTGCTTTATTTGATCTCTAATTTGTCAGAACTACAGCTTGGTGGTGTACACTTTCTCAAACGAACCAGCAGATGGCGTCCGTGAGTCACCTATTTCCCTCAAGCCAGTTCTCCCTGACTTTGTTTTTGTGGTATGTGGGGATCTACTTCTTGCGGGGTTCAATTTGTGCACTAAGTTTGGGTGTGTTGTTGGTGCTGTCTGCCCTGAATGTGGGGCATGTGTCTGGATGGTTAGGGAGGCAGGGCAGCTTTAATGATCAAACCTCCCAGGTGTTCCTGGAGATTTAAGGCTGTTACAAGAGTCTTAGCCTCCATTTCAGTCTTGCCATGGATTGTCTTTGCCCCTGATCCACAAGTCCTTGGTATTGGGGTAGGGTCCCTGGGATTTCCAAGCGGGTCCCCTATCCCAGCCATGCTCTTCCAGGACTCTGCTGAGGGAAGGCTGTGCCACGTCACATGTGCATGCCATCCTCCAGGGAAGCCCTGGGCTGCTGGGCCATGCAGGTACATTCCCAGCCTGCTTTAAAGATGGTTGAATGGGGGTGTTAATTTCCCCATTTTCACACAGCTCCACCTTCCCAGCTCCAGGACACTTAGCTGTGGGTGCATTAAAGGCCACTGTCACAGCCGATATTGTGGCATGTGTGCGGTGCTGCGGGAAAGACTCCCTGTCACACTGGGTTTCTTGGAGCTGCTCTGGGCTGTGGGTCTGGCCCTAGGCGGGAGCATCCCCAGGCCACCGGGGAGATGTCTGAAGTGGTGCGGTCTATTTCTCCTTTTGTCTCCCCTCTGTCACCTTGACCCCAAGACAGTCAGCAGCAGGTATGGGGAGGGCCATCCTCCATGCCAGACACTGAAGCATTGGCTACAGCCTGCTCCTGCCCTGCTTCACTGTGCAGTTCTCACTGCAGTATCTGCAGCTGCTCCTGGGTTTTTTTTTGTTGTTGTTGTTTTTTTTTTGTTTTTCTACAAAAGAACTAGTCCATCCCTAAAGGCCAACCTGCAGTTTCCCCACACTGCAGCACAGCTGCAGGACTTTCAGCTGGCTCGCTCACTTATTTCAGAATGCAGACTCCCGGTTTCACCAAATGCACGGTCGCTGTGGATTTAGCAGACCTTGTCCAGCTGGTGCATTGCTGGAACTGGTGTTCTGGGTCACTTTCTGGCTTTTATCTAGTATTTTTCACAGAGGTGTTTTTTTTGCCCTGTCTCACGTAGCCACCATCTTAGGTTCCACAAAGCCTTTTAAACATTTTTGGTGTTTGCGGTAGCAGTACTCCACTCTTCTGGTACCCAAATCCATTCTAATTTGCTAGCTAGGCTGGCAAAAGCATGTACCATAAAATGGGTTGGCTTTTAACAATGGGAATTTATTAGCTTACAAACTTACAGCTTTGAGGCTGTGAAAATATCCAAATCAAGGTATCAAGGCAATGCTTTCCTCCCAAAGAAAGGCTGCTGGCAATTCTTGGGTCCTTTGCCACACGACAAGGCATGTGGCATGTGCCTTGGTCTCTCCCTTCTCTTTTGGGCTCTATTGCTTTCAGCTGCTTGCTTTGGTGGCTTTCTCCCTATTTCTCCCTGTATTCATACCATTTATAAAGGACTCCAGTAAGAGGATTAAGACCCATCCTGGGCCATGCATTAATTAAAGTAACCTAATCAAAGGATCATATTTACAATAAGTTTACACTCACCAGAATGGATTAGCTTTAAGAACATGGTTTTCTGGGGTGCATATAGTTTCAAACCACCACAAATAACAACACCCCCCCACACATACCTACCTATAGGTTGAATTTATTGCACAGTTTGCCAGTTTGGGATCTGTGAGAACAAACTTTGCATGTAAGAGAAGAAGGATATCTTAGTTAGGCTAGAACTACTTGTGGAATACTTTTATAAGCATTTATTGAGCACAGATAAATTTATGGACCAAAGAAAATTCTATTTCAAACTATGCCATTCAGCTCTATCACCCTCTGTCTCTTTCTCTTGCTATAATCTATCATCTTTGTGGTCCTTTCCCCTTATCCACATAAATCTTTTCTCCTTGTTCACAATTTTCCTATGCACTCAAGTTCCAATTTACCCATCTGTCGATTTATTTCTCCTATCATTCATTTATTCATTCAATAAATACTTTTCAGGTTCCATATGCCTAGCTTTCTAGTATGTATTGGGATATAGTTGAAAGAAAAATCACAGTGATCACATGGATGGCATTCCTAATGCCGTAGCTTCTAAGTAACTGAATTCCAAAAGACACTAACTTCATTTTGCTTTAGCTCAAGATTCCAAAAGCCACAACTTACATGTTTCCATTACTGGTAAATTCTCTACTTCTAAAATCATAATTCATGAATACAGATTTCCAACTTATTGATTCTTACTTTCTTTTAAAAAAATTCTGTCACTATCAGTATTACTACCCTGCTTCTATTCTCTACCCTCATTAAATTTCTTGACTCTTGCCTTTTCCTCTAGAAATTGTTTAGAATGAAAACTGCTTAATTTCCTAGGCTGCTTAAAGCGAATACCCTGAAATGGTTTGGCTTGAACAATGAGCATTTATCAGCTTACAGTTTTGAGGCTGAGAAAATGTCCAAATCTAGGCACAATCAAGGTGATGCTTTCTTCCTGAACACCAACTGTTAGCAATCCTTGGCACGGCACATGAAGGCACCTGCTGGTTTCTCCTTTCTCTTCCGGGTTTTGTTGATTTCAATTTCTTCTCTCTGTAGCTCTCTCTCTCTCTCTCTCTCTCTTCCTTTCATTTATAAAGTACTCCTCCAGTAAGAGGATTAAGACCTATCCTGAATGAGATGGGCTATACCTATCTGAAGTAGCCTCAACAAAAGGTCCTACTTATAATGGGCTTATACCCACAGAAATTGATTGACTTTAAGAACATGGTACACACAGGTTCAAACCTCCACATTACCACTAAAAATTTATGGTCATCTAATTTGATTGAGCCTCACAGCTCTCTGGATCTCTAGCTCTCTTCTACATATTTATAACCATGCCTTTCTTTTATTCTTCACAGTGGCTATTTCAAACCAACGCCATGCTAGTCAAGCTCTTACTGAAACTTTTCTTCTTTAACAGAGGAGCATCAAGGGAAACTCTTTTAAATTTGCTTCCCTCCCATATCTACCAACTTATATATACTAACAAGGTATCTTGGTTAAAAAAAAAAAAAGCTGTATTTCTATCTTAAGCTATTTCCTTCAATCATGCTCAGAGTACCATTTGTGAAAACTCCTTATTTTCCATTTATGTTATCAAATATCTATTCGAATGCCTATTCTGTGCCAGGCAATGTTCTAGGCTCTAGAACTATAGCAATGAATAAAATAGACTAGAACCCTCTATTCAGAGAACTTATATTCCATTGACAGGAGATGATCAGCTGGTAGAAAAATAACATTAGTTTCCACTAATAATAACTGCTTTAATAAAATAATAAAACAAGATGATATATTAGATAGTTACTGAGGGGTAGGTTGTTATTTTTACACCAGGTGAACAAAGAGGCTTCCCTGAGGAGGTAACATTTAATCAAAGCTCTGAATGACAAGAAGGAACAGCCATTAGGGTGTGTATAGAGAAAGAGCATGTTAACTCATAGGGAGGAATTCCCAGCTTGGGAAATAACTGGATGTATTCCAGGATTAGAGATTAGACATAGCCAGTGTGGATGGATATGAATAATCATAGGGTAAGAACAGTAGAAGGTGCGGTCAGAGAATCAGTTAGGAGGTAAATAATGTAGCTTATGGAGGCTACAGACAGCAGTTTGGATTTTACCATAACTGGGATAGGAAGCCTTTACTACTGGTTAAGCTTGGGAGTGACATGATCTCATTTGGATTAAAACAACAGCAACAAAAATATCTCTGAATGTTGGTGGAGGCAGGCAAGAGTGGAAGAAGAGATATCACTTAGTAAATGAAATATAGTGTTTTGACAGATTAAGAATATATATCTATATATATTCTCATGTATATATGTGCATATATATAAATAAAGTAGAGCCAGAAGACTTGTTGATATATTTTATACATGAGATGAATAAAAGAAATGGACAAGAAGAACTACTCTTTGTATTTTTCATCTTTTTTTTTACTTGAGTAAATTTTATCATTTACTGAATTAGGGAGAGTAATAGAGGAATAATTTTAAGGGAGATATAAAGTTGCAATCCAGAATTTAAGTTTTGGACATGTTAAATCTCAGATGCAAGTGGAGATGTTTAATTGGCAGTTGGTCATGTGAGTTTGGAGCTCAGAAGAGAGTTCAACACTAGACATTAATATTTGGGACCCAAGACCATATGCATGGAAAAGCCATGGGACTAGGCAAGGTAATATAAGGAGAAATTGTAGAGAAAGAGGAGAAAAAGATTCAGGTCATGGCCTGGGAAACTCCAATATTTAGATAATACTCAGAGAAAGTGGAACCAATGAAGAAGTAAGGGAAATATTTGCTAGTTAAGTAAGGGAAAATCCAGGGAAGAGGGTAGCAAAGAAGACAGGAAAAGAAGGTTCTTCAAGAAGAAGAAAACAGACAACTATTTAGGTGAAATGTCTACTAAAATTAAAATAATAAAATGGCCAGTGAATGTAGCATTGGACAGGGTCATTTGTTGCAAAAGCTGTTTCAGTCAAATGGTGAAGTCATTTGGAATGAGAATGGGAAGTAAAGGGAGAGGAGTCAGAGAGAATAGACAAGTCTTTCAATAAGGGGACTAAGAAGAGTGATGATAACTGGAATGGAATGTCAGCTCAAAAGGTTTATCATAAAGTAGGAAGATTCTAGAATATGTATGCAGCTAGTATTGATTAGGTAGAGAGAAATTGAGGATGCACTAAAGGGGGAATAATTTCAGGACCACATACTTAGAAGGTGAGCTGGGGTGAGAGCTGGAGCACAAATGGAGGGGTAGAAATTTGATATGAACAGGGTCACTTCATTCATTATTAAAAATTTAAAACAAGTGGGAGAAGTTCGGTTTCAGATAAGTAGGTGAATTTTGTGGTGAAAGTAAAGACGCCCTAGTCTGAATCTACTTCTTCAAGGTCATAATTTGAAAGTGGAGAGTCAGTGTGAAGGGGATGGGGCTGGAGGTAGGGTTACCACTGGACAAAGGAGAAGATATGAAATACTGATTGATAGCATCAGAGTAAATATATAGTGTAATGGGTTTGCAGAGCTTTAGAGAGTACCATTTGCCATTTGTGGTTGTAACAGAGATACAAGAGATCACACGTTATTGAGAGCAGACAGCATTGTCATGCATTAATGAACCTTACTCTATTGGTAGGCTGAATAATGGCTCCCAAAGATATCCGGGTTCTAATCTCTGAATCTGTGATAATAAGTTAGTGAATACTACCTTATTGGCAAAAGGGACTTTGAAGATGTGATTTGAAGAGTCTGGCTCCTGGTCAAAAACCTAGTATGGATTCCATCAGAAGAAGGGGCAAGATGGTGGCATAGAGAGAAGTGGAAGCTAAGTAGTCCCCTTGGAACAACTACAAAAAAACAGAAACAACTAGTAAATAATCCAGAATAACTGCGGGGGGACAAACGAGACCATCCACTCATCATACACCAACCTGAATTGAGAGGAATGACCGAGAACACAGCATAAAATCTGTAAGTGAAACTTGCAGATCCAAGTCATGAGACCCCCTCCCCCATAGCGCAAGCTGCAAAGCCTCGTGGTGCCAGAGAGAAGCTCTCTCCTAGCAAGCGAATACAGCTCAGCTGAGTTCCAACTGGGGTTGAACTGCTCACTACAGATACGCATCCCCAAAAAACAGACAGAGGCTTTGGGTGATGACTGACCTTGGAGAGCCGGAGGGTCGCCTTGGACTGGGTCTGAAGGGGACTATCTGTTTCTTTTTCGGCTCAGTGGAGAAAGCCCCAGTCATTTTCAGTTTCCAGGGCTGTGACTTGGGGAAGGGTGGAGACAGCACAAGCAGAGAGGAGACCATTGAAATGCTAATGGCCTCCACCTGGGGGCTCTGTCTTCTCTAGGAGGAAAGGGGTGGGGCCCTTTCCATTCAGAACCAGACCCCAGAGCCTGGGGGAACAGTGCCACACCTCCTCAAACCAGTCAAGAATTATAGGCTAACAGGCATCACCTGCTGGGCAGAAAAGCACAGTGACCTGAGGCATCAAAGGGTGGAGCAATTTTCTAAGACACAGCCTCAGGGAAACCAGATACTGAATATTTCTTCCCTCTGGGACCTGAGCCTGTTCTGGTCTGGGAAAACCTGATTTGGATAACCAAGGAAACCATGCCTAGACAACAGAAAATTACAACCTACACTAAGAAAAACAAAGTTATGGCCCAGTCAAAGGAACAAATGTACACTTCAACTGAGATACAGGAATTTAAACTAATGCTAAATCAAATCAAGAAGTTTAGAGAAGATATTGCAAAAGAGATAGAGGCTGTAAAGGAAACACTGGGCATATATATGGCAGAAATCAAAAGTTCAAAAAAAACAACTAGTAGAATCTATGGAAATGAAAGGCACAACACAAGAGATGAAAGACACAATGGAAACATACAACAGCAGATCTCAAGAGGCAGAAGAAAACACTCAGGAACTGGAGAACAAAACACCTGAAAGCCTACACACAAAGGAGCAGATGGAGAAAAGAATAAAAAAATATGAGCAATGTCTCCGGGAACTCAAGGATGAAACAAAGTACAATAATGTACGTATCATTGGTGTCCCAGAAGGAGAAGAGAAGGGGAAGGGGGCAGAAGCAATAATAGAGGAAATAATTAATGAAAATTTCCCATCTCCTATGAAAGACATAAAATTACAGATCGAAGAAGCGCAGCGTACTCCAAACAGAAGAGATGTGAATAGGGCTACGCCAAGACACTTAATAGTCAGATTATCAAATGTCAAAGACAAAGAGAGAATCCTGAAAGCAGCAAGAGAAAAGCGATCCATTACATACAAAGGAAGCTTAATAAGACTATGTGCGGATCTGTCAGGAGAAACCATGGAGGCAAGAAGGAAGTGGTGTGATATATTTAAGATACTGAAAGAGAAAAACCTCCAACCAAGAATCCTATATCCAGCAAAGCTGTCCTTCAAATATGAGGGAGAGCTCAAAATATTTTCTGACAAACAGACAATGAGAGACTTTGTGAACAAGACACCTGCCCTACACGAAATACTAAAGGGAGCAATACCGGGTGATAGAAGACAGGAGTGCGTGGTTTGGAACACAATTTTGGGAGATGGTAGCACAACAATGTAAGTACACTGAACAAAGATAACTATGAATATGGATGAGAGAGGAAGGTGGGGAGCATGTGAGACACCACAAGAAAGGAGGAAAGATAAAGACTGGGACTGTGTAACTTGGTGAAATCTAGAGTATTCAACAATACTCTAATGTACAAATATGTTGTTTTACGAGGGAGAACAAGCAAATGTCAACCTTACAAGGTGTTAAAAATGGGGAGGCATTGGGGGAGGGATGCAATCAGCATAAACTAGAGACTGTAACTAATAGAATCATTGTATCATGCTTCCTTTAATGTAACAAAGCTGATATACCAAGGTAAATGCAGGTAAGAAGGGGGGATAGGGGAGGCATGTTAGACACTTGACATTGGTGGTACTGTCTGATTCTTTATTGTACTTTGATTTAAGGTTATTTTTCCTTTTGCTGCTTCCTAGCTGTCATTTTTTTTTTCCTCTTTCTTTTGCCTCTCTACTTTCTTTGACTCTCCCTCCTGCCTTGTGGAAGAAATGTAGATACCCTTATATAGATAGTGGTGAAGGTGGTGAACACATAAATGTATGACCATGCAGAGAACCATCGATTATTTACTTGGGATGGAATGTTTGGTGAGTGAACAAAATCATATTAAAAAAAAAATGGGTTGATGACAAAACCTCAAGGGCAATATACTGAGTGAAATAAGCCAGACACATAAGGACAATTATGGCAGGGTCTCACTGATAGGAATTAATTATAATACATAAACTCATAGACATGAAATATAAGGTACCAAGCTATAGGATGAGGCTTAAGAATGGGGAGTGGTTGCTTAGTAGGAGCAGAATGTTCAACTAGGATGAACTTAAATGTTTGGAAATGAACAGGGGTGTTGGTAGCAAGATGTGAGAATAACTAACAGTGCCGAATGGTGTGTGAATGAGGTGGAAAGGGGAAGCTCAGAGTCATATATGTCACCAGAAGGAAAGTTGGAGGCCAAAAGATGGAAATGTATAAAACTGAATCCTATGGTGGGCAATGTCCATGATCAATTGTACAAATACTAGAAATCGCTTCCATGAACCAGAACAAATGTATGACAATACAATTAGTAGTTAATAATAGAGGGGCATATAGGGAAGAACTATATACCTATTACAAACTATATACTATGGTTAGTAGTATTTCAACATTTTTTCATAAACAGTAACAAATGTACTGTAGCAATACTAGGAGTCAACAATTGAGGGGGGTTGGTTAGGGATGGGGAGGATTAGAGTTTCCTTTTCTTTTTTTCTTTTTTCATCTTTCACTTTATTTCTTGTCTGGAGTAATGAAAAGTTTCTAAAAATTGAACAAAAATTAAGTGTGATGGATGCACAGCTGTATGAGGGTACCCTGGGGCAAGTGATTGTACACTTTGGATCTTTGGATAATTGTATGGTATCTGAACAATCTCCATAAAAATGAAAAAAAAAAAAAAACAAAAACAAAAGCAAAAAAAAAAAAACCTAGTATGATCTTTCAGGTTCACCCATAGGCAATTACAAAGACTTCATTTGGCAGTCTTCATGGGGAAAGCTGCCCTCCCTACACAAAACGTGGTGGACAACCAGTGAGTTACAGTCTCTGAAGGGAATTTCAGTCAAAGACGTAGGCCCCACTGGCTGGTCATCTTCTTATCTATATCTTCACTCCTAACTTGAGGCCTTTCTTAGGCACCTCTGTGAAACCTTCTTAGCAGAGGAGGAAGGACCTTGAAGATATTTTTCTCCACTCTGATTCAATATTCAATATCTCTTCATTCATAGTTAACCTCCCCCCCCCCTTTCTGTTCAAAAACCCATCCTCCATGTCCATAAAAACTCAAGAATTTTGTTTGGCACTCCCTTGGCAGTGAAACATCTGCCCATGTCCACACTTATCCATCTGACCCTGTTTCATGGGGGAAAATGGAACAGGGGGAGCTTGCACTTTTTGTCTGGGTTAGCCTTTTGCTTGTACCATCATTGTAAGTGGTTAAATATTTGACTATTACTTTCACTTTGTCTAGATTGTCTTAATTGGCTACCTTCAACAGTTTAGCTGTTTTTGACAGATTAAGTTATGGGAGATTATCCAGGTGAACTTTAAATGTAATCACAAGTGTCTTTATAAGAGGGAGGTAAAGGCAGTTGTGACTAGGTAAGAGAAGGTTATATGACAACAGAATTAGAGATTAGAGTGGTGCAGCCACAAGCCAAGAGATGCTGGCAGCCACCAGAAGCTGGAAGAAGCAAGGAATGGATTCTACCCTGTAGGCTCCAGAGGGAACCAACCCTGCTGTCAGCTTTATTTTAGGCTCGTAGGACCAATTTTGGACTTATAACCCCCAGAACTGAAAGATAATAAACATCTATAGTTTCAAACCACTAATTTTGTGCCAACGTGTTACAGCAGCAATAGGAATCTAACATGTTCCACTAGTTAATTCCTCTTTCTTTGTATCTTTAACTTCTGCCTTCTTTCAGGATATTTCCTATTAGCATATAAACATGCTTACAACTCTCCTTTATAAAAAACAATGAAAGCAAAAACAAACTAAAACAAACACATACATACATATGCACACACACGCAGCATTCCTTGACTCAACATGCGCAACTCTAGCTACTGTCCTCTTTTATATAATCCTTTTAACAACCAAAGGTTTTCATTTCTGTCTTCTCCTCTTCACCACTTATTCATTCCTTAATCCACTTCCAACTTCTTCAACTCTTTACTGTAGTAAAGTGCTCTCAGTATTCAGTGATGTGCTCATATTCTGAATTCCAGTGTGTTCTTTTCACTTCTTCCATTCTTAATCCCTTTGTTAATCAATTGATTCCTCTATTCTGATGATTCTCTCTTTTTTGGGTTTTATGACATCTTTTTTTTTTTTCCTAGTTACTTTTTTTCTCCCTGTCCACTATTTTTTAGTCTCCTTCATGAACTTCTTTTTTTTTTTTTTCAAAGTATTCCGTAGTATTCTTAACACAAGCTCCATTTTCTTCTCATGCTATACCACTATTTTACATTATTTTCCTTCAGTTCATCCTCTTCCAGGACTTCAATTATCATCTATATACTGATCAGTGAGGATTTTCTGCCAACCAGAGTGCCAATTTGTTCAAACATACTCTGTTCCCATGTACTGTATTGTCACATCGAGATGTCCTGAGTTTGAATAACTGCTTCTGTTGTTGTCCTATTCCATAGCACGCTCATACCAAACTGCAGTGGTTAAGTCTATTGGCTCTGGTGTCACTGAAGTGAATTTGAATTCTGGCCTTGCCCCTTACCTACCTGCAATGGTTTGGACAAGTGGTTTACCATCTTAATTTGTAAAATAGTAATAGCTGCCTAAACTGTGATGATTAAATGAGAAAATGCACGTTAAGTATGAAGCATAATACTTGGCACATAGTAGATGCTTAATAAATGTTGGCAATTATTATTATGCTAGTTTTTTTCTTTGCTTCTTCAAGTACTATATTTGCTGGTAATTACTACCATGGAACTTCTATTTTCCATCACTGTTGTTCTAGCAGTTTCTACTCTCCTCCTTCCTCAACTTTTTTTTTGAATGCATCAATGTATTTTTTAATGTTTATACAGTACACATAACATTAAATTTATGATTTTAACCATATAAAAATGTACAATTCAGTGGTGTTAAGTACATTCACAATATTGTGCAACCGTAACCACTGTCTGAATTTCCAGAACTTTTCTGTAGCCCCAAAAGGAAACCCAGGACCCATTAAGCAGCCACTGCCCATCCCCAGGCCTCTGGCAACCACTGAAAAAAAATACTTTCTTTAAAGAGTAATTTTGCACCATAAGCAAAGCTAATAGGCAGAAAACAAAGCAGAAAATGTTCCTCAACTTTTGATGTCAGATTTCACCATTACCAAACCCACTCCACTTTTCATTTTTCTGGTGCACATTCCCTGTTACTCCTGCACTCTGTTTTCTTTGTTTGACTTTGCCTACTACTTTCACACTCCATTTTTCTATTTTCTTTAAGTAATTTTCTTCTTCCTCCTCTCCCCTTCCTTCTCTTTTTTATAATAAACAACTTTGCAAATCACAACATTCCAGACCACTCTTTTCAGCTGTCTTCCTTATTTCCAGGTTCTGCTTTGTAATTTTCATAGTTGCTGTTTATTATAGCATTATTATTTATTGTATAGATGGGAAGGGAACACTTAGTAGGCCTCTCTTAACTGGAAACAGCCTTAGAAAAGAAATTCTCTTGAAATATGTTAGTGACAGACCACCTAACAAACACTAATGATATGTGCACCAGTGCAGCCTTAATTATGGACTGTTTTAGCTGGATATCTAGGGTTGCTTCTTGAAAACAATCCTAGAATCTATGGATGTATTTGGCACGGCCCCTGGAAATGTCATGTATTATGTACTAGGTATTCTAGTTTGCTAATGCTGCCATTGTGCAAAACACCAAAAATGAATTGGCTTTTATAAAAGGGTGTTTATTTGGTTACACAGTTACAGTCTTAAGGCCATGAAGTGTCCAAGGTAACGCAGCAACAATCGGGTGCCTTCACTGGAGGATGGCCAATGGCGTCCGGGAAAGCTCTTCTAGCTGGAAAGGCACATGGCTGGCGTCTGCTTGCTCCCAGGTTGTGTTTCAAAATGGCTTTCTCCCAGAATGTTCCTCTCTAGGCCACAGCTACTCTTCAAAATGTCACTCTCAGTTGCTCTTGAGGCGTTTGTCCTCTCTTAGCTTCTCCGGAGCAAGAGTCTGCTTTCAATGGCTGTCTTCAGACTGTCTCTCATCTGCATGTCCTCTCTCAGCTCCTATGCATTCTTCAAAGTGTCCCTCTTGACTGTAGCAAGCACGCTCCTCCTGCCTGAGCTCTTATAGTGCTCTAGTAAACTAATCAAGGCCCACGCTGGAAGAGCAGGGCCACACTTCCATGGAAATTATCCAATCAGAGTTATCACATGCACAGTTGGGTGGGGCACAGCTCCATGGAAACACTCAAAGAATTACAATCTAATCAACACTAATGCATCTGCCCCCACAAGATTGCATCAAAGAATATGGCTTTTTCTGGGGGACATAATACATTCAAACCGGCACACTAGGTAACTATCCAAGTATAGGATGGAGATGTTTCATGTAAGAATAGCTCACTTTTGTGTAAGTAATGTGACTGTGTACATCCCTTTGAAAATTTCATCTGTTAACCTGGGCCAGAGCATGTCCTGATAGGATAAGGAAGGGCATAAGAAGTTGTATTTTTTCCCATCCTTTGTGCCCCTTCATTACACATATCCTTGAAATCATTAGTAAAGCTTGGTACTGGGTAGGATTTATGATTGGGGTGGGGAGAATTCTAATTTGACAATTCAAAGTTTGTGTTTCTTTAGTTGATATGGTAGCATCCAAGATGATTTAGATTGTTGGAAAATGTGTCTCAAGAAATCCAGAGTCAATACTAGGCTGTGAGTTCAACACAGCCATCTGCAATGAATACAGTTCCCTTTGGAGGAATACATCATGTATCTCTTCAGTGAAGAGATTCATGTCAATGTGTGTAATGGAACACATTATCAATATCTGTATTCTTAGTCTGAATAATACCATAATATCTAGATGAAAAGAGCAAACATTAACCCAAGCAGTGGTTTGCTATTATAAAGGATCTAGAATTTTTTACTTCAAAAGAAATGAAAAAAAATATTCTTTCATTTAGCCTCTAAATATTTAAGATATTTCATAGAAATCTTATGTATTTCTTCACTGATTTATATATGAAACAAATTTACAAGTAAGGTTAGCTCATTTTTAAACCCTACCATTTTCTTTTGAAATTCCTGACATAAACTTTTTAGGGATTATTTATGAGAAGTAGAAATATAACAAGCCATATTTATGTGCTTTTTGGCTGTTACAGTGAATATTACATATTTTTCAAGAGTACTATTTTCCAGACACATGTATATTCCATGATATTGTAATTAGGAATGCAACATTTCCTGGAATGTTGCTTACATTTTAATGAAAGGAAAACCATGTTATAAAGCTTTCTATTTTGGGCATTACATTTATTTCTCAGTGATTCTCTTCTTTGTAAAAGCACTTTTCATTCTTCTCTGTTTTAATGCATCATGTGCCAAATGAAAAGTAAAGATATTCTCAAACGAGTGTGTCTGTTGATAAGAATTCAATTAATCTTTATGAACTCCTTTTTCTCTCCTATTTTACAGATTTTTAAATTCTCTGTTTCCTTTTTTTTTTTTTTTTTTTTTAAAGTGTCATTTGCTATTCCTTAACATTGCTTTGCTTTCTGGATCATTTAAAGATGATCTGTATGCAGGGAAGATTACAGCCTGCAGGGCCTTGGGAATCTCAAAGGACGTCTGGGTTCAAAACAAAGGGGAGTCAATAGCAATTACTTTGAAATAACAAAGAGGCTAGTCCACCTTTGTATAATCCTTTTAACTTTTCAAATTTATTTCAAATTTATTTTGTCATACAATGATACTTTTAATATATAGATGTTCATAACCTACACCACACAGAAACTGATATCTCAACGTATATTTCCAGTTTATTGGATTAAAAGGGAGAGCAATTTGACAAAATTAAAATCTCAAAATAATTTTCTTTTGACTGCTCTTTGGAAAGGCCTGTTTCTTTAGTTGACATAAACCAAGAAGATTTAAGATTGTCCATAAATAGAACCATCTCCTGGTGGAAGGTGAAGCCTCACTGAGATAGGCTCCCTCTGGGGTTTTGCTGTAGACTGTGTTATTGTTCACAAATGTGCTCTGCCTCTGCTCTTCTCTGTGGGAGAATTATACCTGCCCCCTATGTTGAACCCAGTTATTTCCCTGTGATACGTTTTGGTCAATGAAATGTGAACAACAGTGAAGGGTGTTACCTCCTGGCAGAAGCTTTGAGAGTCAGCACATGCTTTGCCGTTCTCAGAACCTGTCTCCTATCTGAGTTTATTCACTGGACCACAGCTTTACCATCAGCAGGATAATCATGTCTTATTACAAAACAATAACTTATACCAGCTGCATAAAAATACAACTGTGTACATCCTTGGTTCTGTCAAGATTTTGAAATGAAACATTCTCCCTGATAATTTTCTCAAGTGTAAAGTGGGGATAATAAAAGTAACTTCCTCATAGAGTTGTAAGAAGAATTAACAGCTAATGTTGTAGTGTTTACTTAGACATTGTTCTAATACTTTATATGCACTAATTTATTTCACTTGCTTCAGCAGGTGAAGCTACTGGGGGAATGAAAGGATAAGTAACACACAGCTAGTAACAGGCTGAACTGGGAATGGAACCCAAACAGAGCCATCAGAGCTCACTTGCTTAACTACTCTGCTTTATGGCCCTTCTCAGTGAGATCTGTAAAGAACATAGCAACATGTCTATCATGAATCTGAACTTACCATTTGTTGAAGTAGACATGAAATAAATGTTAATCACTTTGATCATTTGTTCACTTTGAAGATTGAAAAAGAAAAAACTGAATGATTTGGATATAAAGGGTCTTTATAAGACAAGTCAATAAATTTGGACTTAATCTTGAGGGCAATGAGTAGTTATTGAAGTGTATTAAGAAAGAATTGGCATTTAGATTTATATATTAAAAATAAGGCTGCGCTTGCAGTGTGGCCATTGAATAGAGGTAAGAAAGTGGGTCATGAATGGATGTAAGAAAGTGTTGGAGTTTATACAGCCTAGAGGTGATGGTAGCTGGAACTATGGTAGTGGCAACAGGAATTGGAACAAAAAAGGAAGATTTGAAAAAAAAAAAAAAAAGAAATTCAAATTAAAGATTTATCCTTGCCACTATTTGTATTATGTTAATCTGGACACTTATTCCATCTGGGTTTCTGTTTACTCATTTGTAAAAAGTAAGTCATTTGCATGAGATAATTGATAAAATCTTTTTAGGTATTAAATTCTGTATTATCTGTTGAGGAAGGGATGAGTTGGCAGAACTGTAGGCATGAATGCAGTGGAAGGGATTGGGAATAACATTGGTATGGAAGCTTTGCACATTTATAACATTAGTAAGAAATTTTTTCAGTCAAAAATTTAAACATAGTCTATTTATCCAACTTTATGTTCTTCTAGTCTCCCAATTTACTTCTAAATTCCCTTAACACAGTAAACATACTCTTATTTAGTCGTTTGAAAGAAGATGTATAACATCTTGGACCTGTCACTTAAATACCAAGAAGAAAGGCCACTTACAGAAAGGAAGTTTGTAAGTTTGCAATAAGCATTAAGAAAGCTACCAATCAAACCAACTTTTCTTTAAAAAACAATTCTGTGCAATAACTGTAAGCTTTGGCAGTCAGGAAAAATAGATATTTGCCATAAAGAGCAGTGACTTGAGTCTGTGTCTCAAGCAATACCGATAATTGTAGGGAAAGTAAGGGAACAGACTGCTTTTACTCTCCTGTGCTTTGGCAAATTGGGTTGCATCTGCTACAGGCCTGCCAAAGTAAAGTGCATCATTTTGGAAATTGCTGCTGAATGTGGTTATTGCACACTATCACGGCAGAGATTTTTGAAAGTCGTTACAAAGCTGAGGTAGCAGGGTCACTAGGTGTTAGCACTATCATGGCTGTTTGTCAGAGTCTGCTGAATAGCCAGCATTAATTTCAGGAAGCAGAAAAGTACCTCTTGGCAAAGCTTTGAGAGATAATGGTTGAGTGAATAAAACTTCTACTAATTTACTTGCACTTCTAGAATTCCATGTTGTTTCCTGAATGTTAAGTTAAATGAAGCCAAGCAATAATTGGTTGTAAATTTCCGTTTGTTACCTTTCTAAAAATTTTCAGGTAGCAATCTAATTTGATTTTTTTAATATCTGTAAATATCAATGTGGCAACAAAGACTAATGCCAGCGCGAAATATTTATCCTAGTTTTGGGCATCATCACATCTTGCCTGAATTACTGAAATACATGTAGTGTCTTTACCACCCATCTTGGCTTTCTGCAGTCTTTTTATACAATGCAGCCAAATATCTTTCTAAAATGAAAATCCAATGATAGAACCCCTTGTTAAAATATCTTGTCTAATTACCTATTCAAAAACCTTTAGTAGGTGAATTCATTATTGAATGTTGTTAGAAATCACACCAAAACTTAGCTGTTCAAAACAACAAAAATCATTTGTCATTTCTCACACATGCTGTGGAACCACAATTCAGAAGTGGCTTGGCTGGATGATTCTAGCTTGAAATATCTTACGAGGTTGGCGTAACTTGTTAGCTGTAGCCACAGTCATATGAAGGTTTGGCTGAGGTTGGGGGATCCATTTTCAAGAAGACTCACTTACTTGATTGTCAATTTGTTGACAGAAAATTGGTTTCTCTCCACAGGGCTGCTTGAGTATCCTTACAACATGGCAGCTGGCTTACCCCAAAGTGAGTAAAGAGACCAAGGCAGAAGACTTCACAGCTTTTTATGACCTAACTTCAAAATTTAATTCTGTCAGTCTTTCCATATTCTATTATCATGTAGGACAGCACTGATTCATTATGGGATAGGACTGCACAAGGCTGTGAACATAAGAGACGGAGACCATCTTAGAGTTTAGCTATCACAGTTTTTATTCACCTTGGTTTAAAATCCAAACTCTTTAGACATTGCTTACATGATCTTTCATGATATGACCATTTCTTACATCTTTAGCCTCATCCTGCCACTTCTTGGATCATATTTGAGTAATAAACTTCTCTTCACTTATTATAATGTACCATATATACTGGTTCTCATTCTCTTCTTGTATATCTTATTCTAGTCCTTTTAAGATTACTTTTACTCACTTTTCAGATCAAGTTTTAGATATTACTCTTTCCTAAAAATTTCCCCTTGACTCTCCAGTTATCGATTGGTGACTTAGTTCAATGCATCCATAGAAGCTTGTCCTTCCTTAATTAAAGCACTTATCACACATATTTTAAAATATTTTTTCCTATACCTCAGTAGATTTTGAGATCTGTGAAGGCAGAGGACTTGTACATTTTGTTCATAAGTTTTAAACATTTCCTAAACTCTGCTCATGCAATGGGTTGACTTAAATGAAGGGAATTTAGTGGCTTATGGTTTTGAGGCCAGGGGAAGTCCAAATTAAGGCCCCATCAAGGCAATATTTTCTTCCCAAAGATGGATGTTCTGGGCTGGCTGCCAATGATCCTTGGTCCTGGGCTCCGCTGTCACATATAAACACACAGGCCACTTCTCCTGGCCTCTTCCTTCTCTTCCAGGTCCTGCTGACCTTCAGCTTCTTGCTTCCCATGGCTTTCTTCTCTCTCTCTGAATTTCATTCTGCTTATAAAGGCCTCCAGTAATAGGATTAAGATCCATCCTGATAGGGCTGGACCACGCCTTAACTGAAGTACTCTCATCAAAATGTCCTACTTGTAATGGGTTCACACCCACAGGAATGGATTAAGTTTAAACACGTTTTTTGGGATACATAGCTTCAAACCACCACACTCAGTAAGTGATATTTACTCCTATTTTTCTAAGAAAATGGAAAGAATAGTAAAAAAACTCACCCAAAATCATTTTTGTTTAACTGATTTATTTTTCCAAACCTTAAAAACAGAAAAAAAATTTGAATTTTGATCTTTGAGTTTTGATCTTTGTAGAATTAATACTAGTAATTTGTTGAGTACAGAGATACAGATCCTATAATTTCTTCCAGTGATCAATGATAGACTAATGCAAATGCCTTTATCTTTCTGGGTTGCAGATCAGTACTATGATATCTGAGAATTAGTCCAAGGCGATTAAGATTTCTAACAAGTTAAAATCATTTTTTTTTAATTTCCAAGCCATGAAATTAAAATGATATGGATAAACTAGTCTGAGCCAAATTTTCCATACCTTTTAATTTAGTATCTTCTATCTGTTATTTTCCTTATCCCAGTTTTAAGGATGAGGCATAACATTATTTAACAAAAATCTAGTATTATTAATTAAGTGTATAAAACAAAGGTCACTTGAAGATATTTCAGTGAATTTGAGCAGAATCTCTTTCTCTCCCCGTTAAATATGTCACTGAATGTAACCAAATCATTAGTTACAAAAAGATACCCTATTCTGCTTGGCAGTTTTAGAAGTAGTATCACTTAGTAAGAGTACTTCTATGTAACAATTTAGTAAAATTATTTCAATATTTTTAAAGTGTAGGGCTATCTGTTTCTGTTGAAATTTAAATGAGAAGTAAACAGAGGGGAAGCAGGAAAGAGGATAGTTCATGTCCCATCTTACTGATTTAATATTGGAGCCTCTGAGTAAGCTCATCAAACAGGCTGATGTAGTATCTCTATATGCCAGTGGGTGAACAGAACCTTTTTGTTGTTTATCTGTTCTAGCCCTGTGCTGTTTAGACTGATGTTTCTTGGTTAATGCCTTTGGGCAACACATTTATCCTCTCGCTGCCCCATAGATGAACTTATGGAGCAGATACTTTGGTAACAGGTCCCCAAACTGTGACAACTACCTTGAATTTTGTCAGGGAAACACTTACACAGAACAAAATCTAGTACATTATTTGTTGACTAGATCATGGGAATCTGTGACCCTCTAGGATATAGGCAGAGTAACTGAGAATAAAGTGTGGAGGGACAAACTGTTCATTTCTGTTTTGGTATTTAGAAATATTCTTGCAAAGTCATAAGTATCTTATTAAAGGCAAACATTTAGGAAACGCTTATCTAATGTTTGAGCTATGTCTCAGCTGATCAGAGTTTTAGGCTATGTTTCATGTGCCCATGATTCAAAGAGTTTCACTTGATTAGACATCTTTTCCTGCCAACTTAAACATACTGCAAAGAAATCAAAATGCAATGAAATAAAAAAGCCTTAAACTATCAAGGGCTTATATTATGGACCTAAATCTCTGGCTTTTCAGGTCAGAAAGTGGAAGGTTATTAACGAATAAAGGGAAGTCATAAAAGTTACGTAGAATATGATTCTCTTTATATTCCAGTATCTCATTTTCCAGCCCCCTCCTAAAGGGAGAGTAAAATGGGTGAAGTGTATTTGATTTCATAATTTTTAAGGGTATTTTTTGGAATGTACAAGTAAGTTTAACCATAGCCTAAATGTAAATATCAAATCAAAGAATGCATTTTATTTTTAAGATAAAATTAACTGCAGTTTGTGTATATTATTTTGATAATGAAACTACCAGTATGCAAGTGCAAGTCACTGCCTAAAAATTTAGAAATTATAGGAGATGATGTAAGTAGTTAGGAAAATATACAAAATTATGTTTAATTCATGAGCAATTATGTCATACATTTTATAGCTTGGTTTATTATATCTATGCCTAAAATATCTTAGGTCTCTAGGACCAGAATGTAAAAATGTAACTACTGTATATTTTAAGTAATAATGCAAAAATTGTCACATACTTTATAGTTCAATAATCAAAAATGTACTTCAGGATGTGAATCACATTGTATGGATGTGTTGTGTTGATGTGTTATTATGAGGACACTGACAAATTGTTATTACAATGAAATGTAAATTAATATGCTGTGATTATTTCACTAGGCTTTAGAGAAATGGGTGTTCTCCTAAGGCCCAAGATAGGATAGTTCTCCTCTGAAGATCTCTTATTTTCTTTGCAAAATTTCGGTGACCAGTAAGTTCAAAACTTAAGAAATCCACACTGTTGGTGTTAGCATTCCATGGTAAGGGCTTAGACTGGTATTGAAGACAGCGAAAATGTTGGCAATGTGGTTAATTTTCTTTTCTCCTATCACTGAAGAAAGTAATTTGGAACTGGAAATTTGGTCAGTTTTTTAAACTGTCAGCTAAGGACCATATTGTTTCCCCACCACATGCTAGGCAAACAGAAGGCAAATGAATAGCTTCTTTTCAGAAACAAAACAAAACAAAACACAACTTCTGGTGATTTTTTTTTTTTTTTTTAATTTATTGATAAAAGGACAAGAAAAACTGTAGACATGACCAAGAACATTTTAGTGCATTTGTAATATGCTAATTACTCTAGACTGCTCAAATAAATCTTCAGCTGCAATTTCAGTCAACAATTTTAAGAGTTGATGTTTGCTTGCTGCTACAAGAATATTAACAATTAATATTCCTAAATTAGCATGACCCAGTCTTCCAATTTGTTGTTTAGGTCATGCAATTTTCAAGTTAATGTATTTTTCTCTCAGGGCTAGAAGGTGATTTTTGAAAAAATTGTTTTGGCAAAATTTATCTTTAAATACTGGGTATTGATTGCTGTTTATTTGACTTGAAAATGTAAAACTCCAGTATCTATGATCATTTAACATGTGGTTATACTTCATTATAAAATTCATAATGAAAAATAAGGAAAATTTTAAAAGTAGACAGAAAAATAAAAATTGCATTCCCAGTTACCTTAACAGAACATCTATTAATATTTTCTTATAATTTATTTCAATCTTTTTTCTATTATTTTATATATTTTTCCATATAATTGTAATACTGTCTTTGAGATAAATCACAGTCCTATGGCATTTGTTCTCTAGGGAAGTGGAAAGTTTCTTCTCCTTTCCAACTTGCCACATGATGGTGTCTCCAAGAAAACCGTTCTGAGAATTTGTTTATTTTCTCCAGAATTGGAGGAATACAGAAACTGGCATGACTTACTAAGGAAAAAAAAAAAACAAAAAAAAAACAAAAAAAGCATTGTGAGGCAAGAAAACAGCTAATTGGCCTGCTGACCAAATGTAAGATCAAGGAGATACTCTGTGATGACAGAGAATGGGTCATATTTCTTGTAGAACTGATATGGATGCGACACAAGAGATAACTGTGAGAAGTCTTATAAAGAGCTTTGTCCAAGATGACTTCTGAATATTGTACAGTGATCACAGCAAAAAGAGGATAGAAGTGGAGTACTAAGGGAAATTTTAAGTGGCATGCGTGGGGAGGCATCATGTTCTCAGGAATAACAAATGGAGGTCTGAGTGGAGGATTCTCTGAAGAAGCCACCAGTACCCCACAGGAGAAAAAAAACAAACAAAACAGATTTAGGATATCATCCACTAAAGAATGTGTCAATGACATATGGCAATTGTGTCAGTCAATTAAGCTTTTCTCTTTTATCTCTTCTCCATCCCACTGGAGGAGCCAGAGGCAGCATGGAATAAAAGAGGTAGGGACAGATAGAAGTCAGTCATTTCCTGCCTTGCCCATTTCTAACCAAACTGGAAGACAGGAGATTTAAAGCAGACAAGAGCTCATGGATTTTATATGAGACTGGATTAGGATTTTTACTACCATGAAGTAACTTGGAAAACAATGAAATTTGATTTAAATTTTGTCCATCACAGGTAAGAAATTGTTTAAAAGGGAAATTTTGAAAAAGTATAAAGTTGCATTCTTCTTGCACTTTATTCAACCTAATTAATCCTAGGAACTGGTCATAAAAAACATTGACAACCAAGTGTCACAAGTTCTATAATATGGAAAATAACGGATGTTACGGGATTACAGGAAAATCTTTGCATCTAGCTACTCAGGCTACTCTACTAGCTAGTATTCCACTGATGTAGATGTGAAGAGAGAGTGGCCCTGGATCCATGATAAACCCTGCCTGAAATGTGTGAGGAGACTCCAGGAGGTGGGTGGAAAGCTAGAAAGCCAGAGATTGAGTGGGGTCAGAAAACTAGAACAAAAATATAGGCTGTGTCTCTGGCTATGCTGTGGAATATTTTCAGTGTACTGAAGTTTGTCTTGTGGTATCTACCAAGAAAGTTTTACATACCTGTCATGCTCAGAAATTGTTAAGCCATCTCAACAATAATATCAGTGAAAAAAGAATTTTTATGCTTCTTTCACCTTTGCTTCCTTCCTCTTCTTTGGCACTATAGGGGAGATATACACGAGAGCTAATAAGTGGTAGAAGAAGAAAGCGAAAGAGGTCTTAGATTTCAACAAAATTGGAAACTTAAATTAATCATATGGTAAAGCAGTTAAAATTATTGAATTAAATTGTCTTTGCTTTTAAAGTTACCCAAGATATTCTGTTACCTAATAATTAGAATTATTAATGAAGAAATCCTACAAAGTAGGATGACATTAAAAGATGAAGACTTGAAATTGCCCTCATCTATCTAAGGTCTCTGGCAAATCTGCCATATTCTGGGACATCTTTGATATTTTATATTCTGTATTCCACACATGTTCTCTAGTTTGGTTCCCTTTCCTTTATATTTAAGCATGGTTAGACCAACTTCTGTTTTAGCTCTATTTCATTTTTGTCGCAATTGAATTACATTTTTGAGACTCACTTTCTTACTGTAAATAACAAAACTTTAGGTTTTCTAATTATGTAGTTAAAATGCAGTAATATCTTCAATTTGCTGGACAAACACTGTTCTACATATCAAAATGGTGATATAGATCCTGTAACTTAAAGATTGATACGTAGCTCTATCATATCATAGCTAGAAATGTTAATTAGTTGTACAAGGCAATTTGAGGGTGCCAATGAATAATATACAGAAGTGCAGGCAAATTAAACATTTTTATTTTGAGAGCTGCTTGAATTCAGAGCCAAACCAAAATTTGGATGCAATAAAAAATCATGGGGGAGAAAGAAAGTAATAAAGAAGTTTTCTTTAACCAAAATGGGGAATAAAAATCTTCTCTGACCAGGGAATTGCTATTGTTTGGTACCATTTATAATCATTTACCAACTGGCTTTTTAGGGTAAATCAGCTCATCTTTTGTTTGTAAATCTTGTGTGGGCAATTTAACTTCTTTAATCCATCATTCCTAATTACCTTCAAGATTAACTCTATACAAGTTAAATCATATTTTGCTACACTTTATAGATACTTGAATTGTCTTGTCACTACTTTGTCATCAGTATAATTCTAAAAATCCTATTTGCAGTCTGTAGGACCTGAAGATGAAACTAAACACAGCCAGAATATTAAAATGTATTGACAAGTGAAAATAAGTTCTTTGATCTCAGTGGGAAAAAGAGTAATGCATGCATACACCCTGAATTCTAACCCTTTCTCATTCTAAGCCTTTGAAGTTTTCCTTTCCTTTGCTGTACATCTTTTGGCTTACAGCATGGGCTTTTATTTTTTTTCCCCGGGGGGAATTGATTGAGATGCTTAGAGTTGAAAAGATAGGGGTCTTGAAAGATTTTCATTTGTGTGATTGTTTCTGGAAGACAGAATACAAAGACCATAGAGAGCTCCACTCTGGTCTACTCACTCACTGCAGCCATACCCCTACTATTGAAACAGTGCTTTTCAAACTTCAATGTGCATAGTAACCACCTGACAATCTCAATAAAATGAGATAATTATTTAGTGCATCTGGAGGGAAACTGAAATTCTGTTTTTCTAACAGGCTCCCTGGTGATGCTCTTTCAGGGACCACACTTTGAGTAGTGGGGTAAAAAGGGCAAATGAAGGCCAGGAATATCTTAGATATATTGCTTCAATACTTTCACTTTGTTAGACTTTTTACATCTATTATCTGCTAACTGCCATAATAACTCTAGGAAGTAAGTGATATTATCTCTAAAATGCAGAAAAACAAACACAGATTTATCAATACAAAGTACATAACTGATCTCTCTGATCAATAAGCTAGATGTGCATTGGCAAAATATCTAACATCTGAGGGTCTAACTTTCCATTTTGTAAATGAAGATTATATCTACTTCTTAGGAATGTTAGGATTAGAGGTACATGTAATGCATCTAGCCCAGTGTCTGATCCAAGTAAGGACTTAAAAAGTTATCTATTGTTATTGTTATAACTCCAATTTTAGAAGTAGATCTTATTAATCAATCAAGAAGAAAACTTAAGTGCTTATATTTCACAGTTAGTATCGGTCATTAAGAGGTGATATAATTTGAATTATAGACTTAATTGACAAATTTGTACTTCCATTGACCTAACTGGTTAAGATACTTAATCTTATAATATCATTTTTCCTCTTTAAATAATGAATCTTGGTAATAACTATTCATTGCAAGTTATGAATGTACTGACTTGCTTGCAGTTTTCATTAGCACAGAGGTGAATTGTGTGTATATATTTTTTCTCAGCATGGGAAAGTACAGGTCAAGTAGTGAACCCTAAGAATGCCAATCATTCTGAAATTTTAAGATAGCTTATTAGCATCATGTTGAAGTGTAAGATTATTAGAGTATAATGCATTCATTTATGTAAATGGTTTCTTATTTTACCTTATACAAGAATCAGAAATTTCCCTGATAAGCAAAATGAATGAAAGACCCAATTGGAAGCTTCTTAATAAAGTGTTTATGCATTTAAATGTGATTAACCTACAAATCATATCACAATTACTTTATTTTAAAGGAAATGCTATCATAATGAACATCTTTTTGGCTTTATCTTTTAATGAATGAAAAGAAATAGCTCACTGATAAAAAGTAGAATTTTCTTTCTGAACATAACTAACACTTTAGTAACTGAAATGGGAGTTAGTTACCAAAGAAATGTAAGACATGTTCACTGCCCTCAAGGAGAAAAAAACATTCATGCACAAATAGAACCTAATTAAAGTGTAAATTCTGTACAAAATAAAAATTTTAAAATGAGAGAATAAGACTAGAGTGGAGTAATTAGAGAGTGATGAGTGAGACTTGAGCTCAGATTTGAAGTGTAAGATACAGGTAGATGGAGAATAGAAATGAAAAACAACCAGTTAAGAGATAGCATCTCTTTTACTTCTTTGGAAGAGCTTGGAACTAGGAATCAGAAAACATGAACACTAAAGTTGATGCTAGCTTGGGCAACTGACTGTGTATCTCTGGAGCACATTTTCTCATTTATGAAATGAGAGATTTGGAAAGGTTAATTTCCTAGCTACTCTACAGTTCTTCAATTCTAAAATTCTTGACCTAACTATAGGGGGCAGGAAACAGAAACAGAAGGTCCTGTGCAGATATGGAGCTAGTGGGAAATATAATTGTCTACAGACCATTGGCCAAACTACGGCAGCCTTCAGCACCAAGTACTTAAGTCAAAAGCACTATCTGCTGCTGAGGTCAGGATTACAATATTGTTTAGGACAAGAAATTCAGTGGATTTCAAGAGACAAGGAAGTTAAATATGTGGTAATACTGGGAAAGCTATGTGAGTAACATACAGAATGACATTGGATTGTCAGGTCAAAATAGTATGATGTGCACATCAAAATGGTTGAACTGGAAATGTCAGCACTGGACAGGAAAAATTAGGTGTACAGAGTTTATTCCAGGAAACTGGACATAATAAGGGCCAGTGCTAATGAGATAAGGAGCATAAACTGAGGGCTCATGCAATGATCCAGGGGTAAGAAAAGTAGCGACCTAGGCTTGGAACCCAGGTAATGATCCAGTATTATCTGCTAAAAACTGGTGAACAGTAGAAGTAGCAACAAAACTAACCTCAATTTTTAGCTAAATTCTTCCGAGTATTTTTCTCAGGACTTGAACTGAAAATGGTGAGGAGTGGCAGAGAACTTTCAAATTAAGTAGCCACAGCTCACTCTTCTTGGAGCGATTCCATTTGTAGGGTTTTTGAAGAGTAACATTCCTCTACCCATAACTTTTCTCTTTCTTCTGGAATGAAAAATAATTAATCTGGTTGATAATTTGAGCCTCTTCCTTGCTCTTTTTTTTTTTTTTTTTTTAATTACATAAGCATTCTAAACTACTCTCTTCCATCTGATAAGGAGCCTGCCTGGCCAGGTATGGCCTGTGGCCATTCAGTTTAGCCACTCAGTGGGAATTAGAAACTAACTCTAAGGTAAGGTATTAGTAAAGGAAGCCCATTATGTCTGCATGTCCAAGCCATGTTTTATAATCCAGGCTGCTCCTTCTGCTACTCTCCTCTGTTCATGTCTCACTAGCTTCTGAAATTTTGGGGAAATATGGGTGCTGTTATTGGGCTCTGAACTAACATAAAGGATCAGATTGTCAAATCTGATGCATAAAATCAGAGTGCTTACCGAGTGTTTACTAGCTTCTAGGATACAAGCAGTCAAGAAGCACAGACAAAACAGGAAGAGGTCTAGGGCATCCTAAATGGATCCCCAAGTTCTTTTTGAGATGTGGTTTCTGACCCAGATTAATAAATGAGGGTTATAGAGAGGTTTGCATATCACCTCACCTAAGAGGGGATATTTAAGTTATGCAATGTATTTGTTTTATTTCTAGATTGTTACAGGGCTTACCTTACATATTCCAGAGACCTGTGCTTTAAAAATCCTTTCTAGGTTTGTCTACCATAAGCAATCCCAAACTGGGGACTTCTTGCTATTGTCATTCCATAGGTAAGAAATCTTTTCCTAGTAAATATTATTAGCTTATTTATCAGAAGATGAGTTATCAGCATGTTTACAGGTAAATTAACACAGATCACTTGTTTTCTTTCCTTAGGGGTATCTCTTGGTTATCCAGAAGAGAAATATACTACAAGACAACTTCTTTAATTCCTTCTTACCCAGTCCCACTAAATTACCACAAATTAAGGTAGGGGAGTGTGGGAGTAGAAGCAGGCATACTACAGCTTCTGGCATTAAGCACCATTGTTACTTAATATAAGCAGAAGTAATATGAGGAAAGTATTGTCTTAGGAAGAAGAGCCTAGCAGGACATTATAGAAGAGTCAGGAACAAATAAATGGAGAGAGAGGAACTAATTAGAAGGCATAAGATAGCAAGTCTGAACTTAAGTATGATAAGAAATAGTAGAATCTGGTAATGATAATCATAAGAATAAAAAAAAGGTAAGCATACAGGATTCCCTACAACTTCTAGTTTGGAAAACAAAATTGAAAAGTGGTAAACCTACATAATATTTGCAGAGTAGGTTAAAGTGATAAAAATAAAACAAACCTAATTTAATTGATGGGTGTGAAGATATGACAGTCGCCCCAAATGAAGTAAACTAGATATACTGGGAAAAAAGCTTTGTTAGTGGCTATATTGGTTCATTCATTCAGTCAACAAATATTTATTGAGCATTTGCTCTGTGCCAGTTCTAATCCTGGGTGGGAGATATAGATATGATTAAAACAAATGAAACAAACAAAACTCCCTGCTCTTTATTATTCAATTCCTGTGTGCCTTTCTAGTATGATATCTTACTACTCCCAAGCTCTAACCCCAGTATTAGAGGCTTATTTTGAATTTCATTATCCTGGAATATTCATTCACCTTCAGCCATCACCCAGAAATCATGTGAAGAGATATCTTTTCTCGAGATACCTCAGAGAGAATGCCTCTTACCCTCCATATCAGATGCGGTCAGTGCTCTCCCATATCCCCTCACCCTTACCCTTCCAGTGCATACTGGCCAGCACCAAGGGAAAGAAATGTCTGAGGGCTTCCTCACACTGCTGAAGCACACCCTGCCCACCCCGTGATAGTCCAGAATGATAAGACATTAATGCCTGAAAGAAGTAACCCTCAACCAGTGACTAGCAGCAGTCAGTATTTAAATACTCCCACTTCCCTCACCCTAGAGGGATGACTCTGAGGGATGTGTCCTATAATGCAGAGTTTCGTTACGCTTCAGTCCCCCAGAGTGGTAGTTGTCTTGATAACTGTCCTTCATTGGCTGCTTTTCCTTCCTTCTTTCATTTGGAATTATTGTAGGCAAGGACAACTGAACATGACATTTGCTATCTAAAATATTATTTACTGTTTGTGGTTAGTTGTTGGAATAGATAATATAATTAGAAATTGTTTGTTGCCCATCCTTGCTTTGAGGAAAAAAAAAAAGAGCCCAAGAATTTTAGTTGCTGAAAGCCATTGCAATCAATTAGTGGGCAATATGGAAATAAGTTGGGAGCTTGCCAGTTTCTAGTGAAAATGTGCCTCAATGGGGATCACACTACATTTGTCACTAATTAGCATTTGGTATTCACTTTGGAAGTTTCAGGATCTAGAATATCAGAAGTAGCCATGTCAAGGATGAGTGTCTATTTGGTTTCATTAGTGTGATTGCACTCCTATGGGTTGTTTTAAAATGTCCAATGCTGCTTGAGTAGCTGATGAATCTGAAAGAGGTAGCTCTTTTAGTGGGGAAATTAAGAATCTGAATGTCAGAGGCAAATGTCACATTGTTTCGTTCTAATTGACTCCTTTCAGTTTAAAGATTCTCAAAAGATAGTTAACTGTCAGCTGTTAGACATTCTTCTCTGCAAGTTTAATTTTGAGCACGTAATAAAGGTAGAATTTTATCTTTGCAAAAGTTTATGGATATTTTCATGTATTCATTCTTAATATCAATCTTTATTGTTGTTTGATTGGAATTTAACATTATCAAATCACTATCCTAAACTTCTCAGGACATAATGAATATATACTGATATTTTAAATAAATTTACTTATCAGATATGCCTAGAGAAAATAAATAATTAGATTTTGTATTATTTAAAAATGTCAGTTTACTATCAAATTGCATTCAGCCATTTGTGCTGGGCACTAGAAATTCGGCAATGACTGACACATACAAAAACACCTGCCTTCATAGACATTAATTCTAGAAGAGGAACAGGCAGGGTTTTTTTTAATTAAAAAATTACAATAATTCAGATGGTGATAAGGTCTATGGAGAAAATACGTAAATCAAAGAGGGTAACAGGGCATGCCTTGGTGGGGTTGGGGTTGAATAGCATTTTAAAAAATCATATGTACAACCTAATTTTTCCCCTTTTAATCATATTCAGATATATATTTCATTGTTGTTAATTACATTCGTAATGTACTACTATCACTGCCATCCATTACCAAACCATTTCAATCATTTTAAATAGGAACCCTATATATTTTAAGCCTTAAATCCCCATCCCATTCCATGGTAATCCATATTCTAGAATAGCATTTTAAATAAAGTGGTCAGGGAAAATGTCACTGAGAAGATGACATTTGAGAAAAATCAAGAAGGGAGTGAGAGAGGAAGCCATGTCAATATCTATGGTAAGAGCTTGTCAGGGAGAGGGAACAACTGATGCAAAAGCCCTGGCATAGAAATATTTCTTCAAAGTGATGAAGTCAGTGTGATGTGGAGAAGAATGAATGAGAAAAGGAGTGGTAAGAGATGAGGCAAGAGAGGGAGCAATGGGTCTAACTCACCCATTTTGGCAGTTTGCTAAAGCTGCCCGAATGCAAAATACAAGAAATGGATTGGCTTTTACAATGGGGGTTTATTAGTTCACAAATTTACAGTTCTAAGGACAAGAAAATGTCTAAATTAAGGCATCCAGAGAAAGATATTTTGACTCTGAAGAAAGGCTGATGGCATCTGGGGTTCCTTTATCACATGGGAAAGCACGTGGTGATGTCTGCTGACCCCTCTTTCCAAAATCTCTCTGGGTTTCTGTGTCTCTTAGCATCTCTCTCTAAGCATCTCTCTTAGCTTAGCATCTCCAGATGTCTATCTGCATCTCCAAGCATCTGGGTCTGTGTCAGCTCTCTTAAGGACTCCAGCAAACTAATTAAGACCCACCTTGCGTGGGTGGAGTCACATCTCCATGTAAATAATCTAATCAAAAGGTCCCACCCACAATTGGGAGGGTCACCTCTCCATGGAAACAACCTAATCAAAAGATCCCACCCACAATAAGTCTGCCCCCACAAGACTGGACTAAAAGAACATGGCTTTTCTGGGGTACATAATAGATTCAAACCACCATAGGCCCTGAGAGCCGTTCTAAGGAATTTGATTTGTTATCTAGAGGGAAGCTTTGGGAGGATCCTGAGCAAAGGAATCACATGCATTGTATTACAAGTTGGTATCATCAATCTTGTTAATGTGTTAAGAAAAGAAAGGGGGTTTATTAGTCAGGTTAGGCAGATTTCTATATAAAGAGTAATCCTGTTAGTGACAACTCAATACCAGTTTGTTGTTATTTTGTTTTCTTTTTAATAGCAAATGAAATTGAGTGTTTGCCAGAGAGGGGCGGTGCTCCAAGAGGTCAATGAGCTTGTGTATCTTGTGGCTTCCTCAAAATCTTGGCCCCAGGTTTGTCTGTTGCCTCCTTCTATCTCTTTGGCAGTCAGGGAAATAGAGAAGCAGAGCCCTTGAGAAGTGATGCACATTATTTCCACCAGTAATTCACTGGCCAGAACTCAATCACATGTCTGTACCTAACAGCAAAGGAGCCTGGGAAATGCTGTTTAAACCTGTGAGAAGAGGAAGTAGGTTTTGGTGAACACCTTGTAATCTCTGCCACAGGGAACAAGGACAGAAACAGTTGGACTAGTTAGGAGCTTCTTGACTTCTATCCAAGTGACAAATGGTGGCAGTGTAGGTAGTGAGAATGATGCCCTGAAGAATTTCCCCAACCATTTTTTTTTTTTTTTGAGGGATTGGGGAATTTTAATAGATGCTATAGGAAAAATTGTCTCAGGGGTCAAAGATAATTGGAAAATACTGGATTTCTTATTGAAGACTTTTTGCAACATTTATTAGGCATAATGTTGTTTTGTTGTTATTGTTTTGTTGTATATTGTATAAATTTTGTTGTTAGTGTTTTCATTGCTAAGAGATAAATGTAATTTTCAGTTTTTTAAAAAAAGACATTTCATCAGGAATTTTTTATAGACAATATCATGTAGGTAATCTTCTATAGTATTTTTTTGGGAAGAGAAATGAAATATTTGTTAGAAGGCAAGGGATTGGTCTTTGACACATAATTCCTGTGTGACTCAACCTCTTTGAGCTTCAATTTCCTTGATTATGAAATGGGTGCACTACCATTTAGGTTGCTTGTCTTAGAGGCTTATATAGCTAATACTATCTCTTGATAGTGTTTTTTCACAGAGAAGTTTTCAATTTTAATAATGTCCAATTTACCCATTTTTTCTTTCATGTATTGTGCTTTTGGTATTGTGTCTAAAGACTCATAAACAAACCCAGTGTCACATAGACTTTCTTCTGTTTCTTTCCAGAAATTACATAATTTATCAATTTTTATTTAGGGGGATAATTTGTTTTGAGTTAATTTTCTGTAAGATATGAGGTCTACCTAGGTTCAGTTTTTACATAAGGACATCCAATTATTCTAGCACCATTTGTTAAAAAATACTATCCTTTCTAAATTGAATTGACTTTGCACATCTGTCAAAAATCAGTTGTTTGGCCCTCCCACAATCAAGATGGCTGAGTGAGATGTTCAGAGCGCTGTCCCCCTACAGAAACTTTGAACACCCCCAAGAACTGGCAGAAACATCTGCTAGTGACCCCTGTGTCACCTAGTAACCTCTATTCTAGATTCTGACTCCATGAATTTCCTTGTTTTAATTGTTCCAAATCAGTGAGGTAATACAATACATGTCCTTTTGTATATGACTTATTTTACATGTATCAGAACTTCATTGCTTTTCATGACTGACTAATATTCCATCATATCTATATACCACATTTAATATATCCATTCATTCATTGATGGACACTTGGGTTGCTTCCATCTTTTGTCAACTGTGAATAATACTACTATGACCATCACTGTGCAAATATCTGTTTGAGTCCCTGCTTTCAATTCATTTGGGTATATATATAGTAGTGGTATTGCTAGATTATATGGAAGTTCTATATGTAGCTTTCTTAGGAACTGAAAAAGTGTCTTCCAGAGCAGCTGCAACATTTTACATTGCCACAAGCAATGAATGAGTGCTCCTATTCCTCCGAATCCTCTCCAACACTTATATTCCATTTTTTAATAGCAGCCCTTCTAATGAGTGTGAAGGTGTGTCTCACTGTGGTTTTGATCTGCATTTCCCTGATGGCTAATGATGTTGAGCATCTTTTCATGTTCCTCTGGTCATTTGCATATCTTCTTTGGAAAGATGTCTATTCAAGTCTTTTTGCCCAGTTTTTAGTTGGGTCATTTTGTCTTTTTGTTGTTAAGTTGAAGGATTTCCTTATATAGTCTGTATATTAATCCTTTATCCAATATGTGGTTTCCAAATATTTTCTCCCATTATGTAGGTTGTCATTTTACTTTCATGATAAAGTGAATTGAGGCAGAAAAGTTTTTAATTTTGATGAAGTCCCATTTGCCTACTTTTTCTTTTGTTGCTTGTGTTTTGGGTATAAAGTCTAAGAAACCATTGCCTAACACAAGGTCCTGAAGATGGTTCCTCACATTTTCTTCTAGGAATTTGATAGTTCTACCTCCTTTTTCAAAGGTCTTTGGTCCATTTTGAATTGATTTTTGAATATGATATGGGGTAGGGGTTCTCTTTTTTTTCCCCAAATGGAATGCACTTTTCCCAGCACCGTTTATTGAAGACATTATTCTTTCTCAATTGAGTGGTCTTTGCCACCTGGTAAAAAAAGAAAAAAAAGAAAAAAAAAAGTGAGTGTTGATTTCTGAACCTTCAATTCTATCACAATGGTGCATATTGTTCATCCTATGCCAGTACCATGCTGTTTTAATTGCTGTGGCTTTGTAATAAGTTTTAAGATGGGGAAGTGTGAATCCTCCAACTTCATTCTTTTTCAAGGTGGCTTTAGCTATTTGGAGCTCTTTGCCCTTCCTCATAAATTTGAGGATTGACTTTTCCATTTCAGCAAAGAATGTTGTTGGAATTTTGATTGGGATTGCATTCAATCTATAAATTGCTTTGGGTAGTATTGACATCTTAACAATATTTTGTCTTACAGTCCATTAACATGAAATGTTCTTCCATTATTTAGGTCTTTTTAAAATTTCTTTTAGCCATGTTTTATAGTTTTCTGTATACAAGTACTTTGGTTATTTAGTTTGATTTATTCCTGGGTATTTTGATTCTTTTAGTTACTATTGTGAATGGATTTTTTTGTTTTGATTTCTTCTTTCAAATGTGTTTTACTTGTGTATAGAAACACTTTTGGTTTGGGGTGTTTATCTTGTACTAGACCACGTCTCTGAATTCGTTTATTAGATCTAGGAGCTTTGTTGTGGATTTTCTAGGATTTTCTGTATATAGGATCGTATCATCTGCAAATAGAGAAAGCTTTACTTCTTCCTTTCCATTTGGATGCCTTTTATTTCTTTTTCTTGCCTAATTGTTCTGGCAAGAACTTCCAGTACAATGTTGAATAACAGTGATGACAGTGGCCTCCTTGTGTTGTTCCTGATCTTAAAGGGAAATCTTTCAATCTTTCCCCATTAATTAGTATGATAACTGTGGGCTTTTAATATATGTCCTTTATCATGAGGAAGTTTCCTTCTGTTTCTGGTGTTCTAAGTGTTTGTATCAAGAAAGGGGGCTGTATTTTGTCAAATGCCTTTTCTGCATCAATTGTGATGATCATATGGTTTTGTTTCCTTCATTCTATTAATGAAGTGTATTATATTAGTTACTTTTTGTATGTTGAACCAACCTTGCATACCTGAGATAAATCCCACTTCACAATGGTGTATATTTTCTTTATTATGCTGTTGGATTCAGTTTGCTAGTATTTTTTTTTTAAGAGTTTTGCACATATATTCATAAGAGATAATGTAGTTCTCTTTTCTTATGGTATACTTATCAGGCTCTGGTATGAGGATGATGTTGGCTTCATGGAATGAGTTAGGAAGTGTTCCCTGCTCTCTGGAAGAGTTTGAGCAGAGTTGAAGTTAAGTCTTCTGAGAATGTCTGGTGGAAATCCCCTATGAAATCCCCTATGAAGCTGTCTGATCACGGGTTTTTCTTTGTTGAAAGACTTACATAAATCTCTCAATGTAATCAATGTAGTCAATATCTTTGCTAGCAATTGGTTTGTTGAGATCTTCCATTTCTTATTGAACAAACATTGGCAGTTTGTGTGTTTCTAAGAATTTATCCATTTTTTCTAGGTTATCTACTTTATTGGCAAACAATTGTTCATAGTATCCTCTTGTGGCCCATTTCATTTCAGTGGGGTCTGTGGTAATATCCCTTTTCATTTCTGATTTGCATTATTTGCATCTTTAATCTTTTTTTATTTGTCACTGTAGCTAAACGTTTGTTGATTTTATTGATCTTTTCAAAGAACCCACTTTTGATTTTGTTGATTCCCTCTGTTGTTTTTTATCATATTTTTTATTGTAGAATATAACATATATACATAGAAATGATAACTTTCCAAGTGAAATTTAACAAGTAGTTAGAGAACATATTTCAAAGAATATTGTATGCTACAGTTTGACCGTTTCAGTTATTTCCTTATTGTAAAATATAACACATATACAAAAAAATATTATCTTTCAAAGTATGCTTTAACAAGTAGTTACATAGGCAATTTCAAAAGTTGTTATGAGTTATAGTATCATAGTTACAGTTGCATACTTATTGTGAAATATAACATATATACAAAAAAGGTGATAACATTCAAATCACAATTTAACAAGTAGCTATTGAACAAATTTCAAAGGATGCTGTTACAGTTCCACCATTCAATTCTTTCCTTCTAGCTATTCTAATACTCCAGCAACTAAGAAAAAGAAAATTATATAAAGATTCAATATTCATAATCTTTATTAAATTCCATCTTTTCTGTTGCTACTCCTTCCTCTAGTTTAATCACTTTCCCAATCTTCAGGGATGTCTAGGCAGTGAACCATAAGCTGTTCATGTTAAAAACGGGTATCAACTTGATGGAAAAAGGAGACACATCTAGTTGATTTTTTTGAAGAGGCTATTGCCTCTGGGTTTGGGGACTTAGCTGGTGAAGGAGTTCTCTGAAGAATTTAAGTTTCTGAAGAATAAATGTGGTGAGTGAATCCTTTAAAGCATCTTAGATAGGGATCTAGCTATTCTTTAAGGTTTTTTGGACTATTGTTGACTTGGGCTTATCGTACTGTGGTCATTTGGCACATCTAGGAGAAGCTAGCATAGGAGTAAACTGCAGAACAGTGTCTGGACTGTGTTTGAATTCTTTTAGCCACTGAAACCTTACTTTATTGCCTTTCTTTCCCCCCTTTTGGTGAAAAAGGCATTCTCAATCCCTCGATGCCAGGGTCAGGCTCATTTGTGGAATCCATGTACCACATTGCCATGAAGACTCATTCATCTGGGGGTCCTGTCCCATGTCGGGGGAGGGGTGATGAATTTATTTGCAGAGTTAGGCCGAGAGAGGAAAAGTCCACATTTGAGCAACAAAAGAGGTTTTCTGGAGGTGACCCTAGGCATAATTAAGGTGGGTTTAGACTCCCCTTTACAACCATAGGTTTCACCAGAGCAAGCCTCAAGATTGAGGACTTGACTTATTAAGTACAGGGTTCCTAAATTCATATGTGCATGATAATCCATCCATATTTCACATTATCATCACTTTAGCTGTACAATCCTCATCACTCCATTTTAAACAATTCTCATGACTCAAAATATCTCATAGCTCTTGTCAGCCCTAACTTATTTGTCTCTAGTATTTGTGTAGTACTAGTATTAATTATAGTCCCTGTTATGCAATATGTAGATTTTTCCCATGTACCCTTCTGTGGTCAACTCTCTGTGCTAGTGTCATACCTTAGAAGTATATCATGGAAGCTGCTATCTGTATTTATGGTGCTGATCTGTGGAAAACACCCCTTTAAAGAACATATTCATCTTCAGTACAACTCTGATATTTATAATCTCATTAACAGTCATCACCCCTATCCATTACCATACCTTTGAATTCACCATCATTAATGTATCTGAACATACTAGGTTATGATTCCCCTTCACTAGCCACTGTCTATCACTAGGTCCCCCAAATTTTATGTTATAAGACATTGATTTTACATTGTTCAAGAGAGTTCATAGAAGTGGTAACATACAATATCTCTCCTTTTGTGTCTGATGTATTTCACTCAGAATTATATTTTCAAGGTTCATCCATGTTGCCGTATGTTTCAGGACCTTGTTCCTTCTTAATGCTGCATAGTATTCCATTGAATGTATATACCACATTTTGTTTATCCATTTGTCTGTTGAAGGACACTTGGATTGTTTCCGTCTCTTGGCAATTGTGAACAATGCTGCTATGAATATCAGTGTTCAGATGTCTAATCATGTCACTACTTTCAAATCTTCTGTGTATATAATGAGAAGTGGAATTGGTGAATTGTAGGATTATTCAATATCTAGTTTTCTGAGAAACCACCAAACTGTCTTCCACAGTGGCTGTACCATTATACATTGCCACCAGCAATGAGTAAGTGTTCCAGTTTCTCCACATCCTCTCCAGCATTTGTAGTTTCTGGTTTGTTTAATGGCAGCCATTCTTATTGGTGTGAGATGGTATCTCATTGTGGTTTTGATTTAAATTTCCCTAATAGCTCGTGAAGATGAACATTTTTTCATGTGGTTTTTTAGCCATTTGTGTTTTGTCTTTGGAAAAATACCTTTTCATATCTTTTGCCTATTTTATAATTGGTCTGTTTGTACTACTGTTGTTGAGTTGTAGAATTTCTTTATATATGCAGGATATCAATCTCCTATCAGATACATGGATTCCAAATATTTTCTCCCATTGAGTTGGCTGCCTCTTCACCTTTTTGACAAAGTTTTTGAGGCATAGAAGTTTTGATTTTGAGGAGTTCCTATTCATCTATTTTTTCCTTTCATTGCTTGTGCTTTGGGTGTAAGGTCTAAGAAGCTACGTCCTAATACTAGGTCTTGAAGATGTTTCCCTACATTATCTTCTAGGAGTTTTATGGTACCATCTCTTATATTGAAGTCTTTAACTGAGGTCTATAATTTTTGTATAGGGTGTGAGGTAGGGATCCTCTTTTATTCTTTTGGTTATAGCTATCTAGTTCTCCCAGCCCCATTTGTTGATGAGACTCTTCTGCCCCAGTTCAGTGGATTTGGGGGCCTTATCAAAAATCAGTCAACTGCCTATCTGGGGGTATATTTTTGAGCTCTCAATTTGATTCCATTGATCAATATGTCTATCTTTGTGTCAATACCATGCTGTTTTGAGCACTGTAGCTTTATAGTAGGTTTCAAAGTCTGGAAGTGTTAAGCCCTCCCACTTCATTCTTCTTTTTTACAGATGTTTTTGGCAATTCAAGGCCCCTGTCACTTCCAAAAAAATTTGAAGACTAGCTTTTCCAAGTCTGGAAAGTATGTGGCTGGAATTTTGATTGGAATTGTGTTGAATCTATAGATCAGTTTGGGTAGAATTGACATCTTAACAATGTTTAGTCTTCCTATCCGTGAACACAGAATACTTTTTCACCTATTTAGGACCTTTTTTATTTCTTTTAGTAAAATTTTGTAATTTTCAGTGTAGAGGTCTATTATGTCCTTGGTTAAGTTTATTCCTAAGCACTTGATTTTTTTTAGTTACTATTGTGAATGGATTTTTTTAATTGCCTCTTTAGTTAGGTCATTACTAGTGTATAGAAACGTTACTGATTTATGTGCGTTAATCTTATATCCTGCCACACTGCTGAATTTATTAGCTCAAGTAGCTTTGTGGTTGAATTCTCAGGATTTTTCAAATATAAAATTATATCATCTGCAAATAATGTCATTTTTACTTCTTTTCCAATTTGGATACTTTTTATATCTTTGTTTTGGCAAATTGCTCTGACTAGAACTTCTAGCACAATGTTGAATAACAGTGGTGATAGTGGGCATCCTTGTCTCATTCCTGATCTTAGGGGGAAGGCTTTCAGTCTCTCACCATTGAGTACAATGCTGGCTGTGGGCTTTTCATATATGCCCTTTATCATACTGAGGAAGTTTCTTTCAATTCCTACCTTTTGAAGTGTTTTTATCAAAAAGGGATGTTGAATTTTGTCAAATGCTTTTTCAGCATCCATCAAGATGATCATTTGATTTTTATCTGTTGGTTTGTTAATGTGTTGAATTACATTAATTGATTTTCTTATGTTGAACCACCCTGGCATGCCAGTAATGAGCCCCACTTGGTCATGGTGTATAATTCTTTATGTGCCTTTGGATTTGAATTGCAAGTATTTTGTTTAGAATTTTTGCATCTATATTCATTATGGAGATTAGCCAATAGTTTTCCTTTCTTTGTAGTATTATCTGATTTTGGTATCAGAGTGATATTAGCTTCAAAAAAATGAATTAGATAGTGTTTCTTTTTCTTCAGTTTTTTAAAGAAGTTTGAGCAGGAATGATTTCAATTCATTTTGGCAAGTTTGGTGAAATCCCCCTGTGAAGCCATCTGGCCTTGGGCTTTTATTTGTAGGTAGATTTTTGATGACTTACTGGATCCCTTTCCTTGTGATTGGTTTGTTGAGGTCTTCTGTTTCTCCTTGGGTCAGTCTAGGTTGTTCATGTGTTTCCAGGAAATTGTCCATTTCCTCTAAATTGTCTAGCTTTTTGGTATACACTTATTCATAGTATCCTCTTATGAATTTTTTTTATTTCTTCAGGATCTGTAGTAATTATCCCTTTCTCATTTCTGATTCTGTTTATTTGGGTCTTCTCTCTTTTTGACTTTGTAAGTCTAGCTAAGGGTCTGTCAGTCTTGTTGCTCTTCTCAAAGAACCAACTTTTGGTTTTATTTATTCTATTTTTTTTCTCCAGCTCATTTATATCAGCTTTAATCGTTATTATTTCTTTTTATCTACTTGCTTTATGGTTAGTTTGCTCATCATTCTCTAGCCTCTTCAGTTGTTCAGTTAGGTCTTTGGTTTTAGGTCTTTCTTGCTTTTTGATATATGCATTTAGAGCTATAAATATCTTTCTCAGCACCACCTTTGCTACATCCCACAGGTTTTGATATGTTGTGTTCTTATTTTCATTTGTCTTTAGGTAATTGCCAATTTCTCTTGCAATTTCTTCTTTGACCCACTGGTTGCTTAGTAGTGTGTTGTTTAACTTCCATTTACTTGTGAAAAATCTGCTTCTATGGTTGTTGTTAATTTCTAGTTGCATTCCATTATGGTTAGAGAATGTGCTTTGAATTATTTCAATCTTTTTAAATTTATAAAGATATGTTTTGTGCCTCAGCATATGACCTATACTGGAGAATGTTCCATGGGCACTAGAGAAGAATGTATATCCTGGTACTTTGGGATGTAATGATCTATATATGTCCATTAAATCTAATTCATTTATCATATTGTTTAGGTTCTCAATTTCCTTACTGGTCCTCTGTCTAGTTCTATCTATAGAAGAGAGTGGTGTATTGAGTTCTCCTACTATTATTGTAGACATGTCTTTTTCTCCCTTCAGTTTACCCAATGTTTGTTTCATGTATTTTGGAGCTCCTTGATTAGGTGCATAAACATTTATGATTATTATTTCTTCTTGGTGAATTTTCCTTTTTATTAATCTATAGTGTATTCTTTGTCTCTTATGCCATCTTTACATTTAAAGTCTATTTTGTCCAGTATTAGTATAGCTACCCCAGCTTTCTTTTGGATGCAGTTTGCATAGAATTTTTTTTACATCCTTTCACGTTCAGTCTCTTTATATCAAAGAGTCTAAGATGAGTTTCTTGTAAACAGCATATTGATGGTTCATACTTTTTAATCCATTCCACCTCCACCAGTCTGTATTTTTTCATTGGAGAGTTAAATCCATTCACATTCAAAGCTATTACTGCAAAGGGAGTTGAACCAGTCACCTTATCCCTGGGTTTTTAGTTGTTAAGTTTATTTTTTTCCCTCTCATTCTTTTTTTCCTTTAAGTTACCATTGCTACTACCCTTCAGTTCTGTGCTTTTTTTCAGATATCTCCCTCATTTCTTTCTTTTTTTTTTTTAAGTATTTCTTGCAGGGCAGGTCTCTTGTTAACAAATTGTCTCAGCATTTGTTTGTGAAAATGTTAAACTCTCCCTCAATTTTGAAGGAGATCTTTTCTGGGTAAAGAATTCTTGGCTGGCAATTTTCTTTTTCAGAGTATTAAATATGTCATACCATTGCCGTGTTGCCTCCATGGTGCCAGCTGAATAGTCAGTGCTTAGTCCTATGTTGTTTCCCTTGTATGTGGTGAATCACTTCTCTCTTGCTGCTTTCAGAAGTTTCTTCTCTTCAGCATTTGATGATCTAATCAGTAAAGGTCTCAGAGTAGGTTTATTTGAATTTATTCTATTTGGAGTTTGGTGGGCATCTTTTATTTGCATCTTTATGTCATTTTGAAGGTTTGGGAAGTTTTCCTCAACTATGTCTTGAAACACTCTTCTAGCCCTTTACCCTTCTCTTCTCCTTCTGGGACACCAATGATTCTTACATTTGTTCACTTCATGTTGTCCATCATTTCTCTGAGATCCATTTCAAATTTTTCAATTTTTTTCCCATTTGTTCTTTTGTGTGTTTGCATTCAATTACTCTGTCATGAGGTTCTCTTATCCTTTCTTCTACCTCCTCAAATTTGCTATTGTGTGTCTCTACTATATTTTTAATTTGATCCCATTGTCTTTTATTTCCCTAAGGTCTGCTATTTTTTCTTATTTACTCTTTCAAATTCTTCTTTATGCTCTTATAGAGTCTTCTTGATTTCCTTTATGTCTTTAGATGTCTTATTGATGTTGTTTTGGAGATTTGTTTGTATTACTTCAATTAATTGCTCCAAATTTTGTGTCTCTTCTGGCTTTTTAATTTGTTCATTTGGCTTGTCCATATCTTCTAGATTCTTCAAGTGTTTTGCAACTTTCTGTTGGCTTTGGGGCATTTGCTTGTCTTGATGGGGTTATTTTGTGAAATGCAGGATTGTTTGAGCATTTATATACAATTTTGTCATGTTATAGCTTGCAGTTTTCAAGTCCTACCAGTAGGTGACACTGTGGAGGTACAGGTTGCTGGAGTGCATTTTCCCTAAACTACTTGCAGGTGGTGCTGTCAAGTAGGTCTTCCCTGAACTTCACCTTTGCAGTGGATGGAGTCCAAACTGGGTGGGGAACCAATCAGTGTACTGGATCTCTCTGTGCACTGGGATTGCCTGTCCTTGGGGTGCTATGTTGTCTCTGAGTATGTAGGCAGGGAGTCTGCTCAAGGGCACCTGCAAATGGAATGTGGGCCCTGTCTGCCTGCTCCCTGCCTGAGGTCTTCCCATGAGTCTCTGGAAGATGGGAGGGGCTCCTGATTGTCAGTATGGTGCCTCTCCCTTCCCTGCTTCTTGCCATTGCACCCCCTCAGACTTCCATGGGGGTGAGGAAGCAAACCCTGCCTGCTGGGTTCCCTCACAGGAGCTCCCTGCTGCATGGCTGTGGATGATCACCTTCCCAGCTAACTGTCAAGTTAGTTACACAGGAATGCAGAGCTGCTGCTCACTAGTTTGCCCGGTGGTGGTTTTGCTACTGCTGGCATGGGAGGTGGTCTGGAGGGAAACAAACTCACCCCATCCCTTGAGCCACCAACTCTCTTCCATTTTTGTTGGTGTTCCCTCCATGTACTGTGGGAGGGCACTGTATGCCTTGTCACACCCTGAAACTTCTGCCATCTTCCTGGAAGTCCTTCCTCTCTATTGCTTTTTGTTTTCTATTTTGTTTATTTCAACTCTGATCTTTATTTCCTTCCTTCTGCTCATTTTGGTTTTAATTTTCTCTTCTTTTTTTTAGTTCTTTCAGTTTTGAGGTTACTTTTCTGATTTGAAATCTTTCTTCTTTTCTAATGTAAGTATTTTAACACATAAATTTCCCTCTCAGCACTGCTTTTGCTGCATCCCATAAGTTTGGGTATGGTGGTCATTTTATTCACCTCAAGATATTTCCTGATTTTGTTTCTGATTGCCTCTTTAACCAATTGGTTTTGTAAGAATATGTTGTTCAATTTCCACACATTTGTGAATTTTTCATTTCTCCCTCTGTTATTTATTTCTATCATCATTCTGTTGTGGTTAGAGAACATACATAGTATGATTTCAACATTGTTGAATTTAATGAGGCTTGTTTTGTGACCCAACATGTGGTCTATCTTGTAGAATTATCCATGTGCACACAAGAAGAATGTGTTTTCTGTTTTCATTGGGTGCAATGTTCTATATATGTCTGTTAGTTCTAGTTGGTTTAGTGTGTAATTGAAGTCCTGTAGTTTATTATTGATCTTCTCACTAGTTATTCTATCCATTATTGTGAATGGTTTGTTAAAGTCTCCAACTGATAATCTACAACTGTAAATATCTCCCTTCAAATCTGTCAGCATTTGCTTCATATATTTTGGGTCTCTGCTGTTATGTGTGTATATATTTATTATTGTTACATCTTCCTGTTGAATTTTCCCCATTACCACTATGTAATGACCATCTTTTTCCCTCATAACTTTTTTTTACTTAAATAGTTAATATTAGTATCATATTAGCATATTAGTATATAGTGTAGTAGCATAGTATATTAGTATAGTATATTATTATACATATATCAATAATAGTATGGTCACCTGAGCTCTCTTTGGGTTACTACTTGCATGACATATTTTTTCCACCCTTTCTCCCTCAACCTTCTTTTAACATTGACTTTAAGGTGAATCTCTTGCAGGCAGCATATGGTTGATTATGTTTGTTTATCCATTCTGCCAATCTCTTGCCTTTTGAATGGAGAGTTTAATGCATTTATATTTAAAATTACTACTGACATTACAGGACTTTTTTGCCATTTTGCTATTTAGCCTTTATAAATCTTATACCTTTTTTGTCCCTCACTTCTGTTAAAGCCTAGTTTTACGTTTATTGCTGTTTTGTGTTGTACCATATTGAGTGCCTTCTCATTTCTATCTGGATATATTTTTAATCTGCTTTCCTTTTGATTACAATCAGGTTACAATTGAATGTCCCAAATATCTAACAATTGAATTTGGTTCCTTAACTTCAATAGCGTGCCAATATACTTTTCTTACACCCTTCTGTGCCCCCACCATTTTTGGTATTTGTTACTGCTTATATCCTTGTACATTGTATGTTGAAATACATAGATTTATCATTACTTTTTATGCATTTGCATTTTAGCACCTGTAGGAAGTAAGAAGTGGAGTTACATACCAAACAACACATAAAATAATACTGGCATTTATACTGATCGAAATGATTACGTTTACCAGTGGCCTTTATTTATTTATGCTGCTTTGAGCCACTGTCTAGTTCCTTTCCTTTCAGTCTGGAGGCCTCCCTTTAGCATTCTTGTAATTCCTAATGGAGATGAACTCTGTCCACTTCTGTTTATCTGAGAATGTCTTAAATTCACCTTCATTTTTGGAAGAGTCTTACCAGATATAACATTCTTACCAGGCACTTGCTTTCTTTCAGCACTTTAAGTAGTTCAACCCACTGACTTCTTTCCTCCATGGCTTCTGATGAGAAGTCAGCACTTAATATAATTGGGATCCGTTTTACATCTCATATTGCTTTTCTCTTTCAACTTTCAGAAATCTCTATTTGTCTTTTGCATTTGATAGTGTAATGTATATATGGCATCATTTATTTTTCTTTATGTTTATCCTGTTTGGTGTTTTGTGAGCTTCTTGGATGTGCATATTCACATATTTTGATAAGTTTGAGAATTTCTCTGGCATTATTTCTTTGACTATTCTTTCTGCTCCTTTCTCTCTTTCTTCTCCTTCTGGGTCTTCCATTATGCATATATTGATGTGCTTGATGGTTTCCCATAACTGTCTTAGGCTGTTTTCACTTTTAATTACATTTCTTTTTTTTTTTTTTTCTTTTTGCTGCTCAACCTGACTCGTTTCAGGTGTCTTGTCTTAGAATTCACTGATTCTTTCTTCTGCCCATTCCAATCTCCCCTTGAAACCCTCCTGGGCATTTTTCATTTCGGTTATTGTGGTTTTCAACTGCAGTAGTTCTGTTTGGTTCCTTTTGAAAATTCTCTTTATTTAGTTTCGCATATTGCTCATTTATTGTTTTCCTGATACGCTTTAGTTCTTTCTCTGTACTTTCCTTAATCTCCTTGATCATTTTTAAGGTCATTTTTTAAAAGTCTTTGTTCAGTATGTCCGCATTCTCATCTTCTTCATTGGTGTCTTCCATATTTTTATCCTCTTCCTTTGGATGGGCCGTCATTTATAGTTTTTTGTTTGTTTGTCTTGTACTCTGGTGCACTCCTTACATTTCAATATTTTAATATGTTACTCCCTGAGATATGTTTCTTGGTTTTATAATCAGCTTGTGCCAAGACAGAGACTTTCTTGAGCTTTAGCCCTCTTACCAGGAACTTCTGCCCAAAGTAAATGCGGTATACCTGGTTTTCCATGTCTTTATGGGCCTCTCTTTTGTCTTATGCTTTTGCTTGTTAGTTGTTTTGTAGTTCCCCTGTTTACAAGAATTTTGTTGTACCCTCTGCTTCTAAGGAGACAGAACTCTCTCTCCCAGGTATTTGAAGCTGGTAGGCCTTGGCCCCAGACTGCCAACCTTTGTAGGTTTTTATATTCCTGTTGTTGCCTCTTCCTGCTTTTACCTGGAGGGCAAATTCTAGGAGGGGGGTCACCTCAGAAAGGACTTTCCCAAGTTGGTCTTTCCCAGCCAACACAGCATCAGGGTCCAAAGAAGGGGGTGCACACTGGCTTCAAAATGCCCAGGGTAGGAGATCAGGAAGGGTGCTGTGCTCTCCGATGGCTCCCCAAAGTTGAGCTTTCCTGTCCTACCCAGCCATAGTAGCCTATCAGCTAACTGTCTGCCATAGCCCAAGGAAGTGCTGTGTCTTCTCTAACTCCTCCCCTTTCTGTAGAGGATTGAAACAATGGCTGTCCACCAACTTTGTTGGAGCAGGGTTGAAACAATGACTGTCTCCCCCTTTACCTGGGGCAGGTTGAAACAATAGCTTCCCTCAGACCTGGGACCCAGAAATCTGACTTTGCTAATCAAAAAGCATAATCAACAATCTGCTGTGCCCCCCCCCCCATTGTGGGGAAGAGGACTTTTTGTCCCTTCTTGTCACCAGCTGCTGTCCAGGTGCTGGACCCATGGCAGCTTTCCATGAGAGTAGGAGATGAACGCCAGTAATGGCCATGCAGAGAGAGCAATTTATAGTTCTTTACCATAGTTTATCAATCTCTTCCTCCTGCTTTTCCTTGCACACTATACAGTATTTTTCTGGCCTCTGGGATTTCAAAATAGTTGTTTCAGAGACTTCATACATATTTAATTGCTTTTTTAGCAGAAGGACTCCACCATCTTCCCCAGAAGTTCTCCCCTTCTCCTTCACATTTTTTTTAAGTTTTAAAAAAATATGTTTATTAATTAATTACAATGACATGAGTATTTTATTCAACAAAAGTTATCTACTGGCAAAACCTGATAATCCTATACAATAAAGCTTTAGGTCATTGATACCCAAAATCGTGGCAACAATAATCTGATTATTTCTGATATTTATAACAAGAAAGTATACTATAATGTCTTTTTGTGGGAGTATACATTTACACAAAAATTAAATTAGGAAGTGATTATTTTAACAAAAATGATCTTTACAAAAGAATAAACCACGCAATTCCTATAAATGACAATCTTCCATTGTGCACTTTAAATATTATTTCATATAAATTAACATGTACTCTTTCTAGGAACCATCTATAAGCAATCTAACTAAAGTCTCCTAGTTAAAATTTTGGAATTGAATTGAAGAATTGTGACTATCAACTATATTATTACCACATACAAAAAACTGAAATATATACATGGCTCAAATGAACAAACTTCCCTGGGAATCACAGAACCTTGAGAGGAGTTTAGATAACAGATATCCAGAGAAATTCATTTAGTCAATTAATGGTAAAACTAGGAATAGAATCCTGATCCTAGCTATTTTATAAGATAAAATATGTACTTCTGTATCTGGATATTTTGTGTTATTTTGTGACTTGTGAAATATGGCATGCTTATGTGCAGGTTGGAAGTTTCTCATGAGTAGTATCTACATTCTATTTCTCTCCATGCATAATATCTAAAGTTGGCAGCAGTTCCTTCTCTAGTATGAAGAGAACACTCCTAACAAACAGACCATCTTTAAGATAACAACTAAAAACTGTGGGAAAAATAAAAATTTATTTACTTGAAGGCCCCAAAGAATTGACAAAAGCAAGGAGGTTTTATGAAGGGAGCTAACATGTGGAGGAAGTGACCTACAAAAAATGAGTCTTCTATTTGAGGCTTTACCTCAAGGGCAATTGCAATTGAGGCACAGTGCAAGGTGGCTGACATGCTGAGAAAAAGTCTGCTATCTTTCTTTTCAGAGGAACTAGGGGAAATTGCTGCTAGTGTGTGAGAGGAGAATATGAGAAAGGAGAGGGCCAGATAAGGCAAACCCAAAATTCTCAGTGTAAACTATCCAAATATCTGGCTGAACTTTGAACCACACATGTGCTGAGCTGAATAAAAACAGTGTGAATTGAGATATGAGCTGCTATTCACCACAAGTAAGGCAGAGTTTGTTGTATGAATCTATCCAAGTTAACTGCCTGCTAAAACAAAAAAATTAGCACTCTTCAGAGAAATATAATGGTGCCAATTTGGATGTAGTATGTCCCCCCAAACACCATGTTCTTTAATGAAATCTTGTGGGGACAGATGTATTAGTGTTGATTAGGATGGAATCCTTTAATTGAGTGTTTCCATGGAGATGTGACTCAATCAACTATGAGTGAAACATTTAATTAAATTGTTTCCATGGAGATATGGACCCCACCCATTCAGGATGGGTCTTGATTTACTCACTGGAGTCCTATAAAAGAGCTGGCAAACAAAGGACCTCAGAGCAGCTGATAGTGACATTTTGGAGAGCCACTGAGAAAGACATTTTTGAGATGGCTGCTGAAATCAGACTTTTGCTGACACGTTGCTCTGGAGAAGCTAACAGAGGACAAAATGCCCCAAGAGCAACATTTTGAAGAATGCATAGGAGATGTGAGAGGAGCAGGAACACAGCCTGGGATCAGCAGATGCCAGCCACATGCCTTCCTAGCTAACAGAGATTTTCTGGATGCCATTGACCTTCCTTTGGTGAAGATACACTCATGTCAGTGCCTTAATTTAGACATTTTCATGGCCTTCAGACTGTAAATTTGTAACCAAATAATCCCCCTTTATATAAGCCAATCCATTTCTGGTATTTTGCGTAATGGCAGCATTAGCAAACTGGAGCAATAACCAAATCTAGAGTTGTCCCAGTTTGCTAATGCTGCCATTATGCAAAATAAGAGAAATGGATTGACTTTTATAAAGGGGGCTTGTTTGGTTACAAAGTTGCAGTCCTAAGGCCATAAAAGTATCCAAACTAAGGCACAAACAATGTGGTTCTTTCACTGAAGAATGGCCAATGGTGTCTGGAAGACCTCTGTCAGCTGGTAAGTCATGTGACTGGCATCTGCTCTAGGGTTCGATTTCAAAATGACTTTCTCCCAGGACATTTCTCTCTAAACATCTGGGGATGTTCTCTTAGTTTCTCCCAGGAAAACCCTGGGCTAGCAAAAGTCTGCTTTCAGTGGCCATCTCCAAAATGTCTCTCAGCTGCAGCACTGAGCTCCTTCTCTTTGAGCTCTTATAGGACTTCAGTAAACTAATCAAGACCTACACAGAATAGGTGGGGCCACACCTCCATGGAAATAATTTAATTGAAAGTGCCACCTAAAGTTGGGTGAGTCACATCTCCATGGAAACAACCTAATCCAAATATCCCACAAGATTGGATTAAAAGATCATAGCTTTGTGGGAGATATAATATAACCAAACTGGCACATTCCATTCCACCAAAAAGACATGTTCTGTCCATACTCAAAATACATTCATCCCATCACAATATCATAAAAACTTAAATCATTTCAGTAACAATAGGTAAGTACAAGATCTTATCAAAATCAGTTACAGGCATGGTCTCTCCTAAGGCAAAATTTCCCTCTAGCTATGGACCTGTGAAACTTAGAACAAGTTATCTGCTGCCAATACATAAAGGAGGGACAGTTATGGGATAAATGTTCCCATTGCCATAGGGAGAAATAGAAAGGTGAACAGGGTTCAGTGGACCAAAACAGTTCTGAAAATCCACAGGGCATAGTTCATTAGATTTCAAAGTCTGAGAGTCATTTATAGAATGTCATTTTATCCTTGGGGCTTCAGAGAGCAGGAGTCCAACACTTTCCAAAGGCTTTCACCACAGCCCTTTTCTCTCCAAACTCTGGGATGAGTGTTACAACATATTCATGCATTGGGGAGACCACCTTCTTCTTGGCCCCACCCTCCTCAAACATTGGGGCACCTCCCAGACTCTGCCTCTCCAGGGAAAAAGCTCTCCACTCTCTGAACAGTGGGGTGGTGGCCAGGCTTTCCCCAATCCCCGGAGAATGTGCTTCACCCTCTCTGTGGCCTGAGGTGGCAGCACTCTTCCTGAGCATTGAGGTGGAAGGCCTGCCCACTGACTCCAAGGCACGCCCACCCTTTCCACATGCATGGGTTGCTCTGCTCTCCTTGCCCAATATTTCTTGATTCCAGACCTCAATTTCTATGGTTATGTCTTTGAAGACATTTTTCCTTCAATTTGTTCCTGCTCTGTCCCCTCCAGTCCAGATTGGTAGTGGTTCCATCCATACAGATCTCGCAGAAATTTTGTTGGCCTGGCATACAGCTTACAGGGGTCAAGACTGTCAGACAACAAGACTTTCCACAAATCCTTTCTGGATAACTCCATCTCCAATCCTGGCTTGTGCTGTAATGGCTGACTGGTTCTAGGTTTCATTAAATCCTCGTGTGCAGCTGTAGCCTTTGGGGTTTCACTTTCTTGAAGCCCTGAGTTTTCCAAACCTCCAATTTCTAGTTCTTTGTACCCAAAAGTTCAGTTCTCAGCTAATCCCTCTCCTCTCACATGTTATTATAAGCTGTAGGGAGAAGCCCGGCCACACTTTCAATATTTAGTTTTGAAATCTCTTCAGCTAAGTATCCCAGCTCATCACTTTCAAATTCTGCCTTCCATGCAACACTAAGACTCAATTTTGCCAAATTCTCTTCCACTTTAAGACAAGGATCACCTTTCTTCCAGTTTGCAATGACACATTCATCATTTCTGCTCAAGGCCTCATCAGAAGTATCTTAGAGTCCATATTTCTACTAGCAGTCTCTTCAAAGTAGTCTAGGCCTTTTCCATCAAGCTCCTCACAATGCTTCCAAAATCTTCCCCTTATCCATTCAAAAAGCTATTCCATCATGTTTGTATCTGCAAACTCAACAGCACCTCACTTCTCTTGTACCAAAATCTGTTCTGGTTTGCTAATGCTGCCATTATGCAAAATATAAGAAATGGATTGGCTTTTATAATGGGGTTTATTTGGTTTCAAAGTTAAAGTCCTAAGGCCATAAAAGTATCCAAACTAAGTCATGAACAATAGTGTACCTTCTCTGAAGAACAGCTAATGGTGTCCAATAAACGTCTGTCAGCTGGGAAGGCATGTGGCTGGCATGTGCGGTGGGGTTCTGATTTCAAAATGGTTTTCTCCTGGGACATTTCTCTCTAAACATCTGGGGATGTTCTCCTAGGTTCTTCCAGGCAAGCTCTGGGCTAGCAAAAGTCTGCTTTCAGCAGCTGTCTCCAAAATGTCTCTCTCAGCTGCAGCACCAGGCTCCTTCTCTCTGAGCTCTTATAGGGCTCCAGTAAACTAATCAAGACCCATGCTGAATGGGCAGAGCCAAACTCCATGGAAATAATCTAAACAAAAGTTTCACCTTCAGTTGAGTGAGTCACATCTCCATGGAAAGAACTAACTCCTAATATTCCATAAGACTGGATTAAAAGATCATGGCCTAGAGGGAGATATAATATATCCAAACTGGCACAAGAGTCTTCACACATAATCATCTCAATGTCCAGGATACAGTCCATACTCATTCTGCATATGAAGAGCAAGGAGATGTGACTTATTCTCAAGGGCATAGATAATCAGTAGAAGACAACCCTAAGCTGAGCCAGATATTGGAATTATCAGACAAGGTCTTTGAAGCAACTATTGAAACTATGCTCAATAATATAAATGAAAATATGTTTGCAATGAATAAAATGATAGGAAATATAAACAGAAAAATTCATTAGTCAATATGGAAATGCAAATCAAATCCACAATGAGATACAATTTCACACCCACTAGAATGGCTACTTATAAAATTAAAGTAAAATAACAAGTGTTGGAGAGGATGTGGAGAAATAGTAACACTTGTTCATTGTTGGTGGGAATGTAAAATGGTCTCCTTCACCTTTGAAAGATAATTTTTCTGGATAAAGAACTCTTATTTCACTCCACTTTCTTCTTGCTTGCATGATTTTTGATAAGAAATATCCTGCAATTCTTATTCTTTTTTCCCTATAGGTGAGTTTTTTCTTTTCCCTCTGTCTTCTTTTATTAGTTTCACATTGGCTTTGGTGTTCTTTAGTTTGAATATGCCTAGGTGTTTGTATTCCTTATTTTTATTATTTGTTTCACTTGGTGCTCTCTGATCTTCCTGGAAATTTTCTATAGTTTCTTAGAGTTTCCAACTCTCCTCTTACATTATCCATCTGCTCTGGCATGTTGTCTACTTTTTCCATTATAGTTTATAATATATTAAACATAGTCATTTTAAATTCCCTGTGTGATAATTCCAACATCTGTGTCGTATCTGAGTATGGTTCTGATAATTGCTTTATATCTTTAGACTGTATTTTTTTCTTGCCTTTTAGCATGGCTTGTAATCTTTTGTTGAAAAGCAGATACAGGAACTGAGCTAAACAGGCCTTTATTGCAGGGATTTATGTTAATTTGACTAGGAAAGGGTTTCTGATGTTCCTGTCGATGTTAGAGGCTTCAGATTCCTCTAGTGTCTTTGTTTTCATCTTTTCATGACTTTGGAATTGCCTAAGTAAGCTTTTTCAAAATGAGTTTGTGTCTTAAAATTCTTTCAGCTCTAATACACTGCTATATTGGAGCCTTGTTGCCATGTTGGTAATGTGTGAAGAAGGGGGAAGCATTATATAATTGATAAATTAAATCTCAGTTTGTGTCTTGGGTGTGTGACATTCACAGTTGTTTCTCCAGTGATAGAGCTTCCTCCATTAATACACCCTTCATAGGCTGCAGCATTCCTAATCTATTTCCTTGAGGCCCTGAACTCCTGATGATTATGCCCCCACCCTCCACACACATCTTTCTACTTAAATGACATAAGAAGGCTGAAGAGAGCTAAAATGGGAGAAATTTCTCCCAGTTAAGATAAGACTCTGGAAAATTGGTTTATTCTGGAGAGTATGCCTTTGTTTTGGAGAAGACTTTAGGTATATTTCATGATTACCTCCTGTCAGAGCCATGAGGGGTCTTTCTTGGATCTTCACCATGAGGATCTGGTAAGATTCCTGGAGGTACAGTCAAAGAAAATATAGGAGCCGCCTAAGAATATGGTCCACAGGAGTTTCTAACTCTCTCATACTTAGCCTCCAGCAACTCATCAAAATTTCTTTTTAGGTGTTTTTATCAGTATAGCTCCAGAAGCTTCTGCTCTCGATGAGCAGTTCTGGGTTGTATCTCTGGATGAGCCTACTTCTCCAGATTTCATGATAGTGGTTTTCTCTGTGACTTTAGGTTCTATAATGAGTCCAAAAAAGTGATTTTCAGTTTTACCAGCATTTTCTTGACATAAGGATGGAATGATAACCTTATTCTGATCTGAAGCCAGAAGTCACTTACTCTTTTTTGTAGCTACTTTTGTCTTCTATGTTTGGGGAATGGATCTCTAGAAGAAGAAGGGATCCTGAAATTACCTGGGAATAGAAGTTAACATCGGACTGGGACTTGCTATGATTGTCTTTGAATTTAACTTCTATTTCTTATCTGTTTAATTCTGAGGAGAGTCCAGTTTAGATCTACACATTTTGTAGCTCAGTGTGATTTAGGATATATGACATTTATAAGTTTTGATTGAGCAATGGAAGGAAAGTATTATAAGGATTATAAAGGAACACCAAAAATGAACAGAGCCCAGCAGGGAAAGAGAAGAGATGCTAGAATGCTACCTCCACTTGCCCTCTATTTACTGGGGGTCCTAATGTTTTAAATTCTGTTCTTAGCTACTGGATGTTTACTCTTAGAAGTGAGAATTTAACATTTAATATGCTACCACCAAGAGCCTTGATGAAGTTTTTTTAACTGTCTTTAAATAAAAAAGATAGGTAAATAAATTGTACAAAAATTAAATGTTTTCCCTCCTTCAAAAAATAAGATGAAAGTAATATTGTAAAATAGTATAAAATATTCTAGAAATTGAAACTTATAGTAAAACTTTAAGTTTACAAATTTTATGGAATCATAAATTCCCAGAGTTAGAAGCTACCTTAAAGATCACTTTCTATTATAAAGTGAAATAACTGATTTTATTCAAGTTGCAATGAAGGGGTTTTATACAAATAAATCTGTGCGCTACTGATTGTTCTTTCTCATTATTTCATTTTATGAAGATTTGGACATGCCTTTTTGGTATGAATTTGCATTTATTCAGTTTCAGTATCATTATAAGCCAGACAATGTGCTATTGATTTGCTCAAAGTATTTTGAAATCTCTGTAAAAGTAGCATTTAATCTAATAAATTCCATAGCAATTATTTCTAATAATATAAAATGATTAATTTATGTTACAGATGATATGACAATTGTGAATATCCATCTCCTATTTCAGTGTTTTTCAATAATTTTTTCAATATTTTCTCCCACACCCCTAAGGTGCCCATCTAGATTTTTTTTTCCCAATCACTCCCTCTCCCATGAAATTTTATACTACCACAGATATGCTGTATGTCTATTTATGTAGCCCTTCAAAGGCCTGGAAACTATTGTAATATCCATGATTTTTCACTCCCCCTAATAAACCATTTTTTTACCCTTTTAGGCACAATATTGTTTGTCATATTTAATTAATTATATTGGTTATCATTCATTGAGCACCTACCAGAATGTACGGGTGCAGGCTCTGGAGTCAGACTACTTGGGTTAGAAACTGGCTCAAACATTTGTGAGATGTGCAATCATGAATGATTTATTAAACTCAATGTTCCTCAGTTTTCTCAATTGTACATGAGTTGGTTAAAGTAATGCTTGACTACTGTAACAAAATTACAAGTATATGATGTTTCAAATACAAAAGGAGTATATTCTCACTTGTGTGAATTCTAAAGGGCATATTCTTGAGTGTCAAATTAACTCTTCTCCCCGTGCTGGCTTCTTCCATCATGTGGCTCCACCAACTTTAAGCTCAGCCATAGTTGCCCTGGGAGTTAATATACCAGCCATCAATCAAGGAAAGATAATGGAGAAATCCAGATGAGAAGTCTTTGTGGGTCAGTGTGGAAGTGGTCATTACTTCCATTGAAATTCCATTGATTGGCACTCAGCCTCATAGCTATACCTAACTTAATAGGAGGTTGGGGAATATGTCCCAGCTATGTGCCCAGGAAAAATAGATTAATCTGTTAAACAGCTCATCAGTCTATACTATGACAGCTGTCTTATAGCATTGTGAAGATCATTAAACTACTTGAAAGATATCCAATGCCAAGCCCTTAACTAGGTACTTTATAGGAATATTTTAAGAATTGTGGATTAGGTATAAAAAGCAGGTTTTAATATCATCCTTTTTCCAATGAGAGAATTGAAATGAATTGAGATGTATACAGATTATACAAATTGTTTAGTGCCACTGAGGTGGGATTTAAACCCAGGTTAGTCAGTATTCAAATACATTTTGCTCACTCCACGCAGTATTTTAATTAGTTACTTTTATGATCTAAAAAGGCTCTCTCATTCTTATATTTTCACTGATAAAGTGTCCCTTAATAGAGTGACATAAATAATTTTAGACCATTTTATAAAGTGCTTTTGCATTATCATAATCAAGTTGATGATGGCATTGATTCTTGAGTTTGTAATTGCTGTAGTTTCACTTGTTAATTAGATGACAATTGTAGAAATTGTGTTTCAGAAGAGTAATAAATAAAAATTTATTATTATTTTTTTAAATGGACCTCTTAGTACCAAATTGAGAAATTAATTTCTCTGAGGTCATGGATATTAATTTTAACTGAAGTAAGCATGTCTTAAAATGCAATTCATGTTGTTAACAATCTCAGTATAAAGAGCCTTGTAAAGGTAGCCAACATTTTGCAAGTTTCAAATGCATTCACCTGTTACCAAGATAATGTCTTTTTATAGATTTGTTTCTCATTTATTACATTTCTATAGAATCTCTATAGAGATTCTTTGTGACTGAAATTATGTGGCTGATAACTTTTCAGAAAAAATATGATGTAACAAAACTATTAAAGAATATATGAGAGTAAGAGAAAAACACACACCTTAACACAACTCTATGCAATTTGCTCTTCTAGTAGTCTTCTTCATGCATACATGTTTTACATGTTTGCAATCATCAGAGCATGATTTCTGCTTTGTGTTCTTGGTTGTTTTCTTAATGCAATTCTGTTTCTAGGGAGTCTTCAAGATTATCATTTTGAACAGCTTCACAACATTCCCTTATGCTGTTGTACAGTTGGTCATATTTAACCATTTAACCGATATTAAGTGTTATTTTTTCACTAATTATTTTCATGTGTGTACTTTCTTCTTAGCATTATTAAACAGAGGCTGAGAAGTTATTTTTAATTTGTGTCAACATGATACTTTGGTTTAATTCCATCTCTGTATCTCTCTACAATTGCTGCCTATCCTTTTTATTTTAAATACTTCAGTGAACTAATTAAGACCCACACTGAATGTGTGTGGCCACACCTCCATGGAAATAATCTAATCAAAAGGTCTTACCTACAGTTGGGTGGATCACATCTCCATGGGAACAACCTAACCAAAAGTCCCACCCTAATCAAAAGACTAAGTCTGTCCCCACAAGATTGCATTAAAGAACTTGTCTTTTGTGGGGGACATAATAGATTCAAACAAGCACAGTCTTGTTTTTTGTCTTACATGGGAAGATCATCTGGCTTGCCTTGGTTATAACTTAATTGCTTGTAGATTGATTATGTTCCAGAAATTCATTATTAATCATTTTGTAGGGCCATTGGGGTTTAAGTATAACATGTAGGATTATTGATTTAAAAACATCCAGAAGATAAATACAACATGTAAAGATGATTACTGATTACCTATAAAGGATTTTTAATATTAATTCAAATATATTGCATTTAAAGACATGAAATAGATTTTTAGGGGATAATTTCACAACAGTATTTGAATTGATATCCTTTGCATATGAAAAAAATCTGGTGCTCCCCACTGGCATAAAGCAGTACTGTGTCTTTAATTCTCAGCAGACCCTGTCCCTGCCAAAGGCATGGTTGAGACAGAGGCTGAGGCTTAAGGTGGCTTAAACTATTTCTGTTTCCACTTCCTGGAGTCTGAATTCTCTAAATAAGAGTCATTGCCTGTGCTGGGCTTTCCTTTTTGTGGGGTTGGGTGGTGCTCTTAAGCCCCCTGTTCCCTGCAGGCTGGAAAAGTTGCAGGTCTTTCCAGCAACCCCTTCTTCCCCCCCTTGCCAGGAACACATTTGAGACAGGCTGGGTTCTACTTTTTGTAGGTTGAAATTATTGAGTGTTTGAGACAGGCTGGTCTCTTCTTTTTGTATGTTGAAACTGCTGCTAATTTCCCAGTCCCTGGGTTCTAAATTCTCTGAATGAGAGCCACCACTTGCACTGGACCTTTCTCCCCCTCCTTTTCTTGGGGAAGATGTGCTCTTTATGGAATTATCTCCTTCACCTGATTAGTTACTTTGTCTCGCAGTCATTCCGTAATTTCCCCCTTGCATGGGGCAGTGCTGAAAACTGAGAATGCCTGCTGCTTTCTTTAAGGGGCTGCTAAAAACTTTTAAAAAAAGGAAGGAAAAAAAATGTCCTTTTCAGAACCAGTCCCCTACCCTCTGGGTTTGTCAATCAAGAGCCAGTGTTGGTACCTGGCTCTATGTGTCCGTTTTCTTGGGGTACAGCCCTTTTCTACTATTTTAAGCTCAGCCAACTCCAAAAGCCTATGTTTTTTTCATCAGCCTTGCCTCCTTGCTGATGGGATGAGATCTCCCAGTTTCTTTCATGTTTGCCTTGTAGTGTTATCTGTGCTCAGAACTTGTATTCAGAGGTTCATATTTGTTAATAAAATCTGCAATTGGAACTTGGTTTAGCTCTCCTTCCCTTGCTCCTAGTAGAGAGAGCTTCTGTTTCCCATGGGCAAGATAGTCTGAGACAGCCTGTCATACCAGTGGAAGGGGAGGGGGCACCAGCATCTACACTGTGGAGGAATTTATTTACAGTTCTGTGCTGTGATTTTGGCCCTTCCACTTGTTCCAGGCTGGTGTATGATGTGTGTCGGGTCACAGAAGTCCCCCAAAGAGTTGTTCCAGAGAGTTTCTGGCTATTTACTAACTGCCCTAGAGGAGGAACAAAATCCCACACTTCCGTACACCATCATCTTGCCCTGCAAAGAAATTGATTTTTAATGCAGCATTACTATGAATCCTTTTGGGAGCTAGTATTCATTTTATCCTTATTAATAATTGAGATTTTATAAAATGACTTTCTGGAGTGCAAAAAGATACCATAATTATTTCAAAATCAGCACCAAATTTAATATCTTAAATCATGTTTGTGGCTGTAAGGTATTTTATAATTGTAAATTATTTCTAATAATTTCTCCTCAATTAAAGACTGGTAAATTAATCAATAAAATATCTATTTTGAGGTTTAAATATTTGATTCCAAGTACTAAACTCCAGAGTAGGAGCTATGTTGGTTAAGTAAAGATTAAATTGTTGTAAAAAAGAAGCTGTAAACAATGATTAACATCTTATGAAATTTGAGGGATCTGATAGGAAATCAAACCTGAAAGGAACAGCAGTTCTCTGACATATAGGTGAGTCAAGGGTGTGCCAGTAAATATGGCCATGTTCCTTTTCAATAAGTCAATTTTAAGTCTTCTGGAAAAGATTGTGATGTAAGAATGGGCTTTGAACACTTTCCTCTCTTTATTATACTTACTGAAATTATCAAATGGAAATGAATAAGCACAAGGAAAAATATTTAAGTGAAATAATAAGCCACAGCCTTCTACTAGATATAGATAATATAGAAAGTATAAAATTAAACTAACAAGAGTTATTTGCTAACTCCATTAATGAGAAAGCTGTGTGAAAAGTCAGTAACAAGAAAAGAAATGGTAAGCATTTGTTCCACACCCAAGAGTGTGGGGCAAGAGAATGACCTAATAGTAAGCCTGGGCTTTGATAAAAGAAAAGCCAATTGTTTGGAACCTATTTCACCATCATGTATTTACCACAATCTAATAATATCAAACAGTAATGTTGAAGGCAAAACAAAACACTTTTTAAAAATTAAGACAGACTGTAAGTACTCTTTTAATTTTCTAAAAAGTGACCCAAAAGTATATCATAACAAAATTCGAGTTTAAAAAGTTTGGAGAAATTCAGGTATAACACAGAAGGTATTTAGCATTAACCCAATAAAAATAATTTAAAACCCTATAATCTCTATTCATATGATAATCAAAAGAAAGGAAACTGAAATAAATGTGTAGTAAAGAGAAGGCTTATTAATATTTATTAAAGAAAAGGAAGAATACAGTAAAAAATATGAACATAATCAAGAAGAAAATAATAGCTAACTTATTGAATGAATACCTAACTCCATTTTAAGCATTTTATAGTGTAATCTTTTTTAATCATCACAGTGTGTTTCTTATTATTAGCAGTAGTATTAAAATCTTGAGAAAAAGAACAAAGTTGGAGGACTCACATTTACTGATTTCAAAATTTACTACAAAGCTACACTAATTAAAAGTGTGGTTCTGTTTAACAGACCAATGGAATAGAATTGATTGTTCAGAAATAAATCCACCAATCTCTGGCCAGTTGATTTTTGACAAGGGTGCCAAGTCCAATCATTGGGGAAATAATAGTGTCTTCAACAAATGGTGCTGGGACAACTGGAAATCCACATGCAAAAGACTGATAGTGGACCTCTACCTCTCACCATATAAAAAAAATTAATTTAAAATTGATCAATGGCTTAAGTGTTAGAGCTAATACTATAAAACTCTAAGAAGAAAACATCAGTAAATATCTCCAGGACTGTGCAGATTTTACATGAAAAACACAAGCAACAAAAGAAAAAAAAATACATAAAATGAACTCCATCAAAATTACAAACTTTTGTGTGTCAAAGAACATTATCAGGAAAGTGAAAGACATCCTACAGTATGGAAGAAAATATTTGGAAACCATATATCTGATAAGGATTTAATATCCAGGGTATATAAAGAATTCCTACAACTCAACAACAGAAAGACAAACAACCCAATGTAAAAATGGGCCAAGGATTGCATAATTGTCTTTTAAAAATTTTTAATGCAATTTTATTATAATATGTTTATACACCATATAATCCATCCAATGTATCCAATCATTGGCTCACAATATCATCATATAGTTGTGCATTCATCACCACAATCAATTTTAGAACCTTTTCATTACTCCAAAATAAAGAAAAAATAAAAATAAAAATGAACACCGAAAACATCCCATACCTCTTATCCCCCCTATTTTATATATATATATATATATATATATGTTTTGCCTTTATTTTATTACTCATCTGCCCGTATACTGGATAATGGAAGTGTCAGTCACAAGGTTTTCACATTCACATGGTCACATGATGAAAGCTATATAGTTATACAATCATCATCAAGAATCAAGTCTACTGGATTACAGTTCACTAGATTCAGGTGTTTCCTGCTAGCCATTCTAGCACTTTAGAAACTAAAAAGGAATATCTACGTAATGCATAAGAATAACCTCCAGAATGACCTCTTGACTCTATTTGAAATCTCTTACCCACTGAAAGTTCATATTGTTTCATTTCTTTGGTCAAGAAGGCATTCTGAATCCCATGATTCCAGGTCCAGGCTCATCCCTGGGAGTCATGTCCATGTTTCCAAGTAGACTTAACCCCCTGGGAGTCATGTCCCTCATAAAGGGGAGGGTAGTGAGTTATTTGCAGAGTTGGCTGAGAGAGAGGCCACATCTGAGCAACAAAAGAGGTTCTCTGGGGGTGACACAGGCATAATTATAAGTTGGCTTAGCTTTTCCTTTGCAGGAATAAGTTTCATAAGGGTAAGCCCCAAGACTAAGGGCTTGACATTAAATTGGTAGTCTCTAATGCTTGTGAGTATATCAGAAATTCCTCAGGTGGGGAATTTTAATATTTACACATTTTCCCCCAGTCCCTCAAGTGGACTTTGCATATATATTTTTATTTTCTGCCTAAAATATTCTTGGATGTATCAGGGTATTACATTAATCTATTCAGAATTACAAGATCTTATTCCCTATTCTAGGTTCCATGTAATTATATTGTTTAAATAAACTGGCCTCACAGGTTAAATTAGATCATGTACTACAGAGAATATAAATTTTGTACCAAATAAATATCTCTTAAATAATAGTTAAAACTCAGGAATAGATGTGACTGCTGTAAGAGCTCACAATCTAGAAACCTTTAAAATAAGTCTTATTGAACATTCTGTACTCCTGCATTGTTGATTGTCTAATCTCTGCCCATATTCCATCCCCTGATAACCTATGTTCTCGAATTCAATTCTCAGCTTTTGCTCATTATAGTTTATATTAGTGAAGCCTTGAAAAATTTGTCCATTTGTTTCTAGCTTATTTCATTCAACATTATGTTCTCAAGGTCCATTCACCTAGTTGTATGCCTCACAACTTCATTCCTTCTTGCAGCCACTCATTATTCCATTACATGTATACACCACTCTTTGACCTTCCTCTCACCCATTGATGTACCCTAAGACCACATCCATCCATTGCAGATCGTGAAGACTGCTGCCACAAACACCAGTGTGCAAATACCTATTTGTGTCCCTGCTTTCAGTTCTTCCAAGTATATACCAAATAACAGGGGTGCAGGATCATATGGCAACACTATATTTAGCCTCCTGTGGAACCACCACACTGCCCTCCAGAGGGGCTATACCATCCTGCTTCCCTACTAACAGTGAATGGGTATATCTCTCTCCACATCTTCTCCAGCACTTATATGTTTCTGTTTATTTTTTAAACATTTTAATTCACACACCATACACTCCATCCTAAGTTAACAATCAATAGCTCCTGGTATAATCATATAGTTTTGCATTTACCACCCCAATCTATTAAAAATTATTTTATTGTTTGTTGTACCTCCTCTTCCAATGAAAATTTAAGCTCTGAAAGCAATGATTTTCATCATTTGTGTTCATGGGTTTGTGCATATACCTAGAACAGTGCCTTCCCCATATGGTAAGCACTAATTTCAAGTTTGTTGAATGGATGAATTATTGAGTGAAGGAAGAAAGGAACAAACAAATTTATTCTTGCATCTCACACTCTATCTGAGGGCCCTTTCTTTATGTTCAAAGTACATCTTTTAGAAGTCCCTTTTGTAAAGGTTTTTCTGGTGTGCTCCTTAATTTTTTCCCTAAAAAAACTTTAGTTTCATTCTCAAAAGATTTTTGCAGAATATATAATTCTAGGGTTTTGTTATTTTATATTAAATTTTGAAGATACCAGTTCTCTAACATTTGGCTTCATTATTGCCTTGAGCTATCAGCTCTCTGTTTAACTGTCCCTCCTTTGGGATAATCCGTCACTTTTCTCTGTCTACCATTAAGAACTTCTTTCCACATTTGACACTGCGTTTTCACAATGTTGTGTTTGGTGTGGATTTCTTCTTATTTATCTTTCTTTGAGTTCATTAGACTTCTTGAATCCATGGATTGTCTTTCATCAGTTCTGGAAATTTTTCAGCCATCATGTTTTCAAATACTGTTTCTCTTCCATTTTCCATTCTCTTATCTTTTTGTAACTTTGATTAGTTATAGGATAGACCTCACTCTGCCCCTCATATATTTTAATCTCTATTTTATATTTCCCTTTTCTGTGTCTACTCTCTTATTCCTGCAGTTTCTTCTTCATGGTGCTTTGTTTATGCATGCTTATTAATGTTTTACTGTGAACTGCTTTTTCCTTGAAAAATTATTTCTGGGAATTTTTGAGGCTAAGAATGAAACCTCAGAGAGGTTTTACTTTTTCTACCTCCAAGGGCACTACCTGTTTGAGAACAGTTTATAATAAATTCATAGCTAGGGGTTTTGCTTGTTTGTTTTGTTTTTTGTTTACTTATCCATGCTTGGTTGATGTGAATTTGGACTGCATATTGATGTTAGTGGCAGTTCAGGGATTTTTTTTTTTCTTCTCCTATTTCATTTTGTTCCAAAGTAAATTTGTTCAGTCTCCTTGGGATGGGAAACAAGTGGGTGCACTTACTTCTGTATGACCTGTGCCCTTCGAGTACACAGCTCTATGATTGAGTCCCCTGTTTGACTTTCCTCCTTTAGTGGTAACTAGTTTTTTCTTTTGTTCACATTTCTTATTCCACCCTCATCTCCTAGTTAACACCCCCACCCAGTAGCCTGTGTAAGCCTGAATTCCCCAAATATCAAGGACAAAATAAGCTTCAGTGCTTTGCTAACTTCTCTGGGTTTCTGCCTTTGTTTTTTGAGTCAGGTCTTTGGTAAAATATTTATTTGTACAAACACAAAATAATATATTATCATGATTATTTTTAAATAATTTTTAGCTAGAGATTCCATCTGACAACTTAATCAGCCATATTATCTCTGTTTCACTGTTCTCTACAAATAATTTCAAATCAATGGGGATATTATGGATTGTTTAGTGAATGAAACATCTGGGAGAATTGGCTAATTGGAAGTGTGGAGGAAGACTGGGAGAAGAGAAGGACTGACAGCTATGTGATTTGAATTCATTTCATCTTTCCCACTTACACTGCATATACTTTGTACTACCCCCCATTTTGGGGGACTTACAAAAACGTCTGAGGTAAAATCCTAGCATTAATAGCCTTTCAGGCATATGTCCATACTGACTTATAAAACTATTTTTATTTATTTTTAAAATTTTATAATCATTTCTGGATTTTGTGTTATTACATGACATGAATTGATCTTTCTCTACTCAAAGATCAAACATAAATTCATGGATTAGACTTTACTTTTTTTTCCAAAGAGTTAACCAGTTGTACAATACAATTTATAAAATGCACACATTATTTCCACTATTTAGAAATTCTACCAATATCATAAATTAATTTCGTCTATTTCTGGACTGCCCATCTTTCTAATATGTACCTATTTCCTACTTGTTATTAAATATTATTCTAATTTTATACATGTGAACTACAGATATATTAATGTTTTAAAAGATAAATACTATAATATTTTTATTTGTCCATAAATGTTACATATCTGTCCATAAATAGTTACAAATTGTTTTGTAAGTGCATCTTTATTTTTTCACTTCTTTATGAGTATGACTTTAGTGCATAGTGGGGTTACTCAAATACTGTAATTATAAGAATATCTTATAATACTTAACTTTAAGAAAAGTATGCAGTTGGTCATGGGGTAGAATTTCTTGGCCATTAGGACAGTAAAATGCTAGAATGGGATAATAAAAGAGGCTACCCAAAAGGCTAAACTGAGTGAGTCTATGTCTCTTAAATTTCTAAGTAAAGTTTTATCATAGATTTTTTTCTGGCTCGTGTATTCACTTCTATAGAGGAAGTAGATTTTATCTCATTATATCTTGATTTCTCATACAATCATATTACCATTTATTCTAAGACCAGAACTATAGATCTTGCCAGGTTGAAAGGAAGTCATCAACCTTTAATTGATGCAGTTCTTCAAGGTATATGTTGTTTGACCTGTGAGCATTTGTTCCTAGAGGGAAACAAAAAACAAAAAACAAAAAACACATGTATTGAATTTCCAAGCTTAGTGTAATTTCCCTCAAAGACATATAGGCATTACTTGAACAAAATGCCTATTTCTCATCACATTTGATCCATTAAGATGCTGAAGTCTTCTAGAAGAGGTTATCTTTTATGTACATGCCATACTTAAAAATCCAGCTGAAATTGAGAGGTTCTGCAATTATTGAGAATAGTACTATCTAAAAAGATCTCTTAATTTGATATGAAAGAATAATTTATCTATAGCATTTGAGTCACCTATTTTATCATTCAGAAGTATATGTGACTATTTAAATAACATTCAGTTGTTTAATTCCTGCCACTTTACATTTGTTTCCTTTTCCTTATATTATATCCATGGTTATTTTATACTTTTGTACATTCTCTTAGTGAATAAATACACCCAACATCATAAGTAGAGGTTGAAAATCTCATTTTATGTTATCCAAACAAGTTTTACTATCCCTCGTATATGAGTCTGTGCTAGGCATGGCAGAAGCTTCAGGATCTGGGTGAATGTGATGAGGGCAGGTAAATAATGATCATTCTAGCACCCAGTGAAAGCAGAATTAAAGACAAGGTCTGTCCCCCATATATCTGAACTAGTGTGCAGTATCAGTTTTTGATTCTTCTTAACATAAGAAATAAAATGATTGTTTTATATTATCAATTTAAATATAATGATTTATTGGATTTAAATTGCTTAACTGAGGACCTTAGGTATTTAGTTCCCTCTCTTTGTGAAAGTATCCTGTGTATTAGTTAGGTTTCTCTAGGGAAACAGAACCAACAAGAGATAACTATAAACATGATTTTAAAAGGTGCCTCGCACGGCTGTGGGGATGCACGAGTCCAAATTCTGTAGGGCAGGCAGCTAATTGGCAATTCCAATGAAGGTGTTCAATGAACTCAGGCAGCGAACTGACAACTCCAATGAAGGTGTTTGATGAACTCCTCAGGGATGCTTTGCTGACTAGCTGAAGAAGAAGTGAATGTCCTTGCTCTCTCTCCCTTACAAGTCTTCAACTGATTAGATTAAATCCAGCTGATTGAATTCTCTTATTGCGTAAGACACACCTTTTGTTGATGTAATCAGTCACAGCTGCAGCCAACTGACTGATGATTTAATAAACCAGCCTTCTGGTTTATTAACCAGCCACAAATGTCCTTGCAGTAATGGTTAGGCCAGTGCTTGCTTGACCAGACACCTGGATGCCATCACCTGACCAAGTTCACACGTAAATCTAACAGTCACAATGCACTTAATAATTTATTTTGTTCTCTCTTTCCTTTTTAGTAATTTCTTTACTTGGACCTTAGGAATTATTTTCAAGCCTGTGTTTTTTCCTTGCCAATTCTCCTACTGAATAATTTCATCTGTTTTTGTACACCTTGAGATACAGAACTTCTGTAGATACTCATTAGGTGTTTGTGTTTGTGTGTGTGTGTGTGTGTGTGTGTGTGTGTATGTGTGTGTGTGTGTGCATGCGCTGTATAATTAGAATCCATGACTGATTATCAGCAAATTTGGTTGGGATAATTTTAGTTTGATATTTCCACTCATCAACTCTTCTAGCCTCCTTCGATTGCATCTTGAAGCCTTACTTTATTCTATATTCTGTGTATATACAGTGAGCCAAGTGAAATATTCTATTATATCTTAGAAAGGGTAACAGCACTGACTGATAGAGATCAAAAATAATAAGTAATTTTTATTCTGTTATTTACTGGTAGGACAAGTACTCCAACAAACCTGAGATGTTAAGGTAGCAAGCAGAAAATATTATTCAAAGACTTTGTAAAGGTTAACATTGCTAGAGTTATGCAAGCACATATTTTCTCTAACAAGATTAGTAATGCCAGCTGTCTGCATAAAAAAGACAATTTAACTTCAATTTCAATATGATATGAAACTGAATAAAAAGCCAGTAATTGTTAAATTAAATTGAAATATGTATCGCAATTACAAATGAAGAAGCAAAGCATACCTTCAGGTTGCCTGTTGTGATTGATACACACGAAGAAAGTGGAATATTTGAACTTTTATTATGGAGAACTATTTGCAAAAAAGTAAAATAATATTTTGTTATAATGCAATGTTTTTACAGATGTTTTTACACTTACTGTATTCTCTTTTATAGTCTGTTCTTTTGTTTGTAAATCCCAAGAGATTAAAATGCATGCCCATTTATTTAGGTAGTGGCTATAGTGGATCTGCACTCACTGCCTCACTTCCTTCTAGCCAGCCTTTCTGTACTGCAGAGGCTTGGAAGTTAAAAAGTTACATTTCTCAGAACCACTTGAAACTTTTATATATTTCTGTATAAAATTCAGATTATGTCTAATCTGAGTGAAATTTTGAAGGTGGAAAGGAATGTAGGCTATGCTTCTGAGGTTTTTACTGATAAACATCAGGAGGAATTATCTAATATCTTAACGATGGCTTTCCAGGATCATGGCTTCCTTGATCAGAGCTGTATCCTAATCACAGCCAGCTTCTAAATCATAGAAGATGCATTAACTCCCTGGGTAGTCTGGTTCTGTGGCATAGCCTTCAAAATTCTGTGAAATACAAGTTAAGATCTGTCTCTTTTGCCTTCACAATGATTCTGAGCAGTATTTAAAATTTCATGATGTGATGTGACATTATTCATATTTGCCAAAAGATGGAAGCAACCCAAGTATCCATCAACCAATGAATGGATAAATAAAATGTGGTGTTTGCATTCAGTGGAATATTATTCAGCCATAAAAAGGAATGGTGTTCTACCTATACGTGACAACATGAATGAGCCTTGAGGACATCATGTTGAGTGAAATAAACCAGACACAAAAAGACAAATATTGTATAATCCCAGGGATTTGAAACAATTAGAATAAGCAAACTCATGGAGTCAGAATCTAGAATATAGGTTACCAGGGGATGGGGTGGGGATAGGGAATGGGAAGTTAAGGCTTAAAATGTACAGGGTTCCTGTTTGGAATAATGAAAATGTTTTGGTAATGGATGGTGGTAATGGTAGCACAACACTGCGAATATAATTAACAGCACTGAAATATATATCTGAAAATGATTAAAAGGGAAAATGTTAGATTATATATATAGTAACAGAATTAAAAATTTTTAAAAATTCATGGGACTATACTACACAGTGATAGACTATAGCTAATAGTACAATTATAAAAATGTGTTCTCTCATCAGTTGTAACAAATATTCCACAGCAATGCAAGGTGTTAATAATAGGGTGGTAAATGGGAATCCTGTATTTTATGCATGATTGTTCTGTAAATCCACAACTTCTCTAATAAAGAAAAAAGTTTCATAATGCATCTTTTTCTGCATATGCTAGCAAAAACAGAGTGTCCTCAGCATTTGAACCAACTGATATAATTTAACAGTAAAATATTTTAAATTTAATTTACCTACTTCAATTGTTAAATTTTCTATCAAAGGAATGTGTTAATGTGGTAAAATAAACCAAAAAATAGAGAAGGTCCTAATTTCAAAAGTAACATTTCCTTGGTCCCACCAGTCCTACCCACAATCCCTCTAGCTAGAGACAATCATTAAAAACAAATATTTCTGGGTTCTTCTGGTAGTGACTTCATATCTCTGAATAATGTGAGTAATTCAAAAATTTTGATTTGCTCATGTCAGGCATTTCCTATTTCTGCTAGGTTAGATTAGAATTTGGCTCACATTCCTTCCCATTGTTTCTTCCCACAACTGCCTGACATGGTTATCACTACTTTTTCCTTTATTGATTGTATTTGTAACTTTAAATAATATGTTAAACTTTTAACCACTTTCAACTCTAGAAATAATATTTTGACCTCCCTTTTGTAAGATAAGGATATTACCACCTGTAAACTTTCCTAACCTTTCTCTCCTTTTCCATTTCCACCTCCACTTGTTTTTCCTGTAGTTATAAGTCTAATAATTCTAACAAATAGTACATTTCCTTTCTCTTAAAAAATTCTATTAATTTCAAAGGCTTTTAAAGTTTATTTAAATATATGGAGATTTGATAACGATGGCCTTGTTTATCCTATCAGATCATTCATGATTTTATTATCTTTTCTCCTGGTCATTTAATTTATGACCTTTCAAATCAAAGGTTCCGCTTTAGTCTATCTTCATACTGAAGTGCCTCTATTGACTTTACTTTATATTTGCTGTTAATCTTTTCCTCTGTTTTGTGTTTTGTGAAGCACCAGGAACTACACAATACATTAAAACATGAATAATTGTACTTGGAAGAAAGAACAGACTAACACTTTATTTTGTGTTTTTAAAAACTAGATTAGGAAGGCAATTTGTTAACCTTAGTTAGTTAGCAGTAGGATAACTTCAGGGAACAATACACAGCGATTCCTTGTTCTGTTCCTAGTTAATAATTGAAATCTTAAAAACCACCACTTTATGTTCACAGATTCTTTTTCCTTAATATTTTTTCTCTGTACTTATTTATATTCATGCCTTTTAGCCAATTCTATGCTAATTCACAAAGTTAAGATTTTTTTCCAACTTATATTGTTTAATTTAGTATTTTCTTTCTCATAATGCTTAAGATAATTTGATCTTGTTGAGATTGCACTGGATGTGTGTGTGTGTGTGTGTGTGTGTGTGTGTGTGTGTGTGATTCCTCTGGACATTCCTCAGTGACTGTGTGGCAATTCTAGTATATTTATGATATTTTCTTGTAGTATTAGCTTTTAGACATGCTGAAGTCTCTGTAATTGTAGATGGAGAATGGGCCATCAAACTGGAAGGAGGTGAATCCAGGGTCAGGAATCTCACAGATCCAAAGGACTCGTCCTGTAGGAAGTCATATCAGTACAGATGGCACTGCCCAATGTGGATGTGATGTGGCATAAGATTCCTCCAGGGCAGGCAGGATACTTGTGGATGGATTGGTACCATGTAGATATGAAGATTTGGACCTGACTAGGATGGGAAGACATGTGTGGTCTTAGTGAGAAGGGAAAGAAAAGATATGGACAGATTATCAGAAACCAGGAAAGTGCTTCACTTTTATAAGGGAGATAGCATACAAGCAAGAAACAAAAGCAGAATTTCAGTTGTATAATCAAGAAACCATTGAATGGAAGGCAGCAGCTCACTGGGCACTGGGTTATCTTAAGAGTTAATTCTAACTCAGTGATTTTCAAAGTATGATCTATTATGATACCCTAGAGTTCTATTTTGATATCCTGGTTAAGAATTCAGGTTCCTTGTTTTATCCCAGCTATTGGACTTCAGATAGGATCTGTAATGTATACTAAGCTCCCCAGGTGATTCTTCTGAACCTTAAAATTTGGAAACTTCATGTCTGGGCATACCAGATACTGGGTTTAGGACAGAGAGCCAAATTATAGACATTGAATTGCACTTCCTTACTATCCTGTACCCAAGTATTGAAGCCAGTATTTTTAATCCACTGTCAGCCTTGCTGGAAAGATTGTGCCTTTGGTTTGAAAGCATTTATACCTGAAGTGGAATGGAGTTGGAAAAGGATGGGACTGAGAAGGCATTGCTCATTTTTGCTTTCTTTTCTGTTCTGTAGATTGGATGTGGAAATATAACACAAATAATCATTTTAGAATGAGTGTTAGAATTTTATAATATTAACACCATATTTCACTGTATTTTTCATGAAAATTACTAAAGATTATGGTTAGTACAACTTCATTATCAATGTAAAACAATGTAAAAACATTTTGCAGTTTATAAAACCTAACTTTCCTTTGTACCTTTATGGATATGAAAACCTATTTTTTCTTCAATCAATTATCAGAACTAGACTGTTCTTATATTAGTTAAAATCAGGTAAAATATGATTTTGGAATAAAATAAAAGTCAAGTATTACAGTATAATAACTAGTTTATTTTCATTTACCTGATGAATACCAGAAAGCCTCAGAATAAAATCCTCTTCAGAGTACTAAGCTGCATTAGACTGGAGAGGCTTTAGGAGATGTTAAGAAATGTGATTTTGATTTCACGTGCTGACTTTCTGAAGGCAACGTATTTATAAGAAGCAGTTGAAAAGTGATATCATGCTGTTGGCACTTGAGCTTTCTGCTGGAGATTGCAATCTAGTCTTTGCAAACCTGTAATTACTATTTCATAAGTAATTCTAGGTTTTCATTATTGAATCTGGATTTATGTAGATGGTTTTGAGAAATAATATGGGCACAGTGATCAAATGATAAAAACAATTTTTTGTGTCAATAATACTTAATTTTGACCTTGCTGTGTTGATATAATGACATGTTACTGGCGAGAACACTTAGTGCCATTGGCATGTTAAGTTTTCTTTTTTATGTTATTGTTATTTTTTTTATAACTACAGAGTCTATTTGTCTATCAAATAGTAAGGTGCTTTATACCAGTGTTGTTGTGAATGTATACCTTACAGCTTTGAGAAAGAAGTGAAAAATAGTGAATTTTTAAATTGGAATTTAAATATTTGTCTTGGATTATAGCAGGTAGTATAGAAAATATAGAAATTATAAGTGTATGTGTGAGAAAAATATATTTAGGTTGTTTACTTTTTTAATAATAAAATCCTGGTAGTGTCATTGTTTTAACTTCAAAACACATAGATAATATGTGATCCATCAAATAGGAAAACACTCCAAATAATTATGCATAAATTATATATCATCTATAGTACCTTTATTTTTGTTGAGAAACTGAAACCTCTCTTTTATATAATTTCATTTTTTTAAATTACTAAAAATGCCTTCAATTCTAAATGACGCTTTAATAGAATCACACTATATTTAAAAGTAAACTGATGTTTTAACTTCCTCCTTTCCAGATAGTCCAGCCAAAAGTATGAATTTACTTAATTGTGCTGGTTTGGGTGTGTCTCACATCAATCATATGTCTTTTATAGAGATCCACCTGACATAATAAATTCCTGACATATGAATCTGCTACACATTAGTTAGTGACTGTGGGGGATCTGTAAAATGTGTGGCTTTTTAATAGTGTATTCAATCGAGAGTAAATAGTTCAGAATTAAGGAGTGTATGTACTTGTATTAAACAGTTTTAATAACAACACTTTACATATATAGTTGTAGGTTTATCCAAAAATCATGCAGGAAGTACAAAGTTCCCATATACTTCTCCCCCCCCACCATGGGTTTTCCCTATTTTTAAAACTTTGCATTAGTGTAGTACATTTGTTAAAATCTATGAAACAATATTATTACAATTATACTATTTAATATAGTCCACAATTTACATTAGGGTTCACTGTTTGCATTGTACAGTCCTATGATTTAAAAATTTTTTCTAGTAATGTATATACAACCTGAAGTTTGACTTTTTAACCACATTCAACTATACAATTGAGTGGGGTTAATTACATTCACAATGTTATGCTACCATCACCAACATCTGTGACAAAAGTTTTCCAATCACTCTAAACAGTAACTTTGTACAAATTAAGCATTAATTCCCCATTCCCTACCCCAACCCAGCCCCTACTAACCTATATTCTAGTTTCTGACTCTCTGAGTTTTCATATTCAAATTATTTCATATCAATGAGATCATACATACATGCCCTTTTGTGCCTGACTTACTCCATTCAACATGATGTCTTCAAGGTTCATCCATGTTGTCACATGCATCAGAACTTCATTCCTTTTTATGGCTGAATAATATTCCATATTTACATATATATCACATTTTGTTTATCCATTCATCTGTTGATGGACACTTTGGTTGCTCCCATCTTTTGGCACTTGTGATAATGCCACTATGAACATTGTTGTATAAATATCTGCTTGAGTCCCTTTTTTCAGTTCTTTTGTGTATATATATAGAAGTGGGATTGCCAGGTCAAATGTTAATTCTATATTTAGTTTTCTGAGGAACTGCCCCAAACTGTTTTCCATTGAGGCTGTACAATTTTACATTACCATCAACAACAAAAAATGGGTCTTTTTATTTCTCTATATCCTCTCAAACAATTGTTATTTTCTATTTTTTTTAATATTTGCCATTCTTTTGGGTGTGCAATAGTATCTTATGGTTTTGATTTTCTTTTCCTTAGTGGTTAATGAAGTTGGACATCTTTTCATGTGCTTATTGGAAATTTGTGTATCTCCTTTGGAGAAATGTCTATTTAAGTCTTTAACCATTTTTTTTTTTAAATTAGATTGGCTTTTTGTTTTTCAGTTGTAGGATTTATTTATAAATTCTGGACCTTAAATCCTGATTGGATATATGATTTTCAAATATTTTCTCTGATTGAGTATGTCATCATTTTACTTTTATGATAAAGTCCTTTGATGCACAAAAGTTTTCAGTTTTGGTGAAGTCCCATTTATTTTTTTCTCTTGTTTGTGCTCTTATGGTTAAGTCAGAGACACCATTGCTTAACAAAAGGTCTTAAAATGCTTGCCTATATTTTCTTATAGTTTTATAGCTTTTGTTTTTAAATATAGGTCTTTAATGCATTTTGAGTTAATCTTTGTATAGTGTGATGTAGGAGTTCACCTTCATTCTTCTGCACATCAAAGAATGCAGAACATAATTTATTGAAGATCCTCTTCATTCTCCCATAAATTATCTTTGCCCTTGTTTTAGTTTCCTTGGCTATTCATGCAAATATCATGCAGTGGTTTGGCTTATGCAGTGTGAATTTATTACCTCATGGTTTTGAGGCAGAGAAGTCAAATCAAAACATCATCAAGGTGATCCTTTCTTCCTCGAGACTGGCATTCTGGGGCTGCTGCAAGTGATCCTTCATCCTAGGCTCCTCTGTCACATGGCAGTACAGTGACAGCTTTTCCTGGCCTCTCCCTTCTCTTCCCAGTCAGGTTGACCTTCAGCTTTTTGTGTCTCATGGCTTTTTTTCTCTCTGTCTGAATTTCATTCTGCTTATAAAGAATCCCAGTAATAGAATAAGACCAATCCTGATTGAGATGAAGCACACTTTAACTGAAGTAACTTCATCAAAAGGTCGTACATGCAATGGGTTCACACCCACAGGAATGAATTAAGTTTAAGAACATATTTTTCTGCCATACACAGAATTCCAAACCACCACACTCCACCCTCTGGACCCCAGAAAGAAATGTTCATTCTACATGAAAAATAGATTCATTCCATCACAACATGCCCAAAGCCTTAAGTCATTTTAGTAACAATGCTAGGTACAAAGTCTCATCAAAATCAGTTATGGATGTGGTCTGTCCTAAGAATAATTCCCCTCTATCTATGGGCTTGTGATATCTATAAAAGAAGTTATCTGCTTCCAATATACAATGAAGAGACAGACATAGGATAGACATTCCCATTCCAGATGGGAATAATGGGAAGGAAAACAGGGGTCACGAGTCCAAACAATTCCAGCAAGGCAAACTCCTTAGATTTCAGGGTCTAAGGGTCATTTGTGGATCAATCTTTCATCCTCTGCGCCTGATGGAGTGGCAGCCCAACCTCTTCCAAGAACTTGTGCAGTGGCCATGTTTTCCCCAAACACTAGAGCACAGGCCCACCGTGTGCAAGCTCTGGGGTGGCAGCAGTCTTTCTGAAAAAATGGGATGGAAGGCCTGCCTACTCCAAGCACCAGGGCAGACCTGCCCTTTCCACATGCATGTATGGGCCTGCTCTGTGAGTCCAATGAGAAATATTCAGTCCATATCTTGGCTTCCAACGTTCTGCTCTTGAAGTTTTTCTACCTTCAGTTTGTTCCTTCTCTGTCCCTTTCAGTACAGGTTTGCAGTATTTCCACTCATATAAATTACAGAAAAAACTTGCCAGCTTTGCATGTAATACACAGGGGTCCAAAACATCAGACAATAGAACTTGCCACAGATATTTCCTGCATAACTGCATTTCCAATCCTGACTTCCATCAAAATGGCTGACTTGTTCCATATTCAGTTAAACTGTGCATGGAGTCCTGTTCTCCAGAGACTCACTTTCTGGAAGTTTAGGGAGGTCCCTGGTAGATCCACTTCCTGGCCCTAGTCTCAGAGCATACTTTGTGGATGGGCTCAGAATATTCCAAATCATCAGATTCTGGTTTCTTTGTGCTTAAGAGTTCAATTTTCAGCTTATCCCTTTCTTCTCCCATTTTACTATAAGCTACAAGGAAAAACCAGGCCACACTTTCTACCCTTAGTTTTAGATTCTCCTTAGCTAAATATCCAAGTTCATCACTTTGAAGTTCTGCCTTTCATTCAACATCAGAACTCAATTTCACGAAGTTCTCTGCCACTGCAAAATGAGGATCACCTTTCTTCCAGTTTCCAATAACACATTTATCATGTCCTAAGGCCTCTTTGGATGTACCTTCAGCATCCATATTTCTACCACCAGTCTCTTTAAAGCAATCTAGGCCTTTTCTATCAAGCAGCTCAAAATTTCTATCAAGTTTCACCCATTTCCCAATTCTAAAAACCATTTCTACATTTTTGGTATTTGCAATAGCAACACCCCATTCTCCTGGTACCAAAAACTGCATTAGTCATGATTCTCTAGGGAAACGGAATGGATAGGAACATTATAGACTTGGCATAAGAGTCAGCAAAACTTGTTAAAGCTCTGCCTTGGATATGTCTTCTCCTTGGTTCCTCCATCCCTCAGAATCTCCATCCTCATGGTTCCTATATCCCTTCTTTGGTGGCTGCTTTTTTCTTTTTCTTTTTCTTTTCTTTTCTTTTCTTTTTTTTTTTTTTTTTGCCAAGAAATCTGTTAACCTTTGTCTAATTATTCTCCTTTATGGGGAAAGAAAAGAACTGTGAGGATTTATATGATATGTATTTTTTGTCCCTCTCAGTCACTGAAAAATAATTTCCTTGGATAAAGGTCATTAATGACTGTAAGACTTTGCCTTAATTTTAAAATATAAAGGAAAAGAAGCTAAAATTTGGCACACACACCCCCGAAGGCTTTCTTCCTTCCTTCTTTACCCTTTCGCTTCTACCCTGTAATCTAGAGAACTCAACCACCTTCTAACTCCTCCCCTTTCCATACTTTGCTCATGGAAGGAGCTGATACTTTCATTTATACTTTATTAATTATTTTAAAAAGCCTTAACATTAATTTTGCTCACATGGACATTGAAATTCAAACAGAAGGCAATATTTTATTTTAAAGAGGAGACTCTTTAATTGTGGACTTTCAGGCATCAACCCTCGTACTGGGGAAGGACTCTGAATTGGATGAGTTTTTCAGACTTCTGAAATCATATCATACACGCAACTTTATATTTGCAAAGTGATCCTGATAAAAACTATTCTTGAATTTATTTATTGAGGGCCTTTTTCCTCCTGTGATTGTCTTTTGCAGTATTTAGATCAAAGTAAACCAAGAATAACCAGACAATCAAAACTTAGATTACTTTTTAAAATTTCTCAAATATCCATGGAAAATAATTCCATAGTGTATTTTATAACTGGAGAAAAAAGAGCTAACAGAGGCATATTTTCTACAACAAAAACTAACTCCTCTATGTTTTCACCTCTTTTGAGGCTAATGAGCTGTCAGATTGATGGAAAGCTTCCTGCTTACAAAATTGTAGCACCTCAATTTACATTAGTGTAATATGTGCCAAAAATGAAATACTATCTCATTTCAAAGTCTGTGAACTTATTTTATTACTTACAGTTGATTTTTCTCATTTTCTAAGTTGTAATAGTCCTCTTCAGGTTTTTTGTTGTTGCTGTTATTTTAAGAAGAGAAAGAAAGGAAGGAAGAAGCTACAATCTTTAGTGTTCTTCCTTCCAACATGTTAGATGACTGACAAAATAAGCCCTTGTTTATTTTCCTTCCTATAATTTGGTTTGAGTTAGCCCATTTCCTTTAGTTTCTCTTATTTGTTTGCAATGTTACAGCAAGTTATCTTCATGAAAACATTAAAACTGAATAATAATATGAAATTTTCATAAAGAAAACTTCTGATGTCACTTTCAATATAATCTCTTTGATGTGAGAGATCTGTTGTATAGAGTAAAACAAGCTGGTGAAATAAATAAAATGTACTGGAAATGACAAAGTAGGGACCTAGAGAGACACACAAAAGAGAAGCTATAATCTAGGTCTTGTAGAAAGAGAGACCCTTTGATTTTTATGGGAACATAGGGAACTCTTCTGAAAAGGAAAAAAATATATGTACTTGTACAGAGAGATGTTGTACCTAAACAGAGTGCACCTAAGAGGAACTATATGGTTCCAAATGTAACAACTCAAAATGAGAACGTCACTAAATTTAAAGGCGCTGTTTACCTTAATGCTAATTTGTAATCCCCATCAAAAAAAAGAAATTACTAAATCATTCATTAATTAAAAAAAATGAAGTAAGTGGAATTGAAAGTTGAAATTATGGGTATACATTTTTTTGGGTGTGGTATAGAACTTTTGAAAGCTCACAGCAATCCTAAGTAGTAGGTAGGGTAGCTGTCAGCCAATTTGACTGTTGAGGAACCCGGAGAGATTCAGTGTTAAAACAAATGCATGAAAGAGCTGGAGGTGGAATGTGGGCTTTCATATTTTACTCTATGTTTAGTGAAATTTCCGCTACACCATATTATTTCTTTTTCGCCAGTGAGTGGACATGAAGAATTATCCTTTGATGACTTATTTTTTTTCTCAAGGAGACTTCATTTTCTCACTTAATATTTGAGTGCCTCTGCCATAAAAGACAGGTGCTAAGAGCTATGGAAGCTCCATAGCAGAATTATGTGGTCCTTGCTCTCAATGAAATTCCAAGTTAGCAGGAGGGGAAGAGAAGAAAAAGAACAAAGTTTTTTTCACTTCTTTTTTACTGGAAACTTGAGGCTCAATTTTTGAACAACCCGTTAAACTTTCAAAGCTAATTTCCCAACTTGAATGTTCCCATGGAATTAATTTTTTTCCAAATAGATTATTATTTATAATAATGTTTTATAATTATTTCTAATCACATGTTGGGCTTTTTGGGTGGAGATCAGTTTCTATTCATCCTAGTCTTACAGGACCAAGCCCAATTCTTGGAACACAGTAAGTGCCCAATAGTTACTTGGTCTTATTATGTATCTATTATTGGAAAGGTACATACACTGCATATAAAATTCAAGCAGTACAAGAATGTATAATGTGAAAAGTGAAACCTTTCATCTCCTTCACCACATCTACTGCTACAGGGTAGCCCTAGTAGCATTTTGATTCAGAACCTCCTAGAAACTTTTTATATGTACAAATACAATATGATTTTTGAATTAATGAATTAAATCTATAAGATGTTTTGAAAGTACAAAAAGCTTTCATCCAAAATACAGACATGTGGTGTGATTAAAAATTATAATATTATGTTGTAATATTAAACTACTTTAGTGCTTTTCTGTAAAAAAAAAAAACAAATCAGTCACTATCATGACCTTGAAACTTTGAAGGTTACATAAACTGTCAATAGTATTTTAAATGTTACACCAGGAAAGTTGAAGTCATATTAACATTGTAGTTTATTAGGACAAGAAGTTGCAGTTTAGTTTTCCTCATTGTCAATTGTTACTATATTTTACTTGCTTTGTAATATTACAGGTTAAGCTCTTGCTCTAATAAGCAATGTCTTATTTCCATTTGTTAGGTTTTTAATCAGTGATTTAAAAGATGTTTCTCCTTTGCAGAGTGTACTCAGTAATAATTGAAAATAATTCTCAGTCCTTCAAATTAATAAATTGATAGATTTTTAGTAAATGAAAACTAAGAACTTTACAACCTCATGTCCCATTGTTCAAATTTTTCTTTACAAACAGGTACATATTGTCTTTCTTGGTTCCCTTTATTTTTGTTCTAATGACACAATTATTAGTAGTATTGTTATTATTGTTACTATTATTATTTAAACAGGGCTGCATGACTGCTCTGGCTCACCTGAATATTCTTTGCTACTGCAGGTGTTAGTTAATTTTTTTTAAGCACTCTTTTTTCAAACACTACCTCTCCCTCATCGTCCCTTCCACCCCAACCTCTAATCTGCTTTTATATCTGGGAATTTGCTGTTTCCATTCATCCAGATATTATAAGTAATATCATACAACTGTTATCTCTTATGTGTCTTGCGTTTTCCACTGAACATAATGTTTCAAAGTTCTTCCATGTTGCAGCAAGTCTATGTCTCATTACTTCATTTTCTTCTGATGGCCAAATAATATTCCATTGTGTGTATGTACCACATTTTGTTCATCCATTCATTTGTTGATGGGCCCTTGGACTGTTTCCAGTTGTGGCTCTTATGAATAATGCTGCTATAAACGCTGATGTATAAGTATTTGTTGACCCTGTTTTCACACTCTTTGAGTATGTACATAAAAGTGGGACTGCCATGTCAAGTGATAATTCTACAGTAACTTATTGAGGAACCACCACATTTCTTTCCATAGTGGCTGTACCATTTTGCATTCTCACAAACAATGCACTAGAATTCCATTTTCTCCATATCCTCTCCAACATTTATTTTATTTTATTTTATTTCATTTTCTTTTCTTTTAGCAATAGTCATCCTAGTAGGTACGAAGTGGTATTTCATTGTTTAAATTTTTATTTTATTAGAGAAGTTGTAGGTTTACATAAAATACATGCATTAAATATTAGCACTTTGCCTTGGTGTGGTACATTTGTTACAGTATGTGATAAAACATTTTTATAATCCTATATTTAAACTATGGTTAAATCCCATGGTTTAACTTAGGGATTACTATTCCTGTTGTGCAGTTCCATGAATTTTTTTTTCATTCTAGTAAGCTATAAAGGACAAAAACTTTTTAACCGCACTCAAACATATAACTCAGCGCTGTTAATTACATTCAAAATGTTGTGCTACCATCACCACTATACAATACCAACATTTTCCATCATCCAAAATAGACTGTATATTTTAAGCTTTAACTCCCTATTTCCTACTGCTACTTCATTCCCTGGTAACCTATATTTTAGTTTCTGGCTCCATGAATCTGCTTATTCTAATTATTTCAAATCAGTGAGAGCGTACAATATTTGTCCGTTTGTGTCTGGCTTATTTCCCTCAACATGATGTCTTCAGGGTTCATCCATGTTGTCACATGTATAAGGACATCATTCCTTTTTACTGATACATAATATTCTGTTATATGTATATATTACATTTTATTTATCAGTTCATTGGTTGAGGTTGATGGACACTTGGGATGTTCCATCTTTTGGCAATTGTGAATAATGCTGCTATGAACACTGGTGTGCAAATATCCATTTGAATCCCTGCTTTCAATACTTTTGGGTATATACACAGTAGGGGTATTGCCAGGTCATATGGTAGTGCTATACTTAGCTTTCTGAGGAACTGCCAAACTGTCTTCCAGAGTAGCTGACCATTTTACATTCCCACCAGCAATGAATGAATGTTCCTGTCTCTCTGCATCCTCTCCAACACTTATGTTCCTTTATTTTTAATAGCAGCCATTCTGTGTGTTAAATGGGATCTCATTGTGGTTTTGATTTGCATTTCCCTTATGGCTGATGATGTTGACTTGCTTTTCATGTGCTTTCTAGCCATTTATATATCTTCTTTGGAGAGATGTCTGTTCAAGCCTTTTTGCTCATTTTTTTAATTGGGTTGTCTGTCTTTTTGCTGTTGAATTTAAGGATTGCTTTTCGTATTCTGGATATTAAACTCTTATCAAATATGTGGTTTCCAAATATTTTCTCCCATTATATAGGTTGCTGTTTTTTTGTGATAAAGTCCTTTGAGGCACAAACATTTGTAATTTTGGTGAGGTCTCATGTGTCTATTTTTTTTTTTTTTCTTTTGCTGCTTGTGCTTTGGGTGTAAAGTCTAAGAAATCTTTGCATAACACAAGTCCTGAAGATGTTTCCCTACATTTTCTTCTAGGAGTTTTGTAGTTCTGGCTTTTGTATAAATACATCTTTGATCCATTTTGAGTTGATGGTTGTATATGGTGTGAGGTACGGGTCCACCTTCATTCTTTTGCATATGGAGATCAACTTTTTCCAGCACCATTTGTTGAAGAGACTATCCTTTCCCAATAGAGGGGTCTTTGTCCCCTTGTCAAAATATGTTGGCCAAAAATGTGAGGATTGATTTCTGAACTCTGAGCTCTATTCCATTGATTGGGATTGTGTTAAATCTGTAAATCACTTTGGGTAAAATTGATATCGTAACCATATTTAGTTTTCCAGTCTAGGGACAAAGATTATCCTTCCATTTATTTAGGTCTTCTTTGATTACTTTTAACAATGTTTTGTAGTTTTCTGTGTATAAGTCCTTTATATTCTTGATTAGATTTATTTCTAGATATTTGATTCTTTTAGATGCTGTTGTAAATGGAATATTTTACTTGATTTCTACTTCCAGTTCTTCAGTACTATTGTATGAACTTGTATCCCACCCCCTTGATGATTTCATTTATTAGCTCGACAAACTTGGTTGGGGGTTTCTAAGATTTTTCTGTATATTACATATTGTTATCTGCAAATAGGGAAAGTTTTACTCTTCCTTTCCTATTTGGATGTCTTTTATTTCTTTCTCTTGACAACTTCCAGTACAATGTGGAATAATAGTGGTGACAGTGGGGATTCTTTTCTTGTTCCTCATCTTAGAGTAAAAGCTTTCAGCTTTTCTAGATTGAGTATGATGTTATCTGTGGGTTTATCATATGCATCCTTTATCATGTTGAGGAATTTTCCTTTTATCCTTGATTTCTAAGTACTGTTTTTAAGATGGAGTGCTGGATTTTGTCAGATGTCTTTTTTTGTGTCAATTGAATTGATCCTGTGTTGCTGTTGTTGTTTCCTTTTATTCTGTTAATGTGGTATATTGCATTAATTGACTTTCTTATGTTGAACCATCCTTGCATATCTGGGATGAAGCCCATTTGATCATTGTGCATAGTTCTTTTAATGTGCTGTTAGATTTGATTTGCTCACATTTTGTAGAGGATTTGAATTTTCTTTTCTTGTGGTTTATTTATCTGGCTATGACATGAGGGTAATGGTAGGCTTGGAGAATTAATTAGGTACTGTTACTACCAATTCCATTTTTTGGAAGAGTTTGAGCAAGACTGGAGTTAATTCTTCTTGGAATGTTTGGCAAAATTCACCTATGGAGCCGTGGCTTTTCTTTGTTGGAAACTTGATTATTGATTCAATCTCTTTACTAGTTATTGGTTTGTTGAGATCTTTTGTTTCTTCTTGAGTCAGTATAGGTAATTTGCTTGTTTCTAGGGAATTTGTCCATTTCATCTAAGTTATCTAATTGTTACCATACAGTTGTTCATAATATCCTCCCATGGTTCTTTTTATTTCAGTGGGGTTGGTACTAATGTGCCCTTTTTTGTTTGTGATTTTAAGTTATTTGGGCCCTCCCTCTTTATTTTTCATCAATCTAGCTAAAGTTTTATCAATTTTTAATAGGTTTTAGGTTGTATTTTCACTTTCTTAGTAATTCCCTTTGATGAACAGAAGTTTAATTTGGATTACATCAAACTTACCTATTTCTTTTGTTTCTTATGCTTTTGCTGCCACATCTAAAAATCCATTGTCAAATCCTAGGTCATGAAGAATTGCCTCTATGTAATCTTCTAAGAGTTTTATAGTTTTGGCTGTTATATTTAAGCCTTTGATGTATTTTGAGTTTTCTTGTGGATTCCATTGAATTTTCTCTATATGAGATCATGTTGACTGCAAAGAAAGATAGTTTTACTTCTCCCTTTCCAATTGTGGATGATTTTAGTTCTTTTTCTGGCCTAATTGTTCTAGCAAGAGCTCCTAGTACAATACAGAATAGCAGTGGTAAAAGTGGGCCTTCTTCTCTTCTTCCTGATCTTAGGGAGAAAGCTTTAAGTCTTTCAACATTGAATATGAGTTAGCTGTGGATTTCTCATAAATAGCCTTTAACATGTTGAGAAAATTCCCTTCTATTCCTATTTTTCTGAATATGGAATGCCTTTTCTGTACCTGTTGAGAGAATCATGAGTTTTTTCTCCTTCATTGTATTTATGTAGTGTGGTGGTTTGAAGCTGTATCTACAAGAGGAGCACATGTTCTTAAATCCAATCCATTCCTGAGGGTGTGATCCCATTGTAAGAAGGACCTTCTGACAAATTTACTTCAGTTGAGGTGTAGCCCAGACCAATCTGTGTGATCCTTTCTTGTGCTTCCTACAATTGCTGCTAAACCCCTCTATTGAAATTTTCACTTCAGGAAGCAAGAAGGTGAACATCAACAGAACAAAAGATAAGAGAGAGACAAAGAGGCTCCACCATTTTGCTTACCATGTTATAAGCTAAGAACCAAAGATCACCAGCAGTCTGCCCCAGAATAACACAGTCTTCAGGAAGAAACCATCACCTTGACACCTTGATTTGAACTTTTTCCCAGCTTCAAACCATGAGCAAATAAATTACCATTATTTAACCTGACTCATGTCATAGTATCTGTTTGAGAAGCCTATAAAATTAAAGCATGTAATATATTATGGTAATTGATTTACTTTTGTTGAATTACACTTGAATTCCCGGGATAATTTATACACTTACTCTGGTGTATAAATCTTAACATACTATTGGGTTCAGTGTGTTAGTATTTTGTGGAGGAGTTTTGCATCTATATTTGTAAGGGTAATTGGTCAGTGATTTTCTTTTCTTATGATATATTTACCACGTTTTGGTATCAGAATGATGATGGCCTCATAAAATAAATTAGAAAGTGTTTCCTCCTCTTGAATTCTTTGGAAGAGTCTGAGAAGGCTTGATATTAGTTCTTTGGGGATGTTTGGTAAAATTCACCAGGGAAGCCATCTGGTCCTGGACTTTTCTTTGGTGGAAGGTTTTTGATTATTGATTCAATCCTTATACTTGCTATAGGTTTATTGATGTTTTCCATTTCTTATTGAGTTAACTTGGGTAATTGACATATTTCTAGAAAATTCTCCATTTCTTCTAGATTGTCTAGTTTGTTGGTGTGCAATTGTTAGTAATATTTTCTTATGATCCTTTATATTCCTATAATAATATCACCATTTTCCTTTCTGATTTTAGTAATTTTATTTTTTTTTTGGCAGTCTAGCTAAAGGTTTTTCAATTTTATTGTTTTTTTTTCAAAGAACAAGCTATTTTTAGTCTTTAAATTGTTTTACTATTCTCTATTTCATTTATCTCCATTCTAATATTAATTATTTACTTTCTTCTGCTAACTTTGTCTTCAGTTTGCTCTAGTATTTGTAGTTCCTCAAGATGTAAAGTTAGGTTATTAATTTGAGATCTCTTCTTTTTTAATATAGGCATTCATAGTTATAAATTTCTCTCCAAGTACTTCCTTTGCTGCATCCAATAAGTTTTGGTATTCTGTCTTTATTTTAATTTGTCTCTAAGTATTTTCTAATTTCCCTTATAATTTCTTCTTTAAACCATTGGTTGTTTAAGATGTGCTGTTTCATGACCATGTATTTGTAAATTTTCCAGTTTTCCTTCTATTGTTGATTTTTGGCTTCATTCTGTTGTGGACAGAGAGGTTATTCAATGATTTCAATATTTTAAAATTTATTAAGGCTTCTCTTGTATTCTAGCATTTGTTCTATTATACAAAATGATCCATGTTCACTTGAAAATAATATATATTCAAATGATGTTGGGTCAGGTGTTCTATATATGTTGGTAAGGTCTAGTTGTTTTATACTGCTTTTCAGGTCCTCTGTTTCCTTATCCATCTTCTGTTTAGATATTCCACCCAATTTTGAATGTGGTGTATTGAAATTCCTAAATATTATTGTAGAACTGTCTATTTTGTCCCTCAATTCTCTCAGTGTTTCTTTCTCATATTTTGCTCTTCTGCTGATAGGTGATAGGTGCATATATATACATATATATATATTTTTTTCTTTTTCCTGATCTTTATGGAATAGGACCTTTCATTTCATAAAAGGCTTGGTTCATTCACTATTTTTTTTCTTTTTCTTTAATTCATTTTTATTGAGATATTGTGCCGGTTTGAATGCATTATGTCCCCCAGAAAAAACAATATCCTTTGATGCAATCTTGAGGGGCAGACATTTTAGTGCTGATTAGATTGGAATTCTTTGAGTGTTTCCATGGAGATGTGTCCCACCCAACTGTAGGTGATAACTCTGATGAGATAATTTCCATGGAGGCATGGCCCCACCCATTCAGGGTGGGCCTTGATCAGTGGAGCCATATAAATGAGCTGACAAGCAGAAGGAACTCAGAGCACCTGAGAGTGAACTTTTGAAGAGGAGCTACAGCCAAGAGGGACACTTTGAAGAATGCACTAGAACTGAGAGAGGAGCTTCACCTTACAGGGACATTTTAGAGATGGCCTTTGAAAGCAGACTTTTGCTCTGGAGAAACTAGGAGAGGACAAACACCCCAAGAGCAACAAAGAGTGACATTTTTGAGGAGCTGAAGCCTAGACAGGAATGTCCTGGGAGATAGCCATTTTGAAACCAGAACTTGGAGCAGACACTGGCCATGTGCCTTCCCAGCTAACAAGAGGTTTTCCAGACACCATTGTCCATCCTCCAGTGAAGGTACTTGTTTGTTGATGTCTTACCTTGGACACTTTATGGCCTTAAGACTGTAACTGTGCAACCAAATAAACCCCTTTTATAAAAGCTGATCCATTTCTGGTGTTTTGCATTCCAGCAGCACTAGCAAACTAGAACAGATATATTCATACACCATGCAGTCATACAAAACAAAGCACACATTCAGTTGTTTACAGTACCATTATATAGTTGTGTGTTCATCACCAAAATTAATTTTTGACATTTTCATTACCACAGACACAAAAATAATAATAAAAGTTAAAGTGGAAAAGAACAATTAAAGTAAAAAAGAACACTGCGTGCCTTTTTTTTTTTTTTCTTCCTGCATTTGTCTATTCATCCATCTGTAAACTAGACAAAGGAGAGTATGGTCCATATGGCTTTCCCAATCACATTATCAACCCTCATAAGCTACATTTTTATACAATCTTCTTCAAGATTCATGGGTTCTGGGTTCTGGTTTGATAGTTGCAGGTATTTACTGCTAGCTATTCCAATTCACTAGAACCTAAAAAGGGTTGTCTATATTGTACGCAAGAGTGCCCACCAGAGTGATCTCTTGGCTCCTTTTGGAATCTCTCTGCCACTGAAGCTTATTTCATTTCCTTTCACATCCCCCTTTTTGTCGAGAAGATGTTCTCCATCCCACAATGCCGGGTCTAGATTCCTCCCTGGGAGTCATATTCCACATTTCCAGGGAGATTCACTTCCCTGGGTGTCAGATCCCATGTAGGGGGGAGGGCAGTGATTTCACCTGCCAAGATGACTTAGCTAGAGAGAGAGGGCCACATCTGAGCAATAAAGAGGCATTCAGGAGGAGGCTCTTAGGCACAATTATAGGCAGGCCTAGCCTCTCCTTTGCAGCAACAGTCTTCCCAAGGGCAAGTCCTGTGGGAGAGGGTTCAACCCATCAAACCACCAGTCCCTTATGTCTGTGAGCACATCAGCAATCATTGAGGTGGGGAAGCCCAACATCCCTGCATTCTCCACCAGCTCCTCAAGGGGGCTTTGCATATTTTTTTCATTTTTTTTTCTTTTTAAATTAACTCTGTTTTTTAAAATCAACTATATAAAAAAATTTTAAAATCCTACAATAAAAAAAAACATTTCAAACAAACCATAACAAGGGAGTAAGAAGAAGACAACTAACTGAAGATAACTACTTTACTTCCAACATGTTCCTACTCTGCCCCAAGAAAATAGTCTAATATAGCAACATTTCTGTGAACTTGTTCCTACCATACCCATCAGAAATTAACAGACCATAGTCATTCCTGGGCATTCCCAGAATGTTAAATTTGCCCGTGATGGCTTATCTGTTCTTATTGGGTTATCATTCCCCAGTCCTTAATTGCTCTCTATTGCTAGTTTCCCTACATCCTACATTATAAACCATTTGTTTTACATTTTTCAGTGTTCACATTAGTGGTAGCATATAATATTTCTCTTTTTGTGCCTGGTTTATTTTGCTCAGCATTATGTCTTCAAGGTTCATCCATGTTGTTGTATGTTTCACGACATCATTCCTTCTCACTGCCACTTAGTATTCCATCGTGTGTATATACCACATTTTATTTATCCACTCATCTGTTGAAGGACATTTGGGTTGTTTCCATCTCTTGGCAATTGTGAATAATGCTGCTATGAACATTGGCATGCAGATATCTGTTCGTGTCCCTGCTTTCAGATCTTCTGGATATATACCAAGAAGTGCAATCTCTGGATCAAAGGGTAACTCTATATCTAGTTTTCTAAGGAAGTGCCAGACTGGCTTTCAGAATGGCTGAACCATTATACAGTCCCACCAACAATGAATAAGAGTTCCAATTTCTCCACATCTTCAGCATTTGTGGTTTCCTGTTTGTTTAATGGCAGCCATTCTAATTGGTATGAGATGATATCTCATTGTGATCTTAATTTGCATCTCTCTAATAGCTGGTAAAGCTGAACATTTTTTCATGTGTTTCTTGGCCATTTGTAGTTCCTCTTCAGAGAACTGTCTTTTCATATCTTTTGCCCATTTTATAATTGGGCTGTCTGTACTACTGTCATTGAGTTATAGGATTTCTTTATATATGCAAGATATCAGTCTTTTGTCAGCTACATGGTTTCTAAAATTTTTTTCCCATTGAGTTGGCTGCCTCTTCACTTTTTGACAAATTCCTTTGAGGTACAGAAATTTCTAAGCTTGAGGAGTTCCCATTTATCTATTTTTTTCTTTTGTTGCTTGTGCTTTGGGTGTAAAGTCTAGGAAGCGGCCTCCTAATACAAGGTCTTGAAAATGTTTCCCTACATTATCTTCTAGGAGTTTTATGGTACTGTCTTTTATATTGAGATCTTCAATCCACTTTGAGTTAATTTTTGTGTAGGGTGTGAGGTAGGGGTCCTCTTTCATACTTTTGGATATGGATATCCAACTCTCCCAGCCCCATTTGTTGAAAAGACTGTTATGTCCCAGTTCAGTGGCTTTGGGGGCCTTATCAAAGATCAGCTGGCCATAAATCTGGGAATCTATCTCCAAATTCTCAATTCCACTTCATTGATCAATATGTCTATTTTTCTGCCAGTACCATGCTATTTTGACAACTGTGGCTTTATTGTAAGCTTCAAAGTCAAGGAGTGTAAGTCCTCCCACTTCGTTCTCTTTTAGGGTGTTTTTAACAATTTGAGGCATCTTCCCTTTCCAAATAAATTTGATAACTAGCTTTCCCAAGTCTGCAAAGTAGGTTGTTGGAATTTTGATTGGGATTGCATTGCATATGTAGATGAGTTTGGGTAGAATTGACATCTTAATGACATTTAGCCTTCCTATCCATGAACATGGAATATTTTTTCCATCTTTTAAGGTCCCCTTCTATTGCTTTTAGTAGTTATGTAGTTTTCTTTGCATAGTTCATTTATATCTTTGGTTAAGTTTATTCCTAGGTACTTGATTTTTTTAGTTGCTATTGAAAATGGTATCTTTTTCTTGAGTGTCTCTTCAATTTGTACATTCCTAGCATATTGAAACATTATTCACTTATGTGCATTGATCTTGTATCCTGCTACTTTGCTAAATTTGTTTATTAGCTCTAGTAGCTGTATCATTGATTTCTCAGGATTTTCCAGATATAAGATCATATCATCTGCAAACAATGACAGTTTTACTTCTTCCTTTCCAATTTGGATGCCTTTTATTACTTTGTCTTGCTGGTTGCCCTGACTATCACTTCCAGCACAATGTTGAATAACGGTGACAGCAGGCATCCTTGTCTTGTTCCTGATCTTAGTGGGAAGGCTTTCAGTCTCCCGCCATTGAGTACTATGCTGGCTGTGGGTTTTTCATATATGCTTTTTACCATATTGAGGAAGTTTCCTTCAATTTCTACCTTTTGAAATGTTTTTATCAAAAAGCAATGTTGGATTTTGGAGATCCAATCAGTCGTCAAAAAGCTTCCCACAAATAAATGCCCAGGGCCAGATGGGCATCTATTGAGAAGATCATTTGATTTTTCTCTTTTGATTTGTTAACGTGTTGTAATGCATTGATTTTCTTATGTTGAACCATCCTTGGATGCTTGGAATGAACCCCACTTGGTCATGGTGTATGATTTTTTTAATGAGTCTTTGGATTCTATTTGCAAGTATTTTGTTGAGAATTTTTGCATCTATATTCATTAGGGAGATAGGCCTATAGTTTTCCTTTTTTGAAGCATCTTTGCCTGGTTTTGGTATTAGATTGACGTTAGCTGCATAAAATGAGTTAGGTAGTGTTCCATTTTCTTCAGTGTTTGGAAAGAGTTTAAGTAAGATTGGTTTCAGTTCTTTTTTAAAAGTTTGGTAGAATTTCCCTGTGAAGCCATCTGGCCCTGGGCATTTATTTGTGGAAAGCTTTTTGACGACTGATTGGATCTCTTTGCTTGTGATGGGTTGGTTGAAGCCTTCTGTTTCTTCTCCGGTCAGTCTAGGTTGTTCATATGTTTCCATGAAATTGTCCATTTCCTCTACATTATCCAGTTTGTTGGCATACAGTTGTTCATAGTATCCTCTTACAATTTTTTTAATTTCTTCAGGATCTGCAGTAATGTCACCTTTCTCATTCATTTGTTTTTTATATATGGGTCTTCTTCTTGATATTGTCAGTCTAGCTAGGGGCTTGTCAATCTTGTTGATCTTCTCAAAGAACCAACTTTTGGTGTTACTTATTTTCTCTCTTGTTTTTCTGTTCTCTATGTCATTTATTTCTGCTTTAATCCTTGTTATTTCTTTTCTTCTACTTCGTTTGCTGTTCATTTTCTAGCTATTTCAGTTGATCCATTAGTTCTTTGATTTTAGCTCTTTCTTCCTTTTTTTTTATTAAATTCAGTTTTATTGAAATACATTCACACACCATACAGTCATCCATGGTATACAATCCACTGTCCACAGTATGATAACATAGTTATGCGTTCATCACCACAATCTATCTCTGAACATTTCCCTTACATCAGAAAGAACCAGAACAAGAATAAAAAATAAAAGTGCAAGAAGAACACCCAAATCATCCCCCCATCCCACCCCATTTGTCCTTTAGTTTTTATCCCCATTTTTCTACTTATCCATACACTAGATAAAGGGGGCGTGATCCACAGGGTCTTCACAATCACACTGTCACCCCTTGTAATCTACATTATTATATAATTGTCTTCCGGAGTCCAGACTGCTGGGTTGGAGTTTGGTAGTTTCGGGTATTTACTTCTAGCTATTCCAATACATTAAAGCCTAAGAGGTGTTATCTATATAGTGCATAAGAATGTCCACCAGAGTGACCTCTCAACTCCATTTGAAATCTCTCAGCCACTGAAACTATTTCATCTCATTTTGCATCCCCCTTTTGGTCAAGAAGATACTCTCAGTCCCACGATGCTCAGTCCACATTCATCCCCGGGAGTCATATTCTGCATTGCCAGGGAGATGTACAACCCTGGGAGTCGGCTCCCACGTAGGGGGGAGGGCAGCGAGTTCACCTGCCAAGGTGGCTCAGTTAGAGAGACAGAGTGCCACATCTGAGCAACAAAGAGGTACTCAGGGGGAGACTCTTAGGCATAATTACATGCAAGTTTAGACTCTCCTTTGCAGTAACGAGCTTCATAAGGGCAAGTCCCATGATCAAGGGCTCAGCACATCAAACCGCCAGTCCCAATGTTTGTGACAACATCAACACCAGTCCAGGTGAGGATGTCCAACACATCCGCACCTTCCCCCAGATCCTCGGAGCTGGGGAGGGGGAGGCTGTAAATATATTTTTAATTATCTGTCCAAATTACTCTGGGATGTGTCACTATTTCACTCATACATACTTAATGTATGTGTTTAGTGTTATAAATTTCCCCCTCAGTACTGCTTTTGCTGCATCCCATAGGTTTTGGTATGTTGTGTTCTCATTTTCATTCGTCTCTATATATTTAGCAATTTCACTTGCTATTTCTTCTTTAACCCACTGATTGTTTAGGATTGTGTTGTTTAACCTCCACGTATTTGTGAATTTTCTAAGTCTCTGCTGGTTATTGACTTCTAATTGTATTCCATTGTGGTCAGAAAATGTGCTTTGAAAAATTTCATTTTTTTTAAATATATTAAGGCTTGTTTTATATCCCAGCATATGATCTAGTCTGGAGAAATTTCCATGAGCTCTAGAGAAGAATGTGTATCCTGGTGATTTGGGATGTAATGTTCTATATATTCTGTTAAATCCAATTCATTTATCAGATTGGTTAGGTTTTCAATTTCCTTATTGGACCTCTGTCTGGTTGATCTATCTCTAGGAGAGAGTGATGTGTTGAAGTCTCCCACAATTATTGTGGAAACATCAATTGCTTCCTTCAGTTTTGCCAGTGTTTGTCTCATGTATTTTGTGGCACCTTGATTAGGTACATAAACATTTATGATTGTTATTTCTTCTGTTGAATTGCCCCTTTTATTAGTATGTATTGGCCTTCTTTGTCTCTCATAACGTCCTTGCATTTAAAGTCTATTTTATCTGACATTAATATTGCTACTCCTGCTTTCTTTTGTCTATAGCTTGCATGAAATATTTTTTTCCATCCTTTCACTTTCAATTTCTTTGTGTCCCTGTGTCTAAGATTAGTCTCTTGTATGCAACATATTGATGGTTCCTTTTTTTTTTTTTTTTTTTTTTGATCCATTCTGACAATCTATATCTTTTGATTGGGGAGTTTAAGCCATTTACATTCAACATTATTGCTGTGAAGGCATTTCTTGAATCAGCCATCTTATCCTTCGGCTTATGTTTGTCAGATGTTTTTCCTTCTGTCTCTTAATGTCCTTTAATGTACCCCTACTGAATCTCTTTAGTACTGACCCTTTCTCCATATCTCTCTCTTCTTTCTTTGTTTCTCTGTCAGTAGGGGTCCTGTTAGTATCTTAAGTAGAGCAGGTCTCTTGTTAGCAAATTCTCTCAGCATTTGTTTGTCTGTGAAAAATTTAAGCTCTCCCTCGAATTTGAAGGAGAGTTTTGCTGGATAAAGTATTCTTGGTTGGAAATTTTTCTCTCTCAGAATTTTAAATATGTCATGCCACTGCCTTCTCGCCTCCATGATGGCTGCTGAGTAGTCACTACCTAGTATTAAGTCTTAGCCTTAGTCTTAGTAGTCACTACTATTCTGATCAGAATGTCTTGGAATGGATTTATTTGGATTTATTCTATTTGGAGTTCGTGGGGCATTTATGATTTGTGTATTTATGGTGTTTATAAGATTTGGGAAGTTTTCCCCAACAATTTCTTTGAATACTCTTCCTAGACCTTTATTCTTCTCTTCCCTTCTGGAACACCAGTGAGTCTTATATTTGGATGTTTTATATTATCTATCATATTCCTGAGGTCCATTTCGATTTTTTCAAATTTTTTCCCCATTCTTTCTTTTGTTCTTTCATTTTCCATTCTGTTGTCCTCTAGGTCACTGATTCACTGTACCGCTTCCTCTAGTCTTGTACTATGAGTATCTAGAATCTTTTAAATTTGGTCAGCAGTTTCTTTTATTTCCATAAAATTGTCTATTTTTTTACTTACTCTTGAAATTTCTTCTTTATGCCCTTCTAGGTCTTCTTCATGTCCTTTATATCCTGTGCGATACTCTTCTTCATGTCCTTTATATCCTGTGCCATGCTTTCATTGTTCATCTTTCATTCTTTGATTAATTGCTCCAACTACTGTGTATCCTCTGATCTTTTGATCTGTCTGTTTGGGCTTGGGTTATCCATATCGTCTTGTTTTTTTCATATGCTTTAAATTTTTCTGTTGTTTTTGGCCTCTTGGCATTTGCTTTACTTAATAGGGCTCTTTTAGTATATGTAGACCAATTCAAACCCTTATCTCTAATTTGTCAGATCTACAGCTTCATGGAGTACACTTTAACTAACCAGCAGATGGCATCTGTGAGCCACCTATTCCCCTCAAGCCAGTTCTCCCCCACTTTTTCTTTGTGGTGAGTGGGGGTGTGAGTCTTGTGGGGTCCAAATTGTGTTCCAAGCTTGCGTGTGTAGTTGGTGTTGCCTGCCCTGCATATGGGGCATGTGTCTGAGTGGTTAGGGAGGGGGGGTGGCTTTAATAATCAAATCTCCCAGGTGTTTCTAGAGATTTAAAGTGTTGCAATAGTCTAATCCCTCATTTCAGTCTTGCCACAGTTTGTCTCTGCCACTGACCCACAAGTCCTTGGTATTGGTGTGTGGTCCCTGGAACTTGTGAGTGGGTCCCTCTTCCAAGCTGTGCACTCCTAGGTTCTCTGCTGAGGGATGACTGTGCTACATCAAGGTGTGTGCCATCCCCCAAGGGAGGTTCTGGGCTGCAGAGCTGTGTAGGGGCGTTCCCAGTCTGCTGAAAGGATGACTGAATGGGGCCTGTTAATTTCCCCCTTTTCACACCGCTCTGCCTTCCCAGCTCCAGGACAATTAGCTGAGTGTGTGGGAAAGGCTATTGTCCATGCCCAATATTGTGGTATGTGCGTGTGTTGTTAGAAACACTTCCCATCACACTGGGTTGTTTGGGGCAGCTCTGAGCTGTGGTGTTCGCACCAGGCAGGAGTGTTCCCAGCCCACCAGGAAGATGGCTGTAAGGGAACGCCCCCCTTTTCTTGGGAAGTTGTGATGTTTAGCAAATTTTCTCAGCCACTGGACTTATTTCTTTGTGTCTCAGAGCTCTCTTAGCTCTGCCCTTTTCTGGGCCCAAATTGCAAATCTTTGAGGCTTTCTGTAATGGGCTTCTTAGAGTAATTGTTTTAGAGAAAGAGAAAAAGATTAAAAAAAAAAAAGAAGAAGGGCCCTCCTTGCATATCTAATGGGATATTGAAATGCTAAGAGATGAGGAGATTAGGGCCATTAAGGAACAATCAAGAAAGCAGAGAAACTGGCTCTTCAGACAAGGAAACTCTCCCTCTGGATTTGCATATGAGCCTGACTGTGTTTGAGCCTGCCCTTCACCGTTCTATGTTCACTGGAACTCCAGAAAGTCTCTGTTTTTATTTTTGGTTTTTTATTTATTTATTTATTTTGCTGTTTTTGCTAGCCCTATCTCCTCTCTGCCAGGCTGATTGCTCCTGGATTTTCCAGTGTCTGGTCTCAGTCTATCTATGTTTGGATTTTGGTTTAGCAATCTGAGTTTTCAATAAAAGCTGCAATTGAAGTTCTCCCTCCTTGTTCCCAGCACTGATGGCTCCTCCTCCCATGGGACTGAGCCTGGCAGGGAGGGGCATGGGTCCCCTGGCTGTGAGAACTTACAGATTTCACTGATCTCAGCTGTTCCACCCATTCATGAGGGTTGTTTGAAGTATGCCCAAAGTCAGATTGTTCTCTGGTGTTTGGTCCAAGCAGTTTCTTGCTTTCTACCTACTTCCCTGGAGGAGTAACTAAAACCTACACCTCACCACTCCACCATCTTGCCTCCTGTTCCACCTATATCATTTTAATTGTTAAATTTTCTTGTTGAATTGACCCTTTTATTGATATATAATGCCATTCTTTGCCTCTTGTAACAGGTTTTGACTTAAAGTCTATTTTGTCTGATATTAATGTACCCATCCCTCTTCTCTTTTGATTACCATTTGCATGAAGTATTTTTCCATCCTTTCACTTTCAACTTATTTTCATCTATGGATCTGAGATGGGTATCTTGTGAACAAAAAATAGTTGGGTCATGTTTCTTTAATCATTCTTCCAGTCTCTGGCTTTTGATTGCAGAATTTAATCCATTTACATTTAATGAAATTACTGAGAATGCAAGATTTACCTCTGCCACTTTGCAAATTATTTTTTGTTAGTCTTATGCATTTTTGTTTTTCGGTTTTTCCTTTTCTCCATTACTTCCTTCCTTTCTATTTAAGGGATCTTTTTATAATGAGCCATTTTGAATCACTTATCCATTTCTTTTGTGTAGATTTTAATAAATGTTTTCTTTATGATTGACATGGGGATTATATTTGGCATACTATGTCTATTGCAATTTAGTTTGTATTGGTTCCAAATTGACTTCAATAGCCTGCACATACAAAGTACCTCTATCCTGCTACCATCTTCCCCTTTTTATTGTTCTTGTCATAAATTACATCTCTATGTATTGTGTGCCTGGTAACAAATCTTTACATTTGTTTTTTATGCTTTTGAATTTTATGATTTATACAGAGTAAAAGACAGCATTACAAATGAAAAATGAATTAATATTGGTGTTAATATTTACTCATATTGTTACTTACACTGGAGAGCTTTTTCTTCATTCAGTATTGATATACTGTCAAATATCCTTTCCTTCAGCATAGAGGCTCCCTTTAGTGTTTCCTATAAGATAATTCTAGTGGTCATGAACTCCCTCCATTTTTTAAATTCATTTTTCATTTGTGACCACAAGGCTTTTTTATTGAAGTGAAATTAATATGATACAAAATGAATCATTTAAAGTGTATAGTTCAGTAGTATTTAATAAATTTGTAATGTTGTGTAACTATTACCTTTACCTAGTTCCAAAACATTTTCATCACTCCAAAAGGAAAACCTGTACCTCTGCAGTCAGTTCCCATTCTTCTCTAACTATAATTTGAAACAATAAATTGTGATAACATAAATAGAATATAGTATTTATATATATGAGATAAGTTGTAGTTTTATATGAAAATCATGCCTAAAATAGAGTTCCCATATACCACCCTCCCCTCCCAACCACACACACAGACACATATAGTTTTCCCTATGGTTTAACACTTTGGTAACTTTGTTACAATTGATGAAACAATATTATTATAATTATATATATATATATATATTTTTTTTCTACTTTCAACACTTTAAATATATCCTCCCACTGCCTTCTTGGCTCCATCCATGCTATCTTTTGAGAAATCTGATGTTAAACTTATTAAGAATCCCTTCTATGTGCTACATTTCTTTTCTCTGTTTTTGAGATTCTGTCTTTGTCCTTGGCATTGGACAGTTTTATCATAATGTGGTACAGTGTAGATCTGTTTGGGTTCATCCTACTTGGCATTTGTTGAACATCTGGATATATATATTCATATCTTTCCACAAATTTGGAAAATTTTCTTCCAGTATTTTTTTCTGGCCTTTTATGTCTCTCTTCCCCTTCTGGGAATCCTATGATGCACATATATTATTATACTTGGTGGTGTCCCACAGGTTACTCCTGCTGTGTTCTTTTTTGTTCTTTCATTCTTTTTTTCTTTCCACTCCTCAGCCTGGAGAATTTCAGTTGTTTTGTCCTTGAGTTCATTGATCCTTTCTTGTGCTTCCTACAATCACTGCTAAACCCCTCTATTGAAATTTTCAATTCAGTTATTGTAGTTTTGAGTTCCAGAATTTCCACTTGGTTCTTCTTTATAATTTCTGCCTCTTTATTGAAATTCTCAGTGTGTTCATATATTGTTTCCATGATTTCCTTTAGTTGTATGTCCATTTTTCCTTTAGTTCATTTATCCCATTTGTGAGATTTGGTTTAAGTTCTTTGATTAGTATTTCAGGGACTGTGCTTTCTGAAGTTTTTTTTCTGTTTTATTGATTTCCTGTGACTGAATGGGCATCCTTTCCTGTCTCCTAATGCTTGCTATTTTTATTTTTTTTTGTTGAGAACTGGACATTATGAGTATTATGCTGTGTTCACTCTGAAAACCTAGTTCTCTCACTCTTCAGTCCACCTGACTGAAGAATGAGAATAAACAGAGTGGGAAAGGGGGAAAAAAAAGAAGGATGGGGGAGGGAGAAAAAGAAGGTTGGGGGTGAGAGAGGAAAAAAAAAAACCTAACAAATTACCCCTCCCCACACACACACACAACAAGGAAAAAACTTAATTAATTGCAGTGCTCTGTAGGTTTCTGGTTATGTGCTGGTATGAAACCAGAAGCTGCTGCTTTTGAGGCTGAAACCTAGGCCAGCAACCCTGCTCTTCCCTCAGAGATCCACCAGATCCAAAATATAAAACAGAGAAAGAAGAAGAAGAAAAAAAAAAAAACAACCAAAGAGAAAGAAAAAGAAAAGAAAAGAGAGAGATCTATTCTGGCTCTTTATGTTGCTGTAGATCCTGGTGTGAGGCCAGAAGATACTGTCACTGAGAAAACCAAGAGTAGCATCTGTGCTGGGGATCCCCACAAATCTGCCAGACTAAACAGTGCAAGAAAGACAAAGAAAAAATCCAACCATGGAAAAAGTGTACTGGGTGTTTAAGACCTGGTAGTTGCTGGTGTGAGGCCAGAAGTGCTGCCATGGAGAGTTCTGAAGACAAGGCCAGAGTTTATGCTGTGCCCTCAGGGATCTACCAGTTGAGGATAGGCCCACATAGAAGGAATAAAAAACAAACATCCAGAGATGATGTGCTAACTTTTTACACCCAAGTGAAGGCTGGTGGCAGACTTGCAGTGCTGTTGCCCAGAGAGCAAGAACTGAGACCAAATTCCTTGCTTGTCCTTTACAGATTCCCCTAGACCCTCCTCAACTCTCAACCCCAACTTTTAGAGGAGGCGCTTTCCTTTGCCCACACTAGTCCCAGTCAGCTGATCCTGAAATCCAGGTTACATTGCTGAGCTGCAGCTATTTCCACAGCCTCTGCCATGGCTTGGCAATGAGAACTGGTCACTTGTTCATGCTTTCACTTACAAAAGCTCAATTCTTAAGCCTCTTACTTCCTTTGACACTCCTGTAATTGTTCTAAATGTCCATTCTCATTCCAGGGTCACCACCTAGTCATTTCCAGTCTCTTTTTCCAGCTCTTTTATTTTTCTAGTGGAGGGAGCAATTTGTAAAACTTTCTTCTTTGCCATTTTGTACCTTGAGGCTCAATTATTGAGAGCCTCCATTGCTGATGTAATATTTGCATTTTTTTCTGTAACTTAGAAAGTGTGGTAGTTTGAAGTTGTATGTACTCCAGAAGGATCATGTTCTTTTAATCCATTCCTGAGGGTGTAGAGCTATTGTGAGTGGGGCCTTTTCATTGGGTTATTTCAATTGAGATGTAACCCATCTCATTCAAGGTGGGTCTTAATCCCCTAACTGAAATCCTTTATAAGAGGAGAAAAGACAGAGACACAGGGAAAAGTCCCCAGAGAAGCTAAGAGAGACAAAATCTAAAAGAGAGAAACATGCAGAAGCTCAGAGAGGAAGCCACTGAAGACAGAAACTGGAAGCGACAAAATCTGGGAGAGAAGGGAGAGACAAGCAAATGTTGTCATGTGCCTTCCCATGTGACAGAGATATTCCAGATCACGAGCAGTCTTTCTTCTGGGTGAAGGTATTGTCCTGTTGGTGCCTTAATTGGGACATTTTCATGGTCTTAGAACTGTAAACTTGTAAGCTGATTAATCCCTGTTGTAAAAGCCAATCCATTTCTGGTATATTGCATTTCATCAGCTTTAACAAACCAAGAAAGAGAGTAAATACTTGGTATTCAGTCCATAGTACTTAGCATAACTTCACAATATGTCAAAGTATGAATGGTAACCCTGACCTAAAGGCTGTGCATGTGTGCACTGCATATATTCAGCATCAATTCACAAAATGTCAATATGTTTTAGTGAGTTTTAGAAGTAAAGGATAGCACATTTTAAAGAAGGAATAAGTTCTGATTGAACTAAATGGATTTCAGCTAGCCACTATAGAAATTTGTTTGATAATTAAGAAAGTTGATTTTTCTGCTTCATAAAACAAGTTATAGTTAATTCAACATATTTTTATTTTGGAATATAAATAAACCACAACATATTACCATGTAATTGAATTAAAGTTAGGATTACATAAACATTATATGGCCTCATACAGAGGAAAAATTACAGCTATGCTTACAGTATATTGCAAATAAAATATAGCAGAAAAGCTCTAAGAATAATAGTGCACTAAAAGCTTAATATGTGTCCAGTAATGTTTTCAAATATAGATTAATGGGAAAATAATCTATTATTATTTGTAATAATAGATTTATTGTACTGAAACACAATAAATTATATCCTTAAAAATCAACTTGATTTAAGACCTACTTATCTCATTGCGCATTAAATGTAATGGTGAATAAAAGTTGGAAACAATAGGAATAAAGTTAAATTATTTAAATATTTGAGATTAGAAATGTTAAAAGAGAATGTAAACAGTTTTAAATAATGTCATGTGGAAAATCTGAAAAAACTGACAGATTAGTATTGAAAAAAATAAGGATTAATTTATAAGTAAAATTAATTACTATTTTTTTTCTTGAGTAGAAATTCAAAGGAAATTTATGTAACCAATATTAAGGATAGTTTCCATCATGTGCAAGTTGAGTACTACTAGCTAAATTAGAAGATTTAAAAAAAATAATAGAATTAGGAATTGCCACATCTTTTCAGGATAAAGAAGAAGATAATCATGAGTGATATTGATTCTTCCTATATGGTTTTGGAAATATGATATAGAAAAGAATAAACATATGATACTAGGTACTGAATTTGTACCAAGTGCTAAGCAATTTTCATGTATCACATATAGTATTTTCTTTCAGGCTTTCAGTTGAAATGTGTCTGAAAAACTGAATTAAATATAAAATAGCAATAATCTATAATTAAAGGGAAAGATTGTGAGATTATCTTGGAGATAAGGAGGCTGTAGATTTGGGTAACCATAAAAGTTATGTACCTATTATTCTATAGGCAATGGGGGAACATTGAAGATTATAGCAGGCAGATTATATTATAGGATAAAAATGTGATTAATGTCTCTCACTGTAGTATAGAAAAATAGAGTGGAAGGGAGCAAGACTTGAGGCAGACAAAGCAATGAGGAGACTACAGTAAGTCACTAAGCAAGAAATAGTGACAAGACTAAAAAAAAGATGATGACTTGCATATTATCAGTGAGGATGGAGAGAAATGAACAGCTCTGAAATGTGTAAGACTTGCTGTTTGATTAGATATGAAAGGCAAACATCATGAAGTGTTCAACCATTCCTAAGCCTCTTCCTTGGACAATTGCATAAATGGAGGTAATTTTATGACACTAGGACTAGTGGAGGAGAAGCGTATTTAGGGTAGGAAGATAATGAGTTTGATTTTGGATGTGGTTTTGTTCAGGGGTTTAGAAGGCTTCCAGAGGTTGGTTGGTTGGTTGTTTTTTTAATTTAATTTCATTAAGATTGTTCACCTAATATACAATTATCCAGAGATCCAAAGTATACAACCAGTTGCCCATGGTACCATCATACAGCTGTGCATCCATCACCACAATTAATTTTTTTCAATTTTTAGAACATGTTCATTACTCCAGAAAAGATACAAAGACGAAAAAGAAAAGTCAAATCCCCCCATACCCCTAACCACATCCCCCTCCATTATTGACTCATAGTATTTGTATAGTATATAAGTTTCTGTTGATGAAAGAATGTTAAAATACTTCTAACTGTAGTACATAGTTTGCAATAGGTATATATTTTCCCCTTTACACCCCTTATTATTAACTTCTAGTTATAGTGTCATACATTTTTTCTAGTTCATGAAAGAGATTTCTAACATTTGTACAGTTAATCATGGACATTGTCCACCATAAGATTCACTGTTCTATACATTCCCGTCTTTTAACCTCCACCTTTACTTCTGGTGACACACGTGACTCTATGTTTCCCCTTTCTACCACAGACACACACCATTCAGCACTGTTAGTTACTCTCACAATAACATACTACTGTCACATCTGTCCATTTCCAAACACTTAAGTTCAACCTAGTTGAAAATTCTGCTCATAATAAGCAACTGCTCCCCACTCTTTAGCCTAGTTCTATATCCTGGTAACTTATATTTCATGTCTATGAGTTTACATATTATAATTAGTTCCTATCAGTGAGACCATGCAAATTTGTCCTTATGTTTCTGACTTATTTCATTCAATATAGTGCCCTCAAGGTTCCTTCATCAATCTGTTTTTTGTTTTTAAGATGGTTTTATTCACCCACGATACATTCCGTCCTAAGTAAATAATCAGTGGTTCCCTGAATAATCATGTACTTATGCATTCACCACCATCACCACTATCTATATAAGAACATCTCCATTTCTTCCATAAAGAAGGAGAGAGAGTCAAAAAAGGTAAAGAGACAAAAAAAAAAGGAAAAGAAAGAAAAAAGGTAGCTTAAAAGCAATAGAAGGAAAGATAGAATTGAACTAAAGTACAATAAGAGTCATACAACGTCACCAATGCCAAGAATCCCATACACCTCTATTATGTCACCCTCTTAAAGGCATTTAGTGTTGGTATATTGCCTTTGTAACATTAAAGGAAGCATAATACACTGTTTCTGTTAACTATAGTTTCTAGTTTGCATTGATTGTATTTTTAAACACCTTGCAAAGTTAACATTCATTTGTTCTCCCTCATGTAAAAACATATTTGTACATTTTATCACAATTGTTGAGCACTGTAGGTTTCACTGAGTTATACAGTCCCAGTCTTTATCTTTCCTCTTTCCTTCTGGTGTCCCACATGATCCTATCCTTCCTCTTTCAACCATACTCAGAGTCATCTTTGTTCAGTGTACTTACATTGCTTTGCCACTATCTCCCCAAAATGTGCCCCAAACCTCTCTCTCCTGTCTTTTCCTATCTGTCTGTAGTGCTCCCCTTAGTATTTCCTGTAGAGCAGGTATCTTGTTCACAAACTCTCTCATTGTCTGTCAGAGAATATTTTAAACTCTCCCTCATATTTGAAAGGACAGTTTTGCCAGATATAGGATTCTTGTTTGGTGGTTTTTCTCTTTCAGTATCTTAAATATATCACACCACTTCCTTCTTGCCTCCGTGGTTTCTGCTGAGAAACCCACACATAGTCTTATCAAGCTTCCTTTGTATGTGATGGATTGTTTTTCTCTTGCTGCTTTCAGGATTCTCTCTTTGTCTTTGACATTTGATAATCTGATTATTAAGTGTCTTGGTGTAGGCCTATTCAGATTTAATCTGTTTGGGGTGCACTGCCCTTCTTTTATGTCTTTCATAAGAGATGGGAAATTTTCAATGATTATTTCCTCTATTATTGCTTCTGCCCCTTTTCCCTTCTCTTCTCCTTCTGGGACACGCATGACACATACATTGATGAACTTCATGTTGTCAGTCAATTTCTTGAGATACTGCTCATATTTTTCCGTTCTTTTCCCTATCTGTTCCTTTGTGTGTAGGATTTCAGATGTCTTGTTCTCCAGTTCCTGAGTGTTTTCCTCTGCCTCTTGAGATCTGCTGTTGTATGTCTCCATTGTGTTTTTCATCTTGTGTTGTGCCTTTCATTTCCATAGATTCTGCCAGTTTTATCAAACTTTCAATATTTGCCTTATGTTTGCCCAGTGTCTTCTTTATAGACTCCATCTCTTTTGCCATATCTTCCCTGAACTTTTGATTTGTTTTTTTATTTGATTTAGCATATTTCTTTGAAAATCTTTAATAGATTGTTTCATTAAAGTGAAATAATATCTCAACTGTATCTTGATTGAGGTGCAAGTTTTTTCCTTTGACTGGGCTATATCTTCATTTTTCCTAGTGTAGATTGTAGTTTTCTGTTGTCTAGGCATCTTGTTTCCTTGGTTATCCCAATCAGATTTTCCCATACCAGAATGGATTCAGATTTCAGAATGTGATTATATTCAATTTCAAGTCTCCCTGCAGGTATGTCTTAGAGATTGACAGACTTTCCTGTGAGGCTTCTAGCCACTGTGCTTTTCCTAACCTGCCCAGCAGGTGGCACCTGTCAGCCTGTCACTACCAACTGGTGTAAGGAGGTGTGGCCCCTTTAGTTTCTGTTTTGGCTGTTTTCCCCCAAGCTCTGGGGTCTGGTTTTGAAGGGAAGACCAGTAGTAGAGTTGGGGCCCCAGCTCCTTCCTCTTAGGGAAGATACTCCCCCTAGGGAGTTATCTTCTGCATTTGAATAGCTTCTTTGACTCTCTGGCTCTGTTATCGCCACCCCTGTCTGGGTCAGAGCACTGTGAATTGAAAATGGCTGAGGCTCTCTCCACTGAGCCCCTCAGGTTGAGACAGAGAAAAAGGGACAGAAAGCCCCCTTTCATAGCCAGTGCCTGGCCCCCCAAATTCACTTGTCAGCCAGAGGTAATACTTTGTCTTCTGGGCTCTCCCTCCCAGGACAGCAGAGTCTTCTGGTTTTTTAAGGTCAGTCATTACTAAAAACCTCTATCTGCTTGTTAGAAGTTTGTAGCTTGTATTCAGCAGTCCACATTTGTCAATTAAATCCCCAGTTGGAGTTGGGCTGAGCTTTATTCACTTGTTCAGAGAATGCTGCTTTCTACCACAGCGAGGTTTTGCAGCTCAGCCTGCCATTGAAGGAAGGGGCTCCCAGCATGGTTCTGCAGTTTTGACTTACAGATTTTATGCTGAGATCTCAGGCATTTCTCCCAATCCAGAGTGGTGTGTGATGTGTGGGCAGTCATCTTTGTCCCCCAGCAGTTATTCCAAATTATGTACTATTTGCTCTTCGTTGTTTATTAGTTGTTCCAGGGGACTAAATAAATTCCACTCTATGAATGCTGCCATCCTAGCTCCTCCCTTCTGGAGGTTTTGAATATGCAGTTAGAAACTTGTATATGAAGCATCAATCCAAATTATATTGGAGCAAATATAGACAGAGTTGTCAATGTCAAAAAGGAATAAAAACAAATAAATATCTTGGAAACTCTGAAAAATAGTACATAAAAGAAGGTGGGGAGAGGGAGGGTGGGGGAGAAGGAGGAAGGGAAGGAAAGAAGGAAGGAGGGAGAGATGGAGGGAAGAAGTAAAGAAAGGGAAGAGGAAAAGAAGGAAAGAAACAATGAAATATGCCCAATACAGAAGAAGCATACTTTTGGGATAAAAAAAATAATACAAGAAGTAGGAGAAAAAAGTCTTCCCTTGGTGCCCTACAAAACAACCTAAAGATAACAAGAAATTACTCATCAAAGATAAAATAAGACTACAGAATGAAATGCAAAGGAAAAATGAAAAGCTAAGAACATAAACGGGCATTAGATAAAACATAAATGGACAGAGTTAAAATAAATAAAGTAGATATACCAGGGAACAGAAATCTGAATATAAATAAATCAATAACAGCAGAAAGTTGTGATATAACAGTCAATGCAGACGGTGATACAGTGAGTTAAAAGTAATTAGAGAGAGGGTAATGGATATGGAGGAAAGCAAATGATGATCCACAATATAAATATTAGATATCTAATAGACTGTCAGAAGAACTTCATCTTACTTCTTAATGGGAAAAAAAGAATTTTGAATTATCAGTAGTACTGAGAAATAAGAAAGTAAGAGAAGATTTGCTCTAATTTATACAAAACCCACTTTCATAAACAAAATGATATAAAGTAGCTCAGCATTGTCAAGAATAGAGACCAATAGACTAGTGATAGAGTAATGAGTTCAGTAATCAGTCAAAGATAATAAGCTTATTAGATGTTAGAGTGTGTATATTAATTTTGGGGGAAAGTTGTAATTAATATAATTTATGATTTAATAGATGGTCCTGAAACAATAGGATATCCATTTGAAAGAATATAATCTTAGATACCTATTTCAGTCATATACAAAAATAAATTTCAGGTTTATTTCATAGGTAAATGATAAACCCAGAAGGAAAAATATTTCAAGATAAACTGAAAGTTTTTTTGGCCTTGGGATTAAAGAAGCCAGTTTTAACATGCAAAGATGAACAAATATAAAAACAGAGCACACATAAAAAAAGCTGACAATGTGACAGGAATAAAAATCCCTATATAGGCATTGTGGGAAGATGGTAGAATAGGAAGCTCCAGGAATCAGTCCCTTTACCAAAACAATGATTGAATTGGTAGGAGCTATCTGAAATCAAGTCCTTTGAAACTCTGGAGTCTAAGGGAACACTGTGCAGTGTACGGGAAGGAGCTGGAGAAGAGGGTGGTAAATTGTGATAAAGACTGATGAGTTTCATCTTCCTTGCATCAGCGACCACCTCACTTCCCCCAGTCTTGTTGCCAGCAGCAGTGGGAACTGCAGCCTGTGCTGCTGGCCCAGTTGCTGGTGCCAATGTGGTAATAAAGAACGAATCCTCCAAACTCCAGGAATGTGTAGTTGATCCCAGATCTCTACCTTTGATCCACTACTTCAAATCTCTGGGGACCACTCTGAGAGTGGCTATTGTTCATCACCCCTGGGGCAAAGGCAGCAGAGGAGTCTTAAAGACAGTAAACTTCCTCAAAACTATAGAAAACAGTTAAAGGGCTGCAGTAGCTGGGAAAGTGCTGAATTAAGAAAACACATCTTCAAAAGCCTTAGAAGAAACTCCTGGTGTCCTTGCTGGTCCTTCCCCACCCCCTTTACAATGCAGGGTGAAGCCAGCTTGTGCTTCAGTTGTGGGGGCCTTGCTCTGTTCCAGAGGGAACAGAGTGGCCCTGTGTGCATACTAGGGTGAACATATGTCAGTGCCAATCTGTCAGGTGGAAATCTGAGAGACTGAGCCAGGGACCAGGTGCTTGCCCTCCCAGAGTTTGTCCTGAGAGTATATATAGAAGCTGCTTGCAGATAGCTGGGAAAGTGTGAGAAACAATTAAGTCAAAATGTCCTGGGGCAAATGGCTACCTGAATTAACTCATTCAAAAGAGCACCAAGGATGGAGATGAGGTGTGTTTAAAAAAGAGTAGAGGGGGCATTCACTCATATTCTTATGGACTATAAATCAGGAATTCCTGGGGCCTTTAGTGAGCACAGACCCAGGAGAAGAAGCAGGCTCCAGGCCTCTTAATCCACACAATCCCAGATAAGTCAGAGATGACCCTGCACTTCTCATTTGCCTCAGGCAGTTCTGCTTGATAAGCTGGATAAACTCTGAAGGAGACCACCAAACAAAGCAGAGCAATTTGCAAAGAGAGCAAAAGGTACTTTTTCCTCGCTTTGTTTGTTGTGATTATTTCATGTTATTCAAGAAGTTCTCTCTCATATCACTAGCTGGCTATAAACTTAAGGGACATCCCAGGGACTAAATCCCAGAGTTATCATCTAAAATTATTAAAATGTACAGTAGGCAACAAAAGATTACAGCAAACAAAGAAACAGGAAATGGTGGCCCATCTAAAGAACAAGATAAAAATTCAGACACCATCAGTGAAGAAGACTAGAATTTGGACTTACCAGAGAGAGACTTTAAAATAATGATCTTCAGTATGCTTAAAGATAAAATAGAAAACACAGAGAAAGAACTAAAGGATATGAGAAAAACAATGAATGAAGAGTGTAGGAATCTCTCCAGAGAAATACTGGAGTTGAAGAACAGAATAACTGGAATGAAAAATTCCCTAGATGGTTTCAACAGCAGATTAGAGATGGCAGAGAGGGAATCAGTGAACTGGAAGACAAGTCAACTGAAGTGATTCAGACTGAGAATCAGAAAGATAAAAGAATAAAAAAAGGAACAAACAGTGCCTAAGAGACCTGTGGGACACCATCAAGTGTACCAATATATGTTCTGAGAGTCCCAGAAGGAGAAGAAAAAGAGAAAGAAGGAGAAGGAATAGTTAAAGAAATAATGCAGAAAACCTCCTAAATTTAAAGAAAGACATGGACATGCACTTTCAAGAAGCCAAGCAAACCCTAAACAGAATAAATTCAAAGATAACCACACCTAGACACATAGTAATCAAGTTGTCCAATGCCTAGGACAAGGAGAGATTTCTGAAAGCTGAAAGGATAAAAACAAGTTATGCACACAGAATCCCAATAAGATTAAATGTTAATTTCTCACCAGTAACCATGGAGGCAAGAATGCAGTGGTACAAAATATTTTAAGTACTGAAAGAAAACAATTGCCAAACAGGAATGTTATATCCAAAAAGACTTTCTTTCAAAAATGAGGGAGAGATTAAAACATTCCCAGATAACCAAAAGCTGAGGGAATTGTCATCCATAGATCTGCCCTACAAGCAATCCTAAAGGAAAATATTCAGTTTGAAAGGAAAGGACACTGGAACATGGATCAAAACAGCATAAAGAAATAAAGACCACTAGTAAATGTAGCCATATGCGTAATTAAAATGCCAGTACTATTGTATTGCATTGTTTGTTATATAACTCTGCTTTTTGCTTCATGCAGATGCTAAAAGGCAAATACATAAAAAGGATGATAAATTCATTGTCTTGGACTTACAATATACAAAGATATAATTTGAATAAGTAAACAAAAAAAAACATGGGTAGATGGAGGGATATAGGAACACTGTGTGTTATTGAATACAAGTTAGTATCAAATAAAATATGGTTGTCATAAACTTAGGATGGTAAATTTTAACCCAATGGATACCACAGAAAAAAATGAAAAATATATTCAGAGAGAAATGAGAAGGGTCTCAAAATGTACAATACAAAAAGCCAAATAGTTATGAAAGTAAGCAGTAATGGAAGAACTAATGTTCAAAAAAGGTATAAGACTTACAAAGACTGAATAGCAAAATGGCTAAAGAAAGTTCTGCAATATCAGTAGTTACTTTAAATGTAATTGGATTAAACTCCCACGTCAAAAGGCAGAGATATGCAGAATGGATAATAAAGCATGACCCAACTATATAACTATATGCTGTTTACAAGAGATGCACCTTAAATTCAAAGATGTATGTAGGTTGAATGTGAAAGGATGAATATATATATATATATATATTGCAAGTAATGAATATATATATATATATATAATGCAAGTAATAACCAAAAGAGAGCTGGAGTTGCTTTACTAATGTTAGATACAATAGATATTAAGTAGAAAACTGTTACAAGGAACAAAAATGGCCACTATATACTGCAAAATGTGTCAATTTAATAAGAAGATGTTATATATATATATGTGTATATATAACAGCAGAACCCCAAAATATATGAAGTAAATGTTGACAGATTTGAGGGGAGAAATAGATATCTCTACATTAATAATAGGAGACTTTAATACACCACTTTCAATAATGGATAGAAGATCAGAAGATAAAAGAGGAATTAGAAGACTTGAGCAATACTCAAAACCAACTTTATAAATAACATTCACCCAGTAACTGCAGACTACACATTCTTCTCCATGCACATGAATCATTCTGCAGTACAGTCCATATTTTAGGTCATAAAGGTTTCAGTAAGTTCAAAAATGTTGAAATCATAGTGTATGTTCTCTGATCACAATGGAATGAAACCAGAACTCAATAACTGGGGGAGAAATGGAAAATTCACAAAAATGTGGAAATTAAGCAATGTACTCTTAAACAACATATAAGTCAAAAAAGAAATCATGGAGAAATTAAGAAATATCCTGAGGGGAATGAAAATGAAAATACAACGTACCAATATATGTGGGATGCAGCAAAGGCAGTTCTGAGAGGGAAATTTATAGGCCTAATTGTTAACATTAAAGAAGAAAGTCCTTACATAAAATCTGTAGATTCTAGAAAAAGAAGAATAAATTAAACCCAAAGTAGGCAGAAGGATAGAAACAACAGAGTAGATGGGGGAGATAAATGAGATAGAGAATTAAAAACAAAACAAAACAAAACAAAAGAAAACAAAACAAAAGAATAGAAAGAAGCAGCAAAACCAAAAGTTGGTTCTTTGAAAAGATCAATAAAATCAATGAACACTTAGTTAGTCTTTCAAATTAAAAAAGAGAGGACAAAATAACTAAAATAAAAATGGAAAGAGGGGCTTTGCTACTGACCCCACTGAAATAAAAAGGGATATAAGAGGATACTATGAACAACTGTGTGCAAATTTAATAACCTAGATGAAATGGACAAATTACTAGAAACATGTAAATTAATTACACTGACTAGAGAAGGAGTAGAAGATCTCAACAAACCAAACTAGCAAAAAGATTGAATAAGTAATCAAAAACCTGGCAACAAAGAAAAGCCCAGGACCAAATGCTTTCATGGGTGAATTTTACAGAACATTCCAAGAACTAACACTTACCCTGCTCATAGTCTTCAAAAAAATTGAAGAGGAGGGAACATACCCTAATTTATTCTATGAGTCCAACATCATCCTCACACCAAAACCAGTTAAAGATAACACAAAGAAAGGAAACTATAGGTCAATATCCTTTATGAACATCAACACAAAATCCTCAACAAAATTCTAGCAAACCAAAATTAATATCACATAAAAAGAATTAGATATCATAATTGAGTGGGATTCATCCTGGATATGCAAGAGTGGTTCAACAAGAAAATCAATAAATATAATACACCACTTTAAAAAATAAATGAAAAACAAAGAGTTGATCATCTCAACTGATGCAGAGAAGGCATTTGACAAAATCCAGCCCCCCTTCTTGATTAAAAAAATAAGCACTTATAAACTAGAAATAGGAGGACACTTCTTCAACTTTTTCATCATTTATGAAAAACCCACAGTTAGGATTATACTTGATGGTGAAAGATTGAGAGCTTTCCCTCTAAGGTGAGGAAGAAACGAAGATGCTCAATGTCACACTGTCATTCAACATCATGGTGGTTCAAAGCTGTATATACCCTGGAAAATACATGTTCTTACATCTGATTCATTCCTATGGGTATGAACCCATTGTAAGTAAGATCTTTTGATGCAGATGCTTCAGTTAAGATGTGCTCCCTCCAATAAGGATGAGTCTTAATCCTATTACTGGAGTCCTTTGTAAGAGAATGAAATTCAGATGGAAAGAGAAAGCCATAGGAAGCAAGAAGCTAAAATCAACAAAACCCAGAAGAGAAGGAGAGACCAGCAGATGCTGCCATGTGCCTTGCTATGTGACAGGGGAGCCAAGCATCACAGGCAGCCAATATTTGGAAAGAAACAATTGCTGTGATGGTGCCTTGATTTGCACATTTTACCAGCCTCAAAACTGTGAGTGAATAAATTCCCATTGTTTAAGCCAAACCATTTCCCGGTATATACTTTAAGCCGCCCAGGAAATGAAAACAAACATTGTATTGCAAGTTCTAGCTAGAGCAGATAGGCAAGAGAAAGAAATAAAAGGCATCCAAATTGGAAGGAAGAAGTAAAACTTTCCCTGTTTGCAGATGATATGATTCTATATACTAAAAGTCCTGAAAAATCCACAACAAAGCTACAGGAACTAATAAATGAATTCAGCAGAGTTGTTGGGTACAAGATAAACCTGAAGAAGAAATCAAGAAAAGAAATTCATTTACGATAGCACTAAAAGAAAGAAATACCCAGGAATATATCCAACCAAGGATGTAAAGCACTTGTACACAGAAAACTATAAGACACCGCTAAAAAAAATCAAAGAATACTTAAATAAATGGAAAGATATTCCACATTCATGAATTGGAAGACTATATGTTGTTAAGATATTAATTCTACCCAAAGCAATTTACATATTCAATGCAATCCCAGTCAGAATTCCAACAGCCTTCTTTGCAGAAATGGAAAAAACAATCATCACTTTTATATAGTCAAAGCCATCTTGTAAAAGAACAATGAATTTAGAGTACTTACACTTTCCAATCTTGAAACTTATTTCAAAGCCACGGTAACCAAAACAGCATGTTACTGGCACAGGACAGTTATATAGACCAACGGAATCAAATTGAGAGTTAAATTATCAATCCCCACATTATTTTTGGCAATGTGCCAAATCCACACAATTGGGGAAGGACTTTTAAACACTTGGTGCTGGGAACAATGGATGTCCATGTGTAAGAGAATGTAAGTGGGCTGCTGTCTCACACCATATACAAAAATCAACTCAAAATGGATCAAAGCCCTAAATGTAAGAGCCATAACTATTTTTGTTATGTAACAATTTCTTAGATTTTATACCCAAAGCACAAGCAACAAAAGAAAATCAAAGAGATAAATGAGACCTCATCAAAACTAAAAACTTCTGTGGAACAAAGGATTTTATCTTTTAAGTAAAAATAGAACCCACTTAATGGGAGAAAATATTAGGAAACCACATATCTAATAAGTATTTAATATCCAGAATATATAAGGAAATCCTACAATTCAACAATAAAAGAACAAACCACTTTAAAAGAAATGGGAAAAAGACTTGAATAGACATTTCTACAAATAAGATATACAAATGGGAAAAAAAAAAAAAACACGTGAATAGATGCTCAACATCACTAGCTGTTGGGGAAATGCAAATCACAACAACAAGGTGATACTATTTCTTACCCACTAGTATGGCTCTATTAAAAAAAGGAAAATTGCAAGTGTTGGAGAGGATGTGGAGAAATAGGAACAATCATTTATTGTTGGTAGGAATGTAAAATGCTACAAATGCTCTGGAAGACACTTTGCCAGTTCCTTATAATTTCCATAAGACCCATCAATTGCATTTCAGTATATATGCCCAAAAGATTTGAAAGCAGAGATTCCAAAAGATATGTGCACACTAGTGTTCATAGCAGCATAATTCACAGTTTCCAAAATATTTCATCAACCAATGAATGGATAAATGAAGTGTGGTGTATACATACATCGGACTATTATTGAGCCATGAAAAAAGATGAAAGTCCTGATACATGTGACAGCATGAATGAAGCTTGAAGACTTCATGTTGAATGAAATAAGCTAGGTTCAATAGAACATCTGTTGTATGATCTCATCATTTATTTGAAATAATTAGAATAAACAAACTCATAGAGTCAGTGTATAGGAAATAATTTACCCAGGCACAGGTTGGGGTAGGGAAAGAAGAGTTAATGCTTAAATTGTACAGTTTCTATTTATGTTGAATGTAAAGTTTTGCTAATGGATGGTGGTGGTGGTAGCACAACATTGTGAACATAATTAAAATCACTGAGTTAAATCTTTGGGAGTGGTTAAAAGAGGGAAATTTTAGTTGTATGTGTGTTACTAAAATAAAAATGAAAAATAAACATACATAGGACTGTATAACACAAATCAAGAATCCTATTGTAAATGATAGACTGTAGTTAATAGTACTATTATAAAAATGTTCTTTCATGAATTGTAACAAATATACCACACTAATGCAAGTTGTTATTAATAGGGTGTTATATGGGAGCTCTCTATTTTATGCATGATTTTTCTAATCCTACAAATTCTCTAATAGAAAAATTCCTATATAGCAAATAAAAAAGGTTTGACAAAACATATTCAAACCCATATAACACAAACATACTTATAAATTGATACATGCAGAGAATATGAACAATATTAAACAATGCAAATATGCAATAAAAATATGTAAAGATATTATACCTTACTAGGAGAACTAAAAATCCAAGGAAAATGTGATACCATTTATTTTACCCACCCATTTTAGTAGAAAATAAAAGACTGATTATATTGAGAGTTAGCCAGATTCTTTGAAAATGGGCAATTTTATACTTTGTTAGAGTATAAATTTTTCCAATATTTTTGGCAGTCCAGTAAAGATAAATACACAGGTAGTTTTTGTCCCCACAATCCTATTTAGGAATAAATGAAATGCTGGTATATAAAGATGTATGTACATGTATCCTTATTGTTTATTATGCTGAAATGGAAATAATATGACAGCTCACTCACAGAAAAATTGTTGACATTTGATACATCCTTACTATATAATGCTACACAGGATTTGAAAGGAATGAGTCAGATCAATATGTATTGACATGCAGATATATTAGTGTTGTCAAGTGGGGAAAAGAAAGTTACAGAGTATTGTGTATGGTTTGATCCTATTTGAAAATACACCAAAAAGTATACACACACATATATCATATATATCTATGCAAATATAGGTATGTGTTACCATTATTTGCTTGAGGCTGACCTAGTCCTTTTGTTCAAAATTGCTTTATACGTTACCTACAATATATTGGCTTATTGGTAAATGCCAAAAGTAATAGAGAGATTCTAAACAAATCTCTAGCTCTTGTTATTGTTTTTGTTTGCTTACTTGCTTTGCAGATGTGACAGTTTGACAGTTTACTTGTGTGACTTCTTCGTGGTGAAATATTGCATTTGAATTCTAGCACATGGCATGACTGTCCAGGATAATGTTACTGTTGACTCTTACTTTGCATTAATTTTCCAAAGAGCTTGTATGAGACATTAACATTTATCAAAAATTTTTCTTGAAGATTTGACATGTGACAGGTTCACATCTTTTAGCTGCATAGGCCATCAAAACATCTTGCTGCTTAATTGATTTCATTTTTTCTTAGTGTTCATAATGTAACCAGTTGTCATCAGTTTCTTAAAGTATATAAAATCAAAGAAAGTTGTCTTTTATTTCACATTACTTCAAATTTTTGATCATTTATCAATGCTATTGATTATGTAGATGAATCCACTGTTATTAATACTGAAGTATTAGCTTTCAGATCTTTCTAAGTTACCATAGGTAAAGTCTTTCTATTTAAATTAATTCTTTCACTTTCCCCTTTTGGTATCATGTTTGCTTTATGAAGACAGATTTAAACATCAGTCTGAATATTTTTTCTCTTTGCTCTGTCACTGAAATAAAGATCTTGGTGTACTTAAGGATAGGCAATTGAATTAATAATGTGGAAGGGCCATTTTAATGACTATGATTGTAACAAAGCACTTAAATATGCATATAATGGTATGAAAAAATTGATTAATAATTCCTTTGATAAATGTACTTACTCATCAGATAACTTTGAAGTTGGAAGTAAAGCCATCCTTTCTTCTGCCTGTGATATTTCACTTTGAATTAATAACTGGGTAGTATTGAATTCAGCTCCTGACATTTAGTTTGAATCTTGATATTCTGTCAAACATTTTAATAAATTTTATTTCAATGATTTATGTGGTTTCTCATTGAGATTTTCTAACATCATATACATCAATAAGGCTCACTGATCACTATAAGTAGCTATGCCTGTTTAATAAATAGAACTGGAATGCTGAGAATTTTCACTGCCTCTGTATTGAGGTGTGTCTACAGGGTATCTGGCATCCCTCCTGAAAAATGCACACAAGTGACCATTGGTTGTTATTTTGTTGGAAATTCTGTTGCAATTTATTAAATTTATTTATCATTCTATCTCTTGTTTCACTAGCAGCTTTAAAAAGACACACTGTTTCAGTAGAGTGCATTCAACATTCAACAGTTCTGCTCAGCCTTAGAATTATTTGCTCATTTCCCTTGATCTTCTCATGTTTCCGCCATACTTTGTCCATAAGCTCTGCGATGCTCAAGATTCCTAATAGATTCATTCTTTCAATTAAAATTGAACTTATCATATCTGCCTATCCACTTCTATACCCCAAATGTGCTAATTCTATTTTTGTTTTGATTGCTTTTTAAGAGCAGGGAAGCTCAAAATAATTTATGCATCTATTATGTTCCCTATTTTGATAATGACACTTTAATCACCCAATCCCTTTGATGAAAACCTTAGTATTATTTTTACTCTTCACTTATCTTGGTCTTTCATAATCATTCATATTAAAATCTGCCTTCCAAAATGGTCCTTATCCTTGCCACTTTCATCTGTCCTGTTCCTTCCATCCCAATTATCATTGCCCCCCATTATCATTATGTATGATTCTTGCTATTGCAGTTATCTTGTAATTACATGTAATTAAAATTACAATTACCATCCACATCTATCTTAGTTTTCTGGTCATCAAAACATATACCATAAAATGGGTTGTCTTAACAACAGTAATTTATTGACTCATGATTTCAGAGGTGAGAAGGCTTGCTTCCTTTTGGGGTTGGTATCTTCTGCCTGTCTGGCAGTCTTTGGGGTTCCTTGGCTTTTCCATAATGTGACAGTGCACATTGTAGTGACTTCTCTTCTGAGCTTCATTGACTTCCAGCTTCTGGCTGCTCCCTGTGACTTTTTCTTCCTTGTCCAATTTTCTTGCTTATAAGACTTTGGCCATATTGGATTAAGAGTTGCCTCATTCAATTTGAGCATACTTTAACTAATAACATCTTCAAAGATCCTGTTTACAAATGAGTTGATCAGGGTTTGAGACCTGAACATGCCTCGTTTTCAGGCCATTATTCAATTCCCAACAGTATCCTTGTTCTTCTCCAGTATAGAGCCCTTTCCTATAGCCAAAAATACTCTTCCAAATCGTGGATTTTATTATTTTAATTTTCTTAAGCACCATTGGTGACTCACATTGCCTATAAAATAAGATCTAAATAATTTATTTTGGAATTCAACACCCTCAATAATAATTCCAAACTATTTCTGAACTCTATATGACTCATTTCTTTTTTTTTTTCTTTTATTACCACTTTTTATTTGATTTTTTATGACAGAAAAAATTACTATTGTATATGTATGATATAAGTTCATGATAAAAAATTCAAGCAAAATCAAAGAAGAAATTAAAAATCACTCCCAGGTCACCATCATAAAATCTTAGATAACCAGAAATACAACCTCAACCTCCTTCCCTTTCTTCTTCACCCTTCTTCCCTCCTTCGCTCTCTTCTTTTCTTCTTGTTGTACTGCTCTGAAGACTGGTCTCTTAAAAAGATGGCATCACACTATCTCTCTCTCTCTCTCTCTGTTTCTCTCTCACTCTCTCTCTCTCTCTCTCTCTCTCTCTCTCTCTGTATATATATATATATATATATATATATATATAATTTAAAATCTTAAATGAAAAGTATTAAATTTATTTTTGCTAAATTTAGCAAAAGGAAAAGGAACTAAAGGAATCTAAAAGAATTGCAGAACTTCCAAATAAGTACTTCATCACTCTAAGAGGTAGTAAATATTCTGGAAGATCCCTCTAAAGTTGAGAGCAGACTATGAAAAGTAAAAGGCAGTTAGAGTTACGGTTTTAAACCACATGTTTCTGTTTAGATCACATAAATTGATCTGCTTTGAAAGACACTCATACTTCCTCTACCTTTCTGCTCCCTCCCTATTTTGGTTAGATATTTTTACTTTTTCAAACTTTATAAGATTTACATTCTGTTTTGTTATTATATCCTGTAATTGTTTTAGTTTTATTTCTACATCTAACTAGAATTCAGTCCTCACCACAATCATTTTTACCTTTATTTTTTCCTTTCTGAGTTTTAAATTTTGATTCATATCTTAATTGTCTGGTTTTCCACATTAAGTAGAACTCTTCAGTAAAGTCTTGCAGGTGGCTGTTTCATGTTGAGAATGCCTTCTGCTGTGTTACTCCTATACAGACACTTTGGTTTGGTAGGCTGTTCTTGGGCCTTATTTTCTTTCCATCAGAACTCTGTACTCTGGTGTCAAACACTGGTGTGGAGAAGTCTGATGCCAGCTTGATTGTTCTTGAATTTGCCTATCATTTACTTTTTTCTTTTCCTTAGTTTTAGCTTTTGGTATCTTCTATTCATCTTGGATTAGATATACTTGAACTCCTTTCAAGCTATGAAATTCCATGGCTGTGGGATGTGTATACATGTCTTATCTTTGCTATTAGATTGTTTCTCCTTGAGAAGCCCAAGAAAGATGTCTTATGTATCTTTCTGCTCTTTATGGTACATAGCCCAGCACTTTGCATGTAGTGGACCTGTTTCCAGTGATACTCTCTTTCCTTCTTCTCTACCCTGAAAAACAAGTTCTGAGGCTATGAACATGTCCAGTTCAAGGCATCATCAGGCTGTGCTTTCTCTCCAAAGACCAGATGCCAGTGATCCTGGACTCCATTAAAATGCAAGGCACGTGGTGGCATCTGCCCATCTGCCGGTTTTTCCCTTTTCTTCTTGGTTTCATTACTTTCAGCTTCTGGTTTCTGGGACTTTCTCTCTGTTTCTGTGGCTCTATGACTCATTTCTATACCCTTTTACCCCCCAGTCTCACCCTACAACACTTTTATCTTGGGTACAATCACGTTGGACTACTTTCCATTCCTTGAATATTTCCTTTTTTAAAGCACTATTCCCAACAACAGTTTAAATGTTCTTCCCCACAACTCATATTATTATAACAAAAGGTGTGTATATATGCATTTTATCTTAAAGTTTTTGTGAGTGACTCCTGAAAATTTTTATTAATTTCTGCCTTTTCTGTACTTATATTTTTTATTAATTCATTCAGAAAATATTGGTATAAATATTAGTCCTTTGTTTTAATCACTATTTTATCATTTGTATTATTCCATTTTATATTACAGGAAAAAAACTAATCTTTACTTACATCACAGGTTGTATACAATGTGAGGTGTATCTTGATGTTATACATAACTAGACGTGTGAGCCTATGTGCTTATTAATGCACAAGCATGTGTGTGTGTGTGTGTTTATGTGTGTGTATGTATAAGGGTAGAAGAATGAAGGTAGCCTAAATTATACTATGATAACCTTTTCTTGTTTCACGATTTTGGCATGGTCCAGCTCCACATCTGTTGACGTTGCACATCGAGATGTCTTAAATAGCTTTCTTATGTCTGTTCTGACCTTTGTTGTCTCACTTAACTCATCATCCAGCAGCTGCCTGAGTATTTTCCTTTCATCTCTTCTCTGCTCAGCTTAATTAGAAATACTATGTTAGATGAAAATAGCATGTAAGTATCCACTGAGAAATCCCTAGTAGTTTAATTATCGCTGACTTTTTTTAGAAGCAGTTTGAAATGGTCTCCAATTGTCACTAATTTAGCAATAAGTTTTCAGTGGTGTGAACATGGCAATAAGTGTTAAAATATTAAACAAAAGCCTTCATGTACTTTCAGTGGTTTTGATTGCCAAGTTCTTTTAGAGTTGAACTGCTATCAGAGTCCTTATAGTTAAGGTTTCTTTCCAAATCCAAACCTTTATTGAGGGTTGGTGGGTTTGTTTTTAGCTTATAATTGAAAAGCCAATGTCTCTTTGGAGAAAACCAAAGCTTGAAACAACTTAATCATTTCTATACACCACTCATTTTAGACATTTTGAGTAAAAGTGGCAACTAAATACTATCACTGATCTTTAATACATCTGTTCACTTATATAAAGAAAGTATTTTTGAGGAATAAAATTGAATTTTGTATTCAACTGCTGAATAGATAATCATAACTTTTAGGAAAGACTTTCACAATAGTGAAATAACAAAAAATAAGAGCATTAAACCATATAACAGGGACTAGACTAGTATTCTGTCAATAATGGAATAAATTCTATAAATCTGGAATTTGAATGGAAGAAGAAAATGTGTGCATTTTAATCCAAAACATTAAAAATGTTAATTCTTAAATAATACATAAAATACTCTAAATAATAAAAATGTTTTAGCAATATCAATATGGGTTTTCTAAAATCTATTGTTTTAAAATATAAGTTGAGCGTGGGTTAGACAAGTCCTTATAATTTAATGGAAGGTATTAAGAGTGAGTGAAAGAATGTTTTAAGTCAGATTTCCCCAAGTTTGGGCTGTGAAAAACAAATCCCACAAGATATTTAAAGAAAAAAGTGTTCATGAATAAATGCTTTGAAAATACTGTACATATGATATGGCCCCAAAGAAGTCAAGTCACTTATTTACATAGTAAAGACAGAATTTTTTCAACACATTGGAACCATACTTTCCTCAAATTTAGTTCAATGCAAGATACATTCCAAACCAAAACACTTTTTTTGTCTCAAACTACCAGATCAGTGTGTATGCATCAAGACAAATTCTTAGGAATGCTGCTTTAGGTCTTTAAAACGTCATCAGTTTTTTTAAAAAGGCAAGACAAAACAAAACAAACAAAAACCAAAACACAAGTAGAGAATATAATTGAACTAAGAGCTGCTTTGCAGTGGTCCACAGTCTTTAGCAAATAAAAGGAAACTGCAGAGGAATCCCATGGCTACGCTAAGTGGAAGCAAATTTTATGTCTGTGTAACATTCATTGCTCTGATTATGGTATATTCCATTTGACTTCACAGAACTTTAGTTTTCTCATCTGTAAAAGAGCAATAATTCTTCCTCCTTCATTGCTTTGCTGTGGAGGTTATATATGGGAATTTATTTTACCAGCCCCAAAGGCCTACAATAATTCCTATGTTCTCCAACTGCTTTGCCTCCCACAGCATGGTGACTTCAATTTTTCAAGGCAATTCAATTTCCTTGGTGTAAAATGACTGTTTAAACATTTTCTAATTCACGTATCTAAGCACATTTCTCTAATTCTTTTTTTTCTTTATTTGAGAAGTTGTGGGTTTACAGGACAATCATGCATAAAATACAGGTTTCCCATATACCACCCTATTATTAACACCTTGCATTGGTGTGGAACATTTGTTACAAAATATAATATAAAATAATTGTACTATTAACTGAAGTCCATGGTTTAATTTAGGGTTCACTGTGTAGAGTAGTTCCTTAGATTTTTTTTTTTAATTTTCATTCTGTTACCATATATACAATCTAACATTTCCCCTGTAATCATGTTCAGATATATATTTCAGTGCTGTTAATTGCATTCACAATGTTGTGCTACCATCATCACCATCCATTACCAAAACATTTCCACCATTCCAAATAGGAATCCTGTACATTTTAAGCCATAATTTCACATTCCCTATCCCCACCCTAACCCCTCGTAACCCATATTCTTGATTCTGGCTCTATGAGTTTGCTTATTCTAATTGTTTCAAACCAGTGAGATCATCTAATTATTTGTCTTTTTGCGTCTGACTTAAATCTCTCAACGTGATGTCTTCAAGGTTCATCCATGTCATTGCATGGAGCAGTACATCCTTCCTTTTTACATCTGTATAATATTCCATTGTATGTGTATACTATATTTTATTTATCCATTCATCTGTTGATGGACACTTAGGTTGCTTCCACTTTTTGGCACTATAAATAATGCCGCTTTGGATATTGGTATGTAAATATGTCTTCAATTCCCTGCTTTCAATTATTTTGTGATATACCTAGTAGGGAAATTGACAGGTCATATGGTGGTTCTATACTTAGCTTTCTGAGGAACTGCAAACTGTCTTCCAGAGCAGCTGCACCATTTTACATACCCACTGGCAATGAATGAGTGTTCCTGTCTCTGCATATCCTCTCCAACATTTATTTTTCTTTTCTTTTTTTTTACATAGCAGCCATTCTAATGGCCTGAAATGGGATCTCATAGTTTTGATTTGCATTTCTCTGACAGAAAATGGTATAGAGCATCTTTTCATGTCTTTTCTGGCCATTTGTATATCTTCTTTGGAGAGATGTCTGTTCGAGAGTTTTGCCCAATTTTTAATTGGGTGGTTTGTCATTTTGCTGTTAAGTTGAAGGATTGCTTTTTATATTCTGGATATTAAAACTTTATTGGATATGTGGTTTCCAAATATTTTCTCCCATTGTGAAGAAAGAAAATATTTATCTATTTTTTTTTCTTTTATTGCTTGTGCTTTGTGTGTAAAGTCTAAGAAACTATTACCTAACACAGGTCCTAAAGATGCTTCGCTACATTTTCTTCTAGGAGTTTGATAGTTCCAGCTCTTGTAGTATAGTCTTTGAGTTGGTATTTGTATATGGTGTGAAGCAGAGGTCTTCCTTTTCTTTTGCAAATTGAGATGCAGTTTTTCCAGCACCATTAGTTGAAGAGATTATTCTTCCACAAGTGAGTGGTCTTTGCCACCTTGGCCATTAATGAGAGAGGGCTGATTTCTGAGCTTTCAAGTCTATTCCATTCGTCTGTATGTCTGTACTTTTGCCAGTACCATACTGCTTTGATTACTATGACTTTTTAATAAGATTTCTTTTTTAAATTGATATTTTTCACATACCATACAATTATCCAAAGATCCAAAGTGTACAATCAATTGCCCCTGGTACCATCATACAGCTGTGTATCCATTACCACAATTAACATTTGTTTTTTTCCCAATTTTTAGAACATTTTCATTACTCCAGAAAAGAAATAAAGACAAAAAAAGAAAACTGAAATCCTCCCATATCCCTAACCATCCCCTTGCATTGCTGACTCACAGTATTGGTATAGCATATTTGTTACTGTTGATGAAAGAACATTAAAATACTACTAACTGTACTATATAGTTTGCAATAGGTATATATTTTTTCCTATATGCCCCTCTATTATGAACTTCTGGTTATAGTGTCATATATTTGTTCTGGTTCATGAAAGAGATTTCTAATATTTATACAGTTAATCACAGACATTGCCCACCACAAAGTTCACTGTTTTATACATTTCTATCTTTTAACCTCCAACTTTCCTTCTGGTGACATACATGTCTCTGAGCTTCCCCTTTCTACCACATTTATGCACCATTCAGCACTGTTAGTTATTCTCACAACATGCTACCATCGCCTCTGTGCATTTCCAAACACTTAAGTTCAACCTCATTGAACATTATGCTCATACTAAGCAACTGCTTCCCATTCTTTAGCCTTGTTCTATATCCTGGTAACTTATATTTCATGCCTATGAGTTTACATATTATAGTTACTTCATATCAGAGAGACCATGCAATATTTGTCCTTATGTGTCTGACTTATTGCACTCAATATAGTGCCCTCAAGTTTTCTTCATCAACCCATCTTTTTTAAGATGGTTTTGTTCACCCACCATACATTTCTTCCTAAGTAAACAATTGATGGTTCCCTGTATAGTCATGTATTTATGTATTCACCACCATCACCACTATCTATATTTCTTCCACAGGGCAGGAGGAAGAGTCAAAGAAGGTAGAGAGACAAAAGAAAAAGAAAAAAGAAATAGAAAAAAAAAAACAAAACAAAACAAACAAACGACAGCTAGGAGGAAACAAAAGGAATGATAACATTAAACTGAAGTAGAATAAAGAGTCAGACAACATTACCAACACCAAGAGTCCCATACACCTCCCTTATATCCCCCTCTTATATGCATTTAGCTTTGGTATATTGCCTTTGTTACATTGAAGGAAGCATAACACATATTTCTCTTAATTATAGTCTCTGGTTTGCATTCATTGTATTTTTCCCCCAATACCTCCCTATTTTTAACACCTTGCAAAGTTAACATTCATTTGTTCTCCCTCATGTAAAAATATTTTTGTACATTTTACCACAGTTGTTGAGCACGCTGGGTTTCACTGAGTTATACAGTCCCAGTCTTTATCTTTCTTCTTTCCTTCTCGTGTCCCACATGCTCCTAACCTTCCTCTTTCAACCATACTCAGAGTCATCTTTGTTCAGTGTACTTACATTGCTTTGCCACTATCTCCCCAAAATGTGTCCCAAACCTCTCTCTCCTGTCTTTTCCTATCTGTCTGTAGTGCTCCCCTTAGTATTTCCTGTAGAGCAGGTATCTTGTTCACAAACTCTCTCATTGTCTATTTGTCAGAGAATATTTTAAACTCTCCCTCATATTTGAAGGACAGTTTTGCCAGATATAGGATTCTTGTTTGGTGGTTTTTCTCTTTCAGTATCTTAAATATATCACACCACTTCCTTCTTGCCTCCGTGGTTTCTGCTGAGAAACCCACACATAGTCTTATCAAGCTTCCTTTGTATGTGATGGATTGTTTTTCTCTTGCTGCTTTCAGGATTCTCTCTTTGTCTTTGACATTTGATAATCTGATTATTAAGTGTCTTGGTGTAGGCCTATTCAGATTTAATCTGTTTGGAGTGCACTGCCCTTCTTTTATGTCTTTCATAAGAGATGGGAAATTTTCAATGATTATTTCCTCTATTATTGCTTCTGCCCCTTTTCCCTTCTCTTCTTCTGGGACACCATGACGTGTAAATCCATGCATTTCATGTTGTCATTCAGTTCCTTGAGATGTTGCTCATATTTTTCCATTCTTTTCCCTATCTGTTCTTTTGTGTGTAGGATTTTAGGTGTCTTGTTCTCCAGTTCCTGAGTGTTTTCTTCTGCCTCTTGAGATCTGCTGTTGTATGTCTCCATTGTGTCTTTCATCTCTTGTGTTGTGCCTTTCATTTCCACAGATTCTGCCGGTTGCTTTTTTTGAACTTTCGATTTCTACCTTATGTTCGCCTGGTGTTTCCTTTATAGCCTTCATCTCTTTTGCCATATCTTCTCTAAACTTTTTGAATTGATTGAGCATTAGTTGTTTCAATTCCTGTATCTCAGTTGTAGTGTAAGTTTTCCTTTGACTGGGCCATAACTTCACTTTTCTTAATGTAGGTTGTAGTTTTCTCTTGCGTAGGCATCTGGTTTCCTTGGTTACCCCAATCAGGTTTTCCCAGACCAGAATGGGCTTAAGTCTTAGAAGGGAGCAATGTTCAGTATTAGGTTTCCCTGAGGGTGTGTCTTAGAAGATTGACATATCCTCTGAGGCCTCAAGCTGCTGTGCTTTTCCTAACCTACCAATCATGTGGTGCCTGTCAGCCTGTAGCTCCTGACTGGTTTAAGGAGGGGTGGCTCCTTTGTTTCTGTTTTGGCTGTTTTCCTCCAGGCTCTGGGGTCTGGTTCTGAATGAAAGGCAGGTAATAGAGCTGGGCACCACCTCTTTCCTCTTAGGGAAGATATACCCCCTAGGGAGTTTTCATTTGCATTTAAATAGGTTCTTTGTGTCTCTGACTCTGCTATCTCCACTCTTGTCTGGATCAGAGCACTGTGAACTGAAAACAGCTGAGGCTTTCTCCACTGCAGAGCGATGCACACTGAAAATGGCTGAGGCTTTCTCCACTGAGCTGCTCAGGTTGAGAGAGAGAAAAATGGACAGAAAGCCCCCTTTCAGGGCCAGTCAGTGGCCCCCAGTTTCACCCTTTGGCCAGAGATAGCACCCAATCCTCTGGGCTCCCTCTCCTGGGACAAAGAAGCCCCCTGGCTCTTCAAGGTCAGTCATCACTAAAAGCCTCTGCTTATTGGGGATTTACAGCTTGCTTTCAGCTGTCCCTGCTTGCCAATTAAAACCCCAGTTGGAGCTGGACTGAGGCATATTCGCTTGTTCAGAGAGTGCTGCTCTCTATCACAGTGAAGGTTTGCAGTTTGAGCTGCCATGGTGGGAGGGGTCTCCAGGCTTGGGTCTGCAGTTTCTACTCACAGATCCTCACTGCTATCTCAGGCATTCCTCCCAATCCAGGTTGGTTCATGATATGTGGACAGTCATGGTTGCCCCCCAGCAGTTATTCCAGATCATTTACTAGTTGTTCCTGTTGTTTATTAGTTACTCTGGGGGAACTAACTAACTTCCACTCCTCTCTATGCTGCCATCTTCTTCCATCCCTCTGTAATGAGTTTTAAAATTGGGAAGTATGAGTCCTCCAATTTCATTCCTCTTTTGCAAGATGGCTTTAGCTATTTGGGACCCCTTACCCTTCCATAAATATTTGATGATGGACTTTTACATTGCAGCAAAAAAGATTGTTGGAATTTTGATTGGGATTGCTTAAATCTATAAATTGCTTTGGGTAGTATTGATGTCTTAATAATGTTTGGTCTTCCAATCCATAAACACAGAATGTCCTTCTATTTATTTAGTTCTTTAGTTTGTTTTAGCAATGTTATATAGATTTCTGTGTAAAAGTTCTTTGCATCCTTAGTTAGATTTGTTCATAGATATTTGATACTTTTGGTTGCCATTGGGAACGGAATTTTTTTTCTTGCTTTCTTGTTCCAATTGTTCATTTCTTGTGTATAGAAATACTACTGATTTTTTTTTTCTTTTGATCTTGTACCCCACCACTTTGCTGCAATTGCTTATTAATTCTGGGAGCTTTGTCATTGATTTTCGAGGATTTTATTTTTATAGGAGCAAATAGGGAAAGCTTTACTTCTTTTCCAATTTGGATGCCCTTCATTTCTTTTTCTTGCCTAATTGCTCTGGCAAGAACTTCCAGTAAAATATTGAATAAGTGTGGTGACAGTGGGCATCCTTGTGTTTTTCCTGATCTTAGAGGGAAAGTTTTCAATCTTTCACCATTAAGTAGAATGTTGGCTGTGGGCTTTTCATATATGGCCTTTATCATGTTGAAGAAGTTTCCTTCTAGTCCTAGTGTTCTAAATATTTTTATTTAAATGAGGAAAGGGTGTTGTATTTTGTCAAATGCCTTTTCTGCATCAATGGCGATGATCATGTGGGTTTTTTTCGCCATTTATCTGTTGATAGTGGTGTATTAAATTAATTGATTTCTTATATTGAACCAACCTTGTATCTCAGGGATAAATCCCACTTGATCATGATGTCTGATTCTTTTGATGTGCTGTTGGATTCAGTTTGCTAGAATTTTGTTAAGAATTTTGCATCTATATTCATAAGGGACTTTCTTCTACCATTTTGCTATTTAGCCTTTGTAAGTCTTACTCCTTTTTTGTCACTCACTTCCATAAATGCCTACATTTATATTTATTTGCTTTTTTGTGTAGCACCATATGGGGTGCCTTTACATTTCTATCTGGATACATTTTTCATCTACCTTCCTTGTGGTTACCATGAGGTTAAAGTTTAACATTCCAAAAATTTAACAAATATTTGGTTTCATACCAACAACTTCAATAGTATGCACATTTACTTTTCCTATACCCCTTCTGTGCCCCCACTATTTTTTTGTACGTTACCACTTATATATTTGAACATTATATTTCCAAAAATATAGGTTTTTATTACTTTTTATGCATTTGCATTTTAGCACTTGCACTAAGTAAGAAGTGGAGTTGCATACCAAACAATACACTACAAAAATTCTTGGATTTATAATTACCCAAATGGTTACCTTTACCACAAATCTTTATTTCTTTCTGCTGCTTTGAACCACTGGCTATTGTCCTTTCCATCCAGACTGAAGAAATCCCTTTAGTATTATTTTGTTTTTTTTTGTTTTTGTTTTTGTTTTTTGTTTTTTGTTTTTTGTTTTTTGTTTTTGTTTTTGTTTTTGCAGGGGGTTTGAAAAACCTTTTTATTGTAGTAGCATATATACCTGCAAAATTTCCCATTTTAACCACTTTCAAGTGTACAATTCAGTGGGATTCATTATATTCACAATATGGTGCTACCATCACCAACATCCATAACCCAAATTATTTCATCACCCTGAACAGAAACTCTGTACCTATTAAGCAATAACTCCCCTTTCTCCTGACTCTTTGGCCCCTGGGTAACCTATAATCTACTATCAGTTTCTATGAATTTTCTTATTCTAGGTGTCTCACATAAGCGAGATCATACAATATTTGTCTTATGGTGACTGTCTTATTTCACTCAACATGATGTTTGTTTGTTTTGTGTGTGTGTGTGTGTGTGTGTGTGTGTGTTTAATCTTCATTTTATTGAGATATATTCACATACCACACAGTTATACAAAACAACTTGTACATTCGATTGTTCACAGTACCATTACATAGTTGTACATTCATCACCTAAATCAATCCCTGACACCTTCCTTAGCACACACACAAAAATAACAAGAATAATAATTAAAGTGAAAAAGAGCAATTGAAGTAAAAAAGAACACTGAGTACCTTTGTCTGTTTGTTTGTTTATTTCCTTCCCCTATTCTTCTACTCATTCATCCATAAACTAGACAAAGGGGAGTGTGGTCCTTATGGCTTTCCCAATCCCATTGTCACCCCTCATAAGCTACATTTTTATACAATTGTCTTTGAGATTCATGGGTTCTGGGTTGTAGTTTGATAGTTTCAGGTATCCACCACCAGCTACCCCAATTCTTTAGAGCCTAAAAAGGATTGTCTAAATTGTGCGTAAGAGTGCCCACCAGAGTGACCTCTCGGCTCCTTTTGGAATCTCTCTGCCACTGAAGCTTATTTCATTTCCTTTCATATCCCCCTTTTGGTCAAGAAGATGTTCTCCATCCCACGATGCCAGGTCTACATTCCTCCCCGGGAGTCATATTCCACATTGCCAGGGAGATTCATTCACCTGGGTGTCTGATCCCACGTAGGGGGGAAGGCAGTGATTTCCTTTCAAGCTGGCTTAGCTAGAGAGAGAGGGCCACATCTGAGCAATAAACAGGCATTCAGGAGGAGGCTCTTAGGCCCAATTATAGGGAGGCCTAGCCTCTCTTTTGCAGCAACCGTCTTCCCAAGGGTAAAACCTATGGTAGAGGGCTCAACCCATCAAACCACCAGTCTCCTATGTCTGTGATCATGTTAGCAACCATTGAGGTGGGGCAGGCCAATACCCCTTCACTCTCCACAGGCTCCTCAAGAGGGCACTACATATTTTTTTCCTTGTTTTTTTTTTTTAACTTTTTTTCTTTTTTAAATCAACTCTATGGAAAAAAAATAAAAACAAAACAAAAAAAAACATACAATAGAAGAACATTTCAAAGAGACCATAACGACGGAGTAAGAAAAAGACAACTAACCTAAGATAACTACTTTACTTCCAACCTGTTCCTACTTTACCCCAAGAAAGTTACCTAATATAGAAACATTTCTGTGAACTTGTTCCTACTACATCCATCAGAAATTAACAGACCATAGTCATTCCTGGGCATCCCCAGAACATTAAATGGCTTATCTGTTCTTCTTGGATTATTGTTCCCCCTTCCTTAATTGCTCTCTATTGCTAGTTCCCCTACATTCGACATTATAAACCATTTGTTTTACATTTTTCAAAGTTCACATTAGTGGTAGCATATAATATTTCTCTTTTTGTGCCTGGCTTATTTCGCTCAGCATTATGTCTTCAAGGTTCATCCATGATGTCATATATTTCACGAGATCGTTCCTTCTTACTGCCGTGTAGTATTCCATCGTGTGTATATACCACATTTTATTTATCCACTCATCTGTTGAAGGACATTTGGGTTGTTTCCATCTCTTGGCAATTGTGAATAATGCTGCTATGAACATTGGCGTGCAGATATCTGTTCATGTCACTGCTTTCTGATCTTCCGGGTATATACTGAGTAGTGCAATCGCTGGATCGAATGGTAACTCTATATCTAGATTTCTAAGGAACTGCCAGACTGGCTTCCAGAGTGGCTGAATCATTATACAGTCCCACCAACAATGAATAAGAGTTCCAATTTCTCCACATCCCCTCCAGCATTTGTGGTTTCCTGTTTGTTTAATGGCAGCCACTCTAACCGGTGTTAGATGGTATCTCATTGTGGTCTTAATTTGCATCTCTCTAATAGCTAGTGAAGCTGAACATTTTTTCATGTGTTTCTTGGCCATTTGTAGTTCCTCTTCAGAGAACTGTCTTTTCATATCTTTTGCCCATTTTATAATTGGGCTGTCTGTACTATTGTCATTGAGTTGTAGGATTTCTTTATATATGCAAGAAATCAGTCTTTTGTCAGATACATGGTTTCCAAAAATTTTTTCCCATTGAGTTGGCTGCCTTTTTACTTTTTTGAGAAATTCCTTTGAGGTGCAGAAACTTCTAAGCTTGAGGAGTTCCCATTTATCTATTTTTTCTTTTGTTGCTTGTGCTTTGGGTGTAAAGTCTAGGAAGTGGCCGCCTAATACAAGGTCTTGAAGATGTTTTCCTATATTATCTTCTCGGAGTTTTATGGTACTTTCTTTTATATTGAGATCTTTCATCGATTTTGAGTTAATTTTTGGGTAGAGTGTGAGGTAGGAGTCCTCTTTCATTCTTTTGGATATGGATATCCAACTCTCCCAGCCCCATTTATTGAAAAGACCATTATGACTCAGTTCGGTGACTTTGGAGGCCTTATCAAAGATCAGTCGGCTATAGATCTGAGGGTCTATCTCTGAATTCTCAATTCGATTCCATTGATTTATATGTCTACCTTTGTGCCAGTACCATGCTGTTTTGACAACTGTGGCTTTATAATAAGCTTCAAAGTCAGGGAGTGTAAGTCCTCCCACTTCGTTTTTCTTTTTTAGAGTGTCTTTAGCAATTCAAGGCATCTTCCCTTTCCAAATAAATTTGATAACTAGCTTTTCCAAGTCTGCAAAGTAGGTTGTTGGAATTTTGATTGGGATTGCATTGAATCTGTAGATGAGTTTGGGTAGAATGGACATCTTAATGACATTTAGCCTTCCTATCCATGGACATGGAATATTTTTCCATCTTTTAAGGTCCCCTTCTATTTCTTTTAGTAGAGTTATGTAGTTTTCTTTGTATAGGTCTTTTACATCTTTGGTTAAGTTAATTCCTAGGTACTTGATTTTTTTAGTTGCTATTGAAAATGGTATCTTTTTCTTGAGTGTCTCTTCAGTTTGTTCATTTCTAGCATATAGAAACATTACTGACTTATGTGCATTAATCTTGTATCTCGCTACTTTGCTCTGTTTGTTTATTAGCTCTAGTAGCTGTATCGTCGATTTCTCAGGGTTTTCTAGATATAAGATCATATCATCTGCAAACAATGACAGTTTTACTTCTTCTCTTTCAGTTTGGATGCCTTTTATTTCTTTGTCTTGCCAGATTGCCCTGGCTAGCACTTCCAGCACAATGTTGAATAACAGTGGTGACAGTGGGCATCCTTGTCTTGTTCCTGATCTTAGAGGGAAGGCTTTCAATATCTCACCATTGAGTACTATGCTGGCTGTGGGTTTTTCATATATGCTCTTTATCATATTGAGGAAGTTTCCTTCAATTCCTCCCATTTGAAGTGTTTTTATCAAAAACGGATGTTGGATTTTGTCAAATGCTTTTTCAGCATCTATTGAGAAGATCATTTGATTTTTCTCTTTCGATTTGTTAATGTGTTATAATGCATTGATTTTCTTATGTTGAACCATGCCTGGAATGAACCCCACTTGGTCATGGTGTATGATTTTTTTAATGTGTCTTTGGATTCGATTTGCAAGTATTTTGTTGAGGATTTTTGCATCTATATTCATTAGGGAGATTGGCCGGTAGTTTTCCTTTTTTGTAGCATCTTTGCCTGGTTTAGGTATTAGATTGATGTTAGCTTCATAAAATGAGTTAGGTAGTGTTCCATTTTCTTCAATGTTTTGAAAGAGTTTGAGTAAGATTGGTGTCAGTTCTTTCTGGAAAGTTTGGTAGAATTCCCCGGTGAAGACATCTGGCCCTGGGCATTTATTTGTGGGAAGATTTTTGATGACTGATTGGATCTCTTTGCTTGTGATGGGTTGTTTGAGGTCCTCTATTTCTTTTCTGGTCAGTCTAGGCTGTTCATATGTTTCCAGGAAATTGTCCATTTCCTCTACATTATCCAGTTTGTTGCCATACAGTTGTTCATAGTATCCTCTTATAATTTTTTTAATTTCTTCAGGATCTGCAGTTATGTCACCTTTTTCATTCATTATTTTGTTTATATGGGTCTTCTCTCTTTTTGATTTTGTCAGTCTAGCTAGGGGCTTGTCAATCTTGTTGATCTTCTCAAAAAACCAAGTGTTTGTGATATTTATCCTCTCTATTGTTTTTTTGTTCTCTATGTCATTTATTTCTGCTTTAATCCTTTTTATTTCTTTTCTTCTACTTGGTTTAGGATTGGTTTGCTGTTCATTTTCTAGCTTCTTCAGTTGATCCATTAGTTCTTTGATTTTGGCTCTTTCTTCCTTTTTAATATATGCGTTTAGTGCTATAAATTTCCCCCTCAGCACTGCTTTTGCTGCATCCCATAGGTTTTGGTACGTTGTGTTCTCATTTTCATTCGTCTCTATATATTTAGCAATTTCTCTTGCTATTTCTTCTTTAACCCACTGATTGTTTAGGAGTGTGTTGTTTAACCTCCAGGTATTTGTGAATTTTCTAAGTCTCTGATGGTTATTGACTTCTAATTGTATTCCATTGTGGTCAGAGAATGTGCTTTGAATAATTTCAATCTTTTTAAATTTATTGAGGCTTGTTTTATGTCCCAGCATATGATCTATTCTGGAGAAAGTTCCATGAGCACTTGAAAAGTATGTGTATCCTGGTGATTTGGGATGTTATGTTCTGTATATGTCTGTTAAATCTAATTCATTTATCAGATTGTTTAGGTTTTCAGTTTCCTTATTCGCCTTCTGTCTGGTTGATCTATCTATAGGAGATAGTGATGTGTTGAAGTCTCCCACAATTATTGTGGAAACATCAATTGCTTCCTTTAGTTTTGCCAGTGTTTCTCTGATGTATTTTGTGGCACCTTGATTGGGTGCATAGACATTTATGATTGTTATTTCTTCTTGTTGAATTGCCCCTTTTATTAGTATGTAGTGGCATTCTTTGTCCCTCAAAACATCCCTGAATTTAAAGTCTATTTTATCTGAGATTAATATTGCTACACCTGCTTTCTTTTGGCTGTAGCTTGCATGAAATATTTTTTTCCATCCTTTCACTTTCAATTTCTTTGTGTCCCTGTGTCTAAGATGAGTCTCTTGTATGCAACATATTGATGGTTCATTTTTTTTGATCCATTCTGCTAATCTATATCTTTTAATTGGGGAGTTTAATCCATTTACATTCAACATTATAACCGTGAAGGCATTTCTTGAATCAGCCATCTTATCCTTTGGTTTATGTTTGTCATATATATTTTTCCCCTCTGTCTATTAATATCCTTTATTGTACCCATACCGAATCTCTTTAGTACTGAACCTTTCTCCAAGTCTCTCTGTCCTTTCTTTGTTTCTCTGTCTGTAGGGCTCCCTTGAGTATCTCCAGTAGGGCAGGTCTCTTGTTAGCAAATTCTCTCAGCATTTGTTTGTGAAAAATTTAAGGTCTCCCTCAAATTTGAAGGAGAGCTTTGCTGGATAAAGTATTCTTGGTTGGAAATTTTTCTCACTCAGAATTTTAAATATATGGTGCCACTGCCTTCTTGCCTCCATGGTGGCTGCTGAGTAGTCACTACTTAGTCTTCTGCTGTTTCCCTTTGTATGTGTTGAATTGCTTTTCTCTTGCTGCTTTCAGAACTTGCTCCTTCTCTTCCGTGTTTGACAGTGTGATTAGAAGATGTCTTGGAGTGGGTTTATTTGGATTTATTCTATTTGGAGTTCGCTGAGCATTTATGAATTGTGTATTTATGTTGCTTAGAAGATTTGGGAAGTTTTCCCCAACAATTTCTTTGAATACTCTTCCTAGACCTTTACCCTATTCTTCCCCTTCTGGAACACCAATGAGTCTTGTATTCGGACGTTTTATATTATCTATCATAACCCTGAGGTCCGTTTTGATTTTTTCAATTTTTTTCCCCATTCTTTCTTTTATGCTTTCATTTTCCATTCTGTCATCTTCCAGGTCACTGATTCGTTGTTCAACTTCCTCTAGTCTTGTACTATGAGTGTCCAGAAACTTTTTAATTTGGTCAACAGTTTCTTTAATTTCCATAAGATCATCTGTTTTTTTATTTAGTCTTGCAATGTCTTCTTTATGCTCTTCTAGCGTCTTCTTGATATCCTTTGTATCCCGTACCATGGTCTCATTGTTCATCTTTAGTCCTTTGAGTAGCTGCTCTAGGTGCTGTGTCTCTTCTGATCTTTTGATTTGGGTGCTTGGGCTTGGGTTATCCATATCGTCTGTTTTTTTCATATGCTTTATAATTTTCTGTTGTTTTTGGCCTCTTGGCATTTGCTGAACTTGATAGGGTTCTTTTAGGATTTGTAGACCAATTGAAGTCCTTATCTCTAGTTTATCAGGTCTACAGCTTCGTGGAGTACACTTTCTCTAACTAACCAGCAGGTGGCGTCTATGAGCCACCTGTTCTCCACAAGCCAGTTCTCCCCTGCTTTGCCTTTGTGGTGAGTGGGGGAGTGAGTCTTGTGGGGTCCAACTGGTGTTCCAAGCTTGCATGTGTAGTTGGTGTTGCCCGCCCTGTATATGGGGCATGTTCCTGGGCAGTCAGGGAGGGGTGGTGGCTCTAACAATCAAATCTCCCTGGTGATCCTGGAGTTTTAAAGCTGCTGAAATAGTCTAATCCTTCAGTTCAGTCCTGCCACAGTTTGTCTCTGCCACTGACCCACAAGTCCTTGGTATTGGCATATGGCTCCTGAGACTTGCGAGTGGGTCCCTCTTCCAGGCCGTGCACCCCCTGGTCCTTTGTTGAGGGATGACTGTGCTATGTCACAGGTGAGTGCCGTCCCCCCAGGGCAGTTCTGGGCTGCTGGGCTGTGTAGGGAGGCTCCCAGTCTGCTGAAATGATGGCTGAATGGGGCTTTGTTAATTCACACTGCTCCATCTTCCCAACTCTGGGACAATCAGCTGAGGTTGCAGGGAAGTCTAATGTCCACGCCCAGTTTTGTGGTGTGTGACTGTTATTTGAAGCACTTCCATCACACTGGGTTGTCTGGGGCAGCTCTGGGCTATGGGGCTGGCAATGGGCAGGAATGTTTCCTGTCCACCAGGATGATGGCTGTGAGTGGACACCCCCCTTTTCTTGGGAAATTGTGGTGTTTAGTGAATTTTCTCAGCCACTGGATTATTGCCTTTTGTCTCAGAGCTCTCTTAGTTCTGCTCTTGTCTTGACCTGCCCAAATTGCAAGTCTTTGAAGCTTTCTGTATTGGGCTTCTTAGAGTAATTGTTTTAGAAAAAGAAAAAAGGATTAAAAAAAGCAAAAAAAAAAAAAAAAAAAAAAAAAGGGCCCTCCTCACAGATCTAATGGGTTATTGAAATGCTAAGAGACAAAGCAATTATGGCCATTAAGGAAAGGTCCACAGGGCAGAGAGATCAGCTTTTCTTCAGGATTTGCATATGAGCCTCAGGGCCTGAGCTCTGCCCTTCCCCTTTCTATGTTCACCAGAACTCCAAATATCCTCTGCTTTTATTTTGGAGCTTTTCGTGCTGTTTTTTTCTATGCCTGTCTCCTCTCTGCTGGGCTGGCTGCTCTCAGATTCTTTGGTGTCTGGTCTCAGTCTATCTATGGTTGGAGTTTGGATCAGTAGAATGAGTTTCCGAAAAGGGTTGCCACTGTAGTTCTCCCTTCTCCTTCCCGGAGCTGACAGCCCCTCCTCCCACGGGACTGAGCCTGGCAGGGAGGGGTGGGGGTCCCCTGGCCACAAAAACTTACAGATTTCACTGATTTCAGCAGTTCCACATTTTCATGAGTGTTGTATGAAGTATGCCCAAAGTCAGATTGCTCTGTGGTGTCCAGTCCACGCAGTTCCTGGCTTTCTACCTACTTTCCTGGAGGAGTAACTAAAACATACAGCTCACCAGTCTGCCATCTTGCCCCACCTCCACCCTTTAGTATTGCATGTAGGGTAATTCTATTGGTGATGAACTCCCTCAGCTTCTGTTTAGCTGAGAATATCTTCCTAATCTTTCCCTCATTTTTGAAAGAGAGTTTCGCTGAGTATGAAATTCTTGATTTGCAATTGTTTGTTTCCGCACTTTAAGTATTTCAATCCACTGCCTTCTTGCCTCTGTGGTTTCTTATGAGAAATCAGCATTCAATCTAGTAGGCACTCCCTAGTACAAAGCATGTTTATTTTCTCTCACAGCTTTCAGAACTCTTTCCTTGTTCTTTGCATTTGACATTGTGATCAGTATATAATGGGGTATATTTTTCTTCCTGTGTATTCTGGTTTCATGTCTCTGAGCTTCTTGGATGTGTATATTCATGAAGATATTTCTCAGTGTATTATGAATATGCATTACTTCTCAAATGTCTTAAGTTAAAAAGTTCTCTGTCATTATTTCTTTGCTATTCCTTCTGCCCTTTTCTCTTTTTCTTCTCCTTCTGGGGCCCCCATAATGTTTATTTTGTTGTACTTATGGTGTCCCAGAGCTGCCTTAGCTATTTTTGCTATTTTACATACCTAGGTCATTGAATTTAACTGGAGCTTTTGTTTATAAACATTATACATCAGAATCTTAACCTTTATTTTCAAATCCATATTTAAGAAACTCTTCAACCTTTTACAAAATATAGTAAAAACTTCTTACTACATCAATGAAGTGTGTTTAAAAAAATCAGGATGTTTTTAATTAATATTCAAATGTTGTCCTTAATTGCTCACTTTAGTCTTATTCAGAACACCCTTAATAGCAGGGAATTACTTTCATAATTCTCTTATTGTATTCTAAAAAGAGCAGCTGAATTTGAAATGAACTTTATTTTAATTACAATGACGAAAAGTTAATATGGTATTTTGTTCCATCTGAGTTTGGGCATTTTATTCCAGATGAACCATTCAAGAAGTGAAATTGTATTGGGCATAACTTATATGCACATTATTCAGTTTTCATATGTTAACTCTAGTTATAATGGTAGCCTACTTTTATAGGCAATATTTTTGAAAAGAAGTATCTAGCCTCTCTTTAAATACAAAACACTGCTAAGAAATAGATCCTGATCTATGTTCTCTTTCCTTCCCTTTTTAGCTATTTGGGTTGGAGTTTTTCCATTCCCTTTTTATATTTTATACTTTTCTTTTCAACTTTTCTCTCCATAATACTTATCTCCAAAACCAGTTCTTGAGATGTCAGTCATACAGTTGTTGGACTAGTAGCACAAGGAACAAACTACATCTTAGAAAATATCCTTATATCTCACAATTTAAATAGGTAAATTTTATTCAGTGTCTTTTAAACCATTACTGCATTTAATCTTAAAACACCCTATAAAATAGACACTAAAAGTATCCTCTGCATCTTATAAATGAAGAAATTGTTAGACTTAGATAAGGTTAGTGACTTCTAAGATTACAATTGATAAATGACTTAGAATTTGAACACAGATCTGCCTTAAAACAAAGTTCATGTTTTGACCTCTACTATACATTCATTATTAATTACATGAATCTAAATCTTTAGATTACCCCAAATTCTTTTCAATTTGGATTTAGAATTATAATTCCTTCCTTATTTGGACATTGTTAAAATTAATAAATAGTTTCTGAGCATGTAGCAACTGATGGTGAAGGGTTGTGGTGGTAATGTGACTCAATGAAAATAAAAACCAGAAATGATTAAGAAAAAAAGAATTATGGGTGACCCCTATTTAAATATACAATTGTAGGTAAATGAGAATTAATTCCAATAGTCTGAGATGATTTTCTGTCCAATATGGTAGTTTTGAGATAAATTCCATAAGTATTATAAGCAATGAGATTTTATGTTTAGAAACAATTAAAGATTTATGTTACCAAACTGGAAAAAATATTTTCATTTGTATGAACAGATTAGTGGTTGACATTAGATATTTTACACAGTATCAATCTATAAACTTCAAATGTAATTGATCAATATATAAAACCAATATTAATATAACTAGTTGTTTATATATTTATGATTTTGCATCAGGAAAAAGCCTTAAATCCTTTGGTTTTCAAGCTTTTTCATTCAGATATTAATATATCCTTCATATAAAAAGTCTAACATCTGTGTGCCAATTTGGATATATTATGTTCCCCAAGAAAAAAACCATAATCTTTTAATCCAATTTTTTGGGATATTGGGATTAGGTTGTTTCCATGGAGATGTGACCACCTTACTGTGAGTGACACCTTTGATTAGGGTGTGCCTCTTGATTGAATGTTTCTGTGGAAGTGTGGCCCTGCCTGTAATTCAGGAAGTGTGATTCAGCCTGGGTCTTGATTAGTTTACCTGAGTACTATAAGAGCTCAGACAGAAGGAGTGCAGAAGAGCTACAGCCATGAGGGACACTTTGAAGAATGCACAGGAGTTAAGAGAGGAGCTGAAACACAACCTAGGAGCAAGCAGATGCCAGCCACATGCCTTCCCAGCTAACAGAGATTCTCTGGATGCCAATAACTGTACTCCAGTGAAGGAACCCAATTGTTGAGACCTTACCTTGGACACTTTATGGCCTTAAGACTGTAATTGTTTAACCAAATAAACCCACTTTATAAAAGCCAATCCGTTTCTGGTATTTTGCATAATGGCAGCATTAGCAAACCAGAACACTCAGCAACTCTACTCATAGATAACTAGCTAGGAGAAGTGAAAGCATGTTTTCCCAAAGATGTGTAAGTGAATGTTCATAGTAGCATTACTCACAATATCCAAATAGTGGAAATAACCCATATATCCTTCAACTGGTAAGTGCATTAAAAAAAATGGGTATTTCTATAGAATGGAATATTATCCAGACATCTAAAAGAATGAAGAACTGATGCATGTTAAAACACGGATGAAGCTTAAAAACATAATACTCCCAGAAAGAAGTCAAACACAAAAGAACATATGTGATACTATTTGTATGAAATGTTCAAAACAGGCAAATCTATATAGACAAAAAGTAGATGAGTTTTCTCTAGAGGTGAAGGTAAGAATGGGGATTTACTGTTAATGGGCATGGGGTTTTGGGTGGAATGATGGCAATGTTCTAAAAGTAGAATGTGATAATGGTTGCACAGCTCTGTAAATATACTTAAAATCATAAAATTGTACAATTAACATAGATGAATTTTATGGTTTATAAACTACAATAAATTCTCAATAAAGCAGTCACAAATATTTGAGGATCCACAGACATGTTTCTAAAGAAAATTCTAACCATATTTTAAGGGAGGAGAATAATAGGCTAAATGTTTTCCTAATATATATCTTTTCCTATAAAATCAATACAATTACAATTGTTTTCTCTTAAAATAAACACAACATGCATCCTGGCATATCTAATATTTATCAAGTTTCAAGAATGTGAATAAGAAATAGCAAATGGAGAATTGTCCATAATTTCTAATAATGTTTTGATGTTTTTAATGAAAGCAGATTGTTCTTTCTTTGGAGAGTATTGCCATCTTAATATTAAGTCTTCTGATTCATGAACATAGGATGTGTTTGTATTTATTTAGATCTTATTTCATTTCTTTCAGTGTTTCATTGTTTTGAGTATATGTCTTGTACTTCTTCTGTTAAATGCATTTCCAAGTATTTGATACTTCTTGACTCTATTGTGAATGGAATTCCTTTCCTACTTTCATATTTCTCTATAAATTTTGTCAATGCATGCTTCTCCCATCTTTCTCGTTTAATTTCCATTTATCCTTCCTATCTATCACCATGTTGACTTCATTCCAAAGCAGTAGAATAGTCTTAAACAAAATCTCTTAACTTTATCTGGAATTAGAATTAAATTAAAAAAAAAAAGTCATCTTAGAACCAAACCAGTTTACCAGGGATTTTCCATTCAAGAAATTGCAAATGTCATACCAAATTTTCAGTGGTGTTTTATATAAGAATAGTAACCCCAACCCTCCTAAAAGTGGCACTGTTCTTCCACATAACACAATAGATTCAACAGTGCCAATGTTTGTCTATGCTTTATACCAACTGAAGAAATTTGAGTCAATTCAGAAAGCAGTGAAACACAAGATTTTACAACCATATTTCTAATCTAGTCTCCCCTTGACTTTATATTTTTTGGAATTTTGATATCATTATCACCTTCAGTATAAAAGCTTAATCCTAACTGTTGTGAAGAGTAGAAAATTAGGCACTTAAAGATACTATTGTTTGTGAGCAAAACTTTCTAAAGATAGAATAGCCCACTGTTTTAGTTTCTTAGGCTTCTTAAAGCAGATACCATGAAATGGTTCAGCTTGAACAATAAGAATTTTATTCCATTGTGGTTAATGTCTGAAAAAATTTCCAAATCAAAGCATTATCAAGACAGTGCTTTCTTCCTGAAGACCAGCTGCCAGCAATCCTGGGTCCTCTGCCACACAGCAAAGCACATGGCAGCATCTGCTGGTCTTTCCCTTCTCTTCCGGGTTTGTTGCTTTCTGCTTCTTGCTTCTGTGGCTTTCTTTTTCTCTCTCTGTAGTTATTCTGTTTATAAAAGACTCCAGTAATAGGATTAATTTCTATTCTCAGTAAGTTGGATCACACCTTAACTGAAGTAGCCTCATCAAGAGACTTCTTCGAATGGATTTATACCCACAGAATGTATTAGACTTAAGAATATGTTTTTCTGGAGTACATACAGCTTCAAACCACCACATTCACCAAGTGGCTAAAGGATCAAATCCCACCAGCTGGTAAATTGAATGTGTATGGATTAAAATAAATAGACAATATTTGCAAGTCTTTATATGTGTATCTTCAAATCTGGTCTGGCTTACTTGGAAAATAGTTATTGCCAAAATAACCATAAAACTGTGAAATAGAGGAGTGGAAAATAATCTGTGCCTGTTGTTTGTGAAGCAAAGACTTTCTATACTTCTAATTTATGATCTAGGAACAAGCTGTCTTCAAGACAATAATTCTATACTTGGGCAATACAAAATTTGCAACCTGTCACTAAATTCTGTGACTTCACTTATACCCATTGTTTCCATCATCTACTAGAAGATAAGAAGTGCATAATTATATCTTAGGAGATTGGCAGATAGTCCTGATATATGCCATATTAGCACCACAGTTGAATATAGGTTTTGCCAAACACAGAATATGCATGTTTCAGGGCATTAAAAGAAGCTAAGATCTTTCCACTCTGTACAAATTAGACAAACCATGCAGGCAGATGTACAGAGAGTGAATTCCAAAAAGAGCTAGGCTGAGAATGAGCCTAGGTATGAGAAACCAGAAGAAAATGGGAGTTTGAAGGAAAGAACAAGATGATGGGAAGAGACAATCTGAGACTGAACTTTTAAAGCTGATATGTCAATCCAAAACTCATTTACTTATAGTCATAGGTCACTGAATTTAGGGGCAAATTTGGGAGGGGTGAGAGTATTCTAAGCTTGGGAACAATTACGCTCCTGAAAATTATCATGACAATCTAATATTTAATATGTGTGATAATTAGTTTATTTGAAAAGTTTTGAAGTTGCTCTACTCATTTATAAACTGAGAATGGAAATTATATAAATGCCAACTTATATTGTTATAAATTCCATGTAAGATATAAGCATTAACTTAAACATGGTGTCATTTGTAGCAAATTACCTCTTTTAGGTCACCAATACAACAATAATGAAAAGAACATGAGCAAAGGCAAAACTTTTTGTTGGCATTTTTCTTATATTGTAATGAGAAACTTGAGATATTTCTCAACTCCCTTTATGATACCACTGCTTTTAACCTACCTGGAGTGGTTTTGAGAACATGGGCCAGTTGATGAGAGATGATAAGGAAGGACTGTTTTAGATCACAGCAATCCATAAGACAGTGATCAGGACTGGAAAAAGCTCAGTCAAACAAAAGGGGAGATAGGAGGTATTATAGATTCATTGATGTTAGCCATCTTGCTTATAGCCAGAACTCATCTGAGTTAGAGAATTTTTAAGCAATCACAATTTTTACTAGAAAAAAATCAAATGATTCATGTCTTTTTATGCATATGAGTTTGGCATTCAATTTCTTATCATGATCTGATTGTGTAACTCCATAATTTTCTGAAATAGTCTACTATTATATTTTCCCAGGCACAGTGTGAAAAAAGAATAGTTGCTTTTGAGAAAAATTCAAACAAGCACCCACCTTCATTTTGAAGACAAAAGGCAATAATGTATACTCTTAATGTTGTACTGAAAGAATAAACGTATGATTCCCTAAAATGAATAATATTAAGAACGCTCAAGATTTACAAAAGAACCAAGGTGTTAAAAGGAACAAAATGTATAAACTGTCTTTGATTATTCAGAGTAAATTTGTAGGTTTTTCATTTGGTGGATTATTCAGACTCTTTGCTTCTCTTTTCTTAATCTTAATGTTTTCCTTACACTACTTGTTATCACTTCCAGGAAAAAAAAGAATAGTGGACTAAAAATGCAAAAACAGAAGCAAACACCAAAATCATAGCAATTTCCATCAACTATTCAGAATAATTGTCTTTAGAATAGAAAAAAAAAAATAGAAACAGAAAAATTAGCAAATCAGGAACAGAAGTTACTACACAAGAAGATGAAAGAGTTTTAGGTAGCTATTTTAAGTGGATTGGTAGTCTTGTCTCATATGGTTTATATCCCAGGGTACTGACACATAGGGAACTTTTGTTTTCTCTATCAGACCTTTATCTGTCTGTAAAGCAGATATATCTGTATAACCTCTGTATACGTAAGAACCAGTAAATAACATAAAATTTGAGTAAGCTAGATAATTCTAGAAAAAGTAGTTGCAGATCAGCTTTAGTGGTCACCTATAACAACCAGGTAGAAGGAGGGTCCCCTGGAATATGGCAAACTGATAGATTAGGCAAAAATCACAGGAGGTAGAATAATCTTCCATCTCCTGAGAATCAAGAACTTAAGATGGACCTAGTAAAAAGTAAGGAGGTAATAATGAGGCATAATACATAGAAAAGTCAAGTGACACATTTTATGACAAAGATTTGATGGCTTTTGATGTTGAGGGGGAAGGTACAAAGGTAGAAAGGAGTAGGGAGACAGACTTTCCCTCTGTATTGTATTGTAAGCCAAGCTTCCCACTGTGTTTCTTGTAGTCTCAAGAGATAAAGTCTCTAAGGGAGCAAAACTGTTAAGTTGTTCCAGAGGTTCCAACTGTGAGCCTGAGGGGCTCACAGCATTCCCATGTACAGTTTTTGTCTCCCAGGACCACAAGAAAACTAAAAATTCCACTTTAGTTTTCAGTGACTTTCTGCTTAGCTTCTTAGCTTCTAACCTTCAGTATCTTAAGAATGAGAAAATTCCTTGAGCAGAAAACCATTATCAAATATTGGGCCCACATCGCTGTACCTTTCTTCTTTCCAAAATTACCAACCTTCAAATTTTTTTTTTCAGCTCTGAACTCCAATTTATTCAGTAAATATTATTGATTACCTGTCATATACAATGCTAGGTGCTAAGGGAAAATTGAGAGCAAAATTATATGTGGCTTTTGTCCTTATGGACTCAGACTTAATCAAGTAATTACACAAACACTAGTAAATCTGAGGTTGCAATAGGTATTTGGAAGGAAGTATATGGTGCTTAAAGACTATGTTAGGTGAATTTGATTTTTTTTTTGAAGAGCTCAGGAAAGGATTCTCTCAAGAAATGATGCTTTAGCTCAAATTAAGGACAAGTAAGTGTTAGTTAAGGGAGTGGGTAGGAGTAAATAGAATTCCTTGAAGAGAATTCATGGAAGAATTGGAGAGAAAAATCAATGTTCTAGAAATTCAAAAGCTTTGTGAAATACGATATTATGAGAAGACTGAATGTGATACTAGAGGCGAATTCATGCAGGCTTTTTAAGCCAAGCTAAAAAACTTCATCCTCAAACCAATGGGAAGCCACTGAAGATTTTGAGCAAGGGAATAGCATCACTGGAATGTTTTTTGGACATATTAGTTGGCTGCAGTGTGGCCTGACTCCTGTATTTTATTAAATTTCATAATATCGATTTTACTCTTTGTGAGTCTAAAATTCAAAGAGATTATCAGGCATATTCATGGTCATAGAGCTGATAAGTGATGTAGTGTGGACTCCAACTCAGGATTTTATTTCTTGGCCCTGTAATCCAAGTTGCCAATGTGAAAGAGAAAGCACATATGCAGAAAAGATTTAAAGGTAAATATCAACTGTTCAGTTTGTTTGTCAAGTGACACCTAGAGGACAGAAGTTAGTCTCTGGCTCTTTGTTTTCAAATTGGAAGAAAAAAAGAGAGAAAGACTGGGTTGATGGAGAATTTGGTGTCATGGCATGTAGTTGAAATAACTAGGTATGTCCATCCTAAAGAAGAAAAATATGGATGAGTAGAGCATGGCAGCTGTCTTCAAATATTGAAGTTTGAATTTATTCTTTATGGCTCCAAAAGGTAAACAAGACCAATAAGGTTAAGATATAGGGAAGTGTATTTCAGGTATTTTAAAGAATTGTCTGAAGATGGGTGTTGTCAAAACTATAGTGGGGGTTTCCCAACTATTGGAAGTATTTAAGCAGATGTGAAAGAAGGGAGCTAATTCCGTCTCTGTGTTCCTGCAAAAGAAACTTTATTCTACTCATTCCTACAGGTTTTTATAGCATACAAGGTAGTCTCCTATGTGACTGTTCTCAGGTGTCTCAGGGAGGGTGCATTTTAAAGTCAGGAGGACATGATGGTATGGGTATACAAGGATGAGATGGTAAACATAAGGGACAATCTCTTTGGGGCTGGGCAGGAGATAGGATCTTGGAAAGAGCTCCGCATCCTTATCCTTATCTAAGTGGCCTGCCTTCAGGCACACAAAATCTCGGCCTTCTCACAACCTTTTGTAAGGTGGCCTCTCTGTAAAACTTATCAAGCCAGGGAACCTTCCGTGTCTCCACATCTCCCCCCTTTTTGTTACAATTACAATTATATGTAATGATATAGATGTCATGGGAGTTTTTTGAGGGAGTGCGGTGTTTTCTTAAGCTGTTTTACCTGCACCGGAGTTAGCTTCGGGAGGTATTTTTTTTGTCCAGTTGTTATAGTGTAGCATCGTTGGTCCTCTGGGAAACAGGACATTGGGCTCCAGGGTTCCATTGGGCTGTTCTGTGACAGATAACCTTTTAAAAATAACTGAAATTATAATTAGCAGTATTACGTTGTTGTTTGATGTTATGCACATTTTAGTAACCAAAAGGTTAGAAGTTTTTAATTTTTACAACATTGTTTAAACATTTTTTCTGCAATTTATAACATATTACATGAATTTAATCATTTTTAGTAGTTTATTTATTTATTTTTTCTAAGGTGAAAGAACAAATTTTTTGTAACTGTTGGGAATAAAAAGATATTCTTTAGGGTTTGACCTTGAGAAAGCAAAATGTTAAAAATTATTAGGTTTGAAACAGTATATATGTATATTTTATTTAGTTAAAGTTAAGGAAAAGACTTAGCTCTTTTAAAAGTGAGAAGACAATATTTTTAAACAACCAAGGACATGATAAATTTAACATATGTTGAGTGCAAGCAGTTATTTTAATAAAAGAGACTTTTTGCATCCTACACTGATTACTCAGAAAAACACTTTTACAACCTTTTATTAAGAAATAACACCTCAATAATTTAAGGAAACTTTTTTCTTAATAAAAACAGTAGAAGACCATAACATGAGGAGCTTGCAGTATGATGAGGAATGTTTTATATTTTGTGAATTATTAGGCACATACCCATAACATTGAATATTAATTATTGCTTTGGGTGGTGGTTAAAATATTTAATGCTATTTGGTTTTATAAAACCACTTTTTTTTCTTTAAGTTGTGAGGTTCTATTGTTAACCAGTGTTATTACTAGTTTTTACCATTTTTTAACTTTGACCACAGAAATAATTGTTTTCACAAACTTTTTACAGCTTTCTGTATTTATCTTTCAATCTTGACTACAGAAATAAATTTTTCATTTTACAAAACTTCTACAACTTTCTGTATTCATCTAGGCTTTATCCCACATCCCTATCAATTCAGGCTTTATCCCACACTTTTAAACAATCAGTCATTTAGGACAAAGCTACTTTCCTTTACCACTTAATTTGAAAAACATTCTTTATACCTTCTATACAACATGCTATTACCAGCAAAATCAAACTTGTTAGAATGGTGCTAAATATTTAAAATAAAACATTCTTTATAGAGAAAGGGAGTTAAAGTTCTCATTATCAGATTCCTTAGTAGAGATATTATTTTATGACACTGGTTTGACAATTTGCACTTTTGCTGATTTTTAAATTGTATTAGTTACTTTTGATGTCCTTACAGCAATTTTAGGGTTTTTGCAAGGACCCTTTTGACTACATCCTTTTTTACTTCTTAATTTTAAAAACTGATAGGCTAGCACATTTACATTATTATTTCTTTTATTTAATTGCTTTGGAAGGCTTTATATTAAAGCAGAGGTGGAAGTCTGCATATTTTTAAACTGTAACTTTTTTTAACTTACAGATTTCTTTGTCTTTCTTGAGACAGTTTGCTATAGCTAGCCATACCACACGTAAAGTTTAGCTGACTGCAGCTATAGCTCATTAACAATTTTAATGACACTTTTTAAATTTAGACCAATTATTAAAAATAGTTTTTAAGGGAGATGTAGCTGGCACATTTTGAGAGTATCCCATGGCTGAGCAATAGCAAAAGAAATTATAAAGACAGAACATAGGAGTAGGAGTTGTTTAAATGTAACTGGTTTTTCACACAAATGCAAACTGTGCAAACTGCACAAAATTTAAAAGGAGAACTACAAATTTGGGGTTACAGTTAGTGGGGCTCAAACCCACTGAGTTTGCATGCATGACCCTTGGATTAACTTACTAATTGAAACAAAAGAAAGCAAAGTGAACACAATAAACCAAAAATTATACACTTACTCAGCACAGGGAAAGTCTGAATTGCAAAGCTACCTTAACTCAGATGCGTTTGGTGTTTGTCTGTGGCGGGCGCTTTCACTTGGACTTTCCAGTCCCAGTACTCTAGGAAAAATTTCTGGGCAGCTGGTTAAGCATAATGGGGCAAACAAGATCACCAGCTAATGCTGCCTTGGGAAGACAGTGTTGCAAAACTAGTGTGGCACCTCCAGGGAGGGAAGGCGGCAGCGGTTGCGTTAAAGGAGGAAGGGGAAGGAGCGAGGATGTAGTTGTTTTCCCCACTGCCTTTATCAGCTGGCAACATGGGAGCCGAGGGCTTGGGAGGTGGAAGACATTCATCGGAGAGAGCAGTGGTCTCTCTCTTAGGTACCTTAGTTTCCTAAGCCTCAGTCTCAGCAATATGAAGAGGGGCCAGGCAGTGCGAACAAGAGCCCATGTAGTAAATGTTTTAGAGGGAACTTTCTGTCCTTGCTCAAAGTGGCGCTTTAAATTTCATCCAATGCACTCCCACACATCTAAGTCTAATGTGCCTTCCTCAGGAAACCAAGGGTTGTGTTGAACAACATTATGCAATAAAGAGTACAAATTATTTTCTGAAACAGTAGCTCCACTAGCCTGCAGCAGCCGTTGTAAAGTTAAAACATACCGGCACTGGGGAACACTGAGAGACTGACCCATATTGTTGAGTGGCTGAGACTACTGAACCACCATGAGACAACTCGATTGTACTTACTGTGCAGCTTCCAAACGTCGTCGTCAGGACTGGAACTCCTCACATAGGGCACCAATTGTGAAAGAAAGAAGCCAACTCTGTCTCTGTGTTCCTGCAAAAGAAACTTTATTCTACTCATTCCTACAGGTTTTTATAGCATACAAGTTAGTCCCCTACGCGACTGTTCTCAGGTGTCTCAGGGAGGGTGCATTTTAAAGTCAGGAGGACATGACAGTATGTGTATACAAGGATGAGATGGTAAACATAAGGGACAATCTCTTTGGGGCTGGGCAGGAGATAGGATTGCAGAAGGAGCTCAGCATCCTTATCCTTATCTAAGTGGCCTGCCTTCAGGTACACAGAATCTCGGCCTTCTTACAACCTTTTGTGAGGCGGCATCCCTATATAACTTATCAAGCCTGGGAACCTTCCATGTCTCCACAAGCAGATATTAAACATTTGTAGAAAACATGTATTCTTTGGGTAAAGAATCAAACCCTGTGATGTCTAAGGGCTCTTCCAACCCTCAATTCTGTGGTTCTCTGATATATGATTTCTTGTAGGCTTTCAAATTTGTTAAATGCAGAAAAGAACTCAATTATAAAAGTGCACTAAAATGCCTATAATGCAAATAAACTTGCTCATGGTTGAAGCTGCTTTTAATTTTAAAATATCTTCTTATAAAAATGCCTGTTATAATGTCTAAGGCATTGTTAAAAGCCAGGTGCTAGGCAGTGTGGCAAGTTATAAATACCACCTTATACAATAAAACATCAATGCCTTTAAAAGCTTTCTTGAAATTTATTGATTATTAATAAGAAAATACATATGATAGAAATTGCTGTATTTGTAAAATATATGGAGAATTATTATCAGGTTTTATGTCTAACTTGATTTTTGGTGTAAAATTGATGGTTCCTTTGTTACCCTGAGGCATTATTAATGTGAATATACCTTTTGATTCTGCCACCAGATGGCAGAAGTAGGTATTACTTAGGTAAAGTTTAAAATTGAGATTTCTTTAAACAGATAAGCTATCATGGGTAAATTTAACGTTCTGGGAATGCCCAGGAATGACTATGGTCTGTTAATTTCTGATGGATATAGTAGGAACAAGTTCACAGAAATGTTGCTATATTAGGTAACTTTCTTGGGGTAGAGTAGGAACATGTTGGAAGTAAAGTAGTTATCTTAGGTTAGTTGTCTTTTTCTTATTCCCTTGTTATGCTCTCTTTGAAACGTTCTTTTATTGTATTTTTTAAATTATTTTTTTTAATTTTTTAATTTTTCATACAGTTGATTTAAAAAAAAATTAAAAAAAAAACAAGCAAAAAATATGTAGAGCCCCCTTGAGGAGCCTGTGGAGAATGCAGGGGTATTGGCCTACCCCACCTCAATGGTTGCTAACATGACCACAGACATAGGGGACTGGTGGTTTGATGGGTTGAGCCCTCTACCACAGGATTTACCCTTGGGAAGACTGTTGCTGCAAAGGAGAGGCTAGGCCTCCCTATAATTGTGCCTAAGAGCCTTCTCCCGAATGCCTCTTTGTTGCTCAGATGTGGCCCTCTCTCTCTACCTAAGCCAACTTGAAAGGTGAAATCACTGCCCTCCCCTCTACGTGGGATCAGACACCCAAGGGAGTGAATCTCCCTGGCAATGTGGAATATGATTCCCGGGGAGGAATATAGACCTGGCATCGTGGGATGGAGAACATCTTGTGGACCAAAAGGGGGATGTGAAAGGAAATGAAATAAGCTTCAGTGGCAGAGAGATTCCAAAAGGAGCCGAGAGGTCACTCTGGTGGGCACTCTTACGCACAATATAGACAACCCTTTTTAGTTTCTAAAGAATTGGGGTAGCTGGTGGTAGATACCTGAAACTATCAAACTACAACCCAGAACCCATGAATCTCGAAGACAATTGTATAAAAATGTAGCTTATGAGGGGTGACAATGGGATTGGAAAGCCATAAGGACCACACTCCACTTTGTCTAGTTTATGGATGGATGAGTAGAAAAATAGGGGAAGGAAACAAACAAACAAACAAACAGACAAAGGTACCCAGTGTTCTTTTTTACTTTAATTGCTCTTTTTCACTTTAATTATTATTATTGTTATTTGTGTGTGCGTGCTAATGAAGGTGTCAGGGATTGATTTAGGTGATGAATGTACAACTATGTAATGGTACTGTGAACAACTGAATGTACGATTTGTTTTGTATGACTGCGTGGTATGTGAATATATCTCAATAAAATGAAAATTTAAAAAAAAAGAATATAAGGCGAGAGTTTTACAAATTTTTAAATAAAAGTTTAAACTGCAAAAAAAATTGAGATTCTTTACTATTTTTTACATAATTAGATTAAGTTAAAAGTCACAATTGGATTTTTTTTAATAGCTCGCATAACAAGTTTGGTAATGATAAAGATGAAAAATATTGGTTAAAATAAGACTTTGGAATTAAATTCATTATAATGTTTTGTTATTTTGTTTTTCTTAAAGTATTACCTTAGAGTAGTATTTTTCTTTTTCTTTTTCCTTTATTAAAGAAAGAAAACTCTTACAAGGAATTTTCATTGACATATAATGTATGAGGTAAATATCTTAATTATTCCATTATATATAAATAATTTCTATATGTTCCAAAAGGCAGTCAGTAGACACATAAAAAGGAGTAAATTTAGAAGCATTTATACAAATGTAAAATGCAAAGCAAAGAAGAAATTTATAATATAGTTTTTGAGTTAAAACAAATTATTTGAAAAAGGATTGCAAGTATTGTGAATAGGATAAAAGCAAGCACATATACATTGATATAAAACTACTCAACTGGTTTTATAATTTAAAAAATAATAAAATTCATTCATCTAGATTCTAGACATTTTTAAAAAGTCATTCCAAAGGGATACACATATTTCTTTATTATAGCTCTACCTAATTAAGAAAAAAAATGGAAGATCAAGGATACTTTACCTGTTTCCCATATTAATTAAAATTTTTGTTCTGGTATTTATGTTCAGTCCTTTGAAAATTCCAGTTCCTTATATCCATTGATTCTTCAAACTCCTAGGTGTGACTTATCTGATCTATAATAAAGTAAATACTCACATCGAGGACATTTCTCTATTTAGTTATTGTTATGGACAACCTCCTTTTTTACTATTCCAAAAGATTATTTTAATCTTAAACTCTCAGTAACATGAGACAAAGCTGTTTGTGCTTTCCTTCTTATAACACAATATTTCATTGACTTCTATGATACCACATTCCTCAGTGTTCCTCTTTGATCCTGGCCATTCCCTTTCAGTGCACTTTGAAGAGTTCAAGTCCTCTATCTCATTTGTAGATTTGGGAGATCATAAGATTGCTTGATTTCTCCCTCAACAAATTCCTATAAAGTGGTACCATTTGTTTAGTCACCTCCAAACATTGTCTATGTGCTAAAACCTCCTGAATCCTATGTCAGTCCAATTCTATCAACCTCTAGACTTTTATATGCAACTGCTTACTTGAATCTCTCCACTTGGATTTTAAATGCACAAACTATGGAGCCTTGACTCTGGCTTTGTCATTCATATATCATAAAATTGTTATAATTTGGTCTCTTGCTAGCCAGAAAAGGTAGATTTCCAGGTTTGGCATGAAATTAAGAATAGAATACATTGGAAAATTAGAATAGGGTTCCATCCTAAAACCGTCATATAAAAAACTTTGAGACTGAAATAGATAATTGTCCTACTCCAGTCAAAGAAACCAAGTACTGCAATACTTCAGAGTGCTGTCAAGTGGTAAAATTGTAGGGTTTAAAAAATCAAAGCTTAATCAAAGGGAGAAAGGGCCATATAGTGGAGGGAGTTGCCTTAATATGTAAGCTGTAATTCCAGAAAGCCATAGAAAATGGAATGACTGGGGGAAACGGAGAGGTCAGGGTATGGCAAAGGCCCTACATTGTAATGGAGTGTCTTAATTTGCCAGGGTGCTATGACGGATGCCACAGGCTGATTGGCTTAAGCAGTGGGATTTATTTTCTGGTGGATTTGGAGGTTAGATATCCAAAATTAGGATTCTGATAGGCTGTACCAACCCCTGGAGTCTATAGAGTTCTGGTGCTGGCTTACTACAAACCTTTGGGTTCCTTGGCTTGTTCTCTGCTTCTGTAATATGATGATCTCTCTCTCCTGTGTCTCCAGTGTCCCAATTTCCACTGACTTTTGGCTTTTATTTCTGTGCCCGATTTCCTTTGCTTATAAGGACTCAAATTATAATTCAATTTAGCATCATCTGAATAGGATCTTTGAAAATACTATTCACAAATGAACTTATACCTTAAATGATAATAACCTTCTTGAAAGTCTTATTTACAAGTGGGTTCACACCCACAAGAAGATTAAGACTTGAGCGTGTCTTTTGTTGGGTACATGATTCAATTCCCTATACTGGGATATGGTTACCTCACTAAAACTCATTTTTTAAGGAATCAAATTTTGGTGATGGACTATTGAAAAAGTTGAAAGACATGTAAAATAATATAAAATATTTGCTATTAAATGTACGTGTTAGTCTCAAAATCTCAAATAAAAGAAAACTATTTTTTAAATTACATTTTCCTTCATGAATGTCCAGAAATGAAAACTGCATAGGATGTCTTAGGAAAGCGATTTGGGCACATTATGAGCCTCAGCTGTAAAATAAGGAGACTGAAGCTCATCTGAAATGATTACTGTATAGATCAAACAAGAAAGGATATGCAAGGGCATCTTTTCAGTACCTGGTACAGTGTGGTTATTCGGTAAATGTTTGTCCCTTTTCATCCTTCTGACCAAGACCTGATTAAGCAGGAGGGAAACAAACTTACTGGGAATTACCAAATCAATTAATATCTCTGTGGAAACACAAACCCATCAATCCTTGTAAGTTGCTGAAAATCAATGATAGGAATGATTATTTTGTTTCTGTTAGTGAATATGTGATGTAGTACTTACAAGTTATCTCTTGCTGATTTCATTTTTAAAATATTTATTTAAAATACTGTTTTCCACTTAAAAAAATAAATGATAAATGACTTTAAAGTTAATATATTAGCATAACAATACATTGTTGTGATTAGTAGTGTTTTTTATTAAAATAACAAGTGATGAGAGGGTATCTATTAATCAGCCAACCAATGAGCACACCTCAAATGAAACCAACTTGAGGTGTCTAAGCCTCTAAGCCTAAAATCCAAAAGGCTAAATGATGTTTTTGAATTAACCAATGTTTATTAGAGCTGACTGGTAATTTGTTTGCTAGTAATTTAGCAACTCATTCTCTATTTGTTTGATTTTATTAAAAAGATCTTTTGGTTTTTCAAATATTAGATTACATTACAACTTCATATACTTCACAAGAATATCTTAACATTTATTACAATTCAGTAAAATATAAATATATACTTATATAAAATTTTTTATGAATCTTACTTGGTGATTAATGATATAACATGTAGCTTTAATATTATAATGCTTATTAAGGTCTTAGTGGTTTCTGTTTTTATCTAGAAATTATTTTCTATTTTAAAATAGAAAATTATTGCTGATTCTCCATTCTTACAATTTAAATGCTCTGTACACTAATAAAAATCATTTCACTCTTTTCTATTTTGTTTTAAATTTTGAGGAGAAAAATAATGTATGTGCTTTATTTATGCATATATTATTTATAATATTTATTTATCTTATTAATTATTTGTTTTATTTATTTAATATTTGTTTATTTAAGTATTTTATTCTTATTAGTGGAGCAGCATATGAGCATTATAGAAAATGAGGAAGTATAGATAAGCAAAATTAAGGAAATTAAAAACATCATATTTCCACAACCCAAAGATTACTAAATTTTATATATTAGTAAATATGTGTGGATAGAGAAAATATGATCGTATTTTTCATACTGTTCGCATTTTAGTAAATGTTACTGTAATTTAATATACAAATCATATTCAAATTTCTTCAATTATTACCCCAAATATGTCTTTTAGAACTTATTTGACCAGAACAGATTCTAATAAAAACCATGTTTTCATTTGGTGATTATGCCCTCTTATATCTCTTTTATTCTAGCACATTCCTTTTCTTCATGAAGGACTGAACTTGTTTTCCTGCACAATATTTCATCTTCTGGCAAAAGTCTTAAATCTTATTTAATTTTAGCAAAAGTGCTAAAATTAAAACTGTATAATTTATAATCTTTTAAGAAAAAGTAACTGTACAGTAGAGAATCCAGGCTATCACTGCTTTCATCTAGAAGTAGGATATTTATAAAGGATTTTGAAAATTTGTTTTTGCTTAGGGCATAAATAGCTATACTATAAAGTTATGCCTTAATTTACACAATAGACCTCTTGAGTCTATAGACTAACTTGAGCAATGTGTATTGTTTCATAAATGTCTTCCTTTCCTAAATTTGTTTGAGGTAAGGATTCCTGGTTTTACTGGTTGCTTTATATTGAAAGGCATCTCAATTTGAATTCAGTTATACTGTATATTTTCTAGTTATCATTCCACCTGTCCAGGAGCAGGAACCAGCAAGGAGCCATACATCCATAAGGCTAGGAGTGGTCTATGATATGTTTTGGTGCCAAATATTCTACCAAATGAAAACAAGTTGCAGCACAGACTCACTCTGAAGTTGAATCAAGAAACATGGAAATAATGAGATATTAGGCAGAGGATCTACAGCTATAAAGTCATTGTTTATTTGGCTGGAGGGGCTGTGCAAGAGACTGCACTCATGAAGAAGAACAGTATTAAACTGAGCACCTGCTATGCAACAGGTATTTTTCTGAGCCACTTGGAAAGCACTTTAAACCAGACAGACAAGGTTCCAGCAACAATGGATATATAAACTGATGGAGGTATAGAAGCAAACAATTAAGTAGGTAATAAAAAATAAATAAGATAATTTCAAGTGGATGTTATAAAGTTAACAAAAAGGTATTGTGCTAGAATAGGGCAACATTAAATTGGGGAGGGCCCAGAAAGCCACTTAGAGATGGTTACAACTGAGTGGAGATCCTGAATATTGGAAAGGTGTCAGTCTTGCAAAGATTTTGGAGAAGAACCATTAAAGTAGAGGAGAAAAAAACAAGTGCAAAATTCCTGAAGTTCTTCTCAAAAGCTAGAGCTCACTGGTTGAGTTCCTGCAATAACTGCAGACTGTATGCCTAGAAGCCTGAAACCCCTCCATCTCTCCTCCCTATCTCCTCTTCACTTGCTTCTGACTCCTGCTGTTATGTTCAATTCTTAGTTCTTGCTGTAATTCTCCAAACCCTGAAAGCGTGATTACATATCATCTCTTTCAATACACTAGCAGATTGTAAGAGGTGGTCAGAGAGGTGGGAAGAGACCAGATGATCTGGGGATAAGTGTGAATTGCAGGTGAAAGCCAATAAAGACTTTTAAGAAGAAGAGTAACATAGTATGATATGTGATTACTCTGGCTATTATTTGGACCATGAAGGTAGCAAGTCAAAAGCTAGAAAGACAGTTAGGTAAGGAACAAGAGAACATTATTGACTTTATTTTATTTTTTTGAAGTGCTCAAATGGGGCAAATAGAGATATGAGTAACCAGAGGGAATAGGGTCCAAGTCATGTTTTGATTTTATTTATTTATTTATACGATTGGAAGGTCTTAAGCATGTTTGTAGCTAAGACAAAGGAGAAAGCAGAGTTGGAGAGGCTAAAGAAACAGATGGACAAAAGTGGCTAATGGTATAAGATCTCAGTTGAGGTGTAAAGAGATAAAGTCAAGGAAGGTTGGCTCTTATCATACCAGATAGGCCCTATCTGGGCTGTCTCAAATTGTGCAGGAAATAGAGACAGGTTTTACAACACCTTGGGTTAATGGAAAAGCCTTTATTAGAGTGAGAAAATTGGATATGATCAGCAAGATAGAGAAGGAGTTTCCTTAATCATCCTAGAGAGAGGGTCACCAGGAATAGGGAATCTGCTGGGCATGATATAGTTTCCATTGTAGTGGAGGAACCCTTCTCTTCTGAGTGCCTCTCTATTTAATAGAACAAGCACAAGAAATGGACATGTCAGTAAGGGAATACACTGTTTTTTTTGGTCTCAGATGATATGGATTTGGGGTGCCAATCAATTATTAAGAATTCTCTGGGAAAGCCAGATGCTCTGCACCTGAGGAAACAGGAGTTTGAGAGATTCTATTGTCCACCCTGCCTGGAGGAGGAAACCGTTGTTTTTTTGGGAAGCTGGACTTGGTCACATGCCTTGAGCAGAAAGGAAGAGCCCACTTAGGTCCTAGCAAACTCATTGTCCATGCAGCTCAGGGTAAGCCTAAGTTCATTTTTGGGTAGCTCTGCTAGTATTATAATAGAGTTGAACAAGAGATGACACACCCCACTCAAAACTAGAGAAAAGAAGTCATTATATAAAAGTTAAGGTACTTGAGGTGGGAAGGAGATGGGGAACAAGAAAGTAAGCAATTGATGCTCTCAATTTTCTCATTAAAGGAGGTAGTAAGGTTGTTTTCTGAGAATGGGAGGACTCATGTTGGGGACTTTAGGGACACAGTGAATGTTTTAAATTATCAGTTAAGAACAAGTGACAAGATTAACATGCAATGCTAAGAGTTCAGTTTATCTTTATGAATTTTAATGCTAATAACAAGCATCTCTGTGAGTGTGTGTGTGTGTGTGTGTGTATGCATGTGTGTTCCTTTAACAACATTTACTCTCTGTTTATAGAAACCAGGTAGGTGAATTATGAAATTGATCCATATTTGAAATTTTTCTAAGGGGTGTCTGATGAAAGGATAGGATCCATGTTAATTGAGGTTTCTAGTGAAAGATTAGCAAATTTGATAAACCATGCATCTGTGACACCCACACTTAGTAGGAAAGGGATAGAAGCCCATCAGGGTACTGACAAATTAACAGAAAATGGATTCATCCATCAAGAGGATGATTCCGGAAGTACCATGGATCATAGGAGTAGAACATGGGAGACTGGAATAGTTGGAGGCTTTCATCAGACTGTGGGGTGCTTCTGTTTACATACTTGTAGGTAGAGCCATTTAAGGTGATTAAAAGCACTAGAATATAACATTGTCATTGCCAAAGTGGATTGAGAATAGTATTGGCATTAAAAAGGTCCAGGACTTTTGAGTTTAGGTCATTTAGATGAATTCATAAGCCTAATATTTTGATTAAAGTTCTGATGGAAAGAATGTGAGATCCTCCAACTTTCAGAAAATGAAAGGAATTGGCTGAAAATTCTATTCATGAAAGTGACAAGGAACAAGTAGACTCCATGATATTATGGCATGACCCTTCAAAGAAGACAAGATATTATAGGAGATGACATTTATCCAAGAGAATATCTTCACTCTCCCCCTCCCACAATACCCAAAATTGTAGTGATATGGGGAAATGTACCACCTCTACAAAGAACACAAATCTCAGTTCAGGCCAGTAGATGAAGAGGAATCTGAAGATATAGAAGGTACTTCAGAAGAGGTTGAGAGAACAGAGTCAATGAGGCAAGAGGAACAAGGAGTAAAACATATCAAAGGGATGGAAGAAATGCTGCTTTTAGTTTGATGGTGGAGGATTACCGAGACAGGAAGCATAACTAACAGAACTTAGCCTCAAATATTCTGGTACTGGTATAAGTTGTTTTGGTTACAGAACTGGCTGAGTGTACCAAGCAATATTTGGCCTGGTGTTAGAAATGTGGGGGAGACAATATTCAGAGTTGTGGCAAAAGTCTGGTTTTGCTGAAGGACTATCTTGACTTGGAACAGTGGCTAGGGCCTTAGTGCAGGAAAGGACTGCTGTCAGGATTGTGGCACAGCTGCTTGGCCTTTCTCTGGACCCAGATTTGTTTATAGTGGGGAGAGAAAAGAGAAGTAGTGATGAAGCTGGACTGTTCTGGAAATTGTGTTTTCATACTAACCTGTATTATATATGAAAAGCAACAAGAGGTAATACACACATTTTTAAGAAAAAACAAAATGTGTATTAATATTCAATTTTTACATTTCTGCTTATTTTTTTAAGTCTTCTGTCCTGGTTTGATAATGTGAATGTTAAGGCTTATGCTGCTCAATATACCTCTTGTAAACGTGGAACCTCTTTCATTTACTAATGACTGTAATTAAGGTACATGTTTTCTAAAGACCAATAATTAGGTTTAATTATAAACATACCATGGTGTTCATTAGCTGTGACAGATACAACATGGCAAGGTGAGGGCTTGCTTCCTTTTCTCTTTGTATTTGGGTTACCTTCTCTTATAAAACTCATAAATATTTTGTGTCTGTGCATGTATGTATGAGTATGCCTTTTACACATGATGTGGTTGTGGCAGGAAGAGAATGGTGTGCTTTCAGGCCAGTGAGGAGGGTCAGTGGTCTCAGCTGATAACAAACTGAGATTTCTCTTCTTTTCCTTCTTTTCCCCATTCTTTCCCATTATTCTTCTATATCCCTGAATACTCCACTGCCAACAGGCAAGGGAATGAGATGAAAAGTGTGAGAGAAATCAGGCAGAAACAGAACAAGGGACAGACATCCAACTGTCTGCTGAAGGGGACATCTAGTCCCCCAAGCTAAGACACTGAAGTAGGCAGGTGGTTGAGAAGTGACATGATTTTTCACTGATAATTTGGTTGAGAACTGAAATGATTTTTCACTGATAATTTGTAGATTCTCTTTGCTATCTAATAAAACCTACTGTAACTATCAGTAAACTAGCTGAGAGGCTGCTTTAACCTCTTAGACAATGGGAAAATGTCAGGCAGTGAGGGGCCAATTCTGGAAACTGCTCTGAGGTGGCTAGACAATATGGGATGAACTCAGCTGCAGGTTACTGGGAAAAATCCAGGCAAGCAGAGAGTGTATTGAAAGAGATGATATGTAATCATGCTTTCAGGGTTTGGGGAATTACAGCAAGAACTAAGAATTGAACATAACAGCAGGACACAGAAGCAAATGAAGAGGAGATGGGGAGGAGAGATGGAGGGGTTTCAGGCTACTAGGCACACATTTTGCAGTTATTGCAGGAACTCAACCAGTAAGCTCTAGCTTTTGAAAAGAATTTCAGGACAAAGCAAGGTCACAGAATGAGAGTTATGAGGGTCGCTGTCACTTTATCAAGGCAAAGCACAGAGGAAGAGAGGAAGAGCCAAGTGACTGGAACAAGCGTGCAATAACTTGGGAAGATGCTCATGTGGTTAAACCGGGACTCAGGAGTTGAACCAAGTTGATAAGACAAGTATTATATTGAGTGGCCTGTGTAATGGACTATGACTGCAAACAGGACTAAGTGGCTGCAACTGGGGGCTAAGAGACACAGCTTTAAGTAATAGACAAAGAGGGCATCTAGTATGTTGTTTTACAGGAAAAAAAAAAACAGAATTTGATGCACTACAAGAAATTTTATATAAAGGTTTTCAGGCAGAAATAAAATGATACCACATGGAAATCTGGATATATACAAGGGAATGAAGAGCCAGATATAGTAAATGTGTGAATATGTATAAACAAAGTTTTTCTCATTTTGAATATTTTAAAGATCATGTCTGTTTAAAGTTAAAATAACAAGTATTTTTGTTAAGACACTGTTAAATTAAAAAAAGTTTTTTTTCTTTTTTATTGTGAACTTTAACATATATACATAACAGTGATAATGTTCAAAACACAATTTCATAATTTGTTAGAGAACAAATTCCAAAGAATGTCATGGGTCACAATTCACAACTTCAGCCATTTCCATTATTGTAAAATGTAACATACATGCAGAAAGGAGTCAATTCTCAATATACAGCTCAGCAAACAGTTATACAGGTAATTTCAAAAATTATTGTGGATTACAGTTCCACAGTCTCAGTCCCTTCCCTGTTATGCAACACAAGGTGTATACATAAAGGTGAAGAACTTCAAGGCAGAATACAACGAGCAGCTATAGAGCAAATTCCAAATGATGCTGTAGGCTACAGTTCCACCATGTCATTTACCTCCTTCCAGCCCTTCCAACACCCCAGCATCCAAAAATATAAATATAATTATATAAAGTTTCAGTGTTCATAGACCTTTGTCAAATCTTATCTTGTTTGTTGCTACCCCTTCCTCTCATTTAATCTCTTTTTTCATCTTCAGGGGTGTTTAGGCAGTGAGCACCCTAACTTGTTCATATTGAAAGGGGATGCCAACAGCATGGGGAAGGTGGATACATGTAATTGTTGATCTTAAAGAAGCTGTTGCATTTGGGTTTTAGGACTTGTCTGGCATAGGAGCACTCTGGTGGATTTAAGTTTCTGAAAGATAAAACATAGTGAGTGAATCTTTTATGGAATCTCAGGTAGGGACCTAGGTATTTGGAGACTACCTATGGTAAGGGCATGGTATACTGTGGCCATTTGGGATGTTTAGCTGGAGCTTGCATAAGAGAAACCTCCAGGTTTGGGATCTCTCAGCCACTGTGACTTCAGCTTGTTACCTTTCTTTTTACCCACCTTTGATCAAGTGGGCATTTTCAATCCCTCACTCCCAGGGCCAGGCTCACTCCCAGAAGTCATGTCCCATGTTGCCAAAGAGATTCATTCCCCTAGGAGTCAAGTCCCTCATGGTGGGCAGGAGGGGGGTGGGAAATTAATGAATTTATTTTCCAATTTGGGCTTAGAAAGAGAAAGGCCAAATGAGAGCAACAAAAGAGGTTCCCTGGAGGCGCCTCTTAGGCATAATTATAGGAGGGCTCAGCCTCCTATTACAACACTAAATTTCACAAGAGCAAGCCTCAAGTTGAGGGCTTGATTTATTGAGTAGTGGGTTCCTAAATTCACTTAATATATATTCTATCCCAAGATAAATGGTCAATTTCTTACATTATCTTCATTTAATTGTACAGTCATCATTCTCGACTTCAAACAATATTCATAATATAATACATCCCAGAACTCTTATCAGCTGCCAAATATTCATCCCTAGTATTAGGTGTAGAATTGGTAAGATATTCCTGTTAAATATAGTCTTTAATACAAAATGGGTAGTTTTCCCATACCACTCTGTTGTTAACTCTCTGCACCACTGTCTACCATATAGGTATATCATGCTAACATTCATTTAGGTTTGTGGTGCTATTCTGTGGGTTACATGCCTTTAAACAACCTTTTACAAACATGTTTGCCTTCATTGGCATCACTGATACTTATAATCCCATTAATGAACCATAGTCACACCTGTCCATTCCCATACCATTAAGATCACCCTCATCATATCTGTGCATATTAGATTATCATTCCCCCTTCACTAGCTTCTGTCTATCTCCAGGTCCCCTATATTCTACATTACAAGACACTTATTTTACATTTTTCACAGAATTCACATTAGTGGTAACATACAATATTTCTCCTTTTGTATCTGGCTTATGTCACTCAGCATTATGTCTTCAAGGTTCATCCATGTTGTCGTATGTTTCAAGACCTCGTTCCTTCTTACTGCTGCATAGTATTCCATCATGTGTATATACCACATTTTGTTTATCTACTCATCTGTTGAAGGACCTTTGGATGGCTTCCATCTCTTGGCAATTATGCACAATGCCGCTATTAACATCGGTGTGCAAATATCTGTTCGTATCACTGCTTTCAGATCAATTTCCAAGAAGTGAAATTGCTGGATTGTAGGGTTTCTGAGGAACTGTTTTCCAGAGTGGCTGTACAGTCTCACCAGCAATGAATAGAGTTCCAATTTCTCTACATCCTCTCCAGCATTTGTAGTTTCCTGTTTGTTTAATGGCAGCCATTCTTATTGGTGTGACATTGTATTTGCATTATAACAATTGTGGATATAAAATATATGCCAACATGATCAAAAAAGACAATCATGAAGATAAAATGGAATAGTAAAAAATAGCTAACATAGTAGAAGGAGGGAAAAGAGGAATAAGGCAACAAAGAACAGATAGGGAAAACTAAAAATAAATAGCATGATGCTATTAACGATCTAATCTTCACATTTCAGTTTAAAGACATGATAATCAGACAGGGATTAAAAAAAAGATCCAACCATTTGCTGTCTACACGACATACACTTTAAATATAAAGATGTAGATGTGTAGAAGTAAAAAAGACAGAAAAATATTTGACTCATTTCTAATCATAAGAAAGTTAAAATGGCTGTATTAGTATCAGAAAAGTAGACTTAAGAACAGGAGTCATTATCAATGATAAAGAGGGCATTGCATGAAGATAAAAGATTCAGTTCTTCAAGAGAACATACCAATCATAAATGTGTATGCACTTAGCTTGTAAACACATAAAGCAAAAACTGATTGAACTGAAAAGAGATATAAACAAAACCACAATTTTAGAAAATTCACCATTTGTTGCTCAATAATCAACAGAAGAGGAGATAGAAAATCAGAAAAAAATTACAGAAAACCTGAACAGCACTATCAACTGACTTGACCTAATTAATATTTGTAGAACTTTCCATCCAAAAGATGGAACATATTCTGGACAAACAAGTTTAAATAAATCAAAGAGTATAGAAACAACTAACATGCAACAACATGTTTGCAACTTGAAAGCATTAATTAAGTTAAAGAAGCCAGAAACAAATGACTACATATATATTTCATCTATGTGACAGTTTGGAAAAGGCAAAACTGTTTCAACAGAAAACAGATTAGAGGTTTCCAGGGGCTAGTTTGGCGGGGATGATAATTGACTGCAGAGAATGAAGAGGGAATTAGGGGAATAATGGAAATGCTCTATATCCTGATTGTAGAGGTTGTTACAAGTCTGTGTGAATTTGTTAAAACTCTTTAAACCATACATTTATTAAATATGAATATTATTGTGGGTAAATTATTCCTTGATAAGCCTGATTTTTAAAAATGTCCTTTGAGTCAAAATTCTCCAGTTTTGGTAATTTCATAGAAGCAGATTTCCATGAGATTTTCAAAGGAATGAAACCAAAAGAATGGGTTGGCTAGTGCCTAGGTGGTACCTAGGACAAAATTGCATTTATTTGGGCTCCTTTTTGAGAGTCCTGTCCTTTCCTTCTCCCTGCTATAACTGTCCTCATGGTCCATTTTATTAACTGGATCAATTAATCTTTATCTCAAAAGGATCCCAAATTAAAGGCTTATTTTTTCTTTAATATAGTATTTAGACTGGTTAATTAATAGATTTTCTTATATATTATCTTAATTTGTATATTATGATTATTTATAGTTTGGTGCTCATTACTCAGGGCACAATTGTAATGTTTTTTCAATTATAGAAATAAATTTACATAAGATTGTCCTATGGTCAAGGGGCATACTATTATTTTTATGAAATATATCGTCAGTGTGACTATATGTTCATTTGAACAAAGAACTATCAAAAACACAGATTATCTTAAGAAAATATTCTATTGAAGATTAACATATGTAAGTGCAGAAAATTATACAGCTACATGAATTTTCACAAAGGAACCCAGATCAAGAAACAGAACATTATCAGCATCTCAGAAGCCCTTGTTTTGTTCCCTTGCAGGCACTACCCACCCCACATGGGTATGTTTTGTTTTGTTTTTTAATAAATGAAATCAGACATTCTGCACTGTTTTGTAGCTGTTTTGTTTGTTGTTGTTGTTTTAACATAAAATTATGTTTGTGAGATTCACATATTGCATGCAGTTGGAATTCTGTCATTCTCTTCGCTGATAGTATGCTATTGTATGAACAAACATATTTTCTCATTGTACTGTTGATAGACTTTTTGATTGTTTTCAATTTTGACTTTTTCATAGTGTATAACACTGAGCATTCCTGTATTTGTCTTTTGGTTAACTTATATAGGATTGCTGTTGGGTGTACACCTAGGAATGGAACAGCTAGGTAATAGGGCATGCATATATTCAACTTTAACCAAAACATAGATTTTTCTCAGATGAAATCTACATTTTTAAGTATTACATTTGTATTACTTTGACAAGTTAAATTTTCAGCATTGAAAGTTTATAAATCTTTACAATAAATAATAAATAAACGATTATTACCTTTTGCCTAGCATCCTAAAATATACCTACGCCAAAATCCAGAAAACATTATTTTTTATTTTTGTGGATAGGAAAGATAGCCTTCACAGATCCTTCTTAGGTACCCAATTGGCAAGACATATTATTTTCTAGGCCTCCAGTAACACTTTACTTTGACATTGTTTGATAGCAGTGCTATGATCACAGATTTAAAATATTCATTTTTCCATATTTTGTTGCTCAGGAAATGTTATCTCTGACCTTATAGTGAATGCAGTTGTCAGCATTTCACTTGCAAATTCCAATATTACTGTAATAGATGCTTTAGAAACATGATTATAGGTTGATTTGAGTGTCAGGAACAATCAATAGGCAAACAATAGCCTGCAAGGACTTGTTTTCCCTATGGGAAACTGGACTAGGTTTTGGATAAAGGATTTCTTCACAAAACCCAGTATTCAAAAAGCCCAAACGTAGAAAACAGAGAAAGGGAGTCATTTTGTATATGCAATAGATATATATATATGCTATAATAATAATGTAGTTATTTATTATTTTTAAAAAGTCATTTATGGCAGGATTTCTAATACTTTTATCTATAACTGAAATAACTCAATTTAAGATATTGTACACACACAAAATATTATAAATTGGTTTTGATAGTTACAACTTCTTTTCCGGAAGAACTAGAAGGATATGAATGACAGGAAATAAAGAAATGATGATATAAACGATACAGAAGACACCAACAACATGCATGCTATCAGCAAAGGATCAAGGTGTCATAGTAGGCATGCGTGAATTAACATATAGAATGAATGAGTGTGTACATTCATCCTTCTATATATTTGCTTTTAAAAAAACTAGTAAGGTTTATTTGAAAGTGTGTTTACAGCTCAAAAATGTGTAGATATTGAATAACACTGTTTTTTATACTCCTATGGTTCTTTATTGAAGAAAGCCCTAAAACAGTGTATTCTCTGAATATCCAGTTAAAATTGGGTGGTTTTGTGTATTTTTCTATTGTTCTAGAAAAGGCTATACAGTGTATAATATGGAAATCATTTGTTTGGAAGTTTGAAAGACCTCGCTGATAAAGCTGTGTTGACTCTAAACCTTAATGTGGGATTTTCACTAACTGACCTTCTATTTTTTCAAATCTATTCGTTTATTCTATGTCCTTCTTCTCTGAAGGTGGATGGGGCTATTGACCGTTTGCTCTTATATCCTCATTTACTAGCACAAGTGTTCAATTAATATTTGTTCTATGAATGAATGAATGAATGAATGAATGAGCTTTTTTGAAACCCGTTTTGAAAACAGAAACTGACCTATTTACATTTTCTTCTTAAACAATTTTGGTAATTTATATTTTTCTAGGAAACTATTTTATTTTTCAAACATTTAAAAATTCTTTAGTAAATTTACAATTTTAGTTCTTTTATAAATATATTTCTTTCTCTTTACTATTTTTCTTATATTTTCCAGTTTTTTCCTTACTTATATTGCTTTTTACTTTCTATTTTCCAGGAATTTTCTCTTGGATATACCTATCAATTTAAACATTTTAAAGTTTCCCCATATATTTATTTATAGACTTTTATTTATTGTATTATTTCCCCTGATTTTCTTAACTGCAATTTTTATTTGGATTTCTTGAGTTGACTGCTTAAAAATCAAAATTTCCTGTTTTCTCTGGATGCATTCCTTATTGGCTCCTTAGATAAGGTGCAGAAACCAATTTCATAATTTAATGGATTGCTACCACAATCATTAGTAGAATCCCATAGCTATAGTACCTACTAGATATAAATTAGAACTACAGACTCGAATGTTGTTGAAAACCCAATAATTGATCTCTCACTGAATCATTTACTCCTACTTTTGCTCTCACTGAATCATTTGCTCCTGTCTCTGATTTATTGTTCTCTCTCACTGCAGACTAACTTTTACTGTTTCAATCTGCAAGGCCAGTGATAGGTTACATTTTACATATTCTGAGGAGAGATATTGACTTTTCTTAGGAATTTCAAAAAGGACTCTAAAACTCAAACTGAGAATGAAAAGACTCTTGCCATATTTGAACCAGGTGACCATTCCCAGGTTAATCAACTGTGACATGAGAGGCAGACTTGCATTGTATTTCAATTGCAGTTCTGATGATAAAATCATGCAGGGGAGCAGGGAAGAAGAGTGGGGAGTTATTCCTCAAAGTAGATGATAATGCAAAGCAGTAAATACCCACTGCAGTTGAGAGGAATTTAAGTCCATGAATTTGCCTCTGAGAACAGCTTTGAATGTGTATCATAAGTCAGTGGTTCTCAAACATTAGGCAGTAGAATTACGTGGAGATATAGTTAAAACACAGAGTTCTGGGCCTTACTCCTTGGGTTTCTGGATCAGTTGGTCTAGGGCTTGAGAATTTGCTTTACTAAAAAGTTCCCAGGTGATGCTGATGCCTTTGAGTATCATTGCCTTGGGGTAAGCTAATGGCATTCTTATCATTCTTATGTCTTTTTGCAATTTTATTGAGATATATTCACATAGCATGGAATCATCCACAGTGTACAATCTTTCACAGTATCATCATGTAGTTGTGCATTCATCACCACATCAGCCCTTGAACACATTCATTACTCCAAAAAAAATAAAAATAATAAAAACGCAAATAAAAGTAAAAAATAACATCCAAAATATCCCATACTCCCCATCCTCTCCTATTACTCATTTGCTTTTTTGTCCCCATTTTTCTGCTAGTCTCTCCAAATACTGGATAAAGGGAGTGTGAGCCACAGGGTTTTCACAATCACACGGTCATACCCTGTAAGCTATATAGCTATATGATCCTCCTCAAGAACCAAAGATACTGGATTGCAGTTCAACAGTTTCAGGAATCTCCTTCTAGCTAGTCTAGTACACTAAAAACTAAAAAGGGATATCTATATAATGCATAAGAATAACCTCTAGAATTACCTCTCGATTCCATTTGAAATCTCCCAGCCACTGAAACTTTATTTTGTTTCTTTCCTCCCTTTTGGTCAAGAAGGCTTTCTCAATTCCACAATATCAGGTCCAGGCTTATCCCCAGGAGTCATGTCCCATGCTTCCAGGAAGATTTACAACCCTGGGAGTCATGTCCCACATAGTGGGGAGGGCAGTGAGTCCACCTTCCAAGGTGGCTTAGAGAGAGGACACATCTGAGCAACCAAAGAGGTTCTGTAAGGGTGACTATTAGGCACAATTATAAGTAGGCTTAGCCTCTTCTTTGTAGCAACAAGTTTCAAAGGGCAAGCCCCAAGATCAAGGGCTCTGCCTACTAAATTGGTAGTTCCTATGCTTGCTAGGATATAAGGAGTTCCCCAGGTGAGTAAGTTTAATATTTTCACATTTTCCCCCAGCCCTTCAAGGGGGCTTTGCAAATCTCTTTTTATTCTTTGCCCAAATTATTCTGGGATGTATTGGGCCTTCACACTAACCTACACAAACTAACCAGATCTCACTCCCTGTTCAAGGTTCCATGAAGTTATGGTGCTTGAATAAACTGACCATATAAGTTAAACTATATGGCATGCTACAGAAAATATAGATTTTCTACCAAATAAACATCTCCTCCTGTGATCTCACACAGAAGTTGAAGTTTTAAAACACAGCCAATTTCGTCTTTTACCCTTTAGTCTAATTTACCTTAGTCCTAACAAAGTCCACCTCATTCATATCTCTAATTGAAGTCTGATCTCTTTTTCAGCTTCTTAAATATATGCTGTATGGGGTAATTCTGACATTCATAGCTGCTGAACTCTGGCTCTGAGTCTCAGGTGTCATACAGATACCCCAAATTCCAGGGAATTTAGAAATAACCATTACTACTCAGGAATAGATGTAACTGCTATAAGAACTTACAATATAGGAACCTTTATCATAAGCCTTCCCCTAATAACCCTTAGTCTCAGATTCAATTCTCAGAGTTTGCACATTATAGTTAGTCCATATTAGGGAAGTGTTATAATGTTTGTCTTTTTCATTTCTGATTTAATTCACTCAATATACTGTCCTCAAGGTCCATTCGCCTAGCTACATATCTCACAATTTCATTCTTTCTTGTAACTGCTCAATATTCCATTGTATGTATACACCACAGTTTGCCATTCCATTCATCAGTCAATTTCCTTAGACTACCTCCATCCATTGCAAATCATGAATACTGCTGCCATAAACACCAGTGTGCAAATGTCCATTTGTGTCCCTGCTCTCAGTCCTTCCAAGTATATACCCAATAATGGGTTGCAGGTCCATATGGCAATCCCATGCTTAGCATTCTGTGAAACCACCACACTGCCCTCCAGATGGGCTGCACCATTCTTATTACCCACCAACAGTGATTAGTTACATCCCTCTCTCCACATTTTCTCCAGCACTTGTATCCTTCTATTTTTTAAACACAGTTTCAGTCACACACCATACATTCCATCCTAAGTAAAAAATCAATGGTTCCCTGTATAATCACATAGTTATGCATTCACCACCACAATCTATATGAGAACATTTCTGTTTCTTCCAAAAAGAAAGAGGAAGAGGCAAAAAGAAAAAAAAAAAAGAAAGTGGTGAATAAAAAAGAAAAAATAAAATAAAATACAATAAAAAGATCAGACAACACCACCACCACCAAGAATCCCATACTATGCTCTTATATCCCTTTCTTATAGTCATTTAGCTTTGGTATATTGCCTTTGTTACAATTAATGGAAGCATATTACAATGTTGCTGTTAACTATAGACTAGTTTGCATTGATTGTATTTTTCCCCAAAACCATCCCATTTTCAACACCTTGCAGGCTGACATTCATTTTTTCTCGCTCATGTAAAAAAATTATTATATTTGTACATTTAATCACAATCATTGACCACTCTAGGTATCACTGAGTTATACAGTCCTAGTTTTTATCTTCTATCTTTTTCTGGTGTCATGCTTGCCACCAGCCTTCCTCTTTCAACTGTACTCATAAAACTTACAATATTGTGCTACCATCATACAATATTGTGCTATCCATTTCTAGATCTATACAATCAATCCTGTTGAACATTCTATAGTCCTTCAGCATCAAATGCCTGATCTCAACCTTCTTTCTATCTCCTAATAACCTATGTTTTCAACTTTAACTCTCAAAGTTTGCTCATTAATGTTAGTTCATATTAGTGAGACAATACAGTATTTGTCCTTCGGTTTCTGGCTAATTTTGTGCAATGTAATGTCCTCAAGGTTCATTAATGTTGTTATATGCTCTGTGACTTTATTCTGTTGTACAGCTGCGTAATAATCCACTGTATGTGTATACCATAGTTTGTTTATCCATTTGTCCACTGATGGACATTTGGGCTGTCTCCATCTCTTGGCAATCATGAATAATGCAACTATAAACATCAGTTTCCAGATGTTCATGCATGTCCTAGCTTTCATTTCCTCTGAGTATCTACTTAGTAATGGGATTACTGGATCATATGGCAATTCTATATTTAGCTGCCTGAGGAAACACCACATTGCCATTCAGAGTGGTTGCACCGTTCAACATTCCCGCCAACAGTGAATAAGTATGACTCTTTATCCACATCCTCTCCAGCACTTGTAATTTTCTGTTTTTCTGATAATGGCCATTCTAATAGGTGTGAGATGATATTTCATTATGGTTTTGATTTGCATTTCCATAATAGCTGGTGAAGTTGAGCATCATTTCATGTTTTTGAGTCATTTGGATTTCTTCTTCAGAGAAGTGTCTATCCATTTCTTTTGCCCATTTTTTGAGTTGTCTTTTTTTGTTGGGTTGTAGTATCTCTTTATCTATTCTCCATATCAAACCCTTATCTGAAGTGGTTTTCAAATATTGTCTCCCATTGTGTAGGCTGCATTTTTACATTTCGGACAAAGTCCTTTGATGCACAAAGGTGTTCAGTTTTGAGGAGATCCCATTTATCCAATTTTTCTTTCATCACTCATGCTTTGGGTGTAAGGTCTAGGAAACCACCTCCTATCATAAGAACTTTAAGATATTTCCCTACATTTCTTCTAAAAGTTTTATGTTCTTAGCTCTAATGTTGAGGTTTTTGATCAATTTCAAGTTAATTTTTGTATAAGGTATGAGATAAGAGTCTTCTCTTATTCTTTTGGATATGGCTATCCAGTTCTCCAAACAACATATTGAAGAAGCTGCTCTGTACCAGTTTCACTGGCTTGACTGCCTTATCAAAATTCAATTGCCCATAGATGAGAGGGTCTATTTCTGAACACTCATTCAATACCCTTGATCAGTTTATCTATTTTTATGCCAGTACCATGCTGTTTTGACCTCTGTAGCTTTGTAATATGCTTTAAAGTCAGGCATATCTCTTTCTCAAGATTTTTTTGGCTATTTGGGGCACCCTGCCCTTCCAAATAAATTTGGTTATTAGTTTTTCTATTTCTGCAAAGTAAGTTGTTGGGACTTTAAATGGTATTGCATTGAATCTATAAATCAATTTAGGTAGAATTGACAACTTAACTATATTTGATCTTCCAATTCATGAACATGGTATGTCCTTCCATTTATTTAGGCTCACTGTGATTTCTTTTAGCAGTTTCTTATAGTTTTCTGTGTTGAGGTCTTTTGTGGCCTTAGTTCAGTTTATTCCTAAATGTTTGATTCTTTTGGGTGCTATTATAAATGGAATTTTTTTCTTGATTTCCTCCTCATATTGCTCATTACTAGTGTATAGAAACACTACTGATTTCTGCATGTTGATCTTGTACCCTATCACTTTGCTGTACTCATTAATTAGCTCTAGTGGCTTTGCTGTAGATTTTTCAGGATTTTCTAGGTATAGTATCATGTCATCTACAAACTGAAAGTTTTATTTCTTCCTTTCCAATTAGGATGCCTTTTCTTTCTTTTTCTTGCCTAATTACCATAGCTGGAACTTCCAGGACAATATTGAATAACAATGGTGACAGCGGGCATCCATGTCTTGTTCCTGATCTTAGAGGGAAAGCTTTCAGTCTTTCCACATTAAGTATGACGTTAGCTGTGGGTTTTCATATATTGCTTTTATCATATTGAGGGAGGTCCCTTCTATTCCTATCCTTTTGAGTGTTTTCATCAAAAAGGGATGTTCAGTTTTGTTAAATGCCTTTTATGTATCAATTGAGATGATCCTTTGGTTTCTCTGCTTTGATTTATTGATGTGGTGTTGTTCCAGTTTGCTAATGCTGCCGTTATGCAAAATACCAGAAATGGATTGGCTTTTATAATGGGGATGTATCAAGTTACAAATTTACAGTTCTACAGCCATGACAGTGTCCAAACCAAGGCATAAACCTGAGTATACCTTCACTGGAGAAAGGCCATTAGCATCCGGAAAACCTCTGTTAAGTCAGAAGGCACATGACTGGCATCTGATGAACCTTTGCTCCAGGGTTCTGGTTTCAAAATGGCTTTCTCTAAATGTCTCCAGGCTTCTGTCTCTCTTAGCTTCTCTGGAGCAAACTCTGGGCTAGCATCTTCAAAACGTCAGCATTCAATGGCCATCTTCAAAATCTCTCTCTCAGCTGCTCTGAGCTCCTTCTGTTTGTGAGCTCTTTTATAGTACTTCAGTGATTAAATCAAGACCCATGCTGAGTGGGTGGGGCCACACCTCCATGGTAATAATCAAATCAAAATTATCACCTACAGTTGGGTGAGTCACATCTCCATGGAAACAACCCAATTCAAATATCCCACGAGATTGGATTAAAGAATATGGCTTTTTCTGGGAGATATAATATATACAAACTGGCAAAGGTGTATTACATTAAACAGTTTTCTTATGTTGAACCAGCCTTGCATTCCTGGAATAAATCCCACTTGGTCATGGTGTGTATTTCTTTTAATGTGCTGCTGGATTTAATTTGCGAGTATTTTGTTGAGGATTTTGTATCTATATTCATTAAAGAAAAATTGTCTATAATTTTCTCTTTTTTTGTAGTATCTTTGTCTATATTTGATATTAGAGTGATGTTGCCTTCATAGAATGAGTTAGGTGGGTCTTTCCTCTTCAATTTTTTGAAGAATTTGAGCAGGATTGGTGTTAATTCTTTCTTGAAAGCTTGGTAGAATTCATGTCCATATGGTCCTGGACCTTTCTTTGGGGGGAGCTTTTGGATGACTGATTTAATCTCTTTACTTGTGATTGGTTGTTGAAGTTGTCTCTTTCTTCTTGAGTCAATGTTGGTTGTTCACGCTTTTCCAGGAAGTTGTCCATTTCATCTCTGTTGTCTAGTTTATTAGCATATAGTTACTTGTAGTATCCTCTCATTATCTCCTTTATTTCCTTGTGAGCAGTAGTTATGCCCATTTTCCCATTTCTGATTTTAATTATGTGCATCCACTCTTCCTCTCCCTCACCCTCTCTCCCTCTCTCTCTCTTTATTTCTCTCTCCCTTTTATTTGTTGGCCTAGCTAAGGATCCATCGATTCTCAAAGAACGAACTTCTGGTTTTGTTGTTTCTCTCTATTGTTTTCATGTTCTCAATTTCACTTACTTCTGTCTAATCTTTGTTATTTATTTACCTCTGTTTGCTTTGGGGTTAGTTTGCTGTTCTCTCATTCTTCCAGGTGAAGAGTTAATGTCTTCTTTTTTAATATAGGTGTTTAGGGCAATAAATTTCACTCTTAGTGCTACCTTTGCTGCATTCCACAAGTTTTAATATGTTGTGTTTTCATTTTCATTTGCCTCAAGATATTTACTAATTTGTCTTGTAATTTCTTCCTTGACACGCTGGTGTTTAAGAATGTGTTTTTTAGCCTCCATATATTTCTGAATTCTCTGGCTTTCCACCTGTTATTGATTTCCAACTTCATTCCATTATGATCCAAGAAAATGTTTTGGTAATATCAATATTGTAAAATTTATTGAAACTTGCTCTGTGACCCAAAATGTGTCCTAGAGAATGGTCCATGAGCACTTGAGAAAAATGTGTATGCAGCTAATTTGTGGTGCAGTGTTCTGTAAATGTCTGTTAAATCTAGTTCATTTATCATACCTATTCAAAATCTCTGTTTCCTTATTGATCCTCTGTCTAGATGTTCTATCCATTGATGAGACTGGTGTATTGAAGTCTCCAGCTATTATTGTAGAGGTGTCTACTTCTCCCTTCAGTGTTGTCAATGTTTGCCTCATGTATTTTGGGACACTCTGGCTTGATGCATAAATATTTATGTTTATTATGTCTTCTTGATGAATTGTCCCTTTTATTAATACATAGTGTCCTTCTTTGTCTCTTTTAATTGTTTTACATTTGAAGTCTGATTTATTTGATATTAATATAGCTACACCTACTCTTTTCTTGTTTTTGTTTGCATGAAATATCTTTTTCCAACCTTTCACTTTCAACCTATTTTTGTCCTAGTGTCTAAAGTGAGTTTCTTTTCAACAGCTTATAGATAGGTCCTATTTTTTCATCCATTCTTCCAGTCTGTGTCCTTTTATTGGAGATTTTAATCCATTAACATTTACTGTTATTCCTGTAAGGGCAGTACTTTTTCTACCATTTTGTCTTTTGGATTTTATATGTTATATTTTATTTTATTTTTATTTTTTCCTCTTTCTCTCTTTTTACCCTTACTGATAGTCTTCATTTCTACACTCTTCTCCAAACCTCTCTTTCCTGTATTTTCCTTATCTGCCTGTAGTGCTCCCTTTAGTATTTCTTGTAGAGCAGCTATCTTATTCATGAACTCTCTGTGTCTGTTTGTCTGAAATAGTTTAAACTCTCCTTCATTTTTGAAGGACAGTTTTGCTGGATATAGAATTCTTGGTTGGCAGTTTTTCTATTTCAGTATGTTAAATATTATCATACCACTGCCTTCTTGCCTCCATAGTTTCTGCTGAGAAATCTATACCTAGTCTTATCAAGCTTCCCTAATATGTAATTGATCACTTTTCTCTTGCTGCTTTCAGAATTCTCTCTTTTTCTTTGACAGTGGACAATCTAAACTGTAAGTGTCCTGGAATAGGTCTATTTGGATCTATTCTGTTTCAGGTATGCTGCACTTCTTGAATCTAATTTTATGTCTTTCATAAGAGTTGGGAAATTTTCAGTGATTATTTCCTCCATTTTTGTTTCTTTTTCCTTCTCTTCTCCTTCTAAGCACCCATAACATGTATATTCATGTGCTTCATGTCGTCATTCAGTTCCCTGAGACCCTACTCATATTTTTCCATTCTTTTCCCTGTCTGTACTTTTGTGTTTATGATTTCATATGCCCTGTCTCCCGTTCACTGGTCCTTTCTCATACCTCTTCAAATCTGCTCTTGTATGTCTCCATAGTGTTTTTCATCTCTTCTATTGTACCTTTCATTCCGATAAGTTCTGCCATTTGTTTTTCAAGCTTATGAATTCTTCTTTATGGTCACCCAGTGTCTTCTTTATATCCTTCATCTCTTTTGCCACATTTTCCTTCACCTTGTTGATTTGATTTAGAAGATTTGTTTGAACATTTTTAACTAGCTTGTTCAACCCCTGTTTCTCAGTTGAAATGTTAGTTGTTCCTTTGGCTTGTCCATGTCTTCATGCTTCCTAGTATGACTCATGATTTTTTATTCTCCAGATATCTGATTTTCTTGACTAGTTTATTCTGGATATCATTTTCACTCATTTACCTAGGGTATTCTTGTTTTTTGGCTTTGTTCTCTAGGTTTTCTTGTTGTTTGGCTTTGTTCTGTATCTGTTCTTTGATGTTCAGTTCAACTTATTCTAGACCTCTACCATAGCTTCTGTTTAGTTGATCAGAATTTTTTCAGCTTTTGTTTTTCTGGTTCTTTCCCTGTCTATATTTAACCTTTTTTATGAGGGGGTCTCCCCAGATATGATTGACCCAATCAGATTTTCCCAGTCCAGGCAGACCCAGGTCTTGGGAGGAGGGTGTAATCTGCATCTAGTTTTCCTGAGAATGAGACCCAACAGTTTCCCATACCCTTCTGTGAAGTCTCTAGACTGTGCTTTTCCTATCCTCTCCAGCAAGTGGCACTTGGCAGCCTGCATCTCCCCACTGGCATAAAGAGATGTGGTGCCTCTAATTCTCAGCAACCCCTGTCTCTGCCAGGAGTGTAGTTGATTCAAGCTGTTTCTGTTTTCCAGCCCCTGGAGACTGAGTTCTCTGAATGAGGGCCACCACTTGAGTTGGGCCCCACACCCTCTGTGCTTGGGGAAGATATGCCCTTTAGGAATGATTTCCCCTGCTTGACTCATTGTTTTGTTTCTGAGACCTATCTTAACTCTGCCCTTGCCTGGGTGCAGCTGCCAATTGAAAATATCTGAGGGTTTCTCTAATGAGCTACTTAAAATAGTTTCATAAAAAGAGGAAAAGCTTTAAAAGGAATAAAAGAAAAGGAAAAAAAAAAAACAAGGAAAAATATAAACTCCTTTTCAGAGCCTTTTCCTAGCCTGCAAGGTATGCCATTCAAGAGCTGGAATTTGGGTGAGCCCCTATCTTGGGGCACAGCCCTTTTCTAGTACTCTGAGCTTGGCCAACTCCAAAAGCCTACATCTTTATTCTTTTCTGTTTTATTTCATTTCATTTTTTTTTTTTTTTTTTTTTTTGGTCAGCTCTGCCTCCTCTCTGCCATGTTCAAAGCCACAGTTGGAGTTTGGCTGAGCTACTTTCCCTTGCTCTCAGTAGAGACTAGTTAAAGGTATGTCTTTTAGGGAATTATCTCTTTCACCTAACAAGTTACTCTCAGACATACCTTAATTCTGTCCTTGCCTGGGGCAATGCTGAAACCTGAGAGTTCCTGCAGCACTAATGAAAGAAAGAAAAGAAAAAAAAAATAGTTTTCAGAGCTGGACCCAGTTCCCTGGATTTGCCAAACAAGAGCCAGAGTTGGTACCCATTTCTTTGTGCCCCCTTTTCTTGGGGCCCAGCCCTTTTCCAGTATTCTGAGCTCTTCCAACTCCAGAAGTTTCTGTTTTTGTTGTTGTGGTTATAAGTCCTGTCTGCTCTCTGCTGGGGTAAAATCTTCTGGTTCCTTTCATGCTTCCTCTTGATTTATCTGTACTTGGAGCTTTTATTCAGCAGTCCAAATTTGTTAATTAATTCTGCAATCAGAGCCCACTTACGCCACCCTCCCTTCTCACTGCAGACACTGCTTTTTCCCTAAGGGAAAAACTTCAGGGAAGTCTCCCCCTCAGGGAAAAACTCCAGGGAAGTTTCCCCCTCGGGGAACCAACTCCAAGACAGCATGCCATGCCAGTGGTGAAGGGGCACCAGTCTCTATGGCATGGGAAACTTACAGTTCTTCCCTGCTATCTTAGCCATTCCACTTGTTCCAGACTGGCATATGATATGTGTCTAGTCACAGAAGACCCCAAAACAGTCATTCTAGGCTGCTCCTGGAAGAGTAACTAAATTCCACACCTCACCATGCCACCGTCTTGCCCTGCCTCCTATCATTCTTATTTATCTTATTATTGAAGTCTGTGATTATGATTGTTTATTTCTTTTTGTCATAGCAACACTTTAATAGCATTGAATTTTAAAATATCTAAGAGTTTGGGGTTGTTGCTTTTGTTTAAACTTTTTAATTAATATTTCACATAATTGCAGTATAAACAAGAAAATTATATATAAAATTTCTATTGTTTTGTAATTTTTTTATTTTCTTTGAAGCATAGTACTGAACTCCCCTCACATGACTACATGTCAGAATCAACCAAGAGTATTATTAAACAAAAATTACTGGGCCTTCCCTCATATCTTTAAATATTTAAATCTGATTCTTCGAGGATGGGACTTAGAGACCTGAATCCTTGGGTGATATTTTGGTAGCTTCCATAAGAATGGACCCATGAAAAGTCCTCATTTCAGTTTCAGTAGGTGTATTCTTGTTTTACTGAGTATAGAGTATGAGGATCTTTTGAGAATATTATGTATTTAAATTATTTTGTCTATATTTTTTGTCTATTTAATCTGCCAGTGACTGAGAGAGGTACTAATATTCCCAAGTGAATTATTTTAGAATTGCTATATACATATTAATGCACTCCTATCAGATGCATATAGGTTTATGAATATATCATTGAGGAATGTAACATTTGTCAATATTAAATGATCCATGTTGTTGCCAATTTTATCTTCTTAACGTAATGGCTAATTGTGTAAATAGCAGTATCAACTTTTTAAAATTTTGTTTAATTTTCATATGTGAAATACTTTGTTTATATTTCATGTGTGTAATTTTGAAATAAGTCCTAAGTTTGCCTACTGTGCAAGGATCTGAGCATAGAGCATTAAACAAATACAATTTCTTGCTCTCTGAATTCTGATAAGTTTTTCCCATCCTTTTTTTTTTTAACAATTTTGTGTTGTGTTTATAAAAATAGCTTACAGATGATTTTTGTTATGTCTTTTTTTTTTTTTTTACCTAGTCTGTCTTTAAAATTCTTGTCTTTTGATAGGTTATTTTTTTTCTGTTTTTTTTTTTTTTTAATTTTTAAATTTTTTTATTTATTGAGATTGTTCACATACCATACAATTATCCAAAGATCCAAAGTGTACAATCAAACAATCAATTGCCCCTGGTACCATCATACAGCTGTGCATCCATCACCACAATTAATTCTTTTTTCAGTTTTTAGAACATTTTCATTACTCCAGAAAAGAAATACAGACAAAAAAAAAAAAAAAGGAAACTCAAATTCTCCCATACCCCTAACTACCTAACTACACCCCCTCCATTGTTGACTCATAATATTAGTATACTACATTTGTTACTGTTGATGAAAGAATGTTAAAATACTACTAACTGTGATTAGTTTGCAATAGTTATATTTTTCCCTATATGGCCCTCTATTATTTTTTTTAAAGTTTCAGAATAATATTTAATTTTCAGATATTTGTAGTCATCTTATTTGCTATCACAAAATAGTGGCCATGTTGTAAACTTTACAGACGAGGATATTGTTGCACTATTCTCACCATACATAGGTTGCAGAATAAATCTGAATACAGATCAATACTTCCCCTTCTTCCTTCTTTGTACATTTACAAACATGCCTTGCTATTCAAATTATTTTTATCTGAACCAAGGAACTAAATGCATTCAGATAATTTTGTTTTGTTTATAGGAATTCTCACTGTAAACTATACAAACTCAGGGATCAGAGAGTAAATAGATTTTTTTTTTTTTTTGCCAAACCCTCTATCTGAACTCAGAAGCTAAAATGGTTCAGTATTTTCCATTAACTATGCAATAAATAGCAAATCTTGGGTCTACAATTAATGTTCTTTTGTTTCAGTATATGAAATAGAAGTTAATAATTGCCACTTAAATTTAGTGGTTCAATGACTACAATAACAGATGTCTCTCCATATATAAGTAGACATTTTCACCAACACTGCTCTCTGTATGACTTTGTATCCCATGCCTATCTCCAGAAAATGGCATCTCATTTACACCAACCAATAAAACATAATTGAGAATACACATTTTTCAATGGTCTCAAAAGTGTAAGAGCATTCCTTTGGATTTTCAAAAGAAGTTTATATTTTCAGACTTAAATTTAATAGTTTTTAATTATTCTTACTCTAATTCCTGTTTTATCAATTAGGAAACTTAAGTGTCATCTTACAAGTTAAGTGAGATGACCACATTTACAATCAGCAAGTCAGAAAAGTGAGGCAAGTATCTTTATCTTCTGACTTCCAGTGTTTCAGAAAGAATGCCATACCGTAAACCTGAGTTATCCATTTGAAATAGAGTGAAAGAAATGGTAGCATGGAATAGGATGTGATGCCAAGCATGTTTTCTCCTTCATAATGTCACCATTCTGCAATGTCTTTTTATTCCTCTCTGAAATTCAGAATTAAAAATAATTTAATATAGGATTGTGTCTTATGATGACTATGATGATAATAAAGCCAAACTTTGATATTCAGTGGTCACTATATGGCTTAAAAATGCATCTTCATCTAATATTATGGAGGCTTTCTCCATATCTCTCTCTCCTTTCTTTGTTTCTCTGTCGGTAGGGCTCCCTTTAGTATCTGAAGTAGGGCAGGAATTTTATTAGCAAAATCTCTCAGCATTTGTTTGTGAAAAATTTAAGCTCTCCCTCAAATTTGAAGGAGAGCTTTGCTGGATAAAAAATTCTTGGTTGGCAATTTTTCTCTCTAAGAATTTTAAATATGTTGTGCCACTGCCTTCTCGCCTCCATGGTGGCTGCTGAGTAGTCACTACTTGGTCTTATGTTTTTTCCTTTGTATGTGGTGAATTGCTTTTCTCTTGCTGCTTTCAGAACATTCTCCTTCTCTTCAGTATTTGACAGTCTGATCAGAATATGTCTCAGAGTGAGTTTATTTGGATTTATTCTTTTTGCAGTTTGCTGAGCATTTATGCTTTGTGTATTTATGTTGTGTAGAAGGTTTGGGAAATTTTCCCCCAAAATTTCTTTGAAAACACTTTCTAGACCTTTACCCTTCTCTTCCCCTTCTGGGACACCAATGAGTCTTCTATTTGGATGTTTTATATTATCTATCATATCCCTGAGGTCCATTTTGATTTTTTCAATTTTTTCCCCATTCTTTCTTTTGTTCTTTCATTTTCCATTATGTCATCCTTGAGGTTGCTGATTTGCTGTTCAACTTCCTCTAGTCTTGTACTTTGAGTATCCAGAATCTTTTTAATTTGGTCAACAGTTTCTTTTATTTCTATAAGATCATCTATTTTTTTTATTTACTCTTGCAATTTCTTCTTTGTGCTCTTCTAGGGTCTTCTTCATATCCTTTATATCCTGTGCCATGCTCTCATTGTTTGTCTAGTTCTTTGATTAATTGCTCCAAATACTGTGTCTCCTCTGATCTTTTGATTTGGGTGTTTGGGTCTGGGTAATCCATATCGTCTGTTTTTTTCACATGCTTAAAATTTTCTGTTGTTTTTGGCCTCTTGGCATTTGCTTAACTTGATAGGGTTCTTTTAGGATATGTATGCTAATTCAGAGGCTTCTCTCTAATTTGTCAGATCTACAGCTTGGTGTTGTACATTTTCTCTAACTAACCAGCAGGTGGCATCTGTGAGCCACATATTACCCTCAAGGCATTTCTCCCTAACTTTGTCTTTGTGGCATGTGGGGGTCTGATTCTTGTGGGTCCAATTGGTGCACCAGTTTTGTGTGTGTAGTTGGTGCTGTCTGCCCTGAATGTGGGGTGTGTGTCTGAGTGGTTAGGGAGCGAGGGAAGCTTTAACAATCAAACCTGCCAGTGTTCCTGGAGATTTAAGGCTGTTGCAAGAGTCTAAACCTTCAGTTTGGTCTCACCACAGATTGTCTCTGCTGCTGACCCACAAGTCCTCGGTATTGGCATATGGTCCCTGGGATTTCTGAGTGGGTACCTCTTCCAAGCCGTGCCCTTCTAAGGCCTCTGCTTAAGGAAGGCTGTGCTACGTCACCAGTGCACACTGTCCCTCAAAGGAAGTTCTGGGCCACCGGGCTGTGTAGGGGCATTCCCAGCCTTCTGAAAGGATGGCTGAATGGGGCATACCAATCTCTCTCCTGTTGCACTGCTCTGCTCGCCCCCCCCCCAGCTCTGGGACAACCAGCTGCAGGTGTGTGAAAGGCTATTGTCCACGCCAGACACCGTAGCGTGTGTATGCGCTGCTGGAAACACTTCCTGTCACACTGGGTTTCCTGGTATAGCTCTGGGCTGTGGTGCCAGCTCTGGGCAGAAAGCATTCCCAGCATGCTAGGAAGATGGCTGCAAGGGGCATGGTTTCTCTCCCCTTTTGGCTAACCCCTGCCTGCCTCACTCTGAGACAGTTAGCAGTGGGTGCATGAAAGGCTATCGTCCACGCCAGATACTGAGGCGTACCCACAGGTTGTGGAGACGCCATTCATGCCACTTTTGGGCTTTTAAAAAGAACTAGTCCAACTCCAAACACCAACCCATGGCTTCCGCACACTGCAGTGTGCCTGCCGGACATTCAGCAGGCCTACTCACTCACTCCAGAACTCAGAGTCCCAGCTTCACCAAGTGCACGGTCCCTGGGGATCCAGCAGACCTTGTCCAGCTGGTGCATCGCTGGAACTGGTGTTCTGGGTGATCCTCTGACCTTTATCTAGCATTTTTCATGGAGGTGTTTTTTTGCCCTGTCTCTCCTAACCACCATCTTCCGAAGGTCTGGATCCATGGTTTTTACTTACAGTTTTTATGCTGCGATCTCAGGCATTCCTCCCAATTCAGATTGGTGTATGATGAGTGGATGGTCACGTTTGTCCCCCTGCAGTTATTCCAGTTTATTTACTAGTTGTTTCTGGGTTTTTTTAGTTGTTCCAGGGGGACTACTTGGCTTCCACTCCTCTCTATGCCACGATCTTAGATCTCCTCTTAACAGGTTATTTAAATCACTTAAATTCATTTGTCTTATTGTTTTCTGTTTTTATGCATCAATGCAAAGTAAAGGCTTTATTTTCTAACTTCTCCTTTATGAAGTATTTTCTTGCCTTTTTTTGCCTTCTCCTTCAGTAAATTGGGAAACTTATACCCTCTTTCTAGACTGGCATACGATACGTAATTCTAATTCTACTAGAGGTTACATTTACATTTAGCAAAAACATTCTTAGCTTTTATTTTTTCATCAGAATAAAATGATGCAAATTATTATTTCATCCTTTCATTAGAAAAAGGAATTAGATTCAGATTTTAATTAATAAGTTGCTCTTTTATCAGTAAATTATTATTTATTGTAAAATATGCATATTCATTTTCAAGTATTATGATTTAATTTCTACATTCCATTTTAGATCCTCATTTATACTAATTATTTGACTTTTATATTTAATTTCATTCTACAATCACTGTAATTTGTTTTACTGTTTTGAAGGCTCACTTACAATCCTTTTATGCACACATTTCCCAAATCTGAGTTGTTCAGTTTGATTCATATTTTACTTAACTGTCAAATATTTTTAAGCATTTAGTATTCAAGAAGATTTTTATAAGTGGTGAACTTTCTGAGATGTTGAATAGTTTATAGACCATTTCTTATGACCTTTATATGTGATGGATATTTGGCAGCATACGAGTTTCAGAATTCCTTAGTTGTTGCTTCATTTTCTTTTAGTTAATTGATGAAAAGTGAAGCATAATTTTTATATATTTGATTGTAACTGATTTTTCCTCTGCCAAAATACTTTTAGATTTTTGGGTAGTTTAGTTCAGTTTTGTTTTGTTTAAAAATATTTTGTTAAATTGTATTGGATGAGATAAGTCATTTTAACCAACATACTTGGTTCTTTGCAGTTTTTTTTTGTGTGTGTGTGTGGTCGTAGTTTTTGTTTTGTTTTATATGGGTTTGCCTTTTTGTTGTTGTTTCTTTTTAGGTCAAGTAAATTTTCTTCATTTGCCCCTTTGATTGCCATTTCACTTCAATTATACAAGTTCCTTTTCAGGAACTTAAAACACTTAAGTCCAATGAAACTCTGCCCCCATCTTTTTGAATGTTCTCTACATTCCCAGAAAGCTTATATATGCCACATCATTGGTTTGATATTATTAATAATAGCTAATATTTATTATTCTAAAATTCCACAAGTATTAATTCATTGTATTCACTCAATAATTCTGTGTTGAAGAGATTATTAACATGTTCCCCATTTTATGGATGTGGAAGGAGTAATAAATAGGTTTGGTAATTTACCCAATATCACATAATTGATAAAAGTAAAACAGCCTTGTTCTAAACCCCATGTTCTTGATCACTGGGCTTTATTATCTTGAAGTATAAATTCTGCTTTTAACTATTTACAATGTAAGTTTTAATTTTTGTATTATAGTTGTATATGTTTTATATAATCCTTCTTTATCTAAGTCTTTTCTTAATTTCAGCCTTAAATTATTATACTGCTTTTTTATTTTTCTAAATCTCTTCCTATTCTCTGTTAATGGCATTTTAATCTTTATTCCTAGAAACTACATCATTAATGTGTTCTTGGATCCTACACAGTTTTTTTTTTCCTGGTTGTCAAATAATCCTTCATTGAAATATTTTCCTTTGCAGTTCTTAACTAGTCGGGCATTATACTGCATCAGCAGATGTTGATGTCATCTATGATGTCATAAGGGTGGTGGCCCCATCAGTATTGCCACAATGGGCAGTCCCCAGAATCTCTTTAATGATTCCAGAGAGTTCTCTGGATACAGATTGGTGCCACATCTGTCGGGCAATATTGACAAGCTCATAAAAAGTAATAATTCCACTGTGCTTAATGTTTTTATGCTTCTTTCTGTCTGTGGATGGTTCCTTAAGGGCTTTGATGATAGGGTGGAGGCAGAAGATACCACCTCAATCTGGGCCTGTCTGTTCTGAATGGTCACTTTCACCATAGTCCTTAGACCCTTCTAGTCATCAGTTGCCTTGGCGATGTCATCACCAACCTTTTTTGGACAGACCCAGGGGCCCAATCTTGGGGACCAGGGCAGATGTGGCACCAACTTTCCTACCAGTGCACCTAAGGTACGTGACTGATCTCACTGGGGTCAAACTTGAGCAACAGAGCAGAGGCGGCTGGTGTCCGATGAACCTAGTTGCAGGACAACAGAAGAAGCCTAAACATTATTTTAATTTCTGTAATATGCACTCTTGTCCCTCCCCCAAAACATCCTTCTTCAACTCATATGCTATTTTCTTTGTGTTGTTAGTCTTAGGTTGTTGCAGTTCTTATTGCAGCTTCTGTTTTCTCTTTATTTAATTTCTAATGAGGAGAGATCCACCAGAGTATGTAAATTGTACTAACTAAATTCTCTGCTCCCTGTGTCCTGTTACAACTCCATTTCCCCATTTTCACCCCTACAGCTGGATGACAGTCTTGCATGTGTGTGTTTGTGTGTATACAGCTCCTAGACCTAACTTACTCAGATATCGTGCAGGTTTTTATTTACTGTGCTTTTGCTGGGCTGATAAGGGATCTTCTACTCATGCAGCTTGTTTTGCAGCAATTTAAACCAATAGACCACATGAGAAACAACAGAATGTTTTCTTATGCCCAACCAAAAGGTCCTTATTTCTATGTTAGTCTCCCATGATGAACCTACTGCAGGCAAGTTTTATAGTTACAGTGTATGAACTAACGTAGTCCTATATTTTTGTCTTCAAAACACTGCCTTTTCAAAGAAAGGAGGACTGAAAGGTTTCATGATAGGTTTATAATCTTGTGTCTCATCTAAGGTCCAGGTAGTTGGGTGGATCAAAGTATCGCCCACCGTCTTTTGGCCCTAGATTCTTTCACTGGGTTCTGTTTCAGTTTACAAAAGACATTTGAGCCTCTCTTCCCACCAAATTTCTTATTGGTCTTTGGTTATAGGTAGTTGTTAGGTTTACAGTTTTTTTTAAATGGTGTTGTTTTTCTGTTTTTCTTTGATTTCATAGTAATTTTAGTGGGAAGTTAGAAAACCGAGTGCAGAGAACTTTTTTCAAGACACAGAAACAAGGCTTAGAGATAATAAATAACTTGCTGAAGATCTTAATGTTGGGCTGAGGTTTGAACCCAGAAAGATATTATTCTAGTACCATACTGTTTCTACTCTTGTGGAATGAATCATGTAGTACAAATCCATTGTAAATAGGGCCTTTTGAAGTTGATATTTTTAGTTAAGGTGTGGCCAACTTGGATCTACACAATGATCCAAGTAAATCACAGAGAATTCTGTTTTCTGCTTTATAATCCAATAACAAACTGTAGTCCCATATAGTCAGTGTGTCCCATAATTGTTCTTTTTGAGTGGGATAGATCTTGGAGAACCTCATTAACTACTCAACCATCGTTTTTAATCTAAAACGCATTGTGAATTTTACCTTTCTGACATGTTTTTCTAGAATCTATTCTAATCTATAATGTCCCCTGTGTCTGGGTCTCTTACCTTTCCTCTTTGTTTTCTGCTAAAAATTTTATTATAAACCACAGTTTTTTCCTATTTTTCATAATTGTGATTGCATAATGAGAGTAATACCAATGGGGTATTTATGCCCTGAAATTTTAACCCCTATAGATTATAAAATGTAGTAATTTGGCATGTCAGTATTTCATATTCTCATTGAAAATACTGACCAGTTGGTAGTTTATAGAATAATAACCCCAAACCAGATGAACCATGCATTTATTCATTTGCTCTTTGTTTTAATTTCAAAGATTATGGTTTCTCTCTTGAGGCAGAGTAAATGAATGGATTGGAATGTTAATGGCATTTTGACAGATTCCATTATATAGTCAATGACTTAAATAAAGCAAAGTTAAATTTATAGCCATTTTTACTATGTGGTTTGATTGTGTATATTGATACATAGATTTCTTTATGCATAAAAATTCAGTGGAAATTGGGTAATCATATGATGATAGTATCTATTAGTTATCTGAGACCAACATCATCAAAAAGGTTGAGTGGACACAATGAGCAAATTCAAACTAAAAACTTAAGGTATTTTCACTTTCCTCCTTTTTCCAAGGTCTGAGAGAATATAAACAATTCTGAAGCCATTGAGTATTATAATTATCCTTTGCATTTTCTTCCTTTCAGAGGTACATCCAGAAATATATTAACTATAGAGAAATGTAATTTTTTTCTAATATTTACTTAACTACACATGTCAGAAATGTACTTTAGTGAAAATTTTTGGTCTTGAGTCTAAGTATTTAATATATTTCTATCTAACTCAACAATTATTTTAAAGGACCCAAAACATTCCTGTTATTATTAACCATTTGCATTCAGTATTATATTGCTTCAGAATTAACTACTTTTTGTTAGTCCTTTATGCTGACAAACAGCCATCCAGCTTCTCTTCTTTTAAAATTAATGTATTTTATGTTTTAGAGCACTTTTACACTTAGAGAAAAATTGAGCAGAAGTTACAGAAATGATTCATTTATTCCACCTTCACATTCCCACAAATTTTCTCTTCTATTAACATTTTGCATTAGAGTGGTACATTTGTTACAATTGACAAATCAATACTGATACATTATTGTCAATTAAATGCCATTAGGGTTCATTTTTTGTGTTCTACCGTTCTGTCAGTTTTGACAAATATAGATACATAATGTCATGTATCTACCATTACAGTATCATACAGAATAGTTTTACAGCCCTAAGAAGGCCCTCTGCTTCATCTGCTCTACCTATTCATCCTTCCTTCTCTCACCCTGAACCCTTGGCAACCAGTGACCTTTTTACTGTCTGTATAGTTTTGATTTTTTGCAGAATGTCATATAACTGGAATCATACAGTATGTAGCCTTTTCAGACAGACTTTTTTTCACTTAGTAATATGCATTTAATGTTCCTCCAATGTCTTTTCATGACTTGAGCATTTTTCATCACTGAATAATATTCCATTGTATGAATGTACCACAGTTTATTTAGCCATTCACCTATTTAATGACATATTGGTTACTTCCATTTTTTTTTTATGATTCTTAATAAAGCTACTATAAACATTTGTGTGCAGGTTTTTGTGGGGACATAAGTTTTCAACTCATTTGGGTCGATACCTAGGATTGTGAATGCTGAATTTTAGGGTAAAACTATGTTTAGCTTTGTAAGAAACTGCCAGTCTTCCTAAGTGGCTGTACAATTTTGCATTCCCAGCAGCAATGAATGAGAGTTCCTGTGGTTCCACATTTTCACCAGCATTTGGTAATGTCAATGTTTTGGATTTTAGATATTCTGATAGGTGTATAGTGGTATTTCATGTTGTTTTAATTTGCAATTCCCTGATGATATATGATGTTGAGCATCTTTTCATATACTTATTTGACACATTTATATCTTCTCTGGTGAAGCAACTGCTCTTTTTGAAATTTTTGTGCCTTCCACTCTTTTTTTTTAATGAGATCTTTGTTTTTATTTTAATATTTCATTCCCCCAATAGTTCTTTCCCTTTGCAAAATGAAGTTGATATTAACCTCTAAAAATATTTTCTCTCTTTTTTAAATCTCTCTCACATATACACAAAACAATGTTCACTGTTTCTCTAGGTTAAACTTGAGGATCTCCCTGCTAACTTTAATTTTATCAGAATCTCAGCATTTTAATTCTCCTTGCTCTTGTTGCCACCAATCATTCTTTCCTTTTATGATCCTGCAGATCTTTAATGGCCTTCCTCCTTTGTGAATACCATATTATAGGAATGCACCACAAAATATATTTATATGTACGTATAATACTCATTTCTACCTGGAGGATAACCATAGGAGATAATAATTTAGTGTTTTGCTAAGGGGCTAAATGAAGTAAAATTTGAATATATTTACTATCTAGTAATATAGTCTATAAATATTCTATAAGTATAGACTATATTTACTTAGACCTAGTAGTAAAAGAACTCTTTTTGCTATGTCCTAATACATGTTAAAATAAACATCATTTATAGCTCAATATCTTCTCTGTTCTTCCTAAATGATGAAAATCATAAATGAATCCCAATTTAAATTCTATCTGTTCTATGCAAGGTCACTTTTAAACATGGAAAAATCACATCTATCTCTCAGAATGCTTTATAGATTTTTAAAATCTACTTTTTCTTACAGGCCCAGTAAATGTTGCTATTTTGTGTCTAAGGATACTGGGCTATTTTCACAGCAGTGTTTAGGTCATCAGCATTCTGATTTTTTTTTTTTTTTTTTTTTTTTTTTTGCTGGAGTAAAATAATAGCCCCACAAAGTGTCCACATCCTACATATCCGAATCCTCAGAACCTGTGAAATGTTACCTTACATGGCAAGGGGGACTATGTGGTTGTAATTAAGTTAAGGATCTTGAAATGGGAAGATTAGCCTGCATTATCCAGGTGTGCCTAATATACTTACATGAGTCCTTATAAGTGAAAGAAGGAAGCAGAAGGGTCAGAGAAGGAGATGTGATGATGCAAGCAGTGGTCCGAGTCAGAGGGAGATTTTAAGATGCTATACTTCAGGCTTTGAAGATGGAGGAAGGAGCCATGAGCCAAGGAATGCAAGCAGCTTTTAAAACCTGGAAAAGGGAAGGGAACAGACTCCCCCTTAGAGCCTCCAGAAGGAATGCACCGCTATCAACACCCCTTGATTTTAGTCCAGTGGAACTCATTTAGAACTTCTTAACTCCAGAACTGTCAGATAATAAATTTGTGTCATTTTAAGCCACTAAGTATGTGGTAATTTGTTACTACAGCAATAGGAAACTAATGTAAACATCCATAGCCTCTGTACAACTTGTGTTGCTTTAGGCCCCATTAGTGAATGGTTCTGAACGTCTTTGAAAAAACTCTGTCCAAGGGCCCTGAAAAGCAGCAGCTCCTTGCAGATGACCACACACCAGTGGCCAAAAATCTAAGTCCGTTGAATTGACAGCTGCTAGCTTGAGTATATAGGGCAACCCTAAGGAGCAGCATCTTCTATCCTCCTTATTCTAAGGTGTTGCTGAATTGTCTGTATGGAAGCAGTAGATAGGTGATTATTGAATATTCCACCATTCTAAGCTGGAAAGTTAGTAAAAAATTTTTAATGTAAGGGGAAATATAACTTCCCTTTTCTTTACAACTGCAGCTTTGGTAGGTAGACAGTCTACACATAACTGATGAAGCTTGAGCAAATGTTTCACCAATGTATTTCAAGAGTACCAATTTTCCAACTTAAAATATTTGGGTCCTTAACATATGTCTTCTTCACTCGGGCAGATCCATGATTTAGGTTCTGATATTGCCACAACCCACTTTCAGGTGCCAAATTGAATATCAGTTAGGATGTGTTCAGCTGACAATAAGCAACGTGACTAACAGTAATTTAAATACAGAGGAGTTTCTTTATCTCATGCAGTCAGGGGCTGGTACACTAGTTCAACAAAACCATCAAGGAAACTGACTCCTTTCTTCCTGGACTGCCATCTTTAGTGTGTAGCTTTTGTCATCATGGTTACAAGATGTATTGCCAAGCATCAGGTTCATGGCTGTCAAGAAATTAAAAAAAAAAAAAGGCAAAGGGCAAAAATCGAAGGAAAAAGAACTTTGTCCTTATGGGTCTTTACCTTTACACGTAGCAAGGAATGAACTTCCCATTACATTTTCAGCTTGTATCTCATTGAACAGAACTATATCTTATTTTTATCTGGATTGTCAATATAGTCTAGGAAGGTGAGTATTTTAGCTTTCTAAGCTCTGTGGTGGAAAAAATAAAGGGAAATGAAATTGTGAATTATTGGGAGCACCCAATCTTCAGTGACTATGAGATACAAATTTAAATGGATGATTTCTGTGAGAGGAATTGGATAACTCTACTATAGGTATCATAATTCTTCAACTGCCAGTCCTTCTTAAGATAGTGAACTGCAGAGTGCTTCTGCAAAATGACATGGTGAACCGTCACCAGATTTATTATTAGTTGAGCCCTTTGCTCTCCTTATTGTACCTTGGTTCAAAAAGAAAATGCTTACAATGTAGAATTTTAGTGAAGTTATTAAAAATGTATTCTTTTCCTCTCCACATGTATAAGGAAATATTTTTTATGATCTCTTTCCCACTTTTACAAAAAAAAATGTATTAGTGTTGCAATAGTTCCTAAGAAAATATAAAATATTGCAATAGACTTTCCCTATCAAGATCCCAAGCACAGCAATTGTTTAAAATAAATGATCCTTACACTTATGGAGGCTTATCAAGTTGCAAAATCCTACATTTTGAGAGCTTTCTTTCTTGTAATTACTAGCCAAAACCAACAGTTCTAAAGTGAGATCTTTATATTGCAAGTTTCCTTAAAAGAGAACATATTTCACAGCCCAGGATGTGACATTATTGTTGCATAGCAGTAAAGTTGATGTGTACAGTGTGTGGCATTCATCCAACCGTGTCATCCATCAGTAAAATTTCAGGGCTTGATTATACCACAGTACAACTCCATAGTGGAAAATTACCCACTTTCTCATGGGCTACCACTTGAAAACATTTTTTTTGAAATGAAATTTGTGACTTCCTGCTAACAGCTATAGCTGGGAAAGGCTCTTCCTATCCTTTTCCTATTATGAAAAGGAAGGTAGAAAGAAAGAAAAGGTAGGAAAATCACATGTAAATTGGTAATATTGCTAAAAAGAAAGCCATGTGCTCAGCAAGCTTTCAATATCACAGTTTTATAATTACTTCTGAGGTTCCTGAGGGCTTACAAACCAGGACATTTCTGGAAGAATCCACATTTTTTCATTGTTTCAATTTTTGGATAATTTTTTCACAGTTGGAAATTAGGGATGCACATTAAAATGTTTGTGGAAAATGAAATAGAGAGCAAAGAAATTTATTTTTTTAATCATTTAACTTTAATAATTACCATATTTAGGCCAGGTTTACATTACTCAAATGAGGAAAAGGACTGAGGCAATTATCTTGATAATTCAGACAAAACCTCTAGAGGATATTATCCTGCTTAGTTAGCTGAATGCTAGATAAGAAGCCTGAAATTGATGGTGTGTTTTCATGAGGCAGTGAGTTACTCAAAATGGAATAGAAACTTTTTTCCTTGTCTGTGCCAAAAACTGGCATTGGTTTCCCTTTCAGTAAGAAAATATTTTATGAATGAGAAATAAAACACAGTGATTGTTTGACTTTGGTAAATCACCTCAAGTTTTAGATAAATTGATAATGGTTCACTAATTTGGGAAGATAAAATAATGCATTTAAGGTAGAGTAAGATAAATTCCACAAACATCTAAAATAAACACCCTGGAGGAAGGGTGGGAGAGAGAAAGAAAAATGTATTGTCTTTTGATCAGACTCCATACACCCCCAAAAATACTCAAGTGTGACAGTTGTGGATAAGTTGTGGATAAGTATTGGTAAATACTTCACTAGGTCTGAAGCTGATGGGACAGGTCACATATGGTGTCACACATGGTGGTGGTAGAAAAATATGTGGGATTCATATTCATTTCATATCCTTGGTCTACTATATTGCTTGACTATTTTCCTGATGGCTATTAGTATCTTTTCCTTTTGCCCAGAAGAAATTTATTCCTGAATAAAATGAGTGAAATGATCACTTTAACGGACATGGAATTAAAATTTGAGAGTTACTTAGCTGGAACAATAATTTTCATGGTCTTAGCATTTCTCTTTTCAAGCTTGCAGTTTGACTTACTTGGTGATGGGTTTTCAAGGTTTCATTCCTTTTCAGGTTTCAAATGGATTTATATTGTTAAGTTAATGCAACATAATACAGCTTATTTGTTAATTGAGGACTTTATTTTTAAGTACAAGGAATTCTCTTCTCTGTAGACTGTAATTATAGTCACGTGCATTGTGTCAAACTATAGATGCATTCAAATCCCATAATAAATTCTGTGCATTACTGTTTTGGGGATTTTGTTTAGTGACACAGATATTTATATAACTATAATCCAAATTTTAGTTATAAGAGAAAATTTATCTGAATCTTTACATTCTTTAGAATCCACTTTTTTTTTTTTAATTCAGTTTTATTGAAATATATTCACAAACCATACAGTCATCCATGGTATACAATCAACTGTTCACAGTATGATCATATAGTTATGCGTTCATCCCCACAATATATTTCTGAACATTTTCCTTACATCAGAAAGAATCAGAATAAGAATAAAAAATAGAAGTGAAAAGAGAATACCCAAACCATCCCCCCATCCCACCCTATTTGTCATTTAGTTTTTACTCCCATTTTTCTACTGATTTTTTTTCAATTTTTTAACTTTGTTTATCAAAAAATTAAAAACAAACAGGCAAACAACAACCAAAAAAACCCCACAACATTTCAAACAAAGCAATGGATTAAGGAAAACAAATAACCTAAAATAACTACTTTGCTTCCAATATGTTCCTACCATACCCCAAGAAAATTAATAAACCATGTCCAAACAGAGGAGTAAGAAAAACAAATAATCTAAAATAACTACATTGCTTCCAACATGTTCCTACCATACCCCAAGAAAATTAACAACCCCTAAGAAAACAAAGGAATAAGAGAAAAAAAAAACCTAAAATAACTCTATTGCTTCCAACATGATCTTACTATATCCAAGAAAGTTTACAAACCCTAATCATTCCTGAGCATTCCCATAACATTGAGATTACCCTCCATAGTTTATCTGTTCTTATTAGATTATCATTCCCCCTCCACTAATTGGTATCTCTAGGTCCCCTACATTCTACAGTATAAAACATTGTACATTTTTCACAGAATTCACATTAGTGGTAACATATAATATCTCTCTTTTTGTGCCTGGCTTATTTTGCTCAGCATTATGTCTTTTTTTTTTTTTTTTTTTTTTTTTAATCTTCATTTTATTGAGATATATTCATATACCACACAGTCATACAAAACAAATCGTACTTTCGATTGTTCACAGTACCATTACATAGTTGTACATTCATCACCCAAATCAATCCCTGACACCTTCATTAGCACCCACACAAGAATAACAAGATTAATAATTAGAGTGAAAAAGAGCAATTGAAGTAAAAAAGAACACTGGGTACCTTTGTCTGTTTGTTTCCTTCCCCTATTTTTCTACTCATCCATCCATAAACTAGACAAAGTGGAGTGTGGTCCTTATGGCTTTCCCAATCCCCTTGTCACCCCTCATAAGCTACATTTTTATACAACTGTCTTCAAGATTCATGGGTTCTGGGTTGTAGTTTGATAGTTTCAGGTATCCACCACCAGCTACCCCAATTCTTTAGAACCTAAAAAGGGTTGTCTAAAGTGTGCGTAAGAGTGCCCACCAGAGTGACCTCTCGGCTCCTTTTGGATTCTCTCTGCCACTGAAGCTTATTTCATTTCCTTTCACATCCCCCTTTTGGTCAAGAAGATGTTCTCCGTCTCACGATGCCAGGTCTACATTCCTCCCCGGGAGTCATATTCCACGTTGCCAGGGAGATTAACTCCCCTGGGTGTCTGATCCCACGTAGGGGGGAGGGCAGTGATTTCACCTTTCAAGTTGGCTTAGCTAGAGAGACAGGGCCACATCCGAGCAACAAAGAGGCACTCGGGAGGAGGCTCATAGGCACAACCATAGGGAGGCCTAGCCTCTCCTTTGCAGCAACCGTCTTCCCAAGGGTAAAACCTGTGGTAGAGGGCCCAACCCATCAAACCACCAGTCCCCTATGTCTGTGGTCATGTTAGCAACCATGGAGGTGGGGTAGGCGAATACCCCTGCATTCTCCACAAGCTCCTCAAGGGAGCACTACATCTTTTTTTTTTCCTTGTTTTTCTTTCTTTTTTTTTTTTTTTTAACTTTCCCTTCTTTTTTAAATCAACTGTATGAAAAAAAAGTTAAAAAGAAAACAAACATACAATAAAAGAACATTTCAAAGAGAACATAACAAGGGAGTAAGAAAAAGACAACTAACCTAAGATAACTGCTTAACTTCCAACATGTTCCTACTTTACCCCAAGAAAGTTACCTAATATAGCAACATTTCTGTGAACTTGCTCCTACTATATCCATCGGAATTTAACAGACCATAGTCATTCCTGGGCATCCCCAGAACGTTAAATAGCTTATCTGTTCTTCTTGGATTATTGTTCCCCCTTCCTTAATTGCTCTCTATTGCTAGTTCCCCTACATTCTACATTATAAACCATTTGTTTTACATTTTTCAAAGTTCACATTAGTGGTAGCATATAATATTTCTCTTTTTGTGCCTGGCTTATTTCGCTCAGCATTATGTCTTCAAGGTTCATCCATGTTGTCATATGTTTCACAAGATCGTTCCTTTTTACTGCCGTGTAGTATTCCATCGTGTGTATATACCACATTTTATTTATCCACTCATCTGTTGAAGGACATTTGGGTTGTTTCCATCTCTTGGCAATTGTGAATAATGCTGCTATGAACATTGGCGTGCAGATATCTGTTCATGTCACTGCTTTCCGATCTTCCGGGTATATACCGAGAAGAGCAATCGCTGGATCGAATGGTAACTCTATATCTAGTTTTCTAAGGAACTGCCAGACTGACTTCCAGAGTGGCTGAACTGTTATACAGTCCCACCAACAGTGAATAAGAGTTCCAATTTCTCCACATCCCCTCCAGCATTTGTAGTTTCCTGTTTGTTTAAAGGCAGCCATTCTAACTGGTGTTAGATGGTACCTCATTGTGGTCTTAATTTGCATCTTTCTAATAGCTAGTGAAGCTGAACATTTTTTCATGTGTTTCTTGGCCATTTGTATTTCCTCTTCAGAGAACTGTCTTTTCATATCTTTTGCCCATTTTATAATTGGGCCGACTGTACTATTGTCATTGAGTTGTAGGATTTCTTTATATATGCAAGATATCAGTCTTTTGTCAGATACATGGTTTCCAAAAATTTTTTCCCATTGAGTTGGCTGCCTCTTTAACTTTTTGAGAAATTCCTTTGAGGTGCAGAAACTTCTAAGCTTGAGGAGTTCCCATTTATCTATTTTCTCTTTTGTTGCTTGTGCTTTGGGTGTAAAGTCTAGGAAGTGGCCGCCTAATACAAGGTCTTGAAGATGTTTTCCTGCAGTATCTTCTAGGAGTTTTATGGTACTTTCTTTTATATTGAGATCTTTGGTCCATTTTGAGTTAATTTTTGTGTAGGGTGTGAGGTAGGGGTCCTCTTTCATTCTTTTGGATATGGATATCCAACTCTCCCAGCCCCATTTGTTGAAAAGACCATTATGACTCAGTTCAGTGACTTTGGGGGCCTTATCAAAGATCAGTCGGCCATAGATCTGAGGGTCTATCTCCGAATTCTCAATTCGATTCCATTGATCTATATGTCTATCTTTGTGCCAGTACCATGCTGTTTTGGCAACTGTGGCTTTATAATAAGCTTCAAAGTCAGGGAGTGTAAGTCCTCCCACTTCGTTTTTCTTTTTTAGAGTGTCTTTAGCAATTCGAGGCATCTTCCCTTTCCAAATAAATTTGATAACTAGCTTTTCCAAGTCTGCAAAGTAGGTTGTTGGAATTTTGATTGGGATTGCATTGAATCTGTAGATGAGTTTGGGTAGAATTGACATCTTAATGACATTTAGTCTTCCTATCCATGAACATGGAATATTTTTCCATCTTTTAAGGTCCCCTTCTATTTCTTTTAGTAGAGTTATGTAGTTTTCTTTGTATAGGTCTTTTACATCTTTGGTTAAGTTTATTTCTAGGTACTTGATTTTTTTAGTTGCTATTGAAAATGGTATCTTTTTCTTGAGTGTCTCTTCAGTTTGTTCATTTCTAGCACATAGAAACATTACTGACTTATGTGCATTAACCTTGTATCCCGCTACTTTGCTAAATTTGTTTATTAGCTCTAGTAGCTGTATCGTCGATTTCTCAGGGTTTTCTAGATATAAGATCATATCATCTGCAAACAATGACAGTTTTACTTCTTCTTTTCCAATTTGGATGCCTTTTATTTCTTTGTCTTGCCGGATTGCCCTGGCTAGCACTTCCAGCACAATGTTGAATAACAGTGGTGATAGCGGGCATCCTTGTCTTGTTCCTGATCTTAGAGGGAAGGCTTTCAGTCTCTCACCATTGAGTACTACGCTGGCTGTGGGTTTTTCATATATGCTCTTTATCATGTTGAGGAAGTTTCCTTCAATTCCTATCTTTTGGAGTGTTTTTATCAAAAAGGGATGTTGGATTTTGTCAAATGCTTTTTCAGCATCTATTGAGATGATCAATTGATTTTTCCCTTTTGACTTGTTAATGTGTTGTAATACATTGATTGATTTTCTTATGTTGAACCATCCTTGCATGCCTGGAATGAACCCCACTTGGTCATGGTGTATGATTTTTTTAATGTGTCTTTGGATTCGATGTGCAAGTATTTTGTTGAGGATTTCTGCATCTATATTCATTAGGGAGATTGGCCGGTAGTTTTCCTTTTTTGTAGCATCTTTGCCTGGTTTTGGTATTAGATTGATGTTAGCTTCATAAAATGAGTTAGGTAGTGTTCCATTTTCTTCAATGTTTTGAAAGAGTTTGAGTAAGATTGGTGTCAGTTCTTTCTGGAAAGTTTGGTAGAATTCCCCTGTGAAGCCATCTGGCTCTGGGCATTTATTTGTGGGAAGATTTTTGATGACTGATTGGATCTCTTTGCTTGTGATGGGTTGGTTGAGGTCTTCTATTTCTTCTCTGGTCAGTCTAGGTTGTTCATATGTTTCCAGGAAATTGTCCATTTCCTCTACATTATCCAGTTTGTTGCCATACAGTTGTTCATAGTATCCTCTTATAATTTTTTTAATTTCTTCAGGATCTGCAGTTATGTCACCTTTTTCATTCATTATTTTGTTTATATGGGTCTTCTCTCTTTTTGATTTTGTCAGTCTAGCTAGGGGCTTGTCAATCTTGTTGATCTTCTCAAAGAACCAACTTTTGGTGATATTTATCCTCTCTATTGTTTTTTTGTTCTCTATGTCATTTATTTCTGCTTTAATCCTTGTTATTTCTTTTCTTGTACTTGGTTTAGGATTGGTTTGCTGTTCATTTTCTAGCTTCTTCAGTTGATCCATTAGTTCTTTGATTCTGGCTCTTTCTTCCTTTTTAATATATGCGTTTAGTGCTATAAATTTCCCCCTTAGCACTGCTTTTGCTGTATCCCATAGGTTTTGGTATGTTGTGTTCTCATTTTCATTCGTCTCTATATATTTAGCAATTTCTCTTGCTATTTCTTCTTTAACCCACAGATTGTTTAGGAGTGTGTTGTTTAACCTCCAGGTATTTGTGAATTTTCTAAGTCTCTGATGGTTATTGACTTCTAATTGTATTCCATTGTGGTCAGAGAATGTGCTTTGAATAATTTCAATCTTTTTAAATTTATTGAGGCTTGTTTTATGTCCCAGCATATGATCTATTCTGGAGAAAGTTCCGTGAGCACTAGAAAAGTATGTGTATTCTGGTGATTTGGGATGTAATGTCCTGTATATGTCTGTTAAATCTAATTCATTTATCAGATTGTTTAGGTTTTCAATTTCCTTATTGGTCTTCTGTCTGGTTGATCTATCTATAGGAGAGAGTGATGTGTTGAAGTCTCCCACAATTATTGTGGAAACATCAATTGCTTCCTTTAGTTTTGCCAGTGTTTCTCTCATGTATTTTGTGGCACCTTGGTTGGGTGCATAGACATTTACGATTGTTATTTCTTCTTGCTGAATTGCCCCTTTTATTAGTATGTAGTGGCCTTCTTTGTCTCTCAAAACATCCCTGCATTTGAAGTCTATTTTATCTGAGATTAATATTGCTACACCTGCTTTCTTTTGGCTGTAGCTTGCATGAAATATTTTTTTCCATCCTTTCACTTTCAGTTTCTTTGTGTCCCTGTGTCTAAGATGAGTCTCTTGTATGCAACATATTGATGGTTCATTTTTTTTGATCCATTCTGCGAATCTATATATTTTAATTGGGGAGTTTAATCCATTTACATTCAACGTTATAACCGTGAAGGCATTTCTTGAATCAGCCATCTTATCCTTTGGTTTATGTTTGTCATATTTTTCCCCTCTGTCTATTAATATGCTTTATTGTATCCATACCGAATCTCTTTAGTACTGAACCTTTCTCCAAGTCTCTCTGTCCTTTCTTTGTTTCTCTGTCTGTAGGGCTCCCTTGAGTATCTCCAGTAGGGCAGGTCTCTTGTTAGCAAATTCTCTCAGCATTTGTTTGTCTGTGAAAAATTTAAGCTCTCCCTCGAATTTGAAGGAGAGCTTTGCTGGATAAAGTATTCTTGGCTGGAAATTTTTCTCACTCAGAATTTTAAATATATCGTGCCACTGCCTTCTCGCCTCCATGGTGGCTGCTGAGTAGTCACTACTTAGTCTTATGCTGTTTCCTTTGTATGTGGTGAATTGCTTTTCTCTTGCTGCTTTCAGAACTTGCTCCTTCTCTTCTGTGTTTGATAGTGTGATCAGTATATGTCTCGGAGTGGGTTTATTTGGATTTATTCTATTTGGAGTTCGCTGAGCATTTATGATTTGTGTATTTATGTTGTTTAGAAGATTTGGGAAGTTTTCCCCAACAATTTCTTTGAATACTCTTCCTAGACCTTTACCCTTTTCTTCCCCTTCTGGGACACCAATGAGTCTTCTATTCGGACGTTTCATATTATCTATCATATCCCTGAGGTCCATTTCGATTTTTTCAATTTTTTTCCCCATTCTTTCTTTTATGCTTTCATTCTCCATTTTGTCATCTTCCAGGTCACTGATTCATTGTTCAACTTCCTCTAGTCTTGTACTATGAGTGTCCAGAATCTTTTTAATTTGGTCAACTGTTTCTTTAATTTCCATAAGATCATCCATTTTTTTATTTAGTCTTGCAATGTCTTCTTTATGCTCTTCTAGGGTCTTCTTGATTTCCTTTATCTCCCGTACTATGGTCTCATTGTTCATCTTTAGTTCTTTGAGTAGCTGCTCTAGGTGCTGTGTCTCTTCTGGTCTTTTGATTTGGGTGCTTGGGCTTGGGTTATCCATATCGTCTGGTTTTTTCATATGCTTTATAATTTTCTGTTGTTTTTGGCCTCGTGGCATTTGCTGAACTTGATAGGGTTCTTTTAGGATTTGTAGACCAATTGAAGTCCTTATCTCTAATTTATCAGATCTACAGCTTCGTGGAGTATACTTTCTCTAACTAACCAGCAGGTGGCGTCCACGAGCCACCTGTTCTCCACAAGCCAGTTCTCCCCTGCTTAGCCTTTTTGGTGAGTGGGGGAGTGAGTCTTCTGGGTTCCAATTGGTGTACCAAGCTTGTGTGTGTAGTTGGTGTTGCCTGCCCTGTATATGGGGCGTGTTTCTGGGCAGTCAGGGAGGGGGGGTGGCTCTAACAATCAAATCTCCCTGGTGATCCTAGAGTTTTAAAGCTGCTGCAATAGTCTAATCCTTCAGTTCAGTCCTGCCACAGTTTGTCTCTGCCGCTGACCCACAAGTCCTTGGTATTGGCGTATGGCTCCTGAGACTTGCAAGTGGGCCCCTCTTCCAGGCCGTGCACCCCGGGTCCTCTGTTGAGGGATGACTGTGCTATGTCACAGGTGAGTGCCGTCCCCCCAGGGCAGTTCTGGGCTGCTGGGCTATGTAGGGAGGCTCCCAGTCTGCTGAAATGATGGCTGAATGGGGCTTTGTTAATTCACACTGCTCCACCTTCCCAACTCTGGGACAATCAGCTGAGGTTGCAGGGAAGGCTAATGTCCACGCCTAGTTTTGTGGTGTGTGCCTGTTATTTGAAGTACTTCCGTCACACTGAGTTGTCTGGGGCAGTTCTGGGCTATGGGGCTGGCGATGGGCAGGAGTGTTTCCTGTCCACCAGGATGATGGCTGTGAGCAGACACCCCCCTTTTCTTGGGAAGTTGTGGTGTTTAGTGAATTTTCTCAGCCACTGGATTATTGCGTTTTGTCTCAGAGCTCTCCTAGTTCTGCTCTTGACTTGACCTGCCCAAATAGTAAGTCTTTGAAGCTTTCTGTATTGGGCTTCTTAGAGTAATTGTTTTAGAAAAAGAAAAAAGGATTAAAAAAAAAAAAACAAAAACAAAAAGGGGCCCTCCTCAGAGATCTAATGGGTTATTGAAATGCTAAGAGACAAAGCAACCAGGGCCATTAAGGAAAGGTCCACAGGGCAGAGAGATCAGCTTTTCTTCAGGATTTGCATATGCGCCTCAGGGCCCTTTCCCTTTCTATGTTCACCAGAACTCCAAAAATCCTCCACTTTTATTTTGGAGTTTTTCGTGTTGTTTTTTTTCTATGCCTGTCTCCTCTCTGCTGGGCTGGCTGCTCTCAGATTCTCTGGTGTCTGGTCTCAGTCTATCTATGTTTGGAGTTTGGATCAGTAGAATGAGTTTCCGATAAGGGCTGCCACTGCAGTTCTCCCTTCTCCTTCCCGGAGCTGACAGCCCCTCCTCCCCCGGGACTGAGCCTGGCAGGGAGGGGCGCGGGTCCCCTGGCTGCAAAAACTTACAGATTTCGCTGATCTCAGCAGTTCCACATTTTCATGAGTGTTGTATGAAGTATGCCCAAAGTCAGATTGCTCTGTGGTGTCCAGTCCACTCAGTTCCTGGCTTTCTACCTACTTTCCTGGAGGAGTAACTAAAACATACAGCTCACCAGTCTGCCATCTTGCCCCGCCCCTAGAATCCACTTTTATAGTAATAGACATAAGATATTTTCATGGCAAAAAATGGTATGGGATTTTATTACTGAATGATTTTTAAATTCTTAATTAAACATTCATGTTCATATATGTAGGTAATGTAGAATCAGGTTCATTTATATTGACCTTTCTTTATGTTCATGTAGCCTTTTTTTATGTTTAATGAGATATGAAAGCATTATTACATTCCATATAATAAATGAATTAAGAATTGTGAATTTTGAATAATTTTGTTCTAAGGATTGTAATTTTATTTCTTTCCTTTAGAACCTTATAAAATTTACTTATTTTATATGAGAAACATCTATCGATTAGAAAAACAAGAAAGGGACTAATAAATAAATCTGAGGAAGTTATATTATTATTATTCTGTGTGTACTGTGCACTTATATTTTGCCTATTTTGGAAGCAGACTCATATCTTGGCAGACCTTCAGAACTATTTGGTGTTTTCTCTTTCAAGTTCCATTTAATTGCAAGGTATATATATATATTTTTATTTAAAAAAGTGTATATATAATTTGTATATGAACATTGTCAACTCTATTGCATATATCTTGCCACTTATAAAATAAGGGGATGAATACTAAAGAGTACTAAACTAAGGAGATGAATGCATTGCATTAAATGCTTTGTTTGCTAAACTATCGTGTTGTTTTGTTAATATCATCTAAAACTTGGCATTGTGGGACATCACTGTATTGAAAAATGAGTCGTTAGTATAGTATGTTTATCTCCTTCTGCATATGAATTGTCATTGAATGGGGGAGGTAAACATTTGCCCCATGATAACATGTGTTGCTAAAGCTGCTGGAATGCAAAAATAGCAGAAATGGATTGGCTTTTACAATGGGGGTTTACTAGTTCACAAATTCACAGTTCTAAGGCCAAGAAAATAACCAAATTAAGGCATCAAGAGATAGACACTTTCTCTGCGGAAAACGCCAGTGGTATCCGGAACACCTCTGTCAGCTGGGAAGGCATGTGACCGGCATCTGCTGGTCCTTTGCTCCCGGTTTGCATTGCTTTCAGCTTCTTATTCCAGTGACTTTCTCCTTAAGCATCTGTGGGTTCTCGCTTAGCTTCTCTGGGGCAAACTCTGGGCTTCATCTCTTAACTTAGCATTTCCAAACATCTGGATATGTATTGGCTCTGGGCTTTTACTCTCTATGCATCTCAATGTCTCTGTGAGCTCTCTTAAGGACTCCAGTAAACTAAATAAGACCCACCTTGAATGGGCAGGGTCACATCTCCATGGAAACAACCTAATCAAAAGGTCCTACCCACAATAAGTGCACCCACAAGACTGGATTAAAAGATCATGGCTTTCCTGGGGTACATAACAGTTTCAAACTGGCACGATGTGTAAGTTTTCTGTATTTTCAAGGAGAGCTGAGGGACAAAACTAATATACCTGGAAAAAAAACAATAATCTTAGGTGCCCTTAAAATTATTAGAGATGTTTATATAAAATAAATTTATCACCACTCTTGGTCATTATCCTTTATAAGAAACTACTAATTGTCTTGATTAGCTGTAAAAAAGACAGGAAAAGTATATATTACCATTGTCAGAAGAAGGAATAGAAAAATAGCAATTCTCTGTTACATGCAGGTAGAAAAGAACTGATCAATAGTTTTGGTTTTTGTACAGCATTTGCCTGTAACCTTACTTATGAGAAGGAAATCTGTAGAAAATTCTTTTGATAGGAAGGTGTGATACGAGAATATATCAGTCATTTCTTTCCCTCAGAGTCTGTACTTCCAGTGCACATTAAATACACTGAAAGCACCTGTAGATAACTGTCCTGGTTTGCTAATGCTGCTATTATGCAAAATACCAGAAATGGATTGACTTTTATAAAGGGGTTTTATTTAGTTACAAATTTACAGTTCTGAGGCCATGAAAGTGTCCATACTAAGGCATCAACAAGAGGATGCCTTCACTGAAGAATGGCTGATGGCATCTGGAAAACCTCTGTTAGCTGGGAAGGCATGTGGCTGGCATCTGCTGGTCATGGATTGTGTTTTAGTTCCTCTCTCAGCTCCTATGTGTCCTTAGCTTAACATCTCCAAACGCCTTCTCTCTGCAACTCCAAGCATCTGTGAGCATTTCTGTCAGCCCCCAAGCATCTCTCCAAGAGTCTCTCTCAGCTACTCTTGGGGCATTTTGTCCTCTCTTAGCTTCTCTGGAGCAAACTCGGGGCCAGCATCTCGAAGTGTCTCTAAGCATCGGCAAGCATTTGGGCCTTGGCTTAGCACATCCTAAGGCATTTTTTATCTCTCTGCTCTCTGTGAAAGCTCCCGTTAAAAGACTCCAGTAAACTAATCAAGACTTATCCTGAATGGGTGTGGTCAAATCTCCATGGAAACATCCAATCAAGAGGTCACACCCTAATTAGAAAGATGAATAAATCTGCCCCCACAAGATTGCATTAAAGAATAAGGCTTTGGGGGGGACATAATATATCCATACCAGCACAATAACCACCTCTTTTTTATTTCTGCACATCAAACACTACATATGAGACTAGCAGTGTTGCATGTGTTTGAGAGTCCCAGCTATTAAAGAAATTGAAGAGATGTTTAAAACAATTATTATGCAAAGTTAGAAAAATTAATGTGTTGAGAAATTTGAAACTACTGTAAGTCATAAACGTGTAAATAATAATAATAATATTTAGTTGGGCACCTAATATGTGGCAGATGGTTTTCCAAGTGCTTTCTGTGTAATTTAAGTTTCCCAGCTGCTATGACAAATACTACACAGTGGGACAGCTTAACAACAGAACTTTATTGGCTCACAGTTCCAGAGGCTAGAAGGCTTGCTTCCTCCCCAAGTCAGGGATTGGTAGCTTTCTGGCTGGTTGGCAAACCTTATGTTCCTTAGCTTTCCTGTCAGATGGCAGTACATGTGGCCATATCTTCTTCTTTATCGTCCAGGTTTCATGTTCCAACTTCCAGCTCCTCCCTGTGGTTTTCTCCAGTTATGTCTATTTCTTCTGTTTATAAGGGACCCCAGTAATCTGATAAAGAACTTCCTTCATTCAGTTGGGCGACACTTTTACTAAAAAAATCTTCAAAGTTCCTATTTACAAATGAGTTCATATTCATAGGACCAAGGATTAAGAACTGATCATGCCTTTTATGGGGGACACGATTCAATCCCCAACAGTTTAATTCCTCCAACATTCATATTCTCCAAATGAGGAAACACATTCACAGTCCAATAGCTAAGGTGATTTGATCAAAGTATGAAGAACAATATTTTGGGAATCTTAAGAAAATCATAGAAAAGAAAAGCCTTGCTTCTTACATGTCTCAAGCAAGTTACTTTTTTTTTACAAGCAATTTCCATTAAAAATCTTGTTTTTAGAGTTAAATGTGTAAAAGCTGGCCAAACCCAAAGTCACAAAGAGAATTATGAGCTGCCTCAAACTATAAAGATCAAATCCAGCATGCCCCAAGATTATGAAAAGCATGTTGTTTAGTCTTTCAAATTCCAGTGTTTGTTTTTTTCTCAAGATCTGGAGTTTAGAGAGACAATGAATAAACACCCTCTGTCCTTGGTGTATTCAAGAACTCACTGAAAGCTGGACACAGGAGTCTGACAGATGGAAATAAAATATCAGATTTTGATAAAAACTAGATTAGAGGGCATGACCAATATGTGACCACAATGACCTTCCTGTTACTCCACTCTTGAATAAAATGGGCTAACCTACTTGGGTATAGATAATGCTGAACTATAGCCAGCCAGCAGCACAGAGGCCTACCCTTGCAATGTACAGCATAGAAGAGCTGAAAGCCTATGTTCACTGCAGGCAGGCTGGTCTAGAAAAGAGAAGCCAGGAGCTGAACACTTTAAAATAAATTCTTACTCCAAAATTGCCATGCAAGTAAGTTTTTACTGCATCCTAAAAAAAGAAGCCAGAAAGAGCTGAACAATCTAAAACTAATTCTTACCCCCAGATCACCATATGTTTTTTCCTGCATCCTTGGAAGAAGTTAATGAGATGGTGGAGAAAGGCAAGGAGTATAATTCCTAAAGGAATTTTCTCATTGTAAAAATAGTAGGCTGGTGAGAGGCTCCTCCTAAAAATATTTTATAATTATAATATATAAATTATAACAATTTTAGTTATTTAGGGCCATTTGTAAAAGTTGTTGATCATTTATGGTTTAAGCTAGCAGATTTGGGTGGCAGTAGTATTAGGAATAAGAAAGCTGAAACATAAAGGTCAAGGAACTAGTTGCTTTTTAATTGCTGTCCTCCTGTCTTCAGACTCTCAGAAAACAGAGGGTTAGAACAGGGAATGGTCATTTTTGCATAAAGGTTTTCTATTTCTCTTGACATTTCCAAATCTGTGTTGCATGTCCAACTGAAACTTAAAATAATGGATGGGAAAAGTTACGTGGGAGGAGTATCCAATGCAAGAGTTCTGTCTCAGCCTAATTAACATTCAAAGATCAGATGGAAAAGATGAAGTCAAAAGCAAAGAAGAACAAAAATTACAGGGAAATTATGGTAACTGGTAAAGAGATAAAGTGGTACCATAATTGGTAGAAAGGAACGAAACAGTGGTTTCAGTCAGCTCTGATTTCCAACAAATCAGCAAGTACTTAGAGCAAAATGGTTTGGAATTTCTAACAGGTAAGAGATTATTAGGTCAAAGAAAATCAATTTACGTGAAAGTTGAAAAATGCATCATGTTATAAAATATTCACAGTATTCACCAATTTTCGGAAGGCAAAATTAAATACCTCAGATTACAAACCTCACAACAAAGAACGTGTACTTGATAGTCTCCTTGATTTGTTGAATAATGAAATCTTGAACTCATAGTAAATAGTAAATTCATGCAAATTGATTAGGGATAAGATGTAGGCCATCAAAAGCACAGATTATTTTTAACTAGTTAGCCGGGTTTATCGATGGAGGAAAGCAATGGCATAAATACTAAATATTTTTAAATGATTTGTACTCATTTATTTATATGCCATTTTATTCTTTGTGAAATTGATTTGCTTTCCAAATTAAAGGTTGTCCTATAATAAGAAAATAATTTTGCATACCTTTCAATACAGATAAATTGAAAACAGAGGATGTGGCCCCAAAATATACTAATTGTCAGTAGATAACCAACCTGGTATTGAGCATTTTTCACAAATCATGTATAACATAGCATGTATCTAAATGGTTAGTTCCTTATGGCTCCAATATTCTATGACTGTGACTTTAAATATTATAATTTGTAAGATAACTTAAATACTTTCCCTTGTATAAACTGTCATAAAAAATGTATATGATATTTTTAAATGGAAAAAAGTTTATAAATTGTTAATATTTTATTTTTATATATCTATTTAGTCAATCAAGTGAATATAAAATGTAATAAAATCAAAGCAATATATACAAAAGGAATTTTTTTTTGTTATTTCAGTAGCAATAAAAGGGGGCATATGTGAGTTCAACTCTTTTTCTGATTCTTAGAAAGGAATATCTCAAAAGGCACAAAATACAAAATATAAAAGAATGCATCTGTATCCACTAGCTTTTGTCTCTATAATTCTGTATCACCTAATGCTGGTAGGTAGTCCTTCTGTTTTCAGTTGGGCTCAGCTGCGTGTTTCTTCTGGTCTCAGTTGAATTCCCTCACATGTGTGTAGATCAGCTGATCTGGGATGGGGTGAAAATCAGGGCATTTTGGTTCTTCTCCATGTGGCTCATCCTCCATCAGGCTAAGGCAGGTACATCCTTATGAAGATGACAGAGGGTAAAAGAGAGAACTAGCCTAATCATACACTTTTCAAGCCTCTGAGTGTGCCACATTTACTAACATCTCATTGGCTAGTGCAAGTCACATAATTGGGGTTAAATTCAGAGTTGGGGGAAGTACTAAAAAGTTACATTACAAAGGACTTGAATATAGGAGTGGGCGGTGGAGAAAATAGCAGTGGCCCCAAGAGCTGATGTTTATCTTTACTGCATAAAATTAAACACACTTCAGAAGTGAAACTAATGCAAAATTTGACTAAAATATGACTAAGTTGCAACTATGTGACATTTTTAAATCAATATTGATAACAAAAAGTAAAAGAAAATAATCTTTTTATAATTATTTTGAATTACATGTATTTTTATGTTGGAGTCATATGCATTAGTCATAATGAGACTAATCAATGGTTATTTGGGAGAAAAAATATATATACCCATAGCAAAACATAGTCATTAAGCAGCTTAAATGAATTAAGAATGAAAAATTCATGTGCCTTAATTATTTTTCACAGTTTAAAATTTATCAAAAACTATCATAAATATTTTACAAAACTGCTCTGGTTCTTAAGGAGGTTGAAAACTATTGTTTTAAAAATTATTTTTGTTTCTATTATTTAGGGTAAGTGAGCTTACTTTCACAATAGGTTATTTTTTGAATAATTTGAGAAAACCAGTTTAAAAAACAGATATGAGAAAATCTGTTTGGAAAGATTTACAACATATCAATTTATATAAGCTTGAATATATTGTGATATGATGTAAACTAAGATATGAGCAATATTGTATAAATGAAAATATCTGCTAAAAGTGCCAAAGAAACTCCTCTTATAACAAGATGTCACTTAACTTTTCATCATGGAGGAAGCTAAAGTAGTTTATTTTGCCTACCTTTCTTTGCCTACAATTTTTCTGACTCAATTACAATTTTATTGTGTGGCTCAAGGCTGATAAAAATATCATTTAAAAATACCAGTCCATGCCATAAAATTGTGTTCCATCTAGGATTACTTAATTATTTGACTCAATATAATTATAAATCAGAGATTAATGGATTTGTTTTATTGGAAGCAACTGATTTTATATGGTAAAATCCCTTTTTATATGAGATATAAAATATTAGAAACTATGATTTCATATTCCATGAAATATACTGTAGGTGTTTAAATTAAATTAAATTTCTTTTGTTACTTGCTATAAGACTGTTAGTTTCCTACTGCTGCCATAACAAATTATAAAAAACGAAATCACCACAAATTTATTATCTTGCAGTTCTGTAGATCAGAAGCTGGCTAGAGTCACCTGGGTCCTTTGTTTAGGGGCCCATCATACTAAAATCAAAGGGTCTTGTCTGAATGCCAGGCCAGGGTACACAACTCCAGAACCTTTAAGATAAACACTATGTACCACTCCATTCCTTAAAATACTGCTGTGATTGTTAAGCAAAAAACTGTTTGATCATGACATCTGCGATTCCATTTTTCTCAAACTGATAGCATTATTTATATTATAACAAAATAATTACTTTTTGACAAACGTTCTAGAATAAGAATGATTTTATTGACACATTTACAACTTTGTCTTCAGAATTGTCAGTCCTAAGTTTACTCAGAATGTACTGAAGAACAATGTCCCATGATCATCTACCCCCAAAATTGTTTTTCCCTACAGTTTGAATATTGCTTCAATGCACTTGTAAGTGGGCAATATTAATTAAGATGATGGGAAGGTGGGCATCAAGGTGAGTTAAAATAAAATAAGTGAAGTTAGTTCAAAAATCAGGAGAAATTTTACAGGTCACTGAGACCTTGTATTGAGAAGAAGAGATAAAACAGTGTGAGAAAGCACCCAGAGTCATGGACTCTTGTGCACTCTTATACCTGCATGAGTGAGGTAAACAGAGGACACTAGGACACCAATGTGGGTTTAAACAAGCAGGGTTAAGATATTACCAAATAAACACTATCCTTGTTGCCCTTGGAGTGAGAGAGTAAGAGTCTCACTCTTCCCTCTCCTTGCTAAAGACAAAGGATATTAAAAACATGCGCAAACTGCATGCCCCACCCCCACCCCCACAACCCCACACCCAGCCATATAATGCAAAAAAGTAACTAGAAGCAGTCATATGTTATAGGGGAAGTGGTGGGTGATTTACAGAGGGGTCTGTGCTGCAGGCATAGAATACGGCCAGAAGAGTAATAATTTGAATTATATATGTAAGGAGGGTTGATTAAGCTATGTGCTTGAAATAATTGTTAAGGCTACCTACCTTTTATTTCTCCCACCGAATGAGGTACAACTCAGTGTAGATAATAAATCATGTAATTACATATCCATGAAGTCATTTCTATTCCAACCGAATGTAATCTTGGACTGCACAACAGAATCTGCAGTGCTTGTCTGGGATTGTAGCAGGTTGCTACCTGAATTACTCTTTCTGTCCCCTTTTCTTAGCCAAAATGGTTAGTTGTGTTTGAAACAGAGAGTCAATACACATCTTTTAATTTTTGCTTCTTTTCCACGAAGTAGAAGCAAAATGTCAGCAGCCTTTAAGATGCAAAGATAAATGCATAGGAATAAAAGACAGATGAAGCAGAATCCTGCTGCGTGGCAAAATTAGCAGGACCTTTTCATGTCTGTCCCTTGCTTTTCTTGATCTGTCATTGTTTGAACCCATTTCTGGGTTCCCTCTTTTGGATTTATGCCCCACACTCTTAGCTAATGACATCTTCAAACATCCTTTTTCCAAACAGGATCAGATCCATGGGACCAGGGATTAGCATCTGAACATATCTTTTTGGGGATCACAATTCAATCCATAACAATCATATAAACTTTTTCACCATTTTAGAACATTGTTCCAGTGTACAACTGGAGACTTGGGTTGATATATATATATATATATATATATATATATATATATATATATATATATATATATATAATTTACAGTTGTTTCAATATAGGTCTCTTACATTCCAAGTCTTATTTTGTGAAAAAGTGGCTGAGTTTTATGAGCACTCTTTAATAATAAAACAACCATAAATAATCAATATTGGCTTTCTAATTTATTTATCAAATAGGTACCAAAAAGTTGTCAGTATTTAAACATCATCACCATCATCACATTGGCTTGGTGGTTTCTATTAAACCGAGCCATGTTCAGAACAGAAATCTATAGTGTACATCAGTATGTAAATTATGCAATTCCATGTCTCAAATAGTAATTCTTTCAATTAAACCTATGTTATATGTCTGTTATATTTCTAAATGTCCTCCTGAAAAAGAAATGTTCCTGAGAAAGCCCTTACCATGTAGAACTTTGACTTTAGCTTAAAAAAGTTCTACTCTACATCACTAGTATACTCAGGAGATGTGAAATGAAACATTTTATATTCATAGTAACACAAAATTCTTTAAATTGTTCAAACATGAAATAACCAAAAAAAAACTGTATTATTGAAATGTTTTTTAAGAACATAAATGTGTGTAATGTTACATCTTAAACTTGTTAAACCATAAAGAAGTATAGCGATTTCAGAATGTGGAGGATAGTGTGTATAAGACTAGTTTGCATAGAGAGCCACCAATAAAGAGGAGAAGCCGAGGATCAAGAATGAATTCTGAAATAGATGTTACCTGACTCATTTTAAGGGATGCACACAACTATGAACATTTCTGGGGCTTTTTTTTCCCTCAGTAAACTAGATAAAGTTGGATCTGCCTTGTCGGATCTTCTGGAATGTCCTGTGTGTCTAGAGTTGCTTGATACGTCTGCAAAACTCTTGCTGTATCAGCACACATATTGCAGATGATGTTATTGGGGATCATGGGTTCCCGAAATGAACTCAGATGTCCAGAGTGCAGGATGCTCTTTGGCTTGGGTGTTGAGGAGCTTCTGACTAATATCCTGCTGGTCAGATTTCTGGATGGCGTCAAGCAGAGACATTGGTCACCTGGCCCTGGTGGAGGCAGTGGGACAAACTGCACAATGCATTAAGGGCCCAGAGCAGCATTGTGGCTGACTATAGCTCAAAAGATCTTCAGAGCTCTCAAGGTGGACAGTAGCTGCGAGTGGAAGCCTGGGCCCCTCGGTGAGGAGTTTACCTCAGTTACCATGTGCCAAACAAAGCTTTAAACAACTACAAAGGAAAAGAGCCTGGAGACTTGAAATTCAGCAAAGGTGACATAATCATTTTACTTCAACAAGTGGATGAAACTTGGTACCTTGGGTACACTCAGCAGATCCATGTTTTTCCCCCTACTTTGTGCAGATTATTAAACCATTACCTCAGCCCCCAACTCAGTGCAAAGCATTTTATGACTTTGAAATGAAAGAACAAGGAAGCAGACAAAGATTGCCTTCCCTTTGCAGAGGATGATGTTCTGACTGTGATACACAGAGTGGATGAAAACTGGGCTGAAGGGAATGCTGGCAGACAAAATAGGAATATTTCCAATTTCGTATGTTGAGATTTAACTCATCTGCTAAGCAGCTGCTAGAATGGGATAAACCTCCTCTTCTAGGAGTTGATGCTGGAGAATGTACCTCAGCAGCACCCCAGAACAGCACTGCACCAAAGCTCTCCAACACCAGGAAGAATACCAAAAAGCAACACTTTTTCAGTTCCCTCAGCATGGCCAACAAATCATCCCAGGCATCCCAGAACCACCACTCCATGGAGATCAGCCCTCCTGTCCTCATCAGCCGCAGTAAGCTCACAGCTGCTGGTTGGATCAGTCTGGACTTTCCTGCAGTGCCCCTTCTCAGGTTCATCTAAGTACCACTCTGTTAATTCTGACTCTACCCCACAAGAAGCCCAGTGACCACTGGCTCCTCATTTACTTTTCCATCAGATGTTCCCTACAAAGCTGCCCTTGGAACCATGCATCCTCCTCTTCCCCACCCCCTCTCCTGGCTGCCACTGTTGTCACCTTCACACCATCAGGTGCTGCTGCTTCTAGAATAGGACCAAGGCCCACAGCAGGATCCACTGACCATACTGCAAATTCACAACCTCAGAGTCACCCCACTGTATATGTTGCTATACATCCTTTACTCCGCAGAAAGAGGGTGAATTGGAGCTAAGAAAAGGGAAGATGTTTTTAGGGTTTGAACGTTGCCAAGATGGCTGGTTAAAATGGATATCAATGCATACCAGCAAGATAAGGGTTTTTCCTGGCAATTATGTGGCACCAGTCACAAGGGCAGTGACAAATGCTTCCCAAGCTAAAGTTGCTGTGGTTACAGCTACTCGGACAAGTCGGGGGGTGACGACAGTCAGTCTTTCTCCTGCAGCAGTGCCTGCCCAAAAGCTCCAGGGAAATGGTATGGCCAGGACTCCCAGTGTCATCCCCACAGCTGAGGTGTCAGCAGCTCACATCCAGAGGAGTCCTCAGGCCAAGGTCTTACTGCACATGACTGGGCAGATGACAGTCAACCAGGCCTTCAGTGCTATGAGGACAGCTGCAGCACACAACTAAGAGCACCCTATGGCAGCAGTGAGGCCCATCCGGGTGCAGAATGCTGCCTGCCCTGGCCCATATCTATGAGCTTGCCCCATCTCTCCTCGGCTTCCCAGCAACCTCCGCCTCCACTGCAGGCTCTGCTGCCCATGCTGCTGCCATCAGTGTCAGTCGAACCAGTCCTCCCCTGGCCTGTGCTGCAGCTGCTTCTCTGCCCTCCCCAAGCGTCACCACCGTCTCTCTGAGGAACAAACCCAGTGGCCAGTCGGTGAACACTCTCTCTGGGTTTCCCACATCTGATAGTGCTTCATCGACTTGATGGGAACAGTTCAGCAACCAAACCAGGTAAGGATAGTAAAACAGAAAAAGAAAAAGAAAAACAAAAGCTTTTTGTTTTAAACTTTACTGATCAAATAAAAAAAACAAAAAATGAACAACAACAACAAAAAAAACATTTCCAAATAAAACAAAGCAAAGCAATGGGAAAAACAAATATTCTGAAACAGCTTCATTCCCTCCAATATAAAAAGGGCTTGTTAAAATTGCTGTTTGGAGCCTCTATCAAACGAACCCCCGAGTATCCCTTCCAGCATTACCCTCCCGTCTAAGTGGAGCTGGGTGCTAGCCAGTTGCCCCTGCAGGGAGCTGTGGGGCCTGAGCTGTTGCTGGGGGCCAGCCATGGAGAGCTGACTCCTGCCCTGTGCACGGATGGGGATGGCCCAGAGGTGGTGGCGGCAGCGGCACCGGCCCAGGATGCTCTTCATGGGAATACGAACTCCCCGGGCTCCGCAGCTCCCATCGCGCCCCCTCCTCGCCAGCCGTCCTCTTCCCTAGGTTCTGTCATGAATGAGTCTAGGCCTGTTGCTAGTGAAAGGCACAGGGTGGTGGTTTCCTGTCCTCCTCAGGGTGAGGCAGAACTTGAACTAAAAGGAGATATTGTGTTCGTTCATGAAAAAGGAGATGGTTGGTTCAAAGGCACGTTACAACGTAACGGGAAAACTGGCCTTTTCCCAGGGATCTTTGTGGAAAATGTCTGAGGAGGCTAACACTGTGAAGGCTTGAAATCACATCACACAAGGAAATAGCATAAATCAATTTAGTAGAAAGAGCACATTTGTAGACTTCCGGATGGTCAGGAGATGAGCAAAGGACTCCAGTGCCCCACTGCACAGTTATTCCGGTGAACAGAGTGAAGAAGGTGTGTTTGTGCAGGTTTAATCACTTTATGTTCTGGTGTATAAGGTGTGCCTTGTACTTGCTGATTTACTATACAGAGAAACCTTTTTTTAAAGGTTTGTAACTAGGTTGGACAGCTGTGTACAAGGCTTAGCTAATTTATTTGCTTTTTTAAACTAGAACTTTTGTAACAGATAAATCCTTTGGATTATGATTTTTTTTAATTATTAATTTATGAAATGGTAGCTCAGGTGAAGCTGTATTCTTTCCTGTTGAAAGCAAGAGGTTCTTCCTGACAGGAATGCATCTCCCTTTCCCCACCCATGTTACATTCTGCTTCTTTAACACAGAAATGCCGGTTTTCTAATTTGATTTTCCTCTCTAAATGCTACACATATCCTAAGAAATACAATATTATTGGGAATCCAAAACATTCAACTGAATTAGTATCAGTAAGGGCTTGGAGAGAGGAAAAGTTAGCAATTACCTGTGTTTCTGGTTTGGTCAAGAATCACCCTTTATATAAGACCCAGTCCTCAATTTAATCTGGGACATTTTTAATTTTCATAGAGTGAAATCAGTAAAGTGGTAAAGAAGACTGATTAAACCACAACACTTGGACAAAAATATTCAGAAATATACTTAATTTTATAACAGAAACAGCTCAGTTCATTGGTTGGAAATTAGGGAAAAGTGAAGATACATTCACTGTCTGAGAATGGCCATGAAATGTAATTTTCTATTTTACCCCAAGTGTTCTGGATGCCCAGGCCACAATAAAATGTTTGTGAGATAATGGTGGTCAATGATGCCCTCATGGTAAAGTCAAAGGCTATATGAAATACAGTGAAAAGAACACATTCATCCCTTGTGATTCTTCTCCCACCATCTTTCATGTGTTACTGGATTCTGCATGGTGTGTATATTTCATTGCAATTCCCTGTGGAGGTGTGAAATAAACAGTGTTCTCTAACCCAACGCCACTTCTAACCGATGCCTCTGAGTGCTCTCACTCCCTCTCTAGTGGAGGCCTCTATCAGCCAGTACACAAGTGGCTAAAGAAAACGCTCTTCTCTGTCCTCCCAGCTGACAGATGCAAAGACTGTGTTTATCTAGGTGACAGCTTTTGTGACTGTTCTGTTGTTCTATTACCTCTTGTTAAAATAGATTTGGGTTGAGTCTGTAAAGTGACAATGTGGATAAATGTTATAATATTAAATAATGTGAATGAATTTGTTCTCTTGATAAATGGTCCTTTGAATCACAGTATCTCCTGAGTACCTACTAGGTCTAAGTCATTGCTTTATTCCTCTTCTAAAAGTGAGGGAGAAGGTATACTCAGTATTGGCCTGCCTCTTACTCTGTGGATGGCTGGGATTAGCACAACCAACCAGGTAGCAAGGCAAGAGAACTGTTTGGTACTCTGCAGAATTTACTACACATAAGGTTGCAAGAACATTGGGAAAGGAAAGGGAAAAAAAAAAAAAAAAAAAAAGGAAGCTTTAGACATCACTACCCTACAGCATCTAATCATTAACTCTACAAACAGTGAAAATGGGCAGTAAAATAAATTGCCCCACCAAATTACTAAAAATGAAATGAAAGTGCTACTTTCCAGATCCCAGCAATATAAATCCCACTATGCTTGGAATAAAATCTATAGTATCGCAATTTTTAAAACGTAAAGTCCCAGGGAAGTATTAAGGCATCATTCCCTAATATTTTCTTAACTGACTTCTGAAAGTAAATGAGGCCTGATATCTTATTCTAATTATTGTGTTTTGTTCACACATTTGTTTTATGACTTTCACTACATTTTAACTTGGCACTTTTTAATGCCCTCTTAATTATGTAATGTTCTTTATTGATGAGTCGAGTATGAGGAGTTATAAGTTAAATGGAACTAAAGCCATTATTCTTGGGTTACTACTACAGACTCCTTCCTAACAATATCCCTGTTTCCTTTTTTGCTCCCCACTTTTCATTTTCCACACAGCAACCAAAGAGATCATTTAAAAATATATCAATCATATTTAAAACTATTTAAAACTATTCAGTGATCTTAGGATAAAATTCAGTCTTTTCGACTCAGCCTATGTGGTCCTATACAATCTTGTCCTTGCCTTCTCTTCACCCTCATCCATCCCTGACACGGTCCTCCTTGTTTGTGTTCTTCAGTCACCCCAGCCTTTTCCCTATCCTTTGTGCCAACTCCTTTGAGCCTTAGCAGTTTAGGGTGTGCAGCTAGCCTGCCTGAAACCGTCTGCCTCCAGATCATACTAAAGATGCCTCCTCCTTGCCATTCTACTAATGGCTAGAATGTCATGACTTCCTGCACCACCTCATCAAAAAATAATACTTTACTCCCAGTTATTATTAGATCACTTTATGTTTTATTTTTAATAGCTGAGTTTTCTTTTTTATTTTTTATTTTCTGTTGCTGTTACCTGTCCCCCTATTTTCAGATGTAAGCTTCTTTGTCTCAGCATGCCCCAGCACCCACATTGTAGGGTCTCAATACATGTTTGTTGAAATAATGACAAAAGATGCATGTTAGAGTAATTTAATAAATCCTGAAGTGCATCCAAATATAAGATGTAATTATTAGCTGAGCAACAGTCAGACAATTCTTTCATATATATCTGCCCTGGAAAGATGGATAAAAGCATGCATAATGTGTGAGTGTGTGTTTTCTTTAAAGAGTAGGATGATGAGTGGTCACCTAATGTTCATAGAACACATATTTTGATATTGATTTATTTTCTACCTACTGTGCATCTTCTGTGTTGGAAATAATTAGAGCCTGTGAACTGAAGTGAAGGAAGCATTTTACAATGCTGAATAACCTGAAGTGAAGACAAGGGTATCTAATTAGTCTTCCTGTGGCAATCTTTTTTTTTTCTTTTTTTGGATTAATAATTCTTTTCTTCTGAAAATGAGTCAAACAGTGTTGCATATGTCACTGACTCTACTGATAATTAATAGTGTTCACCATACACCCACACATTTTTCCTCCAGAATATCCTTGTGCAACTCCACTACCAGAAAGAAAAATTTCAATTAGACAGGAGATCCTTTGAAGTATATATCATGTGTTCTAATATAAGGAATGTGTCTTATTATGGAAGAGAGAAAATCTCAGCTAGAACATAATATTTTATGTAACATGTCTAGTATATTGTTTAACAAAACATTTTATGGATACTTCATTGGGGCATCACTTGTTTAAAAAGCAGGATTAACATTTGCCTATGATTTCTTTTTTTATATCCCTGAGATGTTTTCCTGTACCATTCTCATCCTAGCCACAAGCTTATTAACTTGGGAATGAGGTGACAGAGCCTTTGTCTTCGAATCTAGTAATTATAATTAATAGCAAGCTAAAGGGAAGCAGAAAGCTTATATTCAAAGTTTAAAATAAAATGACTTTGTGGCACTTAATGCAGGTGCCAGGAAGGTATTAAGTAAGAGCTCATTATTCTTATTAAGTAGAATTTGGAGAGACGTCTTTGAGAATGAGAGCCATTTATGGTTATAAGATAGACACCTATTTGTGGACAGAGCTTGAGGAGACAGACCATAGCCTGTTCGTCTCAGCATGCACAGGGCCCAGCAGAGGCTCCCTTGTGGCCAGGAAGCACAGGTTGTGTAATGAATGTAGGGTAACCATGAACATGAATATTGTCCACTGTTTCCCTCAGTGTATTCCTGAGCAACTGTCCTGAAAGGAACGGCCTTGTGTTCACTTGTGAAAGTATCACTTATGGGGCTACACTCTTGTCAGAGGAATTGACATCAAATAAATCACAGCAATGTCCAACAGGAAGGAAGCATCTTTTTGTGTGTGTCTATAAACATCTACAACATTAAGTAGTGAATTTACTTTCCATGATGTTTAAAAGAGTCATGTATGATTTGTAGAAATTATTGAAGAAGCAGGTTACAATGAAGTTCAATAATGTTGAAAAATAACAATAGCTACCATTTATGAAGAGTTGACCATGTTCAGATACAGTTCTAAGCACTTTATATATATAGACTTATTTTATCCTCATGATAACCCTATGAATCATTCTCAGTATTACCCCCATTTTAAAGATGAGAAAACTGAGACTGAATGATTACTCATGGAAATCAGCTTGAAAATAAGTTGTATGTCAGGGTTAAAATCTAGGCGGGCTGGCCCCAGGGACCTAGCCTGTCTGTACTCTTTGATGTTCACTGAATTTTATTATGTTTCTAGCACTGTTTTAAGCACTTTACATGTATTAACTTATTTAATTCTCACAACAAACCTATGAGATCAGTATTATATTATTCCCAATTTTCAGGTGAGGAGCCTGAGCAAAAAGCTAATAAATACTGGAGTAAAAATTCAAACTCAGGTAGTCCTAGAGTCACACACTTAAACACTAGACTACTTAATGCCATGCACATGCTTTAGACCAGGGGCACAAACAATGGCCCTTGGGTCAAATCTGGCCCACCACCTGCTTTTGTAAAGTTTTATTGGAACACAGCCTTGCTCATTCATATAAATGTTGTCATTTAAATGTTTCTTGCTACAATGATGGATTTCAGTAGTTGTAGAAGAGACCATATGGCCTACAAACCCAAATATTTATTATCTGGCCCCTTACAGAAAACATTTGCCACCCTAATTTTCAACCATAAGTTCTTCTATCTCAATCATCTTTGATCCATCCTTCCCCCATCCTGAATCTAGCCAGTACAACAACCTACAGGTGGCCCTTGATAAATCATCTCTTTTTATTCAAATCACCAAGGCCTCTCATCAATTTAACCTACAAAAGTCTTTCCACATTGACTACTTAGTAAAGCCGTTTACTTGACAGCTGGAAAAGGCCTTAGAGATCCTATGTTCTAATCCCTTTGTTTCCATTTCACAATATTATTTCTTATACATTTTAAAGATTCACTTCTCATAAACCGATCTATATATTTGGAAGAGAAATCATATTTTACCTTATACATATGTGCATGTGTCTATAAATATTCATACAGATAAAAAGCCCTTTTCTTTCCCTTCATAGCACTTATAATTTATAATTCTGATCACATTATTCTAATGACTATATTCTCTTCCTAGACTGTATATTCCACAAGGTCTCAGATCATACTTTTTTGTCCACCATTTTATTCACAGCATGTATCCTAATGCCTAGCACATATTAGGCAAACCATAAACAGTTGTTTAGTGGATAAAACTATCCTGAGTTTATTTTAAAGAAGAATATGTATTTGTATGTGTACATTTATATCTGTCTGTTGCTTCAGCAAAAAGAAAACCACTGGGGAAAATTTTACCAACTTGTAAGGGGAATTTCGAGATGAATGATATGATTTAAAATACAGCCTCTTCAGCATATGCAAAACTCCCTCCAGAGCTGCTGAAACAAGAGCTGGATTTTCATTGATTTTAGAGGACATATTTGGAATGGATTGTCTTAATACAAAAGCTAGATTTTTTCCCAGGTAGTAAATTTCAGATGATTCTAATTTAATTTCTTTGTCTTTTTGCTTATTTGGATGTTCTGTATTATCATGTATTACATGAATAATAAAGTGAAAATGAAGAGAAATATCTTTGTATCATATCATTTTCCAGTTTGTGCCCTTGAGGCTTGATAGTTTCTCCTTTAACCTATCCCCAGGACAGAGATATGAACAATGACAAATATTGAGGCCTCAGTATACTGGGGAAATTCTCAGTGAATTAAAAACAAATGGAACAAGATGATCAACAGTTATTAACTATTTTCTACATTTATGCTTTACAGAGTAGTCTATAAAATAGGTGAATTAAAAGTTGATGTCCTCTGACAACCTCAAGGACAACACACAGCTCTTACTATTAGTGCAAGAGAAGAGAACCAATTAAAGGTCATATTGAGTTCAGGATGAAGTACATCAGCAGACAGGCCTGATGAAGACAGGGTTGTAGGAGAGATGCTGCTCACCTGGTTTCCCTTACAGCCCCAGAGCATCTCAACTGTAAAGGGAAGGTCTTCTAACTCCTTTAGAACTGTTGTGCTGGGTGTTACCCAGCTCTGATATATACACTGACAATACCCAGAGGGACCCTTTAGCTTTGAGTGTAATAATGACTAAATGACTTAAGCATTTACTAGCAATAATAATAATAATCCCCAAGTTTTATAATAAGTGTTTCTATGTTTATAAAATGTACATATAAACAATAAACTATGAAAAATCAATATTTAGGGGTAATATCTCAGATCATGAACCTCAAAACCAGATTGTCCTGGTTTCAAAGTCAGCCTCCATGTATTACCAAATGTGAGCCTGGGCAATTTACTTAATATTTTAACCCCTGTTTGCTTAATCATAATACAGCAGTACCAACAGTACCAAGATCAGTCACTCAGTCATATATTTGACAATCATTTATTGAATAGCTATCATGTGCCAGCCACTGCTTAGTTGTTGGGAAGGCAGCATGAAACATAAACCCCTGCCCTCAAGAACTTTCATGCTATGTGCTGTGAGAATGAAGCATTTAGCACAACACCTGGTGCACATCAGGTATTCAAACAATATTTGATATCCTTATAATTAATACAATTAATTGGTGATTAGAAATGTTAATGACTCATTATGAAATTTATAATAACTGTACTGCTGTATATGGGAAAAATATTTTTGGTCTATAGCCCTTAACCTGTATTCCCCATCTCAATCATGTTTCACACAGACTGATCTTAGTCGGAATGCGCAACTCTTGATTGGGGGTCTTTTTCATGAAGACTCAGTTTGCTGGTGTACTTATTCAGAATAATTTGATAAATGGTCTTTATCTTTTGATTGCTATGAAAGCCTTAAATTCCTTCCTAACTGTGCTGGAAATATTTCTGTTACTTAAAATCCATTTCATGGATGAAGTGGTGCTTGATTGAAATTTGAAATTTGTGCAGAATAATTAGGGGGAAAAGTTATTTATAGGTGACAGAACTATAAAAAAGGGGCCAGTATTAGAAAAGAAATACAAGGACAAAGGAACAGGAGAGTATGATTACTAGGATCAGTCGATGCAGAGTGGATGTAGAAGTTGCAGGTGATGGAAGAGGCCCCAAAGTGGAGGGAATCAAGAGAGTCCAGAAAAACACATCCAAAACTAATAACCACCAATGGGTTTGTGCTTATATTTTTTCCTTAACTTCTACAAATGGGTCCCCTCACAAAAGTCATTTTGGAAAGTTATCTTTTAAGGTTCGTAAAGACATCAATGATTTTCGTTATCTTCACTTAAAGAGAGTAATTTATCATTTAGTCAAGTGTGCATGTGTCTGCCAGGAAAGCTGAGAGCCAACATATATCATACTCAGTAGCTTCCAGGATTTGGTTTGTCTTCTTGTGTGTATTTGAATACAGAATTCATTTCAATCTGACATTTTTTACCTCTCATCATATTTTTCTTCTAATTAAGTTCTATAAATGTATCCTCTACCCAGTTTGAGCTGTAATAAATTCCTTTCCTGAACTGACCTTCTGAAAGTCACAAGCCAACATTATGATGAATTACAAAACGAATAATTTCCCTTCCACTGTGTTTATTTTGAGCAGGAAAATACTGGAGAAAAATGAAACAATGTTTCACTAGAAAGAAGGCCCTGCTCATAGTGGTTACACGTCTGAATGCTTCCAACACTGATCCCAGCTCATTTTCAAAACCTTATAGATTAAATGCAAGGAAGTAGTTTTCCATTTCATAATTTGCGGGGGTTGATGGTATTAATGGAAGGGATTAATAATGAGAAAAGTTTTCCTCTTATGTAAGCCCTGGAGTTATCCATATCCATATTGTAAAATAAAGGAACAAGGCTATTCATAGAAGAATGGAATATGTGAGAAATGAATGTACATTTTATATTTTCAAGTCATTATTTGTTTCACTTCACTAAAAGGCAAGGAAATGTATTATGTCTTTAAGTCGAGATGGACAAGTTGAAAATTGAACAATTTGTTGCTGATATGTAAACTAGGTTTTTTTTTTTTTTTGTGCTTAATATTGCATATATTTGTTCCCATTACATTGAAAGGCAAAAATGGAGCCCTATATAAATAATATTAAAGCATTGTCATAGATAAAATATCAGACATTAACCTTGTATACTCTTGATTCTAGAATAGTTCAGTTCCAGTATTTAAATAGCAACAATAATCATAGCCTGGTTCAAATGATAATAGTTAATGTGTTAATCATTAATTTTACATACCTCTGTCTCATTTCCCTCTATGCCTTTATAGAGTGGAAATTGCCTTATGCATACTGAATTCATTACTGTAATTTGTGTACCGTGCGTTGACTGAAGTCATTTGAAGTGCTATATTAGCACAGAATTTGAGCTCCTTCGCTTTATATAGATAGTGGGCCATGGAGTTAATGTTTCTTTTATAGTATTTATTATAGAACTATGATAATGTGGCTATGACTTGTGTTCCTTTCCTGGATATTTCCTGATTTAAAGCACACTATAGTCTGAATAGAATTTTGTTTTTTGTTTTTTTTCTGTTATAAGCGTGGCTACTGGTCCAACTACCCTAACACAAAATTTTCATGGCATAACTTTTCTTTCCTAAAGTATTGTTTCCAAACCAGAATTACACATGAGCAATCACCTAAGCCAACCACCTAATTTCCCAAATGAGGAGTCTGAGGTCCAGTGAAGTTAATTAGATTGACAGAGATCAGAAAGCTATTACAGTTAAAGCTATAGCCAGGACATAGAACTTCGTTCTTCTGACTTCTGGGCCAGTACTCTATGACCCACCCTGCCTCACTGAAACGGGAGGATTACTGCCATTTCATTTACTCACACTGAGAAAGTATTCACTGTTACCTCCTCATAACTCTCTGTTCTCTCTCCCTGTTCAGCATCGCGGTGCATCCGTGCAAAGAAATCCTCATCTCCTGTAGTGAGGACCGTCTTTGGAAAGTAGTGGGCCTCCCGAAAGGCAACGTACTTCTCACGGGATTCGGCCACACTGATTGGCTTTCAGACTGCTGCTTCCATCCCAGGTCAGTGCACACGGCTCCCCGAACCAGCCAAATCCCCCCAGGGAATGCGCTTGTTTACTCCGTCTCTTCCTCTCAGCCGGCTCTGATGACAGTTCTCTCCCCTCCACCGTCCCCACTGGAGATCTAAACATATAGATAAATGCTCCTTTGGCTTCCATTATATTGACTTTAGATTGATTGCTTTTGGTATTTGGTACATGTAAAACTTAGTTCTCATGCTGATGCGTTTAACAAGAGTAATAAGCTTCTTGGGACAAGCGTTATTAATGTTCCTTGTGCTCACAAACCCTGACAAGGCACACAGAATTCTAGTCAATAATGCATGCCAGTGTTTACTTTGTCTCTGTTCATCTTGCAGTTTTTCCTTTTGGAATTAAGTTATCTAACAAAAAGGATCAAAAGACAGTAATCAATTTCCTTAAAATCCAATGACACTCCAGATAATACAGAGAACAAAGCAGTGCTTAAAGCATTGAAACCTGTAATTTTCAGAATTCACTGAATTTTTATATCCAAAAGACCAAGGGAACAGATGAAAAAAAAAGTTCGTGAACATGCAGATGTTTTGCTTCTGGTGGAGAGAAAGTCTTGCTCACAGTTCTTGTGGTCAACTGCTACCCAATTCTGCTCTCTTCTCTTGTTCATCATTATACTTAACAGCTGTAAATACTTTTGGATCTCATTCTTTCTCACACTCTTTGGCCTACTCACTTTTGGAGACCCACCATTCTGAAAATCTATATTCTTTGCTACCTACCCCTAGCATGCAGAATACATACCTTTTGGTTCTAAAATTTAGGAAGTGAGGAATACAAAACAAAACAAAAAATGTAAACAAAATACTCTTAAATTAATATTTCTGTCCCACTCCAGTTTAGCAGCCAGAGATAATGAACTAATTTCTCTAGATTTGAGCATCCCCAGGCCCTAAATCAATGAGGCTTCCCTGGGGGGTGTATTATGATATTTACTACCTTAGAGGATAGAAGCCAGAAATAGGTTGGTGCTTTCATGTTCAGTGAACTCAGGCATTAACTCCTCTGAGAACCGTTTGGATTAGCGTCTGTCCTGTGTGTGCTTAGTACCTCTGTGGCTGACCATAATCTTAGTAGTCAGAATTACATGGTAATAAAATAAAGCCTATGAAGTCTGGCATTACACAGCCCTAGGTTTTAATTTCAAGACTGCCTCTTACTAGCTATTTGACTTTGGGGAGGACATTTAACTTTTCTGGCCCCCAGTGCCCTGATCTATAAAATGAGGATAAGAAAGAATTCACATGGTGGGCCTGTGAAACAACTTACCACATTCTATCATCAACATTTATTTCCTTGTTTTTCTCCACTACTCTCTAAACATCATGAGGCTGGTATTTCTACCACATTGCGCAGGGCCAGGCTTATAGTAGGTGCTCAATTAATTTTTGTTTAATGATTTAAAATTAAATAATTTAACTAGAAGCTTCTAACATGTTCTAAGTCCAGAACCCTACTAATATTTAGAAAACAATATTTTAAAATAACTTTTTCAAATTTTAATTTTATTTTCTAATCATTTAACATTAATAGGCAATGTACCTCTATGCTGTGCTTTCATCTTTTGGTTGTTATACATTTCTGTCTTCACAAATTTTAGCAAGTTTTATATCTTTTATATATTTTGACTGAGCTATTCAGTGACTCGTTAACTTAAAATGAAAATATTCTGAATACTCTTGCAGATATCTAACGTTGTTATACTCTTTTCCCCAATACTACTAGCAGTAGATTTTACCTGGATTAATTCTCTAGTTAAATAAAGAAAAGAAAAGAAAGTAAAAACCTACTCTGTATTTATACTATTGTAGTTTTGGGGGATCCTTTGCTATGTAATATCAGCATTACTAGTCACCATAGCCATTATTATATGTATATATTTTAAAGCTCAATAATCCCCTACAATATTTATTCTTAGGGGCATTCTTTATTTTTTTTTTCTCATGTTGTCACAAAGCTCTTTTCTTAAAAAAAAAAAAAAAATCTTTGTTTTATCCTTGGTATAAACGTCAAAACAATTAGATTTGAAGAAAAGAAATGTTTGGAAATTTGTGAGTAAAAAAGTACAGAGAACAACTTTTTTATTTTTATTTTTTTCATATCTTCCTAAAGTTTAATTTATCTTTATTATTAGATTTTTGACCTGAATTTATAAGCATTTAGTGTATTCCGTATCTGATATATAGATGAAGAGAAAGAGAATGGTATCACCCTCTTACCACTTAGGAACATAAAGCCCATCTTGCAAGCCAACACAATTAGAAGTGCATCCTATCACTTATGTAGCTGCTGGGCATACTAATCACATTTCAGTAATGCCCTGTTGCTATGACACCCAGCAACTCAGATATTTTCTCATTAGTGCTTGACCACCACACAGTCCTTTCAATAGATCTTCCTGTTTTCCCACTCAATTACTGAAATTAAAATGGGGTGAGATACATCATTATTCACTTATAATATGAAACTACATTCAGTAATTTCTTGTGGGAGGATTGCAGTAAAATGCTGCTGCACTGTTGGTTTTCTTTCAGAGCAAGGGATAAAAATAATGGGAGGAAATACATTTAACCATAAGTAAATTTAAGTGAGAGATAGTGAATATCAAATGTTCTTTTCATAGAATTCATGAAAAGAAAAAGTTATTTTTGGCTTATTTGTAGTAAAGAGATAATTCTGGGTTTATGGGTCAGACGTCAAAGGTTTTACAATGTTAATGAATGAAACCAACATGGAACATATGTATGTATGTATATATATATGTGTATACATAAAAAATATATATATGAAATGTCTTAAAAATATGAGAAGATTGAAAGTAGATGAAATTCAGGGTTTCTGAAATTTAAATTTGACTTTTATTTTAGCTTATATAATTTGGATCAGGAAAAAACTGTTCATTGTTGAAGACAATAATTTTCCTATCCCTATATATCCTCCATCTATACCTAAAACATCAAGCATAGAACAAATTTGATTCAAATATGGTACTTTGATCTGTAGTTGGATTTTCATGTAATGAATATAAGCATAGTCTTCCTCAGAGCCCAACTATGGGATCAGGTTGATCCTCCTCACTTGGAAGAGGACCAGGGTGGACACAATATATACTGATACATGCCTACATCCTTTCTGCTCATCATATAGGAAAAATAAACTATTAAATTTTCTTTACTTTATTTTAATTTCAATTGCTCTTAATTGAGTGTTTTCTGTAACTTCCAGTTGACTGTATTCATGATTACTATGGTAGCTGACAGTTAGAACCACTGTTTCTTCTGACATTGTGCAAGATTGAATATATTATGTCCCCAAAAAAGCCATACTATTTAATGCAATCTTTTAGGGGCAGACTGGTTTGTCTGTTGATTAGGGTAGAAACATTTGCTTAAATTATTTCCATGGAGATGTGGACCCCATCCATCCATCAGGGTGGGTCTTAATTGGATCACTGGAGTTTTTTAAAGAGAGCTCACACAGAGAGCAGAGAGGGAAAAATGCCCCAAGAGAAGCTGAGAGAGACATTTTGGAGATGGCCATTGGAAGCAGATGTTTGGAGACATTTGGAGATGCTAGTCCAGTGTTTATGAGAAACTAAGAGAACACCCCCAGACACTTAGAAAGAAAGGTCCTGGAGGAAAGTCATTTTGAAACCAGAACCCAGGAGCAAAGGATCAGCAGATGCTAGCCACTTGCCCCCAGCTGACAGAGGTGTTCCAGATGCCATCAACCTTTCTTCAATGAAGGTTTCCTCTTGTTGATGCCTTAGTTTGGGCACTTTTATGGTGTTAGGATTATAAATTTGTAACCAAATAAACCCCCTTTATAAAAGCCAATCCATTTCTGGTATTTTGCATAATGGTAGCATTAGCAAGCCAGAACAGACATGATGGCATAACCCAGATTTTGTTTGGGGGTCATTCCACTCCACATGATTGGTAAGCCTTGACTGACCCAACTCGATCTTCATTGTCCTCTTCCCTTTGCCATTCCAGGCAGCTAAAATACAAAAATAACTAATACAAGAGGGATAGCACTATTAATTTTAGGCAAAGGAGGATTGCTAGGTAATAAATAACCTGAGACAGTAACTATCAGTTGAGGATTCAGATAGTATGATATTGAAAAATATAAAAAAGGTCTTATAAATACAAGAAGATACTGACAAAACCATAATCTTCAGAGTCAAAGACTTCAAAATACCTCTCAGCTTTTGATCTGTCAAGTAGGCTAAATTATACTGCAATTAGATAAATTAATAATATAATTAGTAAGTATATTGAATATTATATATTGAATCTGTACTTTATGAAGAGAGAATGTAGATTCTTTGAAATCATTCGTGACTCAGTTTTTTAAAACCACATAAATACTACTGCAAAAATATAGCATAAATGAATGCCTTAGAGTAGAAATGATGTAAACCAAAATTTGTGACCAAGATTGAATAATAAAAGAAAATGAGAAGAAATTAATAGCTAAAATACAATAAAGTCTGGATTATTCAAAAGTAAATAAATGAGTTCGGGTCAAAGAGAAACTATAAACTATTATTACAAGCTAGTTGGTAAACTATCAGACACCACATTACTTATCAACCTTATAGATGTACCCCAAGAGGTATTAAAAGTAAAAATCATAGCTTTAAATGCTTTATTATTAAGAAAGAAATCAATGAAAACAAGTGAATTATGAGTTCAATTTAAAAGTAAAAAATATGCAACAAATGGTACAAAAACAAAATAATGAATTAATAAATAAAAATCATAAATTAATAAATTAGAACAAAAAGTAAAATAGATATATTAATCCACAAGTTTTGTGAGAGAAGAATAATAAATGAAAACAGGGAACTACAATAAAATAAATATCCATCTTGAAAAACTAATGGAGAAATAAAGAGAGAGAGTAGAGATATAAACCTTAGCAAGAGACTAACAAATATATAAATTTGGAGTTTTAGATGTTATGAATATGCACAATATCAATACTGACTCAAGACAGAAAAGAAACTCAGAATAGATTAATAGTAGTAAAAGAAACAGAGTTTTTAAAGTGTAACTTGCACTCATTTTGAGCAGTTTTAGGATTCTTAAAACTAAAAGAAAACAAAATTAATTTTCAGCCCAGTTAAATTTCCAGAGGACAAGGAACATAAAAAGGAAATGATCCCAAACCTAACAAATATAGCACCCGTGCAATAACTAGAGACCCCTTCACAATTATCAATGCCAAACTGTTAGAGTGTAGAAAATGGAATTCAGTTGTATGTGAAAAAAAAAAAAAAAAAAGAGCAGTATACTATAACCAAGTGCAACTTGTTCTTGTAAAACATGGAATACATGAGTGTTTCAACTATGAGGAAATCATATGATAAAGTACATCAATGGATAGACATTAGAAGTTTCTTTAAAAGGTTGAATAAAATCTAGCATCCATATTTGTTAGGACACATGTTTACATGTGTTATTAAGCCCTGAGGGTCATAACTGACCCAGGGAAAGGGTTTTGTGACTGCTGGGAACTAAGAAGACCTGGCAGGTGAATGCAGAATCTGGATGTCACGGAATTAGTGAGTTAAAATAGGAATGGGAGCTACATGAAATAGGGTACGTGGGGAACATAAAAACAGGCAAAAATGTAGGTAATACCTCAAATCAAAATAAGAACAAGGGCCGATATGTCCAAGTTCTCACATATCTGAAAGCCTAGTTACTTCTCTAGTTGCTGTTCATTCTCAATAAATGTTAGCTACTTTTTTCTTTCCCTTAATACTCATAATAATTTATTTTTTTATTAAATTATTTTCAACACTGACATTTTCTGATATAGTTATGATCCCAAAAGAAAATACGTGTGAAACATTTATCTATGAACATTATGAAAATATTATACAGATTTTATGCAAGTATTTAAAACATTTAAAATCTCTTATTGCAAAAGGGTCAGTCTTCCAAAGGCAAGTTATTGGTTCAAAACATTACACACACAAGTGATCATTGCCATCTATTGTTTACAGTATAATTGGTATTTTTGTATCTAAGTTTTTAAGTTGAAAGTTCCTTAGAAGAAGGACTTGTGTATTAAAACATTTCTTAGGTACGACATGGGTAATTATTTAATCACTGCACGGCTTACTGTTATTACATATTTACCGCTAGATGGAGATGTTACCTTGGTAAGGTAAGGCACTCTTCGCATTTACTAGGTAGACTGATGAATTAGCTGTTGAAAGTGATTCATTGGTGACTGAAAATGATGAATGCCTGGAGCAATGCAGGGACTCAATGCAGGGAACATACATCGGTGCTCTCTTTGCACAGTTCAAAGAGCAAAATATACAATGTCAAAAAGTTGTAATTCTAAGCATACTGTAGGGCAGGTAGAGGTATAAGTTTCAGGTCACCAATGTTAAAATCCTAGCTTCATCCTTGCTGGTCCTGTCCATTTTCTCATCTGTGAAATGGTAACAATAATGATACCTACTTTGTCGGTTGATTGTGAAGGTTAAATGCTATAATATATGAAAATCACAAACACTATTGACTGGCATACAAATGCTCAAAATATTGGCTTCATTATTTTTTATCCATTGATAGGAATTTTGAGAAGTTAAAGAGATTGATAGCTAAAGAATTGCTATAAAATGGTTAGTCTTAAATACAGTGAGCTAAGATGGGAAGAATCCTTTGTGATTTCTGGATTATAGCGTGACTCTAGTGGAAGAATATTTTCAAACCAGGAAACATTAATTGCCAAGATCAGATCTCAAGTTCTTAACGAGTTAAACACTTGAAAAAAAATACAAGCTGACTATAACAAATGAATATAATTAATGGGAAAAGATGTATATTGTCTGTTCTGAACCCTTGAAAAAGTTTTTCTTAAAAATTTATATCAATACTCATTTTTTTTAATAGAAGAGAGATAATTCTGTGCATTTATATGTTTTTCTTTGAGGTTTTAGATTCCTTTAGAAAGGAAAAAAGTTGAAAAAGAAACACCATCAAAATTACTTTTTAAATTAACCTTTTTATTTTGTTGTGTTTTTTGAGGACTGTAAACCATATGATATTTGACCTGCTTTATCTGCAAGCATGTTTCATTATTGTTAGTCCATTAGACTACTTTCGGGTGACTGACACACCGAATCACATAACAATCTCTAGGTTAATATTAATAGATCAATAAAATACATGCTGTACTAACTTTAATATATTATTTGGACATTATCTATACCAGGGAAATGCTCAACGACAACAGAATAGTTTTGAATGTAAATATACAGCCTTTTATGTGAAACAGTGTTATGTCTCCTCACATCTCTCTATAATATGAAAGAGCTGGAATTAATGTCTTTAAACAATTTTACAGTATTGCATTTTATCTGGAGTTCACTGCCTAAGGCAAAAATAGAGCTGACAGCATCCTGTTATACATAACTTCTAACCTTATGAGTTGATTTATGAATTGTGAATAAATGCACTTCCCCATAGTGTGGCTCAATCTCTCTTCCCTGTACAAGCTACCTCTTAATATATTTATATAGTGCCTAAAACCATAGTATTAAAGTTTCTTGACAAGTATGTAATTTAATTATAAAAACAGAAACATGGATAACATTTATTTGCTATAAGCATAAAGCTAAGAATTCAAATTTCAAACCACAATGAAGAGATTGATGTACCATCTTTTTAAAGATGCCGTGCTTATTCCTGAGCTGCAGAGCTAGATGCTTTCGTAATCTGGAAACTTCTGTGTTTTTTTTTTGTTGTTTGTTTGTTTTGCCAGCATCACTCTGAGAGCCACCTGTTAAATAATAATTCTCTACTTTCCATTCTTTTGAAATGCTATATGCTGTGCTTCTATTCTTAATGTAACTTGTCACCCTTATAAGAAGGGACTGTTCACTGAAAATAACAGCATCCTTCTTTAAACAGTTTTTGTGTCTAATTCTAAAAGAAATACATGACTACCATATAGAAAAGTGTTAAGAAAATAAATATTTATCGTAGTCCCATAGCTCGATTGAAACCACTTCTTCTCTGTAAAACCAATGTTGCAAGAATTAATTCTAACCTCATTCATATGTGCAAACTCTTTAGCTTCTCTGGAGTTGTGTAATTATTATTTTTAATTAAACTTTTTTTGTTTTGAAATAATTTTAAACATATAGGGCAGTTGCAAAAATAAAACAAACCCCATTCAGAGAACTCCATTGTATCCCACCCCATCCTCAATACCTAGATCTACCAATTTTAATATTTTGCCACATTTGTACTATCATTCTATCTATTCATCTATCTATCCATCTATCTATCCGTGTATCTATCTCTCTCTCTCATCTCCAATCTGGCTACTTCTCTACTTCTGAATATTTTGTGAATATGTTGTATATGCAACATGCTATTTAAACGCTTAATACTTCCATGTACATTTATATTTAACTTTGAAATAAAGCTTATAATCTATTGTGCTGGTTTGAATGTATTCTGTCCCCCAAAATGCCATTATCTTTGATGTAATCTTATGTGGGCAGACATATCAGTGTTGGTTAGATTTTAATTCTTTGAGTGTTTCCATGGAGATGTGCCCCACCCAGCTGTGAGTGATGACTGTGATTGGATAGTTTCCATGGAGGTGTGGCCCTGCCCATTCAGCACAGGTCTTGATTAGTTTATTAGAGCCCTGTATAAGCTCAGACAGAAGGAGTGGGCTTGCTACAGCCAAGAGGGACACTTTGAAGAATGCACAGGGGCTGAGAGAGGAGCTGCAATTTATAGACATTCTGGAGATGGCCTTTGAAAGCAGACTTCTGCTCCTGAGAAGCTAAGAGAGGACAAATGCCCCAAGAACAACTGAGAGTGACATTTTGGAGAGAAGCTGAAGCCTAGAGAGTAAGCCATTTTGAAACCAGAACTTTGGAGCAGACGCCAGCCAAGTGCCTTCCCAGATAACAGAGGTTTTCCGGACACCATTGGCCATCCTCTAGTGAAGGTACCCTTTGTTGATGGACACATTATGGCCTTAAGACAGTAAATTTGTAACCAAATAACCCCCCTTTATTAAAGCCAGTCCATTTCTGGTGTTTTGCATTCTGGCAGCTTTGCAAATGAGAACAAAAAAACATTTTCTAATAATGTCATTTTGAGCCTTTTCTCCTCCATTATTAGATCCCATCCAGGATCACATATTGTATTCAAATGTCACTGTCTTTTGTTGCTTTTTTTCTTAAATTGTGGAAACACAGAAAGAACACAAAATTTCTCCCAAGCAAACCATTCAGTGGAATTAATCACATTCTCAATTTTGTGGTACTTTTACCATCAATCCATTATTGGAAATTTCCCATCGCTCCAAACAGAAACCCTACACCCATTAGGCAGTAACCCCCAATCCTCCTGCCCCAACATTTATAACCTGTGTTCTACTTACTGTCTCTATGAGCTTGCATATTCTCTGATATTTTATTTGTGGTTACCATAAGGCTTAAGTTTAACATCCTAAATCTTTAACAATATTGCTTGGCTTGACATCAACTTAACAATAGTAGTATTCATGAACTATATTCCTATACATCTCCATCACCCCACCTTTAATGTCAAAAATTGCACATTTATATATTATGAGTCTGAAACCTTTGATTTATCATTATCTTTTACGCATTTGCCTTTTAGACCCTGTAGGAAGTAAAAGAAAAGAAAAAGGAGTTACAAACCAAAAATACAATTCTACAAATACAAACCTTTCTTATTTAACTATGTTGCTATCTTTATTGGAGATCTTTATTTCTTTATTCAGCTTCAATTTATTGTCAGTGACTTTTCTTTCAATATGCAGAACTCTTCTTAAGCATTTCTTTCAGGGCCAGTCTAGGGAACAAACACCCTCAGCTTTTGTTTATCTTGAAATGTCTTTATCTCTCCCTAATTTTTGAAAGACGGTTTCCTGGGTATAGAATTCTTGGTTAGAATTTTTTGCTTGTTTGTTTCAGAGCTTTAAATATGTCATCCCACTGCTTTCTTGCCATCATGGTTTCCAATGAGAAATCAGCACTTAATCTTATTGAGGCTCTCTTGTATGTGACACATTGCTTCTCTCTTGTGGCTTTCAGAATTCTCTCTTTATCTTTTACATGCTACAGTTTGATTATAATATGTTGCAATGTGGATGTATTTGGTTATATCTTGTTTGAAGCTCACTGAGCATCTTGGATGTGTATATTCATTAAATTTGGGAAGTTTTCTGTCATTACTTCTCTGAATATTCTCTCTGCTCCTTTCTCTTTTTCTTCTTCTTCTGCGACTCCCACAATGTGTATGTATATTGGTATGCTTGATTGTGTCCCACAGGTTTCTTAGGCTCTGTTCACTTTTCATTCTTTTTTCTTTCTGTTCCTCAGATTGAATGATTTCATTTGTGTTATCTGAAATTCACTGATTCTTTCTTCTGCCAGTTCCAATCTTCTGTTGAACCTCTCTAAGGAATGTTTAATTTCTATTACTGTGGTTTTCAGCTCTGTTGGGTTCCTTGCATATCTTCTGTATGTTTATTGATGTCATTTTTCTTCCATTATTTTCCTAATGTCCTTTAGTTTTTTTTCCCATATTTTCTGTTAGTTCTTTGAACATTTTTAGAACCATGTTTTTAAAGTCCTTGTCTGATATGTCCAAGATCAAATCCTCCTCATTAATGGTTTCCAGTGCTTTCATCTTCTCCTTTGTATGTTCTGTTATTTTCTGTTTCTTTGTTTTGTAACCTTTTGTTGAAACTGGGATATTTTGGTAGTTTAACATGTGATCACTGGAATTTAGACTCTGAGGCATCATACCTTAAACTTAAATCCTGCTAGTGTTATGACAGAGATTTCCTGGAATGCCAGGAGCTAACAAAAAAAAAAAAAAAAAAAAAAAAAAGGAAAGAAGGAAGACAAAAGAAAGAGAAAGAGAAAACACCTTTCCCAGTCTTTACTGATTGGCTCGTGGAAATGCTATCCTTCAGAGCTTAGCATATAATGAGTTTAGGGAAAGCTCAAGGCAGAAGCATACCATCCTTCCCTATCCTTTCCTCACACATGTCTTGTCCTGGACATTTGTGCATGGCCCTAGGAATTCTCTTGATTGCTTGGATCTGAATGTCCCCTCTTCCTTAGGAAATGGTATTTCCTCACTTTCCCAGGCACTGCACGATATGCACCACAGCCTTTGTCCCAAGCAGCTGTTATTTGACTGTTCTACTACAGTGTTCTGCAGTTGTAAGCTACTTCTACTCAGAGCAAGTTCTGGGATGGCAGGCCTGCAATGAGTGTCCTTGTTCAGTCCTTCAATCTGCAAACAGGCAGAGTGTCATAGACATACACACTCACAGTATACAGGAGGGTTACTCTGCTCCATTTAAAACTGGAATCTGAGTTCTGGAAAGATGGCAGATTAAGAGAGACAGAACAAAATTCTCCTCTGCAAAAAACACCAAATAAAGGACAGAAAGCACTCCAGAACATCAGTTCCAGGGTTCCACCGGCTGGGCAGGGACTTCTATACTACGTAGTGAGTACATACATGGAGAAGCCGAGAGATTGAATTTAAGACTGGTGAGTGTTCAGCCAAGAATGCCACCAGGGAATGAGCAGTTGGAGCCAGCTGATGAGTACAGAGGGGAGCAGCTTTCCACACCCTGTGCACCCTCCTCAGCAATTGGCTGGAGTGATAACCCTTCACTCATGACAAAGAGCCTCATGCCAGAGCTTTCCATGCCCTGTGCAGCCATCTTAGCAGTGGGCTGGGGAGAAAAACCATCACAGCCCTGTAGCTGCTGAGCTGGAGACCAGCTGCCAAGCATGTAGTGAACAGCTTTCTAAGCCTCATCCCTGCAGTTGGCTGGGGAGATAAGCCTTCACAACTCCATGGCTGAGAGCTCCCTTAAGGGAATTTGGGATTTGTTCAACTCGTGTTAGCATCCACTCTTCCTCCATGGAAGCTCACAGTGTGAACAGCCTAGAGGCAGGGGTGCCACATGGAAGTGCCAGCAGCCCTCTCCCAATCCCAGGGATTCATGGACACATGGCAGACAGGCTGTAGGGCATTAGAGCTGGAAGGTGAGACATGCAGCTCCACAGCCCCAGAGTACTCCACCTGCAGCCCCAGGAATAGCTGAGACCACTGTGTCCTGGGGCAGACTCCTTGCCAAAATGTGCAGGGCATGCCTTCCACCCACAGGCCTGGCAGTACCCACTGCACGCAGAATATTGGTGCACTGATTGGATTTTCACATGGTTTGGAACCCCACTCAGTGCGTAGATGAAGTTAGGGGAGAACTGGCTTGAGGGTAAGCGGTGGCTTGAGAGAACCATCTGCTGGTAGGACAGGGAAATTGCACTCCACCAAGGTGTAGCTCTGCCAAATTATAGATAAACATTCAAATAATCCTGCATATCCTAAAAGGACCCTATCAAGATAAGCAAATGCCAGGAGGTCAAAGCAACAGATAAGTATAAAGCATATGAAGAAACCAGAAGATAAGAAGAACCTAAACATCAAACTTAAAAAAGCCAAAGGAGACACAGAACTTGGAGAAATTAAAGGAATAAACACAAACATCAATGTCATGGCTTAGGATATAAGCGACATCAAGAAGACCCTAGAAGAGCCTAAAGAAGAATTTGCAAGAGTAAGTTAAAAAATAGTAGATCTAATGGAAATAAAAGTCACTGCTGATCAAATTAAAAATATTCTTGAAACATAGAGCAGCAGATTTGAAGAGGCAGAGGAAAGTATTTGCGAAGTTGAGGACAAAGCAATGGAATGCAAAACTACAAAAGGATGAATCGTGAAAAAAATCAAAATTTTGAAATGAATCTCAGGGAAATGATGGACAACATGAAGTGCACAAATACAAGAATAATTGGTGTTCCAGAAGGTGAAGAAAAGAGTAAAGGGCTAGGAAGAGTATTCAAAGACATTGTTGGGGGAATCTTCTCAACCCTTCTAAATGGCATAAATATGCAAATCGAAGATGCCCAATGAACTCCAAATAGAATAAATCCAAATAAACAGACTCTGAGACATATTCTGATAAGTTTGTCAAATGCTGAAGAGATGGAGAAAGTTCTGAAAGCAGCAAGAGAGAAGTGATTCATCACATACAAGAGAAACAACATAAGACTAAGTACAGACTACTCAGTGGGCACCATGGAGATGAGAAGGCAGTGGTATGACATATTTAAAATTCTGAAAGAGAGAAATTGCCAGCTAAGAATTCTTTATCCAGCAAAGCTCTCCTTCAAAACTGAGGGAGACATTAAAATTTTCACAAACAAATGCTAAGAGAATTTGTTAACAAGAGACCTGCCCTACAAGAAATACTGAAGGGAGCTCTACCAGCTGAGAAAAAAAAAGACAGGAGAGAGAGGTTTGGGGAAGGGCACAGAACTGGAGAGGTTTAGTAAGGGTAACTTAAAGGAAATAAAGAGAGAGAGAAAAAACAGCTCTGACAACTAAAAACTAAAGGATACGATGGCTGGCTCAGGAACTGCCTTCATAGTAATAACATTGAATATGACTGGATTAAAGTCCCCAATTAAAAGATATAGATTGACAGAATGGATTAAAAAATATGAACCATCAATATGGTGCTTACAAGAGACTCATCATAGACCCAGCAGCACAAAGGGATTGAAAGTGAAAGGATGGAAAAAATATTCCATGTAATCTACAGCCAAAAGGAAGCAGGGGTAGCAATACTAATTTCGGATAGAATAGACTTTAAATGCAAGGATGTCATAAGAGATGAAGAAGGACTCTATATACTAATTGTGCTGGTTTGAATGTATTATATCCCCCAAAATGCCATTATCTTTGGTGTAATCTTTTGTGGGCAGATGTGTCAGTGTTGATTAGATTGTAATTTTTTGAGTGTTTACGTGGAGATGCACCCCACCCAACTGTGGTTGATGACTCTGATTGGATAATTTCCATGGAGATGTTACCCCACCCATTCAGGGTGGGTCTAAATTAAATCACTAGAGCCATATAAATGAGCTGACAAACAGAGGGAACTCAATGCAGCTGAGAGACATTTTGAAGAGGAGCTACAGCCAAGAGGGACACTTTGAAGAATGCACAGGAGCTGAGAGAGGAGCTTCAGCTTACAGAGACATTTTGGAGATGGCCTTTGAAAGCAGACTTTTGCTCCAGAGAAGCTAAGAGAGGACAAATGCCCCAAGAGCAACTAAGAGTGACATTTTTGAGGAGCTGAAGCCTAGGGAGAAATATCCTGGGAGAAAGCCCTTTTGAAACCAGAACTCTGGAACAGATGCCAGCCACATGCCTTCCCAGCTAACAGAGGTTTTCTGGGCACCATTGGCCATCCTCCAGTGAAGGTACCCAATTGTTGATGCATTGCCTTGGATGCTTTATGGCCTTAAGATTGTAACTGTGTAGCCAAATAACCCCCCTTTTATAAAAGCCAACCCATTTCTGGTATTTTGCATCCCAGCAGCATTAGCAAACTAGAACACTAATAAAAGGGACAATTCACCAAGAAGAAATAACAATCATAAATGTTTATGCACCCAATCAAGGTATTCCAAAGTACATGAGAAACACATTGGTAAAACTAAAGGAAGCAAGAGATGTTTCCACAATAATTGTGGGAGACTTCAATACAGCACTCTCTCCTGTAGATAGATCAACCAGACAGAGGACCAATAAGGAAACTGAGAACCTAAACAATGTGATAAATGAATTAGAATTAACAGATATATATATAGAGAGAGCATTACATCCCAAATTACCAGGATATACATTCTTCTCTAGTGCTCATGGAACTTTCTCCAGGATAGATCATATGCTGGGGCATAAAATAAGCCTCAATAAATTTAAAAAGATTGAAATTATTCAAAGGACATTCTCTGACCACAATGGAATACAACTAGAGGTTAATAACCATCAAAGATCTAGAACATTCATAAATATCTGGAGGTTAAACAGCACACTCCTAAACAATCAGTGAGTCAAAGAAGAAATTGCAAGAGAAATTGCTAAATATTTAGAGACAAATGAAAATGAGAACACAACATATCAAAGCTTATGGAATGAAGTGAAGGAGTTATTGAGGGGGGAATTTATAGCTCCAAACACATACATTAAAAAGGAAGCAAGAGCTAAAATCAAAGAGCTAATGGAGCAACTGAAAAAGCTAGAGAATGATCCACAAACTAATCCTAAAGCAAGTAGAAAAAGAAATAACAAGGATTAAAGCAGAAATAGATGATATGGAGAACAAAGAAAAACAATAGAGAGAATAAATAAAACCATGAGTTGGTCCTTTGAGAAGATCAAAAAATTGACAAACCCTTAGCTAGACTGACAAAGAAGAAAAGAGAGGAGACCCAAAAAAACAAAATAATAAATGTAGGGGGGATATTACTGCAATCATGAAGAAATTTTAAAAAATCATAAGAGAATACTATGAACAACTGTATGACACCAAACTGGCTAATTTAGAGGAAATGGATAATTTCCCGGAAACACATGAACAACCTAGACTGACCAGAGAAGAAACAGATGACCTCAGCAAACCAAGTAAAGAGATTCAATCAGTAATCAAAAAGCTTTCTACAAATAAAAGCCCAGGGCCCACTGGCTTCTTGGGGAATTTTACCAAACTTTCCAAGAAGAACTGACATCATTCCTACTCTTACTCTTTAAAAAAATTGAAGAAAATGGAACACCACCTGAAAATGGAACACCACATTACTCTAATACCAAAACCAGATAAAGATGCTACAAGAAAGGAAAACTAAGGCCAATCTCCCTAATAGATATAGTTGCAAAAATTCTCAACAGAATACTTGCAAATCTAATTCAAAGATGCATTAAAAAAATCATACATAATGAGCAAATGGAGTTCATCCCAGGAATGCAAGGGTGGTTCAACATAAGAAAATCAGTCAATTTAATACAACACATTAACAAATCAAAAGGGGAATATCAAATGATCATCTCAATAGGTGCTGAAAAAGCATTTGAAAAAATTCAGCATCCTTTTTTGATAAAAACACTTCAAAAAGTAGGAATTGAAGGCTGCTTCCTCAGTATGATAAAGGGCATATATGAAAAACCCACAGCCAGAATATTACCCAATAGCAAGAGGCCGAAAGCCTTTCTTCTAAGATCAGGAATGAGACAAGGATGCCCACTGTCACCACCATTATTCAACATTGTGCTAGAAGTTCTAGCCAGTGCCATCCCGCAAGACAAAGAAATAAAAGACATTGAAATGGAAAGGAAGAAGTAAAACTGTCATTATTTGCAGATGATATGATCTTATATTTGGAAAACCCTGAGAAATTGATGACACTTTCCTTCTGAAATATAGCGTATATACAGAAATAAGTGTCTTATACTGTAGACTATCAGGGACCTAGAGATAGACAGAAGCTAGTGAAGAGGGAATGATAATCTAATATGTACAGATATCATGAGGGTGAACTTAATGGTATGGGAATGGTCAGGTGTGACTGTGGTTCATTAATGGGATTATAAGTATCAGTGATACAGTGAAGGCAGACATGTTCATAAATGGTTGTTTGAAGCATGTAACCCACAGAGCAGCACCACAAACCTAAAAAAGTGTTAGCATGATAGACTTACAAGGTATGACACAGGAGCAGAGAGTTAAGAACAGAGTGGTATATGGAAAAACTACCCATTACATATTATAGACTATATTTAATAGGAATATCTTATCAACACTACCCTAATACTAGGGATGAATAATTAGCAGCTGATTAAAGCTTTGGGATGTTTTATGTTATGATAATTGTTTAAAGTTGAGAGTGATGATTGTACAGCTAAGTGAAGATAATGTAAGAAACTGACCGTTTAGCTTGGAATAGAATATATATTAAGTGAAACTAGGAACCCACTACTTAATAAATCAAGCCCTCAACTTGAGGCCTGCTCGTGTGAAACTCAGGGCTGTAAATGAGAGGTTGAGCCTTCCTATAATTATACCTATGAGGCACCTCCAGGGAACCTCTTCTGTTGCTCAGATGTGGCCTTCCTCTCTCTAAGCCCCACTTGGCAAATAAATTCATTAATCTCCCTATCATCAGGGACATGACTCCCAGGGGAATGAATCTCCCTGGTGATGTGGGACATGACTCCAGGGAATGAGCCTGGCCCTGGCAGTGAGGAATTGAAAATGTCTACTTGACTAAAAAGGGGGGAAAAGAAACATGACAAGCTGAGGTTACAGTGGCTGAGAGATCCCAAATAGAGTTGAGAGGCTATCCTGGAGGTTTCTCTTATGCAAGCTCCAGCTAGACATTCCAAATGGCTACAGTATGCCATGCCCTTACCAAAAATAGTCCCCAAATACCTAGGTCCCTAATTATAGGAAGGTTCAACCACTCATTTACAGCCCTAAGTTTCACCCAAGATTCTATAAAAGATTCACTTACTAAGCTTTATCTCTCAGAAACTTAAATCCACCAGTGTTCCTATGCTAGACAAGTCCTAAAACCCAGAGGCAACAGCCTCTTTAAGAACAGCAATCAGATATAGCCCCCTTCCCCATCCTGTCAACACTCCCTTTCAATATGAACAAGTTAGGGTGCTCACTGCCTAGACACCCCTAAAGATGGAGAAAGGGATTAAGTGAGAGGAAGCGGCAGCAACAAACAAGATAAGATTTAACAGAAGTCTATGAATACTGAAAGTTTATATATATACATACACACACACACACACACACACACACACACACACACACTTTTTAGATGCTGGGGTGTTGGAATGGCTGGAAGGAGGTAAATGACATGGTGGAACTGTAACCTATAACATCCTTTGAAATTTGCTCTATAGCTACTTGTTGAATTTGCTTTGAAAGCCTTCACCTTTCTGTATATATACTATATTGCATGATAAGGAAAGAACTGAAACTGTGGAACTCTAACCCCTAACAATTTTTTAAATTACCTACATAACTGTACATCGAAAGTTAACACTTTTCTGTATGTATGTCATATTTTACAGTAATGGAAATAGCTGAAGTTGTGGAGCTATGACCCATAACATTTTTTGAAATTTGCTCTCTACTTGTTAAATTGTACTTTGAAAGTTGCCACTGTTTTATATATATGTATATGTGTGTGTGTGTGTGTGTGTGTGTGTGTGTGTGTGTGTGTGTGTGTATATATAAAGGTTCACAATAAAAAATGCATTAAAAAAAAAAAAAAAACTGGAACCAGGGATCTGCACTGGGAGCACTGTGCCAAGTTGGAGAGGGGATGGGTGAGGGGCCAGCAAGGCCAGCAGGAGATTCTACCATTTTCAAGTTGCCTTTTCTTGATTTGTGTACCCTGTTACTGTAATCCTTTAATTGTTTTCTGGAACTTTGAGAAAGATGTTTCTGCCAGTTCTTGCTGATTATTCAAAGCTTCTGTGGAGAGACAGAGCCCTGGAAAATCTCACTCCACTATCTGGATCAGGGTGGGCCAGTCTAATCATTTTTTGAGGAACTAAGTCTTAATAATCGTTGTTCCCGTTATAGCAAAATAGTATATACATATAGTAGTTGCTTGCTTAATATTTGTTCAGTTAATATTATGGAAGGAAATATAGAAGGAGAGGACCTTCAAATATGTTTGTGTTAAAGCAGGCTGGCTTGCATTTTGACAGCACTTACCATGCAAACAGCATCTACTGTGTGTTAAGTACAGAAATCCTGTGTGGAAATGATGGTATTATGTATCCAACATGCTTCTTCCTCTTCTTTGTTACATGGCAGATTTAGAGCTTTTTTTGGTTTAACAGTTTCTCCCTAAAACATATCCACCAACCCAGAGTAGTAGCTGGATCTAGCAGAAGTTGTAGCACCAGCCACATACTGTACTGTATCTAGTCATTCACTTAATTCATGTTTGAGCCAGGATCTCTAGCCTAGATCACCACTTTCCTCAATGTGGTTTTATTTATATAGCTCTTCATTTATTAAATATAACTGTTTTATATTATTTAATGCATAGATATTTCCAAAATTTATTTTTTAAAACTTTTTGCTCATGGTATTTTTATTTATTTGATGATAAATACTTTTGTTGATATTGTTTTTGTTTTTATTTGATGTTAAATCTTCAAAAGCTTACGTAGTCTAACCTAGCAACCTATCATTTATGTTTTTTTAGTTCTTGTTTTTTTTTTGCCCGGATGCATGTAAAAGCCTTTACCTCTTCAATTACACATCTGTTTTATGATTTTATTATTTTTATTTCACTTTCTAATTGGTTTATTTTACTGCAAATGAAAAGAAAGGATATAACTATTTCTTCCATTAAGTAGAACATGATGATGTTGGTTTGAAATAAACTTCTTTTTCATTGAGTTTCTTCATTCTCAAACTTGCTTTGATATCAAATTTTAAACAACTCTGTGGTTAGTTGTTGCCATTGCTTTTTCTATTCTTGAGTTGATTCACCTCTTTATGATTACTGCTTTGCTGGAAAAATTTGAAATAAACCTTTAGTCCACTCAGCAGTTTACCTGAAATTAGTTTAGTCCACAAACATAAGAATCTAAATAGAAAACATGTGCTTGAATCCATCCAGCTGAGATTTTTCTAGGGGCCTGTGTGTCCTCCAACTCTGTTGCTGTTCACCTTCCCCAGGAGAGTCAGGAAGCAGCCTCAACTATCTCCTTTCTCCTGGCCTCAGATTCATGCCCACGTGCAGCTGCCTGCCACTGCCCAGTTTTGGGGCCATGCTCATTGTACTACTATAGTTCTAACTGGGCCCATATGAAAATAATGTTTTCGCTGCCCCAGAACTATCAGAGAGTGTGCATACTGCCATTTCTACCAGATGTCAAGGTTTGGTTCCATTCTGATTTACTGAATGACTGATTCCACATATGTAATATATTTTGGTCACAGATTCAAACATGACAGATTTGACAGGATACAGTAGTGCTCTTACACATATTTTTCCACTTGGTATACAAGAGTGAGATACCTTGGAAAGGCTGTTCTTGATGCAGGTGCCCTGAGCTCCCTTGGTTCCTCAGCTAACAGTTGCTGCATGTTCTGGAAACTGAGACACTCTCCCTATCTGACTAACCTGAGAAGCTGCCCACTGCATTCTTCACATAAAATGCTTCTGGATAGGTGAGCTACAAATGGAACTTATTAAATTAATAGAAAACATTTAAACACATGTAACTGATGCATTCAATTTAACAAAATAACATTCAGCAAATAGAAACTATTCATGCTCTCTAGTGCCTTCCCTGAGTGGGGTTTATCATTCCACATTGCATCTTTACAAACCTCCATTATGCCCCACTGCACTACATAAACCTTATCTCAGACTTTTCTATCTCATGAATGCTTGCTTTAACTTCAGAGATGCTAAGTTGTCTTGAAACTTTTGAGGAACCTGATTCAGAATTATACTAGTTGTTTCTTCTTTCTTTGCCAGTGAATTGATTTCAGAGCTATTTTCTCTAATTCCTCAGAATTGTCCCTTTCTTTTGACTTTCAGTATCATTTACAAGGTACTGTAATTTGGGGAAAAATAAAAGATAAAGAAGAAATAACTGACCGAGAAATTGGCCCAGGTACACTGGCTTTCTACTTATTATATCTCCCCCTTTCAGAAAGAATCCTTGCAGCTTCGTGACTTCTGTGCTTCTTGCAGTCTTTTACACAAAAGGAAGGCCTGCTTCTGAAGTCCTGTGACTCTCTAGGCTATTCAAGTCTAGAGGGAGCTCCCACTAGGTATTCTGCTTTGTTTTATTCATTTGTTCCGGAAAGATGACCCATGCTACAATGGCTTTCTGCTTGTTATGACAGATAATTAGCCCCCATAAATTCCCCTGTCTTCTCTACTTAAGAAGGTGTAGTGGGCCTTCCCAGGCTCTTTTCTGGGAACTTCCTGATGCCAGAAAGAGGAGAAATTATAAACCAGATCTGTTGTAGAAGGGGAAATTGTAAACCAGATCTGTATACATTCAGCAGTATATTTTGCAGACATTACTTGAAATCTTTGGCATTTAGTGGCAAATTTCCTCGTTTCCAGCATAGAGCATTTTGTTCCTTATTTGCATGTTTTCTTGGTCATTCTAATGAACTCTGGATGGGAAAAGTGAGAAGCCTGGGTCCATGTCACCATCTTACTCAGAAGTTCATATTTATTCTTAAGATGATTAAAATTGACCTTTGAGGTCTTTTTCATTCTTGAGTTTTTATGTAAGCAAATTTTGCTCTAATACTATTTCCATAGGCAAGAAGTTTCTCAGGTCAAATAGATGCTGTCAAAATAATGACTCTAGGAGCTGTTAAATGCCATGAAGAACTCACATTTTGCTTCTGGTTAAACTAAGAGTCATTCAACTGTATCTAAGCTGTAAAGAAATATTAGCTTGTATGACCTAACCTTGCTGATTGATGTCTGATTAAATTACAGAGGAAACCTTGGCAAATTGCCATAGTTTTTAGAAAATTTTGTTGCTTCACAAATATCTCTAAAGCTCACAGTTCTCACCTTAGAAAGGCATTATAATACAGCTGAAGACATTCTAATTGAAGGATGTAACACTTGAAAGGCAACATCAAGACCCTGGGTCTAGAGTTGCCATGCTGGTTTGCAATGTGTTTTGATATAAATGTGCACCTGGGCCATGTCTGTATGGACAAACTGGCTTGTGACATGGATATTCCATTTACTTTCAACTCTCTTCAAAGTCTCTACCACATGTGCCCCACAGTCAATCATAGAGTGATCATTAGCCATTATAAAGACAGTGACAGCAACAATTTTTCTTACTTAGGTGTTGTTACTGATAACATACGCCAGGCAAACAACATAAATGGAATAGTATTATATTAAATGTACCATTTTTAAATTTTATTATCATCCTTGTCAGAAAGGATAATACTTTTCTTTCATGAGGACAATTCACCCATAGGTGAACAAGAAAATTGGCAAAAGATATAAAGCAAATCACAGCAGAGACTATTGCAGTGGTCCAGGTAAAAAATGAGCAAGGCCTTCCAACCTTTTCCAACTAGGATTCTTCAAGAGAATTAAACTCTAGAGACAATTATTTGAGTGACACTTCCTCAATGCTTGAATTCTGGATGTATCAGAGACAGGTTAATATATTATATTCAATGGGTGCATTAGGACACTAGGGCTTAATTCTCTCACCAGAACCCTGAATGGGAAGGTCCAGCTAAGGCACAGTGGTGATAGAAGAAAACAATGACTTATAAAGATATATAAGATATAGACTCAATAAGAATTACTCTCTAATTGGCCAGGTTTTTAACTTGAGAAGTTGAACTTCTGAAATAAGGAATACAGGCAAAGGTTTAGACTTGTAGAAAGTTGTCTAACCTTATTTGGGACATTCAGGTAAAGATATTTAGTGTATGAATCTGAATCTCAGGAAAGAAATTTGAGCTAGTGTTTGAGTTATCTACTACAACAATAGTGCTGCATAATAAGCCACTTGAATATTTTTGGTTTAACACAACAATTATTAATTTAGCTCATGATTCTGTAGGTGAGCAGTACAGAGTGGGCTTATCTTGGAAGATTTTCTGGTCTCAGCTGGTCTCCTTCATATATCTGTGATCAGCTCAACTCAATTGGATGGAACAGCTTCTGGTGGTATTAGTGGATGACCTCTTCAATCCTCCATATGTCTCACCTTCTATATGCTTCTCACATCCCACTCACAACTTGGCTTGAATGTATTCTCACAGAAGCTAAGCGGCAATCACAATCAAGCCCATCTGTGCAAGAGAACAAGCTGAAGTTTGTGCATTCTCCTTAGGCCTATACTTGGAACTGGCACACCATGACTTCCCCTTCCAAAGACTAGAGGCAGGGAAGATGGGATTGCAAAGTTACAAAGCCATGGGCTTAGATTCAGGAAGAGGTGGAAAACTGAAATCATTTTTGCATTCTATTATTTCATATAGATGAGATGACCATACATCAAGGTATATCCAGAAAAGTCCGAGTTTATTAACATTGTTCCCCTTACACTCTCAAAAGTGTCCCATTTTGAGTGATAAATTATCTGGGAACCCAACATTTAAGGGGGATTTAAATAGGAATACTTGTACTCATTGATGCTGAAGGTACAAAATGAACAGAAGGAATTGGTTAAGATTAGAGTCCATGAGGAGGGTGGTAGGGAACAGGAACTGAGCCAGGACAGAAATGTTCTGAAGAAGCCAGGAGAGAAGAGCTGCGTGAAAGAGGGCTAAGTGACAAAGTCAACAAGGCATGAAACAAGGTACAAAATGGAATATATCTATTTCAGTGACAACTATAAGTCTTTGTGAACATAGTGAGAGCCTTCAGAAGAGTGTTTGCAGTGAACCCTAATTCTTGTTCTCACTCTGATTTAACATTGACACTTTGTATTTGATTTTGTATTTGTATATAAATGGATCTTATATTTAAAAGAAAAGGCATTGGACTGATAGGAACTGAAGTTCTTTAAGTGCTAACATTCTCATGGTCTAAAAACTAAATATAGACTCCAGACTAAAATCAATTATGTAGGAACTAATGGCTATAGCTTACGTTTTTTCCCTATCCATCATTTTTGATGTTAAATAAGAATGGTCTGATGTGTATTTATTAGGAATTATTCTAATTTTATTTTATTATGACTGTGAATTCATTTTTATTCATATATTTGATGTCTCTGATTGACATAAAACTCAGTAAGACCTACTGTAGTTACATTGAATATTAACCAGTGCATAATTTTGAAACATTTGGGAAGCTGTGATATTTCAGCCTGATCTGATACCTTTCTGAGTTTATTAAGCCTAACAGCTTTAAGGATTACCAAGATATTTTTGACAATTGTCCTAAATTTAATGAGGCAAACAAGAAAATACCAATCTCCCTAGGAGGGAATTTACTTTAAAGAGCTTTCCATACCTGATACTGTATAAAGTTTCCAACTATGAGCAGGTGCAAACTTTAATGGCAGTAAATGACATTAAATTTTTTTAATAACAAATTCTACATTTGAAATATAATTTGAAACTTCAAGAATAACTAATTAGCTAGCACAATTAAAAGGATAGAAAAATCTGACTGGTTTCAACTCTGAGAAATAGAAAGGAAGGAAGGGAGGGAGAGAGGAAGGAAGGAAAGAAGGGAGAAAGGGAGGAAGGAAGGAAGAGACAGAGAGAAGGAGGGAGGAAAGAAACAAGAGAAGCAGCCCACAATTTTCATGTGGTAGAATCCTTTTCTTGGCTGCCACTTAAGCTTTGCCAACCTATTTTGTCTGAGTGGACATCAAATTCCCTTTGGGCTTCTCAATTTCATTTATTTTATCAACTAAAAAGGCCTCCTTGTGGAGAAAGGAATAAATCACACATGAATGATATATAAGAGATTACACCAGTTGCTGAGCTTTTACCTTGACTAATCCAATAGCTTTAGCCAAATATTTCAATGTCAAATACATCATAAGTATTCTACAAGGTAAGTCTGGCAAAGAGAAATCAATAACAAAATTTTGTATTTGATTAAAACGTTTAATTTCCTCTTCCCCCATGTCCTCCCCAAGCTAAGTGGCCCTTTCCCATACTAATCTGATCCTTTTTGTAATTATTGGCTGGCCTTGTTTCTTGTTGTAATGCCACATCTTAGAACTCATCTCTGAGTTATACAATGTTCAACCTTTTTATAACTTCATTCCAAGTCATGGTGTCATGACATTTGCCACTGAATTTGTTAACAGACTGAAAAGAGTTTACAAAATCCCATTTACACACATTATTTATTTTGGTTCCTACAACTTTAAAATAAATTATATAATTTTTACATAAGGGAAAATGCACTTAGCGAAATAATTCTGCCCAAGTTGGCACAGTTCAGGTATAATCAAATCTTTTCAATCATTTTGCTTATCAAAACCTTTTGTTCATCATAGAAAATTCCAGAAAACTTACCCTGATATTTATCTTCTACTTCAGAGCCTTTGCATATTCTATTCGTTCTCCTTCCATGTTCTTCAAATCCCTCTCTCCTCCGTTACATAGTTTACTTCTAATTAGTCTTCAGGGCTTAGCTTTTAAAGTCATTTCTTAAGGGCATCTTTCCATGATCTTCACAGCTTAGGATAATTTCCCAGATATTCTTTTCATCCTTACATATCCTTAGCAGCATTCATCATATGAATGATTTATTTTTTTACGAATGCCTTTCTTCTCTGCTGGATTGCATACTCTAGGAGGGCAGGATCATGAACCATAAGGTTCACTTCTGTATTGCCAACAGCTTGTGGCACTGAAAACTATCTGTCATCTGACTAATGGCCCAGTTGTTGTACTACAACTTTGTGACCTCATATATGGATCATGGTACAAACCACTACTTTTCTGCTTGCCTCTCTCCAGCTCATATTCTCTAGCCCTGTTTCATTATCCTAAAACACTGCTTTTATCAGGTCATGCCCCAGCATAACTATCCTTTGTCAGCATCTGTTATTTATGACTAAAAAAAACATGCTCCTTAGAGTAATATTCAAGACCTTCCATAATTTGATCCAGATCTGCTTTTCTGATTTTGCCACATCCTTTTCTCTCCAACATAAGCCCTTAGTCCTAGTCAAGCTAACTGAAAAACTGGGTATGGATTACTTATTCCTGCTCTGGGACTTAATTTTGACTTTTTTTACTCTGCTTCCTCAATCGCTTTGGATGCTCTCCACCTTCTCATTTGTTCCTCCGGAGCCTTCTCCATTTTGAGGTCAAGGGAGATCTCACTCCCACAAAGCTTTGTAATGGGTCCATTCTTCATGGTTTCTCCTTTCTTTCAATTCCCATTAAATACCACTGTTTGTAGCTATGGTTCTATCAAGTTTTATCATGAAGGGATATTTTATTTTACATATATAATCTTCATATTTCAGAAGTTGGAAAAATTGAATGAGAACAAATATACAAAGTATATATATATTAACAGTGAATAATTTTCCCTTATAAAAAAATCAATTTTTAAATTCATGACTGAGAATTTGTCATAAGTTTAATTATGAAACAAGGAAGAGACAGTTTAAAATGAATTACATCATAAGAAAGCTTGCAATAAACCTTATAACTGCAGATAAAATAAGCAAATGATTGCAAAAAATTGGAAAAAGAACAAAATTGGAGGAGATAAACAGATGTTCTAATATAAAGACAACTGGTGTCATTGACATGGAACAGAAAACATATTCATGAATACAAATATAGTTCCCTGAAATGAACTGCTAACTTTATAGAACAAAATGGAAAATTATTCTAGAATGTACTAATATTGATACATATACTGGTTAATTATTGAACTTCAATGTTAAGAAAAGAATTCCTCAAACAAACAGGCAGAAAAAGAAATTACCTACCTGAGAAACAAAACAGACTGGATTCAGACTTTTCCACAGCAACATTCAATGCCAGAAGATAATAGGACAAAATCTTCCAAGTGTTGGGGGCAGGAGGCAGGGGAGTGTGGGATTATAATCCATATATATTATGTCTGCCGAAACATTGTGAATCATTCTCAAACATAAAGAACTGAGAAAACATAGAATAGATGAGCCTGGACTTATGAAGGATACAAAAAAAATGTAACAACAATGACAGCAAAAACATGAGAATCATATCCATCCAAACAAATGATGAATGGGATGCTGTGATAAAAAGAGTAACATAGAACTCAGTGCCAGAAAATATTTAAGCAGTGTCCACAAACTTCTGAGGAAAAACAAGAATGATTATCACAGCAACAAATAAGTATTAAATATAGTAGAACTTGAGGACAAAAGATTTGTGAGCCCTTCTTGAAAAAAATACTTGGCATGAAATTCATCCAACCAAAAAATGAATCAGAATAACACAGGGAAAAAAAAAGATGTAGGCAAAGGACAGGTGAAGATAATTGAATCCATGAAAAATTAGCATTGTGGGCAATAAGTTAGTATATTTTAAAGCTTAGAATTGGTTTTTTTTAAATGCTACAACTAACACAATCTCAGCAGGAGTAGAAGTTTAACAGTTCTAATTTCCTTTTGCTTCAGAGCTGACAGTTGGCCCTGGAATAAGTGAAACGTAATTTTTATCTATTTTAAAAGCTTTTTTACTTTTAGACCTACAGAGGAGTTGCAAATATAGTGTGAGTTTCCATACAGCATTCATCTGGCTTCCCCTAAAGTTAAGATCTTACATAACTGTGGTTCAATAGCAAAACTAAGAAATAAATGTTGACACAATCCTTTAACAAAACTATAGACTTTAACCAGATTTTCCAGTTGCCCCACTGATGTCCTTTTTTATTGTTCCAGGATCCAATTCAGGATCCATATTGCCTTTAGTTGTCATATTCCTTTAGTCTCATCCAATCTGTGAGAGTTCCTCTATCTTCCCATGACTTTTCTATGCACTTTTCTATTTTGTTTTATTTTTTAATGAAATTATATCATTTTTATTAAAGAATAGATTCATTATTTTTAAGCATGTACTTTTTTACTTTGAATTTTTAAGTTAGCCTATTTATCTCTCAGAAAAACAATTCTGGAAAGATACAACTACAATCAGCATTTATCTTGAGGGTACAGGGATTGTAGATGCTTTGGATAGACTTCCGTTTTCTTATTTCTAGTTCTGAATTTTCTACAGGGAAATCATATTGTGGAAGTAAGTTACATCTATTACTGTTCTCATGGACTTCTAAGGACCTGGAAATACCTGAATGGGAGCCAATAACCTAAAGCTATAGGATTTAGAGACTTACTGTTACTTAATACATTGTAACTTCTTTATATTGTGACTTTTTTGAGGAAAAGGGCAAACGGTGTCTTACTTATATTTGTACCCTTGTCATTCTTTACTTATTGCACTGAGTAGGAGCACCAGTAAAATGTTGAATAGAAGTAGTAAGAGAGGACCTCTTGTTTTGTTGTTGATCTTAGGGGTATAGCATTTCATCTTTTACCATTAACAATGATGCTAGTTGTTAGTTTTTCATAGATTCCCTTTAACAGTTGAGAAAGTTGCATTCTATTCCTAGTTTGCTAAGAGTTTTTCATGAACAATTTGAATTTTGTCCAGTGTTTTTCTGTGACTGTTTAGAGGATCATATTTGTATTTTATCTTCTGTTCTCCTAATATTGTGAATTACATGCATTGACTAATCTTTATACAAAGCTTGATAGAACCTATCATAAAAGCCAACTGAGCTTGGAACTTTCTTTATGGGAATGTTTTCAATTACAAACTTACTTTCCTTAAGTGATACCGGGCTTGTGCCAGTTTAAATCTATTATGTCCCCCACAAAAGCTATGTTCTTTAATGAAATTTTGTGGGGGCCAGACTTATTAGTCTTTTTTATTAGGGTAGAACCATTTGATTAGGTTGTTTCTATGAAGATGTGACCCATCCAACTGTGGTTGATAACTTTTGATTAGATCATTTCCATGGAGGTGGACCCTGCCTTTTCAGGGTGGGTCTGGAGTACTTAAGAGAGTTCAAGAGCCAACATAGATGCTGATGCCTGGAGATGCCGGGAGATGAAGACAGAAGGACATTTGGAGATGCTAAGCTAAGAGATGAAGCCCAGAGTTCACCCCAGAGATACTAAGAGAAGACTCCCAAATGCTTAGATAGAAACACCCCAGGAGGACCAAGCAGAGAGCTGAGAGAAGCTGAGAGAGACAGAAGCCCAGAGACATTTTAGAGAAAGCCATTTTGAAATCAGAACCCAGGAGCAAAGGACCAGCAGATGCCAGCCATATGCCTTCCCAGCTGGCAGAGGTGTTTTGGATGCCATTGTCCTTTCTTCAGTGAAGGTATCCTCTTGTTGATGTCTTGGTTTGGATACTTCTATGGCCTTAGAACTGTAAATTTGTAACCTAATAAATCCCTTTTATAAAAGCCAATCCATTTCCAGTATTTTGCATAATGGCAGCTAGCAAACCAGAACAGGCCTATATACTTGGTCTTTTTTTGAATGACTTAATTTGCATTTTGCATGAATGTGAAATTTCCCCTACATGTCAAATAGATCAAGTTAATTCATAGTATTATTTTTCCTTCATATTTCTATTGTTTTCTATCATTACTTAGAAAAGAAGATTGACCTCTACAAATATAACTGTTTGCCTATTTTTCCTTTTGTCTGTCACTTTTTGATTTGTGTATGTTGTAGCTTACTAACCACACCCAATTATCTTTTTAATATTATCTTCCAGATAATTTCACCCTTTATTATTTTGAAATGCTTCTTTTTATCTGTGGTGTTATCTCTTATTTTGAAATCTACTTTGTATAATATTAGTATATTCACTCCATCATTCTTGTTATTTGTGTCCACATTTTATGAATATATATGCATAAAAATATGAATATTTTCATGATATACCTCATTATCTTTTACTCATACCAATATGTGACATTAATGGGCCACCGTTAGGAGTCTGAAATAGTGCTATATAAAAAATAATTAAATATTTATAGAACCTTTGAATATGGACTGAAACGATGAAGCTCATTTTTTGCATGCATGCTGTATGTCACCAAATGTATCAATCTTCTTACAAGCTGGAAATGAGCTTTCAGTACATTCAATGAAATATGTAGATAATATTTTACAGTTTACAAAGTTCTTTTTTAATTTTTACTTTTTGGGGGACATTAATCAGACCATCAGGGTAGACAGAGCCATTCTGGGATGATCTGACCCTAAACTGACACTAGTCTAGTTGGCAGGTGTTTGGTAGATGTCAATCAAATTCATATTCTTTTATTTTAGATGAAACATTTTTTAAATTCCTTAGTTGGTATTTTAAGAAAAAAGGTGATTAAGAGTAATACAATTATGTATAATTTTATATAGTGAACAGAAAATTAACATTAATTTGTTTTTGGCTATGCTCTACAGGTGTAAGTTCATTTTTGAACACCTATTCCTCAATAATATATGATAATTCTGTATTAGGCACTTTTCTGTCCTTGTGCATCTTCTAGTTCCCACTGTGTTTTTGCAGTCTTTTTTTTAAATGATGCAATAGTGTTTCAAATTTCCTTATCATTTTCTCTGCACTCAATTATTTTATATCTATGATTTTATTGATTGTTTTAATATCTTTCAAAATGCAGTTTCTTTCTGTTTTTATGCTTATTTGCATTTCCTTATGCTTTCTCCTTCCTACTATTTTATTTTCTAGAGATTGCACCCATCAAGCATCATGCTGTCTGTTGCTAGTGTCAGGCAAAATCTTGTGCATAGCACCAATGGATCACTTTCAGTCATTTAGCTTGTTGGAAAATGTGCTAATCCATAGCTCACAAAACATATACCCAATTTCTAATTCCAGCTTTGGCTGTAGCTAACTGTTACATAGCCTGTAATTTAGTCCTTACCTGGAATTATTGTCCAGTGGGGGTTCACATTTAGTCTCCCCAGATCTCTTCTTTTCTGCATAAAGAGACTGACTTCCTGGAAAATGGCAAAAAAACACAATGCATTTCCTGCCCTGGATTTACCTCTTTTTTATTTCCTAAAAGAAATGTCTTCATGCAAGTGTCAGTGCCTCAAAGACTTTTATGTGGAGATCCACAAATTTACTTTTTAATACCCACAACTCCTTTGTGGGTTATATTTCTGCACACATTCTTAATTTGATCCCTACTCCCCCTTTTATTAGTGAGAATGCTAAGGTCCAGAAAAAGACCAAGTTTGTTTCACAAGAATGAGGCTTTTAAGTGGCAAAAAGGTGAGTAGGACATAAGAATTCTAACTTCTGCTAATGCTTTAGTTTACCTTATTTCCAGAACAATTAAGAGCTATTGATTATCAAATTTATTACACCTAAAAGCTCTAATTTATTTACATATTTAAAGCTTGAGGTAAAGAATTTACTGTTAGAAAATAAACTAAATACATACTCTGATGATTATAATTCCTTGGTGAATGGTACAGGCCTGATGAAGGATATCTGATCTATGAAGAATTGGCCAATTCAGGGGAAATCTGTGATTTTTTTCTAGAGTTTATTAGAAATATGATGGAGAACCTGCTGGGATCTTAGCTATTGCTCCCCTACCTCCACTCCACTGATTTTGTGGTGGAACAGATGACACTCTTAGAAAGAGCAAGAAAGCATTTTCATGATTGTGAAATGTTTAACAGAAAATTAGAGGACTTGGGGACACATGTGTTGTTACCATTACTTCTTTATAGGGATAGGGAACAGGAGAGATAAAACAGCTGCCTCTAAATATGGTTTACCTGAATGGAGTTTGCATTTTTGGAAAAATGGCTTAATAAGTGAATACTTCATTGATTTCCTGGGAGGAATACAGTATCTCTAAGAAAATCAGTGCCACCTTGTTTGTCTGCAAACAAAATAATCTTATCAAGAGTATTTCAACCTGAATTTGAAGCTGGTTATTAGTTAGAAAAAATAGGCCTACCATGGAAAGATAAATAAGAATTTGAATTTGAAACATGGATAAAAATTACAGAAAGGATAAGGAGGAGTATCTATTTAATGCATCAGAGAATGTAAATTAAACAAAATGAATCTTAGATATTAATGTGTAGAAATACATATGATATATTTATGGCCAAGATTTGAAAAGATAGGATTCAAGATTGTAACAGAAAAATGGAAATATGTACTGTATCCAATATAAATAGATCATTTATAAGTTGATATAGAGTAAATGTGCAGCTTCTTAGAACTCCAAGGTCCTATGAAGTGTAAGTAGATGGAGATGGAATATTTGGCTGATGAAGAAAGATGAATAAAGTGATATTTCTAGACATGGTAGCCTTTTTCCTCTATTTTGAAGGCTATTGAGTGGAAGAGAGATTATTTGAATTCTGAATGATTCCAGAGATTATAACTAACTTTAACAAGGGGAAGTTTTATATAGAAGCAAATCAGCTTAATTAAAGGAAGTCTTTCTAACAGAAATCCCCAAAGCTGAAAGAACTGAGTTTCCTATTACTAGAAGGTTTAAATAGACAAATGATAGATTATTAGTAGAAATAATTAAAATGAAGGAAGCGTGATTACATAAGATGGACATAAGGGATTTTCCAAATTTAAGTTTCTAGAATTTGGTGATACATGAGTTCAATTCACTTTCACCAAGCTGGTTTTCAGTGTATCCAAACTGTTCTTATAATACTCTCAGTTATGGAAAGTGTGATGGTTTGGAGCAGTATATACCTCAGGAAAGATCCTGTTCTTAAAGTTAATACAGTCCTGTGGGTGTGGATATTTTGGTGAGTAGGATCTTAAGTTGAGACATGGCCCACCTATTCAGGGTGGGTTTTAATCCTCTTACTGGAGTCCTTTATAAGAGTAAGAAACACAGAAAGAAAGGTACAGAAACTGAGAGAGAAAAGCCAGAGAAGCTCAGAGAGAAAAGCCAGAGAAGCTAAGAGAGAAGGACCACAAAAAATGGAGGGAAACCACAGAAACAGAAGAAGCCACTGAAGCCAGAAACTGGACGCAATGAAATGTGGGAGAGAAGGGAGAGATCAGCAGACATTGCTATGTGTCTTGCCATGTGAGAGACAAGTCCCAGACGGCTGGTACCCAGTCTTCAGGAAGAAAGTATTGCCTGTTGATGCCTTGATTTGGATATTTTCATAGCCTCAGAACTGTAAACTTGTAGGTGAATAAATCCATTCCCATTGTAAGAGCCAGCCCATTTCTGGTATATTACGTTTTGAAAACTTTAGCAAACTAAAAGAGAGCTTTTTATTTTATACCAGAAACAGAGACACTGCTACTTCCAGAACCATAGTGATATCCTGCTCTTATCTATCATGCTGGACTTCAGGTGGTATGGCTTTGAGAGATGCAGGTCATGAATAAATCTGAGTCCAAGATTGGTGTTCCTCTCTGCATATTGAAAAAAAGAAAGCTTGTTCTATTTCTTTCTTCAAGCTGGGAATTGACAATAATAATTTAGAAAGCATTGTTCCAAGTTTCACTTAGAACTTTCACAAATATGTGGTAAGCAGTGCTCTCCACTACACTTCTTATCTTGATGCAGCTTCATACAAAACCTCTTGGTGCCATATCAGAGGCTGCTCAGAAAGTATTCTATATTTTTTTAGTAGCTACAAGGAAAGAAAAATGTATCCTGCCTCTATCTACCTTGGGTGTATTGCAAAATCAATCCTCCTAAGACTTGAACTCAACATTTCTCCTGCATGGTTTTTGTAATCATGTACTCCTGAAAGTCAGAAAAGGGTATACAGAAAGATTCTGCAATTTAGGATTTTTCACCAACTCAATTGTGTGATGAATAAGAGGGTAGAGAAGCACCAGCATTGTTCCGGTTTGCTAATGCTACCATTTTGCAAAACCCCAGAAATGGATTGGCTTTTATAAAAGGGGTTTATTTGGTTACACAGTTACAGTCTTAAGGCCATAAAGTGTCCAAGATAAGGCATCAACAATAGGGTACCTTCACTGGAGAAGGGCCATTGATGTCCAGAAAGCCAGCATGTGGCTGGCGTCTGCTTGCTCACAGGTTGTGTTTCAAAATGGCATCTTCCGAGATGTCAGCATCATGGCCGACTTCAAAATGTCTCTCTTAGTTGGTCTCCCAAATGTCACTCACAGCTGCTCTGAGTTCCTTCTGTTTGACAGCTCTTTTTATATGGCTCCAGTGATTTAATTAAAACCCACCCTGAACGGGTGAGGTAACACCTCCACAGAAATGATCCAATCAAAGGTCTTGCCCACAGTTGATTGAGTCACATGTCCATGGAAATACCCAATCAATAGGTTCCAACCTAATTAATTATCATTAATACATATGCCTCACCAAGATTGCATTAAAGAACATGGCGTTTTGGGGGACATAATACATCCAAACTGGCAGAAGCATCAAAGGAGGCTTTTCACTGGAAAAAATGGCAGGTCCTTATTCATTAAAATGTTAAACTTGGACAAAACTTTGGCTATGTGGGAAAGACAAGTATTAGCCTAAGAACTTGCCTTGAGAGTCACCAAAATCTGGGAACGACTATGATTACACAAAGCACAGGTATCAAAATAATTATATTAAATAATTATGTGCAACCCTACAATAGAAAGCATTATCAACTCTAGCACATTTCTGCCCTACCCCATCAAAACTAGCCTTTCTCCTACCCCCAGAATTATTGTACTAAAATTAATATCTGACCACCTCCACTTGAAGCCCTTTCATCTCTCCTGATAGCCTACAGATGAAAATGCTTTATGACTGCAGGCAATGACTTTAGTACTCGACTGATGCTTATCTCTTTAGGCTCATTTTCCATTATTCCTCTCCTCTTGAATGTCAAAATACTTAAAAATCTCTGAATATGTCACAATTTGCACATGCTTTTTCCTATCCTGTTTTCACCTTGTAAACACCTTCTCTGTTAGAGATTTTGTTCAGATGTGTTCACGTTTTCAAACCCTTCACAACCACCTTCCTAAGCATAGAAAATTGATCAACCCTTTTTGTTCTGTCACTGCATCTTGTATGTACATCTGTTAAAACACTTATGAAAATATAATTACTTGATTACATATCCATGTAACCTACTCAATCATGCAGTCCTTGAAGGTGGCATTTATTTCTTTCATTTATATATACCCAGAACATATACCCTTTTGTGAATTTCATATTATATTTCATATCATTCCTTTTCCAAAATAATGTAAAGGACTTGCAAAATATTAAAAGATAATCTTCTTCAAAAGATAAGTGAGGGGAAGGAAAACTTAGGTTTGGAAATAAGATGAAGCCAGGAGTCAAATTAATACATAAAATGCATGTAATGTCCCTTAAAACCTTTCTGTTAAGGTGGGCTATATAGAAATTCATTAATTAATGAAAGCCAAGAATAATTTTATTTTTAATTGCTAAAGGAATGCTTTTACTTTAGGCCTGTGTATTCTAGCAAGAAACAAAAAGAAATAGACCTAGTCATCTATGTGATTCCCACTGTCAGTAAGAGAAATCACCTCAGCTGCTCAGCAACTGAACAATTCCTGCTAGCAAGGTCTGAATGGCATTTCACCAGCAGTGTTAACAGTAGATGATACTTTTATAGAAGATATAATATATTGAACTATAGCATCAAAAACAAACTTTTAATAATAAAGTTTTCATAGCACTGAGCCTTATGACTTTTCTTATTGTAAAGTAGTGGAAAAGTACAACAGGCAATTCAGTAAAAGGAATTCTACAGTAATGTAGGGGAGGTAAAAAGGGTAATCTCTGTGTCTACAGCTTTCTAACTATTTCACTTAATCTAAAGAAAATATGTAAATAATTTGGAGGAATCTCTGCACGTTACATATTTCATAGCTTTTGTATCCCTGATAACTAGTACATGCCCAAGAAGTGTTGAATAAATGAATCAGCTTAAAACACAATAATCTAACTGTAGATTAGAACAGGTTGGAAGATGGAGGGAACAGAGCCTCTCATGAGAACCAAGCACTAGAGCCTAGGAAATAGCCTCAGTTAAGTAAGTAGACTCAGTTACCATAGGACTTCCTGAGAAAAAGACCATGAGTGAAATAAAATGTGGTGTGTAGGGCCAAGGTCCAATGTAGGAAGGGATTCATGCACATGGTGTGCATGGCAGGAGAATCATCCAGAATAAAAAATGGGTTCCCTGTTCTGGTTTGCTAGAGCAGCTGTTATGCAAAATACCAGAAATGGATTGGCTTTTATAAAGGGGATTTATTAGGTTACAAATTTACAGCTCGAAGACCATTAAAGTGTCCAAATTAAGGCATCAACAAGAGGATACCTTCACTGAAGAAAGGCCAGTCACATCTGGAACACCTCTGTCAGCTGAGAAGGCACGTGGCTGGCATCTGCTAGTACTTTGCTCTTGGGTTTCAAAATGGCTTTCTTCAAAATGTCTCTGGGCTTCTGTCTCTCTTAGCTTCTCTCTCTCTCAGCTCCTGTGCATACTTATTTCTCTTTAAACATCTGGGGGGCCTTACTTAACTTCTTTGGGAAAACTCTGAGTTTCATCTCTTAGCTTAGCATCTCCAAACAACTTTCTGTCTGCATCTCCAAGTGTTTGGGTCTGTATGGTGTCTCAGCTCTCTTAAGAACCCCAGAAATCTAATTAAGACCCTCCCTGAATGGGTGGGATCAAATTGCCATGGAAACAACCCAATCAAAAGGTCCTACCCACAATAAATCTGCCACCACAAGATTGCATTAAAAAACATAGTCTTTCCTGGGGTACATAACAGTTTCAAACCAACATACCTTCCCATGGAACAATTAAACACAGGGACAGAAACAGAAAAGTGTTAGAAATGGAGAGCTCTTATCTGTGGGGCTATGAGAAGGAGGCTTGTGTCATGATGTGAATGAAAATGAATGAAATTCGATGTCTGATTTTGAGAAGCAGAAACAATAGCTAGGTCTTTTCATTCTAGACACAGAAAGATGATCTGAAGTGCAGCAAGATGGTGGGATTGAGACTGTTGATAAATAATATGGCTCTGTAAGAATGAATTTAGACAGGGAATGGAACCTAATTTAAAGGTATTATCTGAGTATATACTGAGAAGTAAAGAACTAGATAAGGCAGAGGCCCACAAAACTGTGAAGCACCAGAAGAGACAATAAACAAGAGAATTCAGTAAAACATGTAAGTATGTGTGATAGTTAGTTTTACATGTCAACTTGGATAAGCTATAGTGCCCCATTATTTATCAAACACTAATCTAGGTGTAGCCATGAAGAGTATTTTGTAGATGTGGTTAACATCTACAGTCAGTTGACTTATGTGTCACATCTGTAAAGACGTGAAGAAAAGGAAAGAACCAGTCATTGGTTATCTGGACAAGAACACTCTGGGCAGAAAAGACATAAGTAGCTTCCTTATGGTACTTATATAATTGGAGGGCAAGATTATAGGAGAAAAAATCAGAGTGGTTGCCAGGTACCTGACAGGTAGATTGTGTAGGGCTGTATTGATATCATAAAGAGATTATCTTTTACTCTTGGAAGCTGAGTTACCATAGGAGAGTTTTGAGCAGAGGCGTGACATGGACTGATTTAACAGGATCTTTAGGCTGTTGTATTGAAAATAGACTGTAGAGAGATAAGGGCAGTTTGGAGGAGATATGATGCTTAGAATTTAGTACTAATGCAACTCTTTATAAAATGCCCTATTGTGATGATTTAAAAATTTAATTAATTTGACTATTCACTAGGAATAAAAGATATGTTCTTTTTGCAACTTACTTTGTGAGAGATAATTGTTTATTCATTCACTGAATTTATTTATGTCATGCTGCTTTCCCAAAAGCATACACAGTAGTTGGGGGCTATGCTATTTTTCTGTGGTTGTATGATAATAACTTCCAGCATGGTCTGAAATTTTATGTGTATGACAATTTAGGCAAAATTCAGAAGGAAGCAATTTACCATGTCATGAAATGAAACTTCTTTAAATAAATAAATAGTCAAATTAAGGCAGTGGCAAAAATGGGGCACATGGCCCCATTGCCTACATTTTTTCATAATATCTCTTAACCCTGAAAAAGAACTTGAATTATCCATTGAAAGTGAAAGATCATTGAATTTAGGGACTGTGTCATATCTATTGCCTTTCATTCATTGATCCATTGATTCAAATGCTATTTATTGAGAATTCCATTCTAGGCATTAGGACATAGCAGTGACATGGTGACATGGTGATACATACTATGGAGAAGTGAAGGGGGGAACCGATGGAGAAGCAGAAAGTTGGGCAGATGCTATTTTAAGTAGGGTGATCAGAGTTGACTTCTCTGATAAGGTGAAGTCTGAGGAAATGTCTTAATTGGAGACTTGGAGGAAGTCATGGATATATCCAAGGAGAACAACATCCTAGTGCCAAGGGAACAGTATGTGTAGTTGTCCTGAGAAGAGTATGCTTGGTGTGTTTGAAATACATAAGATGGAAGGTGGATTGAGTTATCTAGCACAGTGTCTGGAGCATAGTAACCAGTGGTAACAAAATGAATGAATGAATCTCCTGCTTCTTGAAATCCTTCAACACTTAAGCTACATTCCAAATACCTTCCCATGGCCAACAGGGCCCTGCATAGTCTGTCCCTCCTACTTCTCAGGACTTCCGTTCTACATCCCTCCTTGCTTGCTACATGACACACTGATCTTTCAGCTTCTTGAGCAAGTCATTCTCCTCAGGGCATGTGCCTTGCACTTTGTGTTCTGTCTAGAATGTTGGCCCCAGCTCTTGATGTGATGACCTCGTTCTTGTCCTTTTTGGTCTTAGCTCATAGAGCACCTCTTCAGAGTGACTTCCCCAAGCTCACAATCTAAAGCACCATGCTCATTTTACTCTGTTTCATTCTATTCATAGAATTTATCACTATCTGAAACTATATTGCTGATTCATTTGCTTGATTGTTTCATTTCTCCCTTCAGTAGAATATAAGCTTCATAAGAGCAGAGATCTTGTATCTCTGGTTTAATTGTCCTTTGCCAGAACTATGGCTTTGAGCACAGTGGAGCACAGTAAATATTCATTGAGCTTTGTTGAATGAATTAATAGCATATTATTTTGGAATAAAGTTTAATAAAGTAAAGGAAGCTCATTGTATTCAGTGTGTTCTACGTTTCTTTGCCTACACAAGCTAATGGTAGAACAATGGTTGAAAACTGCATGCCTGCAAGGGACAGGCAGATGTGAATGAGAGGCAGGTAAGGTGCAAGACACTGTGGATGGTGGGAATGGTGTTGATGTGGAAAGTACATGTCCTGTGAAAAAGGATTCTGGTATCCAATTCCAGATGATTTTATTGATATTACATTTGTGACATCCTCCAATTAAAAAACAAAACAAACAAACAACAAAAACAAATTTTTAAAATACCATGTGGAACAAAATACAACACATTTGAAGGCTGAATCTGGTCCACTTGCCAGAATCTTGCCATTCACGTGTAAAAGCTGAAAAGGTGGGCTGAAAATCCAATCAAAGGTGCTCAAGCAACTGGCTGCGGTGAACCTAGAGCTTCCAGCAAGGTGTCTGGGGGTTACCCTCTTTCTGTGCAGTGCTGCACATCATTCTCTTTTGAACTCTCCCTGACTTGTTTTCAAGGTTATTTAAGGGAAACTTCTAGAGTCCCTTTGCAGGAAATTCAATCCTAAATTACCACAAATGTATCTATGGCTTTTTTGGCCATCACGAACATCTTTTTCAGTTTGCTGTGTTTCTGGACTTGATTTTTTTCTTGAATTCATTCTCCCTCTGGGCTCACACACTCTCTGCACTTCTCTGAGTTACTAAGGCAGCTGCTCTTTCCTGGCTGCCAATGTCCATTTCACACCTTTTCCTTGAATCTGTAATATCTGCATTCAGTGCTATCTTCTCAGTTCACTTCATTTGTGATTCTTGGTTCATTCTAGTTTCTACACAACAGGAGGGTGTATCATTTGGGACTGAAGACAAGAGCACTTAAACGAGGACATTGTTTATGGCAGAAAACCAAACAAGACCATTCTCTGTGTGCATTTGTAGTCATCTTGTTTCATTTTGTAATGATGCCTTCATTCCCATTCAACCCTCCTGTCACCCAGTGCTGACGCAGCCAGCAGTTCTGTGTCAAAGGATTTAGATAAATTTTTTGAAAGCATTCTAGCTCTTTTGTTTCTGCTTTCCACTTATTCTTAAGTTTAGGGGACGCTCAAAAACTGCAAAGTAAATAGTTCTTAAATGTGTCAATATTTTTCAGGAAATCTAAGTTCTAAATGTGAGTTTTTCTAATATAATCATTTTATGAGCTCAATGAAACCAAAAACACCTCTTTTGCCTATAGAAAGACAATGCAAGAAAATATTTTAGTTTAATTTAATTTAATTAGATTTTGGTCATATGTTATTCTGCTTCATAAAGTAATACACACATATTCTATAGTAACTGAGAACATTGTGACTGATAGTCTTTTAAAAAATTAAAAATGTTGAGTAGATAGACACAGGTAAATAGTCTTGCATAGATAGACACAATACAAAATTAGTAATTGGATTTCATTCCATTATTTATGGAAATATGGATAAGCAATTCCATATCAGAAGTGAACAGTTATCACAAGCAAATCTTTTTAAAAATGTTGTTTGAATAGTACTAAGCACTAAAAATATGCTTTTGTCACCATTCTCTTATTAGATTTTCAAAACAATCCTTTGAAATATATTGAGCCATACTTTTTAACTATGTTTCCAAAGATAATGAGATTCAGAGATGTTAATGTAAGTGTTAAATGGCCCGACCAAGATCATGTTGACCAAAATCATGTGAGTTGTCAAGTGGAGCCAGGATAAGAAGCCACCAAATCTTCTTGCTTCCATGCTTTACACTTCCGACTTTGTGACACCAGAGGTGTTGAGTACTACTGCCACACCCCTCGGTCATGAACCACTTTAGCAAATTTCTAAAAAAAAAAAAAAAAGCAAATAGTGTGAATACAGAACCTGGAATAAATACATTTAGTTCTCAAAACTAATATTTCTAGTTACGTGCTAATGTCTGAAAAATGTCAGGAGTTTCCATAAAGAACATGCAAAATATGGAATAAAGCAGTTACAGGAAATATAGTTTATTTCTAAAAATAATTGATATTTAATGGTTATTGTTTGCAAAGTATAAATTGGCTTGACCCAAACTTGATATAATTTATTTGTAGACTATTCTTAAGTTGCAAAAAAAAAAACTGTCAGGTCATTAAGTGCCAAATAAAGTTATTGTATAAAGCATTATTAGACTAAAAATGTACACCATAGGAAAGGGGGACACAATTGGGAGACATAAGAGAGTTGCTGTGCTTTCAGACTGGGCCCCAGAATGCACTTACATAGAACAGAGTTGCTGACTGGCACTGAGAAGCAAAGCTGCCCCACCTGCCAAAACCTGTAGCTGAGTCACCCAGCTGAACTGCTAACCACGAGCAAGAAAAAACTAATTGTTTTAAGCCACTGATATTTGTAGTAGTTATACAACAATAGGTAATCAATAGATGCAGCTACTCGTGAATGTTATTACCTTGCTTTTCTAAAAATTTGTTCCATATGCATGTATTTGCATATATATAAGATATATATATATATTTGGATATTTATATTGTTTTTACTTAGTGGCTAATGATATCCATTTTGTGACTTGCCATATTTTATTTCCCTATGCTGTTGTTGATGTTTGGATAATTTCCAATTTTACTAATACAAACAATGCTATAGTGAACATTATATACAGATCTCTTGGTGCATGTGTCCAACGGTTTCTTTATTTTTTTTTTTTTTAGTTATTGCTGGGTATAGACTTTATTTTTTTTATTTTTTTTTACAGGAGATGAATAAATTTATTTATCCTGTCTTTCTTTTTTTTATTTTCATTTTATTGAGATATATTCACATACCACGCAGTCATACAAAACAAATCGTACAGTCGATTGTTCACAGTACCATTACATAGTTGTACATTCGTCACCTAAATCAATCCCTGACACCTTCATTAGCACACACACAAAAATAACAAGAATAATAATTAAAGTGAAAAAGAGCAATTGAAGTAAAAAAAAACACTGGGTGCCTTTGTCTGTTTGTTTGTTTCCTTCCCCTATTTTTCTACTCATCCATCCATAAACTAGACAAAGTGGAGTGTGGTCCTTATGGCTTTCCCAATCCCATTGTCACCCCTCTTAAGCTACATTTTTATGCAATTGTCTTCGAGATTCATGGGTTCTGGGTTGTAGTTTGATAGTTTCAGGTATCCACCACCAGCTACCCCAATTCTTTAGAACCTAAAAAGGGTTGTCTAAATTGTGCGTAAGAGTGCCCACCAGAGTGACCTCTCAGCTCCTTTTGGAATCTCTCTGCCACTGAAGCTTATTTCATTTCCTTTCACATCCCCCTTTTGGTCAAGAAGATCCAATGGTTTCTTTAGAGCATCAGTTCTCAAACTTTTGGCCTCAAAAGTTTGGGATCTTAAAAATTATTAACTACCCAAAAATAAATTTTGTTTATGGTAATAGCTAATTATATTAACTGTATTATAAATTAAACTTAGAAATTTTAAATGCATATTTATTAATACATTTAAAATAAGTATAACTCATTGCATGTTAACATAAATAAATTTTTTTCAAAAGAACATAATTTCTCAAACAAAAAAGTTAATGAAAAGAATGACTTTATTTTACACTTTTATAAAAATCTTTAATGTAGGGCTTGATAGATGTCAACTATGGGGAATACCTTCTCTTTTCTGTTTTTCTTTTTTTTTTTTACCCTCAGCAGAAGTTTATATATTTTATGAGTCTTTTCAAAGAGCCACTTTTGGTCTTTGTTAATTTTTCATTGTATTATTCTATAGGGTATGGAATAACTTCTCTGAATTTAAAGTTGCATGCTTAGCCCAACAATTTTCAGCCTTTTTTTTTTCATTAAAAGCAGGTAAAAAAATTAAATACTCATCAAACCACTGCTTCCACTTCACCCTATAGTTTTGATATATTGTATTTTCATTGAGGTCTAATTATTTTCAAACATCCATTATTGCTTCTTCTGTGATATGTACATTATCTAAAACTGTTTTAAATTTACTCATATACAGGTTGTAACAAGGATATATTTTTGTTATTTATTTCTACCTATTGAATTTTGGTCAGAAAATATAGTCCATATGATAACAATTCTGTTAAATTTATTAAGACTTGCTTTATGGCACACTAGTTGTCTCTTCTTGAGCTGGTTTGAATCTATTGTGTACCCCACAAAAACCATGTTCTTTTAATCCAATCTTGTGGGGGCAGACCTATTATGGATGGGATCTTCTGATATGGTTGTTTCCTTGGAGATGTGACCCACCCAATTGTGGGTGAGACCTTTTGATTACATTATTTCCATGGAAATGTGACCCTGTCCATTCAAGGTGGATCTTAATTCATTTACTGGAGTCCTTAAGAAGCTGAGAGAGCGAGAGACAGAAGCCGAAAGCAATGCGATCCCGGAGCAAAGGACCAGCGGACACCAGATGAGCCTTCTCAGTGACAGAGGTGTTCCAGGCATCACTGACCTTTTCCTCAAAGAAAGTATCTACCTCTTGATGCCTTAATTTGGATATTTTCATGGCCTTGGAACTGTAAATTTGTGAACTAATAAACCACCATTGTAAAAGCCAAGCCATTTTTGGTATATTGCATTTCCGGCAGCCTTAGCAAACCGAAACAATTCTTATAAATGTTCCATATGTACTTGAGAAGAATGTATAGTTTCCAATTAATTGGTGCAGTATTGTATATAAATTTGCATGTGTGTGCACATGTGTGCCAGTTTGAATGTATTGTGTCCCCCAAATGCCATTATCTTTGTGGTCTTGTGGGACAGACCTTTTGGTGCTGGTTAGATTTGCTTGGAATGTGCCCCACCCAGCTGTGGGTGGTGACTTTGGTGGAATACTCCCATGGAGGTGTGACCCCACCCATTCAGGGTGGGCCTTGATCAGTGAAGTCATTTAAAACATGCTGACTCAAAGAGACTGGACGGAGTGCAGCTGTGAGTGACGTTTTGAAGAGGAGCAAGCTTGCTGGAGAGGAACGTCCTGGGAGAAAGCCATTTTGAAACCAGAACTTTGGAGCAGCCGCCAGCCACGTGCCTTCCCAGCTAACAGAGGTTTTCCGGACACCATTGGCCATCTTCCGGTGAAGGTACCCGATTGCTGATGTGTTACCTTGGACGTTTTGTGGCCTTAAGACTGTAACTGTGTAGCAAAATAAACCCCCGTTTTATAAAAGCGTATCCATCTCTGGTGTTTTGCATTCCACAGCATTAGCAAAGTAGAACAACGCATATTCATGAATATACATATATGTATATATATAGGTGTATAGATATCCATTAAATA